>NW_026555038.1:0-1200000 GCF_021234165.1 Pteronotus mesoamericanus
GGTATGTACCTAGGAACAGGGAAGTAGTCTGAAACCAGATTGCAAAGGGCCAAACTAAGGAGTTCTGATGTTGTTCTATTAGGGGAGACCTACTGACATTTTTTAGCAGGGCACTTATATATTCATATTTGTGCTTCAGGAATAAATAGGTAGAAGGGATAAATGAGGATGGTTTCAAAACTGCAAGCTATAGCACATTAGTGGGAGTGAATTCTTTGAGGCAGCAATACCAGCCTAACTGGCTCTAGGAGAGAAGATTGGGTGTCAGGGAGTGGTGAAAAATAAGACCAACAGAAGAGGTAGGGTAGGACCAAAATATGAAGGACTTCATAGCCAGGCATAAGTATATGAGCTGAGATCCCTGGGTTTCAATGCTCATTTCCCTGCTTGAAGAATGTCCCTTTTCTAGAACCTAGTTCCCTTTTCCTTTCTTTTTTAGCTGTAATGTTATCATTTTCTGCAATATTCTGACAGGCTACAGTGGTTCTCAGACCTTGACTGCACATTGGAATCACTTGGAGAGCTTTAAAAGCTGTTGATGCCTGGATCTCACTCTCAGAGATTCAGATTTATCTGGTCTTGGATGCAGCCTGGGCACTCAGAGTTTTAAAAGGTCCCAGGTGATTCTATTGTGCAGCCATGGTTGAAATCAACTGATGTAGAAAATAGTGAGGCACTAAGATTCTTAAACATAGCAATCATATGTTGTGGCAGGGGGGGAATGTTTTAAGAAAAACTAATATGAGGAGGGAGAGGTGAGTGGAGGTGGGAGAGGGTATATGGGAATAGATGGTGATGGAAATTAATAAAATAAATAAAATAACATAAAACAAAAAAGACTGACGTGAGTGTTCAGGATAAAGGGTAAAGACTATAAGAGACTAACTAGACTTTTCAATAATCCAGGAGAAAATTTTATACTAAGGCCTAGATTAGCATGCATGAACGACGTTGTAGTATAAAAGATGTATGTAGGAAGATTACTTAGACGGAAATAAAAGCAGGACTCAGTAACTGACAGAATATTAAACCTGATCAAAAGAAAGAGAATATGTGAGAGTCAGATTTTTAGTATGGAAAAATAATGGGATCCTTATCAAAACTAAAATAGTTGTGAAACAGTTGATTAATCAATATTATTGATAATGTAGTAATTGACATGTAATTACTATGTCAGGGACTATGCTATGTGCTTTCCATTCATCATCTTATTTAAGCTTTACAACAATTATATGAATAATGTTATTCCTATTTTATAAATCTAGGAACTAGGAAGAGAGAGCAGTTACATAACTTGCCCAAAGTTACATGGTAATAGAAAAGATATTTGAACTAACTAGTCTAATTCCTTTTTGATTACAATAGGAAGATGATCAGTTACATATGGCATCTGTTGAATGTGAACAAATAATTCAAAAAGCAAAATGGCTATAGAGGCCAGACAGGAACATAAATGAATCAAGTGAGACTTAACTATGGTGAAATTAAGAAAAAAATATCTAGATGAGGCTGCTGCTACTCAGCTATACTTGAACATCCGTTGCAATTTCAGGCCCTATATTGCCATATTTTAAGATATTTCTTGAAAAGATGGAAATCTGGATTTGTATGTAAAATTTCCTAAAATTTAAATGTCAACTAACTCAAATGTTTAAAATTACTCAGTGGCCCTAAGTAATTATGGCTGCAATTTGCACCTCTGATCAATATGCTTTTGGAAATTCAGAATTGAAGTTAGTGAGAGATCTGAGTTGGAGACGTACGATTAGGGAATCCTTAAGTGCAGAGGGGATAGCAGATGCTCCAGGAGCTATATATGTTAGAATAATAACCAGCATTTAATATGATTAGTTAAAATAATGTAAAACTATGTGAGTTAACAAGTCAGGACTAGAATAGGCTTTAGATCTTAGAGAAAAATGACATAAAATAGAAGAGTTAAACCTAGCATGATTAAAGTGGGTATTATTGAAAATTCAATTTTCTATAAACTAAAAGCTAAATTCCACACAATGGCTTGAATTTTCATACATCCATGATGTGATGAAAATATATCAAAACTATGAACATCTCTCTCTCCCACTAATTGAAAGATTATGTTTTATCTATATTTCCACTTTTTCTACCTTGGGTTACTTTCTCCCAGCCCAGTTTCTCACATACACTCACACTTGCAAATCCCATATCAGAGAGGGATTTACAATTAGCAAAGATTCTTTTTAAATTGTTAAACCTTTTTAAAATTACTGAGTTGCAAGTTCCTCAGTTAAAAAAACCACTCAGGTTTCAGGGCTCAGTAAATATTCTCTTCGAAGTCTAGACTATAATAGTGTTTTTCAACACTATTCTTTCTACCAGATTAATGTATTAGTCATGAATAATGTAAACAAGTTATGTAAAAATAAAGTATCACATATATGAAAGCATTTTTGCAAACTGTAAAATCCTACAGAAACTAATAAGAAATACTATTCTGGTGTTATTTTGAAAGCTAGAAGGGTCCTGAGGTTATAAAGGGGGAAACTTTTGTATTTGAAACACAATTTGCACTTCCCCCAAAAAACATTTTATTACATGTAACTAACTCCAAGAGTGAATATCTTTCCCAGTTGTTAAAGTTTAAGTGAAGTTGACAATAGCAATAATTGAGGTAACATAATTAAGAGGGGGGATAATCCTACTATGCGGCAAAGATCTAAAGATGCTAGAATTGTGTTTCAAACCTTCGGTCACACCACATCCTAGGAGTCCTGTGATCAGGTTTAAATGTCCTGGGAAAAACTGCAACTTTCTTGAAAATTGTATTAAGGACTAGGTGTTTTCAGCCTTAAGAGCTGTTTTGGCACGTCAAATATAAGTTCGGGTCTTTGAAAATTCTGCCCTTTATCGAATGTTTTCTTTAAGTCATGCGTGTTCACACACACACACACACACACACACACACCCCTACCCCCCCCTACTTTTGATTATACATTGTATCAAGGACTGAACATCCAAAATGAAGATGGGGAAATATCTGTTGGTTGTTTAGAATATGGAAATATGACTCCATTTTTGGATAACTAAAATGTCGAAAACCATGTAACACTTCATTTTACAGTACCTACCCCTCCTTTAAAATATTACCTGAGACGTATAAACAGTTCTCCCTGCCGGCTTTGAAAAGCCTAATCCTACTTGTTACGTTGGGCCTTACATAAAATAGAAATACACAGTGGATAATCTTCAATTTATTTGGGGGGTAAAACAAAAAAACCCAGAAGCTAGCAATTAAAGTCCTCCAACGCTCGCGCTCCGCAAACACTTCTTCCACATTGGCCTGGCATATTCTAAGTATTCCTCCGTGACCGCTGGCCGGGCATATTTGGGAAAAGCTGTTTTTGTGTGAGGTACTAAAACAGACAATAGACTCCTCCCTTTCAATCTTTTCTCATTAACTCTGCAGGGGTGGAATAAATAGAGAGCTAAAAGAACCCTTCTTTACGCACTGGGGTGCACCGACTTGTCTCCTGAACCCTACTCTCCCGGATCCCCTACCCTAAGACAGCCGGAGCCGAACAGCCCGAGACCAACAGTGATTCCAGGCGCTGCGCCCCGGGGGCGCCAGGCCTCAATCCTACAGGCCCGCTCCAGGGGAGCCCCGTCTGCGAGGAGCAATCACGGCTCCTTGGAAGCGCCAAGAAAATCAATGCTGGGACAGGCTACAGATAGGAATCGGATAAGGCAGGAGAAGGGCGAGTTTTCTTCCCACAGTCCAGTGAGAAAACGAGGTACAGGGGAAAGAGGGTTTTACAACTCCAGCATGGGGTACGGACTTAGGGAACAAAGACAGGAGGAAGATAAGACAGCCACGCCAACGCACACTCAGAAAGGCTCTCGAACTTTACGCAAGTGGCCCGCAACTCGGCAGCGCTCGGTTCCCCTTACGCCACTGGCTTGGCCTCAGAGCCTTCGCGAATACGGCTTTGCGCACTGCGGCGGGGCTGCGCCGCAACCGAGCTTGGCCCTATGGCTCCTCCCCGCCATCCTGCGCGGATTGGTGGCGAACAGCAGCCAGGCTGCTGATTGGGTGGCGAAGGAGCCATTCGGGGCGGCTCTAGTGGGTTCCGCTGCTCCAGAGTGATAAGTTCGGCTTCAGACACGCCTAAGCGCCAGCAGTGAGTCGGAGCTCTATGGAGGTGGCGGCGAGTACCGGGTGGTGGCTGCAGCAGCGAGTCCTCTGAGCTGAGAGTTTTCAGCCGTTCCCGACTCCTTCCTCCCCCTTCCCTCCCCCTTTTTTGTTTTCCGTTCCCCTTCCCCCTCCCTTCCCCGTCCCCGACGACCGGATCCCGAGGAGGCAGCTGCAGTGGCAGCTGCTGAGTTCCCGGTGAAGGTGAGTGGAGCCACCGCTGCTGGCGCCGCCGCCGAGTAGAGCGCTTCAAAATGGCCGCCGTCCACAGGCCACTTCTTCTCGAGTGGTACAAAATGGCGGCCGCAGGCGGACTCGGGCGGGGCGACCCTTTTTAGCTCTTCTTCCGCGCTTCGGGCTCCTGGATATTCTTCGCCTTTGTTCTCCCTTCCTGTTGCCGACGGAGTAGAAGACAGCAACCCTGGTGACCCCGGCCGTCCTCGTGGCTGCGGGGCTGGGATCCGGGCGAGTCGGGGCGCGGGTGTGTTCGGACTGGGAGAGAGCGTGGCGGGGCCGCACGCGCCACAGCGGGGAGGGACGCGGGCCGGCGCAAGCGCCCGGCCGTTGGCGCGGGACCATCCGAGGCACAGGAGTCCCGGAGACCGGCCTCCCAGCGGGGAGGTGTGTAAAGTCCCGATGCCGGCCAGGAGCGGCAGGGCCATTCTTAGTGGGGAGAGCGAAGGGCATTCCCCGCGTTCCCTTCCTTAGACTGGAGAGGAGAAAGGAAACAAGGATTTATGTCCTTTTCCCAGTTAGGAAGGGAATGGAGAGGCGACTGTCTGTCCCGGGGGGATTTATGGGGTGGGAGGGGGCCCTTTTGGAGGCAGTGGGTGGGAAGGAGGCCGCCTTCCCGTCTGGAGAACAAAGAGCCGGTCGCTGCTGGGCCGGCCGGGGCGGCCACCTCTCCTCGCCGAGGCTTGCCCCCGACGGCTCCGTGGGGAGGCTGTCGGAAGCACTTCCCTAACTCAGGCCCGGCTGGGAGGAATCCACTACTCTTTTGTTCCCAGGAAGGGAAGAAATGGGGCGGAGGTTCCTGCTGCCATGTTGTGGCCCTCGTCTTCCGCCCGTTTAGTACCCGCTCCTGTACACCCTTGTCCCTCTCGCCTGTCTTTCCTGTTGCCCCCTGTGCCGAGGAGTTAAAAATATAGACAGTGAAGAAAACTGCTAGACAGTGTGGTTGTCCCTGATCTAGTCACTTTCACTTGTCACTGGGACTTTATTACATTTTTCCACATAATGTACCCGTGTTGATAGTTAGATTTTCAATATTACTGATCTCAGGACTCAGTTTTAAAGGAGGTAGAATGTGGCTTTTTCAAAGACTCAGTCTTAGCAGTTGAGATTTCTGTGAAGATTCTTTTTGTGTCCTTGAAAACAAGGGGATTTCCAAGTGGCTAGACAAAACAAAATTTTACTGCCCATTTGTTTGAGTACCTTGTATTTTAGTCTTATGAGATCTGCAATGCAGTAAAAGTTTGATCAACTGCAGTGCTACGATCTGAAATAAATTATAATTGGAGGGTTTAGATTTGTGTGTTGGCAGTGTCTGATTTTGGTACTTTTTTCATTCTAGGTTTTTCATTTCTCCCATCCCCATCCCTCCCCACCCCATCCATTAATATTATTCTTTTGAAGACTCTTCATTGTCAAGCCGCCAAAGTGGAGAGTGCGATTGCAGAAGGGGGTGCTTCTCGTTTCAGGTTTGTGTCGATTTATTTTGGGCGATTGTTAGAAACCGATCACAGAATCAAAAGAATCACCACGCCAAAAAATTCTGAATAAATATGCTGTACATTTAATTTATAACGTGTTGTGTTTATTTTTATTAAAGTCCTTAAATTTTCATTATCTCCTATTGCCATATGAAAAATAAATGTGATCGATTATTTGGCTTTCCATTTGGCCCACGTTCAGTGTCCGTGTGTGGTGTAATTTCTAAAATACAGAACAGTTAGTGAGATGCTTTCTCTCTCTAAATGAAAGATATTTGGGGTATAGATTTTTAAAATGTTTTCTTTTAATTAGTGCTTCTTCGGGCGGAGGAGGAAGTAGGGGTGCACCTCAGCACTATCCCAAGACTGCTGGCAACAGGTATTGTAAAGATATAAAAACAATGAGTTTTTCAAATAACAAATTTGTATTAAGTCTTTGTCATGCATAACAATATAGTTACAGCAGTAGATACCAGCAATCCTAACCTTATTGGCCATGATTTTTGCTACATAACCTAAATTTAGGTTAATCATGCAACATGGTCCATACAAAACGAGAAAATGTTGGTTCCCAAGGTGTGGCGGCATTGGCATCACCTGGGAGTCTGGTATTGGAAATGTAAATTACCAGGCTCTGCTCCAGACCCACTAAAGCAGAAACTGGGAGTGGTCCCAGCAGTCTGTTCTTAGAAAAGCTCTTCAGGTGATTTACACGCACACTGTTGTTTAAGAAGCACTGATTGTGAGATTTGGTTGTAAGGGAATTGAGTGAAATTTCTGTATTTAGAAGGATTTCTGATTAGTACGACATTTGATTTGTGTGGCTGGATGCAGTGTTTTAAATTGTCATAATTAATTTTTACTAGCGAGTTCCTGGGGAAAACCCCAGGGCAAAACGCTCAGAAATGGATTCCTGCACGAAGCACTAGACGAGATGACAACTCCGCAGCAAACAACTCCGCAAATGAAAAAGAACGACATGATGCGATCTTCAGGAAAGTAAGAGGGTAAGTTTATAGGTCTCTTTGATCCTTTTACTAAAAGGAGGAAAGAAGGAGGGATTAGCTGCATTTTCTTTTGTGGAAAGGCTGTGTTACTCAGAAGACAGTTTTCATGCTCAAAGCATGTATTTTAACGAATGCCAATGTTGACAGTTTTAAAGAGTAGTACCATCAGTATTTGGGGGCTGAGTTGCTTTCTGCCTGTTGTGCTGACGTTGCCTGTCCGATGTGTGACGCAGTGGAGCACACAGCAGGCCGTAGCTCCTGCACCTAGCCTTGATAACAAGGAAGCTCTTGTTCTCTGGGTTTTGAGCATGTACGAAAGAGTTGTCAGACAGTCAAGGACCCCCAACCAGGTACAGATATTATAATCTAAATAACAGTGATGGGGTTTATTTAAACATCCCTTTAGTTAGATGGGTAAGAAGAAATGCCTTGATGTTTAATGGGAGATGATAGAAAAAAAAATTTTAAAGTTGTTACTCAGCTCAGTAATTCTTGATGTTTGCTGACACTTAAAGTGTGGTTCCTTTTCCCCCCAGCATACTAAATAAGCTTACTCCTGAAAAGTTTGACAAGCTATGCCTTGAGCTCCTCAATGTGGGTGTAGAGTCTAAACTCATCCTTAAAGGGGTCATACTGCTGGTAAGTTAAAAGTTGACTTAACTGAAAGGGGGAGGAAAATATTTAACAAACTCAAGTTGGTTTCTTTACACTTTTTTTTTATTGCTTAAAACTATGAGATACAAACTAGATAAAAGTATTTCTAAATAATGATGATTTTTTAAAAGACCCACTGATTAGTAATGGCTTCAGATTTAAGAGGCGAATTTTAAATTGTTCATACTATATATGCTTGGAAAGTTATCATAAGCAAGCTGTTTGCATTTTTTTCACGCTGTGGGAAACACCATATTTTGATCTTGGGGATGAATTGTATGATAGTTGATACAGCATTCCAGTATCGTTTACATTTTTTATTTTCAGCATATTTTCAACTTTGGGAAATGGGATGGGTTCTGACTAGTATGAGATCTGTATAACTACTTGTTTAATACGCTTTAATAGCTGACATTTCAATACTTGAGTTTTTCCAGGCTGTGTACTATGTGCTTCATATGTATTATCTAATTTGGTTTACATAGTAATCCTTACAAAAGAGGTATTCTTATTCCCAAATTATAAATGAGGCATGAAGAATTAGTAAGAAATGTGGGATTTAAGATTATTAAGATTGCAGAGAATTATTAAATTATAACAGAAGGGTTCTTTAAGTTACTGTATTTAGTTTAAAAAATGTTGTTTCCTATAGATTGTGGACAAAGCCCTAGAAGAGCCAAAGTATAGCTCATTGTATGCTCAGCTATGTCTGCGATTGGCAGAAGATGCACCAAACTTTGATGGCCCAGCAGCAGAGGGTCAACCAGGACAGAAGCAAAGCACAGTAAGTGGTAGTGTTTGCCTTGCCTATTTTAAAGTTGATTTAAAAGATTTTGTTAGTAAAACTTGCCAAATGTCTTTTATTTCTAATAGACATTCAGACGCCTCCTAATTTCCAAATTACAAGATGAATTTGAAAACCGAACCAGAAATGTTGATGGTGAGAATTATATTTGAAGCTTAATAGTACTGTACATTTTCAATTTAATTTTGAATGTTGACTTTATTTCTATTTTTTCCAGTCTATGATAAGCGTGAAAATCCCCTCCTCCCTGAGGAGGAGGAACAGAGAGCCATTGCTAAGATCAAGATGTTGGGGAACATCAAATTCATTGGAGAACTTGGAAAGCTTGATCTTATTCATGAATCTATCCTTCATAAGTGCATCAAAACAGTAAGTAATTTAGGCTTAGATGATAACTGGGTACACAGTTATTTGCCGGAAATGAGTCAGTTATATTGCACTGCCTCCCCCCGCAAGAATGTTAGTAGGCTAAGTATTTTAGATCGTCAGCAAAACTTATTACAGTGTTTTAGACATGGAAGTAAGTATGCAGTATAGTGAGGTGTAGGGGTAGAACTGATCACCAACCCATGTTAAATTGCTTAATTTGGAGGGATTTCTTCAATAGGGACCAAATAGAAAGTACTGTGTTAGATACTGTGGGAACTATGAGTCAGTGCAGACATTGAGGAAAAGTACTATATCTAAACAGAAGATCTTTGTTAACGGCAGGCTGTTTCTTTTGGTAGCTTTTGGAAAAGAAGAAGAGAGTCCAACTCAAAGATATGGGAGAGGATTTGGAATGCCTCTGTCAGATAATGAGGACAGTGGGACCTAGATTAGACCATGAACGAGCCAAGGTATGTATGTTATTAACAGAAATAATGTAAGTAGTTTGTCTTTTATTCAAATCAGGTGACTTCTTTTGTGATATAAGGGATTATTCTATTTAGTCATTAACTTTGATTGTAATCTAGAAGTCTTTAAAACCCTTAGTAGTATACATTTGCCATAGCACTTTCTTTTAACTATTTTTTTCTCTCTCACTAGTCCTTAATGGATCAGTACTTTGCCCGAATGTGTTCCTTGATGTTAAGTAAGGAATTGCCAGCAAGGATTCGTTTCCTGCTGCAGGTAAAACTGGTTTCTTTCATTATGTTGGTGAGCTCACTTTTTCTGTTCAGAGTATTAAGTGAAATTTATTAAAAATATTATTAAATTTAAGGATACAGTAGAGTTGCGAGAACACCACTGGGTTCCTCGCAAGGCTTTTCTTGACAATGGACCAAAGACGATCAATCAAATCCGTCAAGATGCAGTAAAAGTAAGTGTTTAGGGGGGAGGGGGGTGGTGTGTGTGTTTCTTATATCATGTGCACTTTTTAGATTATAATGGCCAAATGACCCTCCTTACACTTTTTTGAGACTCCCCTGGTGGGCCTCGGAAATTATATAAATAGTACTCTGGTAGTCTACAAGTATTTCTGTTTCTTTCCCCCAATATAACAATTTTAGTTTTGCATAAAATGTTGAAAAGAAGTATTTTATTCACTTTGTTTCTAAAGGATCTAGGAGTGTTTATTCCAGCTCCTATGGCTCAAGGGATGAGAAGTGACTTCTTTCTGGAGGGACCTTTCATGCCACCCAGGATGAAAATGGATAGGGACCCACTTGGAGGACTTGCTGATATGTTTGGACAAATGCCAGGTGATTTGGAACAAAACAGTGGTTGGTTAAATTTAAAAATCAGCATAGCATAGTAGTAGAGTTGTAAAAAGTTGTCGATATATGTGTTTTAAGGTAGCGGAATTGGTACTGGTCCAGGAGTTATCCAGGATAGATTTTCACCCACCATGGGTCGACATCGTTCAAATCAGCTCTTCAATGGCCACGGGGGACACATCATGCCTCCCACACAGTCACAGTTTGGAGAGATGGGAGGCAAGTTTATGAAAAGCCAGGTAAGAAAACACTTAATGTTCTGGTAACAAGTATTAAATCCCGTAACGTGTGATTTAGTTTTGCTTTTTAAAAAATGCAAACACTAGGGTTATGTGTGTTTTTCTAAACCAAATATATATCTGTGGCACTTACTTGAAACTGGATGAAATGCTTAATCCTTAAGATTAGTCAAGTACTAGTAAAATCACATCGCTTTATTTGAAGGTTAGGTTAGATTTTTTTATTCTTCCCTGTTTCATCTTGTACTTTCTCTGGGCAAATCCAGTTACGCTTTCCTTATGGCTTGGCTCATCCCTTTGGTACTTTATTACCATAATTTGTGGACCCCTTTTTATCTAGACTCTCTCTCTCCCTTTCTGAAATAGGGGCTAAGCCAGCTCTACCATAACCAGAGTCAGGGACTCTTATCCCAGCTGCAAGGACAGTCGAAGGATATGCCACCTCGGTTTTCTAAGAAAGGACAGCTTAATGCAGATGAGGTACATTTGCCTATGTTACTTAATATACCACAGTTGTCAATTTAGAAATCTATTGCCCGATGATTATAAAAAGATGCGTTAAGAGGACTTAATGCTGGAATTCTTTACCTTCTTTTTCTCTTTTCTGTACTGTTTTTTCTTTCTTTTGTATATCCAGCGTCCTATGAGCGACGATTATGAGATATGAGGGCAAGCCTCTTTAAATAAAGTCTTTAGTGAGAGCAGGAAAATGTTGAGATTTTGATTGTGATTTCCCTCTAAATAGAATGACTAAGAATAAAGCAATGTATTTTCTAAACTTTTAATCTAGTTTTCTGGTTATTTAAGTGATGCTAATCCTAGGAGAAATCTGATACAAATACAAGATTTAACAGTCTTATTCTTGTGTGGATCAGATCTTTAGTTTTATTGTAAGAAATTAAACCTGTTCACATGGAATGCCTTTTTGGTTATTAGTTAAACTTATATTCCTGTCCTAGATTATCACATTTGTATAGACTGAATTAATCTTAGGATTTGAGAATGTTGCATTTAGTAACCTACTCAACTGCATTTTGTTAACTTGGATATCTATTTTAATTTGTTTTCAATTCTAGATTAGCCTGAGGCCTGCTCAGTCCTTCCTAATGAATAAAAATCAAGTGCCAAAGCTTCAGCCCCAGATAACTATGATTCCTCCTAGTGCACAACCACCACGCACTCAGACACCACCTCTGGGACAGGTATTTGACCATAATATGATTACTTTCTCTACTTAGGACTTTCTGAAGATGTCTGATGATTTTTTAAATGTATTCCTTCTAAATTCACAATTTTTTAAAAATTTGTTACTAAACATAACGATGTTACTATTTTTTAGACGCCTCAGCTTGGTCTTAAAACTAATCCACCACTTATTCAGGAAAAGCCTGCCAAGACCAGTAAAAAGCCACCACCTTCAAAGGAAGAACTACTTAAACTAACTGTAAGTTGCAAATAGTTTCGTAGTCTAAATATGGAGTACATTCGAGTTTTTTAAAAAAGCGCTTAAGACATGTGGATTGTGTTCTTTTCAGGAAACTGTTGTGACTGAATACCTGAATAGTGGAAATGCGAATGAAGCTGTCAATGGTGTAAGAGAAATGAGGGCTCCTAAACACTTTCTCCCGGAGATGTTAAGCAAAGTAATCATCCTATCACTAGATAGAAGTGATGAAGATAAAGAAAAAGCAAGTTCTTTGATCAGTTTACTCAAACAGGAAGGGATAGCTACAAGTGACAACTTCATGCAGGTAAAACGCTTTCCTGATTCTGTGAGAACTCTTCCCATTCAAATTTGACAGCGAACAAACTGACCATGTGTATATTCCTTTTAAGGCTTTCCTGAATGTATTGGACCAGTGCCCCAAACTGGAGGTTGACATCCCCTTGGTGAAATCCTATTTAGCACAGTTTGCAGCTCGTGCCATCATTTCAGAGCTGGTGAGCATTTCAGAACTAGCTCAACCACTGGAAAGTGGCACCCATTTTCCTCTATTCTTACTTTGTCTTCAGCAACTAGCTAAATTACAAGATCGAGAATGGTTAACAGAACTTTTCCAACAAAGCAAGGTCAATATGCAGAAAATGCTCCCAGGTAAGAGAATGCTCAACATGTTGTTCCTTAAATGCAAACTCTAGATTCCTTGGTACTTTGAATGGATTTGTATAGATCAGACAGTGTGGTTATCCTGTCCACATAATGGTAGGCATTACCTACCACAAATAAGATTTCACTTCCATTAAAAGTTAACAAGTTTTAAGTACCTTAATTTGCTGCTTTTTTAAGAAGGTTTTATACAGAGGGGAAGGGAGGGAGAGAAATACCAATGTTTGGTTGCCTCCCACATGCCCCCACTGGGGACCCAGCCCACAACCCAGGCATGTGCCCTCATTGGGAATTGAACCAGTGACCTTTTGGTTCACAGGCTGGCACTCAATCCACTGAGCCACACCAGCCAGGGCTGATTTGCTTTAAATGTCAGGAGTTTGGTGAACCTTGTACATTGAGGGAATCATTACCTGATGATGCAAATGGCTTTGTCTCTTCAGAAATTGATCAAAATAAGGATCGCATGTTGGAGATTTTGGAAGGAAAGGGACTTAGTTTCTTATTCCCACTCCTCAAATTGGAGAAGGAACTGTTGAAGCAAATAAAGTTGGATCCATCCCCTCAGACCATATATAAGTGGATTAAAGACAACATCTCTCCCAAGCTTCATGTAGATAAAGGGTTTGTGAACATCTTAATGACTAGGTAAGATAAAATCGGTCTTGTATCAAAAGTCTGCAGGGCAAAGGATTAAGAATTGTCTGTTTCTTAAGGTGGAATATTGGCTTTTGCATTCTAATACGATCTCTTTTTCTGTAGCTTCTTACAGTATATTTCTAGTGAAGTAAACCCACCCAGTGATGAAACAGATTCTTCCTCTGCTCCTTCCAAAGAACAGTTAGAGCAGGAAAAACAACTGCTTCTTTCTTTCAAGCCAGTAATGCAGAAATTCCTTCACGATCATGTCGATCTGCAGGTCAGTGCCCTGTATGCCCTTCAGGTGCACTGCTACAACAGCAACTTCCCAAAAGGTGAGATGACCAATAGCAGAGTAGCAAGTGTGGGGTGATTTTTAAACTGTGTACTAAATAATGAGATTGCATTCTGTCTTTAGGCATGTTACTCCGCTTTTTTGTTCACTTCTATGACATGGAAATTATTGAAGAAGAAGCTTTCTTGGCTTGGAAAGAAGATATAACCCAAGAGTTTCCAGGGAAAGGCAAGGCTTTGTTCCAGGTAAATCTTTTGCTCGAGAAAAACGGTGTTTTTTCTGATTTACTTGGTATTTTACCAAAGAGCCTTTAAAACTGAAATACAAGCAAAATAATCGGTGGTTTGTACCTCATTCTGCACTGTTACCCACTACTGTAAAGGAGGCAGTTAGTAACAAAATGGAGACCAGCTATGAAGTGAAAGGCCTCAGTCCTAGTGCTGGTTTATGTAAGATGTTAAAGCAGAGGTGGCTAATTTTTTTTAATTTTTTTTTTTTTTTAAGTAAAGTCACTTACAAAGATTGGGTGATTGTGCAAGATTGGGTATGCTTAATGCCAGTAAAGAAGAGATTGCTTCTAGATTTCTTATAGCTTGATTTTCAATCTTACGAAGTGGAATTGTAGCCCTAGGGGATTCTAAAATGACAAAGCAAGTCCCAGTCCTTAACCCCAGAGATTCTGGTTTAATAGGTCTGTGGTACATGATCCGGGTGATTATTACACCAGTTTTCCGGGGGCCAAGCTTTGAGGAACACTGGCCTACAATGCCTTGTGTTTTACTTCACAAACTAGTTTCAGTCAATCCTTGCAGCATTTATACTTTAGCTCTGTTCTTAGAGAATCTGATCATGTGGTTTTGGAATAGAACTAGAAATCTAATTTATAATCTTACATTCTTCCCCTTTCCCCTCCACAGCACTGCTTTAACACATACAGACTTGGAAAGGGCCACTGTCTCATACTAAGATGATCCTGAAATACAGTTGGAGCAGTGCCAAGGAAGGGCATCTAAGCTAACTTACATAAATGGCTTACATGTTATCCCAAATCTAAATAATGAACACTTTTAAAAGTAACTTAAAAGCTAATATACAAATAATACACTTGCAGTATGTCCTGGAGGCTGTTCGCACTTATAAAAGGCATAAAACTTGAGTAGGCTGCTAGTTAGGTCCTGAATCAAAGCTTCTGCTTCTGAGTTTTTCTCTGTAATACCTATTCTTTAAAATTACAAATTCACAGGTCAATCAGTGGCTAACCTGGCTAGAAACTGCTGAAGAAGAAGAATCAGAGGAAGAAGCTGACTAAAGAACCAGCCAAAGCCTTAAATTGTGCAAAACATACTGTTGATATGATGTAACTGCATTTGACCTAACCACTGCGAAAATTCATTCCGCTGTAATGTTTTCACAATATTTAAAGCAGAAGCACGTCAGTTAGGATTTCCTTCTGCATAAGGTTTTTTGTAGTGTAATGTCTTAATCATAGTCTACCATCAAATATTTTAGGAGTATCTTTAATGTTTAGATAGTATATTAGCAGCATGCAATACTTACATCATAAGTTCTCAAGCAGAAGGCAGTCTATTGCAAGGATCTTCTTTGCTGCCAGTTATCATAGGCTGTTTTAAGTTAGAAAACTGAATAGCAACACTGAATACTGTAGAAATGCACTTTGCTCAGTAATACTTGAGTTGTTGCAATATTTGATTATCCATTTGGTTGTTACAGAAAAATTCTTAACTGTAATTGATGGTTGTTGCCGTAATAGTATATTGCCTGTATTTCTACCTCTAGTAATGGGCTTTATGTGCTAGATTTTAATATCCTTGAGCCTGGGCAAGTGCACACGTCTTTTTAAAAGAAACATGGTTTACTTGCACAAAACTGATCAGTTTTGAGAGATCGTTAATGCCCTTGAAGTGGTTTTTGTGGGTGTGAAACAAATGGTGAGAATTTGAATTGGTCCCTCTTATTATAGTATTGAAATTAAGTCTACTTAATTTATCAAGTCATGTTCATGCCCTGATTTTATATACTTGTATCTATCAATAAACATTGTGATACTTGATGTAGTTGAGTGTGACTTCGAAGTTAGCATCCACCAATCTGCAAACAAATAAGACTTAGAATTTTTAAAATCTTATTACTCTGTTTCCATGAGGAGACAGTTTCTCAGGTCACGTTACTGGAAGTAACCAATATACAAACATCTATAAACACATTTTGTGAATTTGGACTGAGTCGTTGCTAATGCATGGTAACAAACTTGGTGCACTTGCCTTCTCATTGTCACGCTGAAGTACACAGTAGCCTCAGGCTAACCACCTTCATGGCCAAGACAGCATAGCTGCATCATGCAAGCATCCCAGCAGCTACTGCTGAGCCCTGGTTGCCGCCTTAGGGGAGAGCCTCTAGGCAGACGAATGAACCTTACTGTGCTGCTGTGCCTGACAGAATCTGGATGTCTGAAATGTTCTGGAAGTTGGCTTAATCTAAGAGGGGTAATGAGTAGAAACAATATTTGTGTCTTCCTGATTCAGTAAAGCGAACCCACTCTATTTTAGCAGTGCTCTTGACTGAAATTCTAACAAGTCAATTCATAGCTTTTGGTGGGTAGGAGTAAGATAAAGCCACACAGACTTGTGCAAATACTTCAGAGAACTTTAGGGACTGCTAGGCTGTGGAAATGAGCTATAAATTGCATTATTCCTAGCCTGCCCAGCCTCCCCATCAGTGGGAATGGGTGAGGACTGAGTTTAACAGCAAGTTGTGTGGTTAGGAAAGTGGGTCTGCTTACACCAGAATTCTAGTTCAGCTAGGAAAGTGGGCTGGAGTGAGGCCTGACAGCCAGGTTTTCACAGCCCCTCCTCCACTCCACCAGTGCTTCAACGCCACCTCGTATACTGACGACCCCTGGAACAACGCCCCTGTCTTGTTACAGACACTGAGCAGTGTATTTTAGAACCTACTATGCTATGGAACATAGTGGATGTACCCAGCATGCACCTTGTATGAGTAATGATGCGTTTAGCATCAGCATACAAGTAGGCAATGACTTGTTTTTCAAGAGTCCACATCTTTAATGCCCCTTTGAAAGAGTTGGCTACTCCACCAGTTCATTTTACATTCACAAACTGCAAACACCAAAGCTTTCTCAAGATCAGTAACCAGTGCTATATACAGTAGGGTTTCATTCATTCTATAGGTGGCCTTTGACAGTAAATAATTTCTTGAGACTTCTAAGACAACAGTTTCTACCTCATTGGCTGTTCTCAGTCTCTAATGGCAAATGCCTGATAGCAAAAACCAAAAGACTTCAGTTGCTTAACTGTCAAATTCTATGCCTAATATATAAAATCTATTGGCTCTCCCTCCAAAACAGTAGAAATCTGTCTCATCTCCTCTCTTCTAGATGCCAGCATAGCCTTAACTGGATTCTCTGCTTAGCCCTTTGCTCCCTTTTCAACACGGCAGCCAGAGAAAGGAATCCTTTAAAAAGAAAGGGGAAAAAAAGCAACATGGCCCAAAACCCACCAAATGGCTTTCCACCTGGTTAGGTGGTTCAGCTGGTTGGAGCATTGTCCAACCAAAAGGTGGTGGATTCAATCCCCAGTCAGCACGTAATTTAGGGAGCAGGTTCACTTCCTGGTCAGGGCATGTACAGGGAGCAAGTAAGCAATGTTTCTCATGTCAATGGTTCTCTCCCACCCCATCCCTTCCTATCTTTAAAATCAATAAATGTATGCTCTGATGAGGATTTTAAAAAGTAAAAATACTAAGTTTGGTCTACACAGACCTACATTTGGTCTATTCTCCCCTGCTCCCTGTTACTCCATACACTTTTTCTCTGCTCTAAATTCCTATGATGATAATCCCTTCTCATTCCTCGCCCGCCACACTGGCCTGGCCTCCATTTGGATCCTGGGAGATGCCAGGCATTGGAGGTTTTCTCTTCCTCCTTAACCCCCAGATAACTGGATGACTGGCTACCTCTGCCTCATCATGTCTTGGCTCAAACATCACATTTACTAGTAAGATCCCCACTGTCTACCGTATTTAAAATGTAACCCCTTCTTTCCTGCTTGAGGAATCTCCATGCCTACCGTTATTACACAACATACTGCAATATTTATATCTGACCCCCTACGGAATGCAAAGAGATTGAAATTTTTTCTTGTTTAGCACCTAGAACAGTACCTAGCACACAGTAAAGTCAAATATTTGTTGAACCTAATCACAAACTAATAAAACTATCCTACATGGCAGGATCTGGACATAGTAGTTGTGGAAAAAACTCAGATGTGAGTTCTAGGTAGATCTAGGATTCATTCCTACCACTTATGAGCAGTGTGAAGTTAGGCAAGATATTTTCAATTGTCTTGATTTTTTTTTTTTTTTTTAATGGGGCTGATGGTTAAGGATTGCTGGGAGAACTAAATAATATGTGAGTCACTAAACTTAGAACCTCATACCTAGCAATCCTCCAATATACAGAGTGGGGCAAAAATAGCTTTACAGTTAGTATGGAAAATGCTACAATAATTAATAGATGAATAAACTCTGTGTCTCATGTACTCACAACTGTAACCCTACTTTTTCCCCATCCTGTGTGTGAATTCACATCTTACCTTCTCAGTAGCTTTTCCAAAACGTTTCTCATAAAAACTTCCATCCTGAGTTTACAATCACCAGCCAAGACCTCATGGGCATTTCTTGGTCTCCTTATTTGACCCCTTGGGGCTTCTCAGTCTCCTTTTCGGCTCCCTTTTCTGTCCTGGCTCATGAACGTTCTGCTTTCCTCCCTCAGCTCACCTCGCTTACTCTTGTAGCACCAGTCGGCATCTAGGTGCTAATGTCATCTGTATCTTGAATCCAAACACCTTTCCTGAATATTAAACTTGCACATCCAGCAGGTCCTGGACATTATCTGAATGTGCCCCAAGCACTTTAAACTGAACATATCCATCATTAAACTCTTTACCCAAAAACCATTTCCTCCTCTCCTGGCTCTCAATGATACCCCCATCCAAGCCAAAAGCATGAGTCCTCTTTGTCCCTCTCAACCAGCCACTGCATTCTATCCATTTAACGTCCATTGTAGCTATTGAGGCAACTTTGCCATCCTTCTCCATTGCTCTACCCTAGTCCAAGCACCGTCATCTCATGCCTGAACACGCTTCAAGTTGGCCTCCCTGCCTCTCTTGCTGTTCTAGTCCATTCTCCACATTTCAGAGTGGTCTTAAGAGTCTGATCTTCCCGCTGTCCTTCAGTGTCTCCTGGTTTCCCTCAGGAAAAAACTCAAGTTTCTTAATGTAACAAACAAGGCCTCAAGTCACTTGCTGTTTCCCCCCTTTCATGTTTTAGTTTTTCACCTCCTAGTCTCTGGGCCTTTGCACAAGCTGATTCCTCTGTGCGGAACATTGCGCTCCCTGCTATTCCCACCTCTTCCTCCCACATTGTCATCTAACTTATTCTTATTCTCCTTCAGATATTAGCATAGATGTTCCACACTTGGAAAGCTTGCCTTCCTCTGCCAAGGTTCAATTAGGAGTTTGTTCCAATCAGGGTTCTGGTTGCCAAGAAGAGAAACTTACTCTGGAAAAACTAAGTAGAAGGTAAATTTATTGGAATTCCACTTCAGGGATCCACAAGAAGCCCAGAGAACCAGATGAAACGAATGGTGACTAGGAGAAGCCGGATAGCCTAAACCACAGGAACACCTTGGCTACGACAATGATGTAACTGCCCCCATTAAACCCTGAAGCTTCTCCTGAGTGAATTCTCCAGTGAATTCAGGACTCTGAACCTGAGCATCAGGTCCAGGTTCAGAGTCCCAGGCAGAAGACCACAATTAATTGAGCTTATATCATGTGTCTACCTCTGGCTGCCTTGGTTTTCTTTAGCAAGCAAGGATCTGGACTTTTGGGCCGCTGTTTTATCAAGCAAGCCCAGACTCCCACCAAGACGTACAACAAAAGCAAGAACGAAAAATTTTGTAAGGGGTCTGGATGGATGACCAAAAAAAAATAAAATAAAAAAAAATAAAAAAAAAAAAAAAAGGAGGCCTCTGTACCTCATTTCCCCCTCTAGCACTATGCTTTGCAGTGACCTCCTGCTTATTGCCTGTCTTTGCGTTGTACTGAGAAGAGTTCCAGGAGGGTTTTATCTGTTACTCATTGCTCTATTCCCAGTGCCTAGCACAGTGCTGGGCACCTATTAGGGGATAATAAGTAGTTATTGAATGCAACAGTGAATCCAGGTTTTGCAGATTCTGAATTTGATACAACTGGGGGAAGTAGGTGTAGCTTCTAAAAATACAAAATTAGGTTCAGGGTCTAGAGAGAGTCTTGTGAAGAGGATGGCCTTGAAACTTCATTGACTTCATGGTAACTATGAAAGACTGACCTTAGTAAATACGGTACATTTAAAACATTTTTGTATCTACCTGCACCAGTGCACTAGATGGATGCTTGTTGAAGTGACTTGAGTCTTTTTATTTGTGCTTCCCTGGCCTTCCCATTTCCCAATGCTTTCAATTCCATTATGAAGCACCCAGTTTCCTACATTAAGTTAATTTATTCACTTGTACATGAAAGTGTGGGCACCTCATCCCTGCCAGACTTGTGTCAGGGGCTGGGACACAGCATGGGTAAGACAGGGTCTCTCCCCTGAAGGAGCCCACTGTTCCACAGGGGAGACAGACAGGAGCAGATCACGTGGACACGGGGCAGGTCATGGGCCACACTGCGATGTGGGCAATGTGTCTTCTGAGCTGAGAGAAGGAAACATCTGGAGAAGCCAAGACTTCAAGGGAGAGTCACTTGCCCAGCAAACATTCAAGGAAGAGCTTTCCAGGCAGAGTTAGGAAACTAACTTTGTTTTCTCCCGGATCCACAGAGCTATCTCCCTACTGCTCTGTGCCGGAAAGACAGGTCTGAATGAGGGGGCATCCATCTTTCGCTGGAGGTGGCTGTGCTGAGCATATTCAGATACCAGCTGGGTAATGGGGCCGGAAGGACTTACAAAGCTCTTTCCCACTTATCCCTCTAGGTTAGGACACAGACTTCCAAGGATGGTTCTCCAAGGAAAGCCAGGGCTCTGGCCAAGGAGATGCCTAAGCACAGGGCAGAGAGGAGAGGAAACAGGACACTGAAACCAACACAGTCTCTCCAGACCCACAGGCTGTCCTTCCCTATGGTACTGGAATTATTCCAAGAGTGTGGAATGCTGTCTCTAGTGCCCACTGCTGGGAATCCAGGAGTAGACACGCCCACCCCTTCTTGGCAGGAGAGAGAATACAAGGGTTACTTGTCCAGTACATCCCAAGGGAAAAAAAGACCAAGATCTATTGGAGATGCTCATCAATGGAAGGAGGGGAAAGTGAGAGATTTGGCCTCAGCATGGTCCCCCTGTCAACTGTGGATGATGCAAAGATGTGATCAATAAGCAGTGAATCTTTGAGGGCTGCTCAGTTCAGCATGGGACATGCAGAGTCACAGACCAGAGCCCCATTACTTAAGAGTTCCATGAGCTTAGGCCAATTGCTTTACCTCTCTGGGCTTCATTTGTCTTATTTGTGAAAAAATCCTTGGTGTGTCTACCTCCTAGGGTCGCTGCAAGGAGCCAGATAGGTAATGAAAAACAGTGTTGGACAGGTGTGGGATTGCTCTACAAGTCCATTCATCTCATTAATATTTACTGAGTACTAACTACATGCCAGGCATCATGCCAGTGCAAGGGATGTGGCAGTGAACGAGATGAAGCCTTCTTTTAAAAAAAAAAAAAAATTGTTTATTTTTAGAAGGTAAAGAAAGGAGAAAGAGAGGGAGAGAAACACCACTGTGTGGTTGCCTCTCGTACACCCCTTACCTGGCCTGCAACCCAGGCATGTGCCCTGACTAGGAATTGAACTGACAACCCTTTGGTTCACAGGCTGGTACTCATTCCACTGAACCATGCCAGCCAGGCCTATTTGTACCTCTTAAACCTCTCACCTCCTCACACATTCTCTCCCTCCCTCCTCCCATCTGGCAATGATCTGATAACTTCTTTTCTCTTGCTTTTAAGAGTTTCTCTTTATCTTTAACCTTTGGCATTTTAATTATGATGTGTCTTGGAGTGGGCCTCCTTGCATCCCTCTTTTTTGGAACTCTGTGCTTCCTGGACTTGCATGTTTATTTCCTTCACGAAATTAGGGAAGTTTTCTTTCACTTTTTTCAGATAGATTTTCAATTTCTTGTTCTTTCCCTTCTCCTTCTGGCACACCTATGAGGTGAATGTTGGACCTCTTAAAGTTGTCCCAGAGACTGCTTATACTATCCTCATATTTTTGGATTCTTTTTTTTTTCTTCTTATTGTTCTGATTGGTTGCTTTTGCTTCCTTATGTTCCAAATCATTGATTTGATTCTCAGCTTCATCCATTCTGTCGTTCCTCTGTAAATTGTTCTTTATTTCAATTAGTGTATCCTCCATTTCTGACTGGGTTTTTTTATGCTGCTGAGGTCCTCACTAAGTTCCTTGAGCATCCTTATAAACAGTGTTTTGAACTCTGCATCTGAGAGATTGCTTATCACCATTTCATTTAGTTCTTTTTCTGGAGTTTTGATCTGTCCTTTCATTTGGGCTGTGTTTCTTTGTCTCCTCATTTTGGCAGCCTCCCTGTGTTTGTTTCTAGGTATTAGGTAGAGCTTCTCTGACTCTGTGTCTTGGTAGTGTGGCCTAATGTAGTAGGTGTCCTGTAGGATTCAGTAGCACAGCCTCCCCTGTCACTCATGCTGGGTACTTGAGATGCACCCTTCATGTGGGCTGAGTACACCCTCCTCTTGTACTTGAGCCTTGATTGCTGTTAGCAGATAAATGGAAGGGATTTACACAGGCCAGTCAGCTGCAAGGACTGGCTGTGACCACTGACCACCAACCTCTGCCCTCCGTGGAGGATGAGCTGTGCTGGGACAGGGTGGTGGTGCTCCAGCGTGATCTGTAGCTGTGAGACAAAGCCTTCTAATGGAGCAAACATTCTGTGTGGAGGGAGGGAGGGAGGGAGGAAAATAAATATACAAATACAGTGTATTAGGTAGTAAAAAGTGTTAACATATAGAGAAAACAGAATAGAAGATAGAGGGAGATGTGAGTGTCACTAGAAATAGGATATTTAGGGAAGGTCTTAGGAGGAAGCCTAGAGGAAGAACTTTTGGGGCAGAGGGGAAGCAAAATCAAAGACCCTGAGATACAAACACACATGACTGAGGAACAATCAGGGGCCAGTGTAGCTGAGCAGAGAGTAGGGCCTGAAGCTGGAACGTGGCAGGAGCAGCAGGTAGACTAGTTTGACATAGCAAGGACTTGGGCTTTTTTTAAAAAAAAGTTATGTTTTATTGATTATGCTATTATAGTTGTCCAATGTTTCTCCCTTTGCCCTCCTCCACCCAGCATCCTCCACTCCCTCAGGCAACCCCCACACCATGGTTCATGCCCATGGGTCATGCAAATAAGTTCTTTGGCTACTCCATTTCCTATACTGTACTTTACATCCCTATGGCTTCTACATATTTGTGCTTCTTAATCCCCTCACCACCTCACCCATTCCCTTACACTCCCCTCCCATCTGGCAACCATCAAAATGTTCTCTGTGTTCATGATTCTGTGTCTCTTCTTGTTTGCTTAGTTTGTTTTTTAGATTCAAGTTGATAGATATGTATTTATTGCCATTTTATTGTTGATATTTTGATCTTCTTAAATAAGCCCCTTTAATATTTCACATAATAATGGTTTGGTGATAAGGAACTCCTTCAGTTTTTTCTTGCCTGGAAAGCTCTTTATATGCCCTTTGATTCTTAATGATAGCTTTGCTGGATAGAGTAATCTTGGCTGTATATCCTTGCTTTTTATCACTTTGAATAATCTTTGCCAATCCCTTCTAGCCTGCAAAGTTTCTTTTGAGAAATCAGCTAACAGTCTTATGGGGACTCCCCTGTAGGTAAATAACTGCTTTTCTCTTGCTGCTTTTAAGATGCTCTCCTTATCTTTAACCTTCAGCATTTTAATTATAATGTGTCTTGGAGTAGGCCTTTTTTCATCCATCTTGTTTGGGAATCTGTGCTTCCTGGACTTGTATGTCTATTTCCCTAACCAAATTAGGGAAGCTGAGGCTGTTGCTTGAGCAATGGGAGGAAGGGAGGAAGGAAGGGAGGAAGGGAGGGAGGGAGGGAGGGAGGAAGGAGAATGAAAGAGAGAGAAAGAGAAAGACAAATTCAACCCAGAGGCAGTGAGCTCCTCCTTCCAGAAAGAGTGTAATCAGGACTGGGTGAGCACATGAGGTGAGGAACAATCAGCCTCCAAATCCCCCTATAATGAGTTGACTTGTGTCCCCTCAAAAGATATGTTGAAGTCCTAACTTCAGGTATCTGTGAATGTGACCTAGTTGGAAAATCAGGTCTTTGCAGATGTAATCAAGTTAAGATGGAGTCATTAGGATGGATCCTAATCCAATATGATGGTGTCCTTATGAGAAGAGACACCTACAGGAACACAGGGAGAAGGTCAGATGATGACAGAGGCAGGGGCTGGAGTAATGTCTTTACAAGCCAAAGAACACCAAGGATTATCAGCAACACTGGAAGCTAAGAGAAGGGCCTGGAAGAGATTCTCCCATTGGCCCTTTGGAGGTTGACCTCTTGATTTTGGACTTCTAGTCTCCAGAACCGTGAGGGAATAAATTTCTCTTGTTGCGCCCAGTTTGTGGCACTTTGTTTCAGCAGCCCTATGAATCTAACATGCAGCCCCCATCCCGGGCTACCATGCAGCCTTCCAGCCCCCTCCCCTCCTGCTTCCTCACAGAAACCTACTGCTGCTTCACTACTCAGCTGGGTGCAAGAGATGAGGGAAAGGTTTGGACGAATGGGTGAATGAATGAATACGCGGCAGAGCTCCATTTAGTTCTGAGAAAAATGAACTGTTAAAAAATTACTGCACTAGTGATCCACTTTAGCACTGAAAAACTAGAAAATAAAAATAAGTCAAAAGAAAAGATATAAAGTTAATCATATTTAAAAATTTCATAATTTGAAGAGGAGTGGCCTTTCTAAGCATGATATCAAGGGCAGTTCTAGATTTTGTGGGGACTGAAGTTTACCTAAGCTGAGCTCTTTTAATAAAAAGAATACAAAATTGCAAATACAAAATTAAGTACAGGGCCTTGGGAGAGGCTGAAGCACATGATGGGTCCCGAAGCATAAGCTTCTTTAACTTCATGGAAAAAAAATCCAGGATCCCTTAGGAAAATGTTGATGGATTTATCTATTAATCTGTTTGGCTCAAAAGAAATAGAAGACAAACTAAGAAAAATATTTGGCATACTCACAATAAAGGGTTAACCACAAAAGTCTCTTAAAAATCAATAGGAAAAAGAGCTAAGTTTTTTTTTTTTTAAGATTTTATTTATTTTTTAGAGAGAGGGGAAGGGAGAGAGAAAGAGGAGGAGAGAGGCAAAAGATAAATCAACTGGTTGCCCCCAGTGGGGCACCTGGCTCACATCTTAGGCATGTGCCCTCACTGGGAATCAAACCAGCAACCTTTTGGGTCTCAGGCTGGTGCTCAATCCACTGAGCCACACCAGCCAGGGCAGCATTAACTGTTTTGAACCCAAGTATGTGCCTGGTCCATGTCATACATTATTGCATTTGATTCTCAAACAGTCCTGGGATGCAGACATTGTTATCCCAATTTGAACAGCAGGAAATTGGAGCTAAGACAGATAAAGCCACCATTCAAATAAAGCCAGTACCCGAAGTCATATAGTTTGCCACTGGAAGAGCTAAGATGTAGAGTCTGAATAGCTCTAAAGCTCATCTCTTCTACCAGACATGGTCAAATTGAAGCTGATTTCCAAAGGTGGGGAAAATGAAAGAAAACATAGCAACCCATAAACACAGATACTTCAAAAAGGGAGTGGCCTGACATTTTAGCTCTAACAATTTGTTTCCAATTATCTGAGGCCCTCTCACCTACTTTTTTGCAGAACGATGTACTATTTATTTGGGGATGACAAATGTGAACACTGAATAAAAAAAGATACCTACTAAGAAGGGCTCCTCGTGGTTAACTGGGCTCAAATTAAAAAAACACACAGCCTAGCAGCCATTTCTGCAAAGTGGCCTCTATTGCAAACTGTACTTCACAGAGAAGCTGGCACCGGACTGCCTGTCTTTGAGCTAAACTGCATGCACTATGTTTCTGCCATCTGAGCCAGCCCTTTAAAGGAGTTTCTGGAATCCTATTTTCAACTGATATGACTGAAGCTTTCCCCATCCAATCAAGGCTGTGTAGCTCCAGCCAATCAGAGTCGCTCTATTCTAGCCTGTCAGGACAGTGCCTTTTGGACCAGTCAAACTGTGAGGATTTGGAGTCCTCATTTGCATAAGAACAGACCAATCAGGAGCCAGGGGTAGGGGCTTCTGTCCATATAAGCCAGCTAGCACCCTTCTGGCTCAGCTGAAACATGAAAGATGTCTCACCAGAGTGGGGCAGGCCAGCACAGCACAAAGCATATTGGCATAGAGCAGAGCACAGCAGACTACTGAGGAGGAGAGCTGTCTAGCCGAAGAGGCGCCTGGCCCCAGGGCCGCCTGGCTCTGGGGCTGCCTCACAGCTGTACTGTTTTCCTAACTATGCTGTATCACAGTTGAGCTGTTTTGCACTGAATAAAAAGTTTCCTTCTTCTCCGCACCCCAAACTGGGGCTTCCTGTTGGCACTGAATTAGTGCCAACGACCATCTGTCAACGCACATTACCCTGACATGGTCCAACCATTGCTAGTTTTCAATATTTATGGAAGACCCTTGGTGGGCTTGGTGAGAAACAAAACAAAACAAAAAAGCACAAAGAAATTTAACACAGATTTAACCACTATTCTTGGAAACATGATCACACAATCTAGAGTTAGCAAAAGTTATAAAACAAGCATTTTAAGGATTGCTTTAAAAATCACACACTAAATGAAGAGTGAAAATACCCACTTACTGTACAAATAAAAAGGCCAAATGTCCTGATGTGATCCAGATGAGCACTTGTGGCTCATGTAATGTTTCCAGTCAGATTCTCAGGCCTGGATCTCAGACAATGCCATGAAAGGAAAGGAAACGTTCGCTCGAAAACCATGTTAGATGATGTGGAAAGCAACTCGAGACCAAGACTCTGGTCAAAGATTTTGTCATGAATTTGAAGAAAGTTATTTTATGAAATGTGAATGTTATTTTATATGTGCTTTCAAATGTGCATTTGTAATTATATTAAATATTATTAGTAGACATTGGACTATTTTGCCTACATCTCAAAAGTTTATAGTTCTTTTTTTTTTTTTAAAGATTTTATTTATTTCTTTTTAAAGAGAGAAGAAGGGAGGGAGAAAGGGAAGGAGAAAAAACATCCATGTGTGGTTGCCTCTTGCACTCCCCCAACTGGGGACCTGGCCCACAGTGCCCTGACTGGGAATCGAACCTTTGGTTCCCAGACCAGCACTCAATCTATGGAGCTATACCAGCAAAGGCCCAAAAGTTTTATAGTTTTAAGTTAATCAAAAACATCTCAGGCAGTGAGGGGACTTTTATAGTGAGAATGGGGCTTTGATTATGTTATATTCAGGCCACCTTATATTTGGGCATATATGATATTTGGGGCTCAAAACACAATTGTCACTTTACCTTTGGAAATGTTGAGCAGTGAACGCTAAGTCACCAGTGTACTGTAGACACTGCATTGTTTAACTACATTGCTTTAGAAAAGCAGTATCAATAACATGCCAGAGAGAGAAAAAGTTGCATCCATATGCCTCATGCACCAGGCCACAGTACAACAGGGCCCTAGACAAGGAATGGGCCCAGCCTCCTGTTCCAGGAGTGACATCACTCCTGTAGTTCTCATGCCCTCTCCCTTCTGCCCCTGAGAAAAGAAATGTGTGTTACTGGAGCTGCAGGAGACAGTACCTGCCAACGAACGGCCCCTCTCTGCAGCCTGAACTTATTACCCATCTTCCCATAATGCCTCACTCCCACCTCAGATCACCAGAGCCTAAGTGCCCTGGTCCTCCACCCTGGACCCTTACCCCATAACTTCTCCATAGCTATGAACTTGTCCCAATTCCCCACCCGCACTCTCTTGACTCCTTCCTCCACACAGTGTGTCCCACAGCCTATCACCAGCAAACATGCCTGTATCCTTAATCTCTCTCTCAATATTCCCGTCACCTTCTTGCTCTGAAGGAAACCTGGCTGTCCCTTGATTCCAGCGCTTCCTCTGCTGTTTTTCCTTTCATACCAAAGGCCCTGGTGTGGCCAGTGTTCGCCTTGCTTCACACCTGTGCTTTCAACCACTTCTGCTCTCCTTTCTTCCAAAGATTCAGATCCTTCGAAGTTCTCACCATAAGACTTTACTACTTCCCTGGTATGTTCACCTTCCTGCGCTTCAAAATAACCATTTAACATCTTCTCCTCTTTCCCTAAGCCTTCTCTGGCTTTCCCCTCCCTTTTCCTTGTCTTTTTACACCCAACCCTACCTTATGAAAAAAAAAAATTTAGGTGTTCCCCCAGCAAGGATGCATTTAGAATGATATACAACCTTGCTACTCAAAGTGTAGTCTCTGGACTAGTACCACCTCAGAGCTTGTTAGAAATGCAAAATAGCCGGCCTCACTGCAGACCCACTGGATCAAACTTTAATGCGCTAGGTTCTTCATTAGCACATTAAAGTTTGATGAGCCCTAATACACAACCTGATATGGACCCCTTGCTGACCACCAATGAGTGCACTGTAGACCCAGCCCCTGAGTCCTAGGACTCAGCTTCCACTTCATCGAGAATCAATTCTATCCTCTTCATTTCTTCCTACCATCGAAACTACCAACTTGCCAACAATTGCCCTGATGCGTGACTTCCCCTCTTTTTTCTCTGGGTGAAAGGTCGTAGTTCTTTCCAAAGATCCCATTCACTGGGGCCAAAAAACTGTGGGGCACTTGCCACCCCACTGCAGGGAACAAGGGGCCACTTGCTAGAGCATGACGGTCATTGGGAGCAGACATTGCCAGATCACGTGACAACGGAGAGCTTCAAAGTTGCCTTGAATAGGGGGCTGTGAAGATCAGCTGTTTGCAATGTGAGATTCCAGCAGGAAGAACCCCCGAGTCCTCGTGGGTGATCAGAAGAGTGGAAACTTGATTTCTGTGGAAAAGAACACCTGGTTCCAATGCCAGCAAATTCAGGCTAGACCAGCAAGAGAGTCGCAGGTTGCTGAAGCAAGGTTTCAATACCCATTAAACTTCTGGCCCTCACATAATTGCTCAAGGCCAAGGAGTATAGTGGTACTCTCTTGTCTCCCTGGCCCAAAAGTGATCCTTTGCATCGCTTCAGTTGCCACTCTAAGCAGCTGGAGGAGAGATAGGTGAGGAGAAGTGTGTCCACACAGGCACAAGCTCACAGGTGGGAGCCAAGACAACTCAGCGGCAGGCCAGGCCAAGACAGGAAATGAAGTCTCCACTTCTTTCCAGTTAAGGAAATTGAAGCACTAGCTCCCATTGGAGAAATCAAAGCAGCATTGTTTCAAAGAACAAAACAGTCCAGGAGAGAACAAAGGTTTTGGCATTGATCCTTCTCTGGAGAAGATGCTATCATAGACGCTCCACCCAACTCAGATGAATCCAGCCTGTTTGGGACTAAAGACCAATTTACAAGTTTGTTTATTAGGATCATGCTCAAGAGTAGTGATCCTTTGGTTGTTTGAGTAACAGTGCCTTCACAGTTGTCAAAAGGAGAACAAACTCTGGTGAGCGGTAAGCATGGTTTCTAAGAAACAGCAACCTGAGGATTGACAGCCACGTGGAGAGCCTGGCAGCACATCCGAGGGTCGCCATGCCTGTGACTCACCAAAAGGCTGCCGCTGATACAAGTGTACACATCACTTGAACCGAATGAATTTGCTAAAACACATTGTAGGCGAGGAGGTTGGAGCTAGCAGAGACCGCAGCGTACAGAGTCTAATCTTTTCCTGCAACCTCTATTTTTAGGTAAGAAATTTGGTTCTAAGAACAAAATATAAATTAGCACCCCCTTTCTTGCCAAGTCTTATGCTTGGCCCTTGGAAAATAGGTGAAAAAGATATAATCCATGCCCTTGAGCTCACTGTCTGGTGGGGGACCTCTGAATAGATCATTTCAATCAATGGGCTGGGGTCATTTAGGGCAGAGGTGAGGCGGCTGACGCACTTCACTCTCTACAGGAGCACACAACAATAACCAGTGTCCAAATTATGGCCCTGAATCATCGAGAGAGTTAAATACCTCACTCAGAAGTTTCATATATGGGAATGGAGAGCGGCGCCACTGAAAAAGGGTACACAGGAAGCTCCTAGGGGTAGACGTGCTATACTACTGTCACATTTTTAAAAACTGTATTTTACTGATTATGCTAATGCAGTGGTCCCGATTTTCCCCCCCTTGCCCCCCCCGCCATTGTCACATTTTATTACATCACATATTCTTCTGTATGTGTGACAAAAAGAATGAGTGAGCTGAGACTGACAATGCTGAGTCTTCTGACTGAACTGTACCTTCTTTTCCCCAAACCCCTCGACATCCAGTGCAGGATCTTTCCATACTGTTCACTCATTTTCAAACAGTTTTCTGTGATTGTCACCAAAAGCATCCTAATTGTAATAGGGCTATAGAATACAGCATTTTTCTAACCTATTTGGCTATCACATTCTTTTTTTTAAGGAGTCTCTTTTAGGGCTAATCTTTCATAGAAAACATTCTGGGGAACACTGGGTTAGAGATCTAGTCAGGAGATAGAATTGATAAGAATTCAAAATTTAGTGACTTCTGGATAAGAAACTTGAAAATCCAGCCTGATGTTCTGCACCTTAGTGTTCTCGTCACTACTTAGCTGTGGGCCACAGGAACAAATACAGATTTGCTCCCACAATGTTGCAATAATGGCAATCTACAATCGTTCAACTATGTCAAGGAAAATGCATAAAAAGTTGGGATATTTTCCAAATGAAAAATGTTACAATAACATTTTTGCTGAAGTAAGGAGAATAAAAAAAAGCAAAAGGCAAGAGTAAATACATATATTTCAAAAGCAAGAACATAATTTACCTATATCTTTGAAAATATTAGGCGTCAAATAGCAGACATGGTTTTCAATTACTTGCAACAGAAAGACCTCGTTACTAGTGTGACTGAGACAGACTAGACAGTCTGTTTAAAATTCTCTGTAATGGAGACAACACACTAAAACCACAAGCCATGCAGTGGAAGCATGTGCAGAGAAGAAAATGACCTCCAGCTGCACTGGAACCAAAGACCGTCCCCTGCCCCACCCATGAAACCAAAGGACAGGGACAGAAATGGAACTTCAACACCAGACCCTTTCAGAAGTGAAGGGTCTGTGTCCCGGAAGGTTCAGTGTGGACCCCCCTTACCATGAATGGCTAAGTTCCAAAGTCCTCCAATTAAAACTTCCACAGCATTTCCAATACCTATTCCTCCTAACCCCTTAAAAACCTTTAATCTAGTCCAGTGAGTGAGATGGATTTGAGGCAGTATCTTCTCGGTTGGTGACTTCTCCACCAATAAAACTTTTCTTACCCTCCCACCCCAAATAAATAAGTAAAATATAATAAAACTCTGCAATGACCCTGGGATATATAACTTAGAAGGATCTCCAACAACCTTATTTTATAGATAAGGATACTGAGGCTGAAAAGTGAAGCATTTTGTCACATCAATGCGCGTCAAAAGCCAGGGCAGCCTTCTTATCGTCAGGGCCTGTTGCAAAGTGAGACCCTGATGCCAGGGGGGCAGTCTGTTCACTGCTCCACTCAAGTCACAGGACACACGGAGATCTACGTGAACTTGGTGTACCTGTAGCACATCCCCTTTCCTGTGTTCCTGAGCTATACGGCAAGCACCATGACTGACGTGTGCTACCGCCCTAACACCCAGAACACCAGAGCATCAGGAACCTCCATTAGGGAAAATCTGCACTGGCCTGTGATCCAAATCCTAGTTTAAGGAGTTGATACTCCTCTCCTTTAAAAGGTCTTTCTTGCCTCCAAGGGCTACATTCTCTCCCAAGGAAGAAATTGTTCATTAGTGGAATGAAAACAAGGGATACTTAAATAGTGGCAGGAAAGTCATATTGCCTGGAGATTAAAAATATTCTTCTCAAACCCTGGCCGGGTAGCTCAGTTAGTTAGAGCATCGTCCCCAGACGCTAATGTTGCGGGTTCAACCTCCGGTCAGGGCATGTGCAAGAAGCAACCAATGAATCCATAAATAAGTAGAACAACAAATCTATCCTTCTTTCTTGCTCCCTTCCTCTCTCTAAAATCAATCAATAAATTTTTTTTTTCTTAAGGGGAAATAGGAAGAAGCAAGAATTTTTAAGAGAAGGACATATGAAAGAATAACCGACCCAGTCCCCTGTTGGTCTAAACAAGACTCAGTGAGCTTGATGACCACTGCCAGACATTCCGAACCAACCTGATCCCAGAGGGGACTTTTCTGGGAACCTACCATATGCTCACCACTGAATCTACCTTCCTAATCCTTGCAACCATCCTATGAATTAGATAGAGACTTCTGCTATAATGGGATAGTTGCTCACTTAGGAAACCTCATGTTATAAAAATAGTAATGTCAGCGGAGGAAGTGATTTAGCTAACAGAGTCAGAATAACAATGTGGTTTTTCTTGCCTAAATTTAGGCAAAATTCATTTTAAAACTTAACAGCTCTAATTATGGTGTGGTACTTGATGTAGTGCTGGATGGCCCATGTTTTTGCCATGTATAATGCACACGTTCTTGCCCAAATTTTTGAGGGAAAAATAAGGATGTGCATTATACATGGGTATAATGGTTACATACCAGGGGCATATAATGCCATGTATAACACACACAAAAACGTGGATGCACATTATACATGGCAACATATGGTAACATCAAAGCCAATGCAATTCACATTCTCCAGTTGTGATAGATCCAACTGAGGCTTTCAAAACTTACAGTGCAGTGCTCACTTCTCAGCGCATATACTGAAATTGGAATGATACAAGATTAGCATGGTCCCTGGGGAAAGATGACATGCAAATTCGTTAAGTGTCCCATATTTTTAGTAAGAAGCACAAATTGGTAGTTAGAAATAGTCACGGAGAAGTAAAGCATAGGAAATATAGCCAATAATATTGCAATAACTATATATGGTGCCCGTAGAGGTACTGAAAATATCATGGGGCACACTACATATATGATTGTCTAAGCACTAAGCTGTACACCTGAAACCCATACAAAATAAAATTAAAAGGAAAAAAGTTGAGGAGAAATGGCTTGTTTTAGATGAGGAAGTGACTTGCCCAAGGTCACATAGATGCAGCGAGATCTGGGCAGATCCTGTGGAGAACTAGGGAGGGGCCGTAGGAGGAGGTTGCCCAAGACAATGGTAAACAGTCTCGGCTGAGAAGCTGAAAGCCTCCAGAACCAGAACCCAAAGAAATAACAAGGGCTGGCACTCTGGGGCTCTTCTACGAGGGCCAGGGGTGATCGTGCTGCAGGTGCCAGAGTTTCCCAAAGGACAGTATTTTGGATGGGAAGGAGCTCTGGGAGCAGCCTAGGATCAGGCTGGCCCAGTGTTCTAGAGGGGACGAGCTGTGAGGCAGAAGCCTGCCGTTCCTCCAAAACTGGGTAGTTTCTTTATTTTATGTTGTTTTAATTTGTAAACTACCCTATTAGAAATAAGATAATTAAAAACTAACAGGGGCAATGCTAGGGGAACTCAGGTGTTCAAGAGTTTAGCTTTCATTGATAGGTTTAAGCGAGAGAGCTGGAACTAAAGAGCTAAAGAGTTTAGCCTTAACGGATAGGCTTACATGACTAATGCCTGTGGGAAGCGATTATTCCAAAATTGTGAAGCTTTTAAATAAAGACTCCTTTCCTTTATCACCAAACCTTTGCCTCTGGAATTTTAGAGGGTGGTGGTGGGCAGCAGGACCCCAACCGCTGTTTGGTAACAACAGGACTTGCCAGCGTGACAAAATGAGATTTTGGGACTGTTCCAGGGACTCCTGGATTCCAGTGTGTCTGCCCTTAACCAGGTATTCAGGTGTTGATGCCTTCTCCTGCTCACACCGACCCCCAGAGAAGGGGAAGGCTGAGGTCCAGGGTCAAGGTGGCAACATAGGAAGATCCTGAGGTCAAGCCCTCCAAGGAGGCATCAAAACTACAGCTACATATCAAACAAGTTCCCCTAAAAAAAAAAACAACCCTAAAAACTAGCAGACTGATTTCTTCAGGCAAATGAGAAACAGAACACATCAGAGAGGATAGGAAAGACTGGCATAATCTCGCCATAAACCCCACTCCCACCCACAATCAGGAGGGAACTCACAACCCAGAGCTGCTCCAAGGAGCGAAGAGTTTGTACCCCATGTAAGACACCCCAACTTTTAAGACTTGCACCAGAAAGATGAGCCTCCAAAACATCTAGCTATGAAAACCAACAGGGCTGGTGCCCAAAAGACCCGGGGACCACGGCGAACTGAGAAACAGGCTTGTGAGCACTCACTCACCCAGGGTCCAGTGCAGAAGTAGCCCCTGAAAGGTGCTGGCTCTAACCCTGACCGGTGTGGTTCAGTGGGTGGGGTGTCATCCCACAACGCGAAAGGTCACCCGTTGGATTCGCAGGCACTGGCACAAGCCTGGGTTGCGGCTGGGTCAAGAGGACGTCTGCAGTTGCTTCTCTCCCTCTCCTTCTCTCTCTAAAATAAATAAATAAATAACATCTTTTTAAGAAAAGAAAAATGCTGACTTTAAGTGAAAGAGGCTCACTTGCTACCTTTAAAGCCCCAGGGGAGAGGGAGAGGCCTGAGGGGATACCCTCCGGGAAGCTGGGCCACGGGCGCCATCTTTTTCTCCTGGGGCTGCCGCCTTCCTGCTCCAGCCGGCCGGTGCCCTCTGTCCTCCTGCTCTCTGCCTTGCTGAAGCTAAAAGGCTTTTTTCTTTCTTTTCATTTTTGCCTTTTTTGATGGGTGCCATTTTTGCCTTCACCATTTTCAGTCCCCCCATTTCCTGCCGTTGCCCTCCAGAGCCCCAGTATCTTCCCGAAGGGAGCTTCTACACGTGGCTGGTGCCCTGGTTCTTACACCTCTGGGCCCAGTTTTTGTGGTTGCTGCCTAAGGGACACCGCGTGATCCCCTGGCTCTGGAGAAGGGCTTGTGTTCCTTGGTCCCACAGAACTCTAACATCAGAGATAGCTCTTGGTCGGCCACCAACTCCTGGGCACTGCACAGACAGCGGGACCCTGCCCCTGCAACCCCAACCCTGCCTTTCTGTGAAAGAGACCTGTTTGCGTGCCTCGGAGCCTGGGCCTAAGGGGAGGGCGCCTGGTTTGGCACACACCTGGGGATCCATGGAGCTGCTCTCTGAGAACAGAGGCCTGCAATGCAGGTGCCTGCAATCTCTGCGTTCTCCCTCTGACTTCATCCAGTGGTATCTCACACAGCTGTACCTCCCAGGGCTCAGCAAGAGTTAATAGGCCAGGACCCCAGTCTTTCTGTGACAGAGGCTATGATTAGCTTATCATCATAGCTGCTGCCTGAGGAGCTGCCTGCCAATGTGCTTCACGTTTTCTTTAGCCAGCCAGCCAGCCAGTCACTTAGGCTGTTTCCATTATATAGGTTGTAAATAACACTGCAACAAACACAGGGGTGTAGATATCCTTCTGTGTGTTTCCTTTTTATCCAACAAATCCCCAGAAGTGGAATTGCTGGGTTATATGGTAGTTTTATTTTCAATTTTTGGAGGAAACTCCATACTGTTTCCCATAGACAGTGTGTAACTGGTGACAGATGTTACACTTTATGTGGTGATCATTTTGCCGTATGAACAAATATCAAATCACACTGTACACCTGAAACTAATGTTATGTCAATTATACTTAGAAAAACAAGGAAGGCTAATCCTGGCATGCAGGCTCAATGCAGGACAATGAAGCTGCTCTGAGTCTGAGGACAAGTGGCAGCAGAGCAAACAGGTCAGTCAGGTTTCCTTTGTCAGATGAGGGACCCTCCCCTTCCTCAGTGGGGCATCCCCCCTATTTGTGGTATCTGTCATCTCCAGCCTCCAAACTCTGGCCGAAGGGGAGCTGCACCTGAAACCACAGTGGCTTCTGACATGGGCAACCACGTGACTCTGGAAAACTAGTGCTTTTCTGCTAATCTGAGGGTACACCTGGGAGAAATATCCATAGTAATGTGGAATTGCCTCCAAAATTGCAAATGAGGACATACACTCAAAAGCGCCTTTTAGCCCAAACCTGGAGCAGGTAGTGAAACAAATTACTATCAGCATCAGGTTAAATCTCTCTATAAATAGCTCTCCAAAGGATGATTTACCAATATACTTTTGTTTAGATACTGCTTAAAGCTGTGAGCTATCAGTTGGAAAATGCTTTTTAACTTTGATAGATTTTTGTTATTTGGGTATGAATTCATCTCAGTTCCATGGGACACTGGAAAAAGCAGACAGTCTGAACCTCACCTTCTGAATCTCAGGCTCTTTACCTTTCAAAGCCTCGCCTCCCTCAGTTGTTTCAGTTCCTAGAGCTGCACATGCGACTACCACTGCCTGTAACACCCTCCCTGGATCCTCCACTTGGCTGTTCCTTGGAGCTATCTCAGCTCTCCCGTCCATCAGGGAACCTGGTCTTGACTTCGCGCTCCCTTGTGCTCCCACAACCTGTGCCAGCGCTACCTGATTTTTCACACCATAGGGACAGTGACCTTACCTTCACCACTAGATTTTTCAGGGCAGGAAAGACATTCTCTCTCTCCATTCTCAATACCTAATAATGTATTCATTACCTGTTGACTATATTAATTACAGCTTTTACCAACTGTATAGTGCTACACAAAAATTTTGCTCTTAAATTGTTAATGACTAAATTATTGAAAATAAAATTCATACTAGTACCTTCGTTTTCTTACATCTTTCAAAAAACTCCACAAATCTATAAAGATGTACAAATGTTTCGAGCAAACCACCTTTGGCATAATTCAGGTTCTTCCAAATATTAGCCTAGTTTATTTCTGCTAAATTTTCATATACAAATGTACTGAGAAAAAAAAAGGCACAGTTACCCATAAAAGTTGGTAAAAGAATTTTATTATGTAGCTTAGGTAGCTCTTTACATTCTACTAACAGAAAAGCATTTTTCTACATCTTATTCAACCTAACAAAGTATATATTTGTGATTTTATCTACATGGCTGCAGTATTACACTACTGAGGAAAACCTTCCTTTCATTTGTACTTTGGTGCAATTATACAGTAGATACTGCTTCCTCCAGAAAATAAAATTCTCTCACTCTAAGATTAAAATGGAACACAGACATTAATGCCAAGTTTCTTGCACCACTTGGTAAAGGATTGCAATAAAAGTCAAAACTGGATGCTGCTTAACACACAAAGAAGATGAGACTTCTGCCACAGTTTCAGTCAAACCTTTGTAGGAATGATTTAGCAGCTGCGTTTATTTTTACTGCAGTTTTCACATATGATAGGTGGAATTGTACCATAATGAAGAAGAGTCACATTCTTCATCTGCACAAGAGATTCAAATATTGGATTCTAGCACAGGAAATGTCTTGTGGGGGCTCAGCAATATACAAACAGATAGAAAAAAAATTGTTTTAGGAAAAATTTCACAACTGTTTGACTAAACATTTGAAACTTTTTTTTTTAATCACAGCTTTCATATATTAAAAGAGTTTCCTCCAGAGATGAGACTTATTTATGAAATAAAGCCTAGTCACTATCATCTGACCCATGTTCTGAGCCCCGATCGGAGGCTTCATTGTTGGATCCCTCTGGTTCTGATTCATTTCCAGAGCCTTGGCCAGAACCCTCATTATCAGATCCTCTCTCCGAATCTCGATCTGACTCGGCGCTTGGAGAGGCCGGATGAGAGTCAGCCTCAGAACCTCCCGAGCGACTTCTCCCAGACTGCAGCGATTCATTGTCAGACTGTTCAGAACCCGAGGGCCTTCTCTTTCTGGATGGCTGGTCACTGTCTGAATCCTCATCTGACCTCTGTCTCTGAGGCCTTTGGGGACTGCCAGCCTCACTACCAGACTTATTCTGGTTGTCATCTGAATCGCTCTCCGAAGAGGCACGTTTCTTCCGTGGTTCACCCTCATCTGAGTCGCTGTTGCTGTTGCTATTGCTGTTGCTGTTGCGGGGATGTCTGGCAAAAAGACAAACACTGGTTAGACACCAGGATTCTGGCCAGCAGAGAGCTTGACAAGTAGAGAACGTTCTTGTAAAAAACAAGGGCATTTAACGTTCTATCTCTTGACCTGGATGATGTTTACACAGATGTTCATTTTGTGATATTTGTTTTGTGTACTTTTTAAAATAAATATGATATATTTCACGATAAAAAAGGAAGAAAGAATAATAAGGCACTTTAGTTATAAGACAATTAACTAGTGAGGGGCGATTCTCATTAGGCTTTATTAGGTACCATTCATCAGAATGAAGCATTTCTCAATTTCATATATAAAATTATGAAAAAGAAGGGATTTTTTTCCCTTTTTGTTTATTTTTATTAACAAGGTAAAACCCAGGATCTCACTTTGCTGTAGAAACTTTGAAGACCAGACTTACTCAAGACAGGAAGTTTCAGCTCAAAGATTTCTGTAGCCTGTTAACTTTTGCTTTGAGTCCCCCTCTCCTTCTCCGTTGTTAGACTGAAGGAAAGGATACTTGTGCCTATGCTTGACATGGTGGTACCCAGGGAATCTTGGCCCCCTGGATGCAATGGAGCAAAGAATGTTCCTTTAACTATTTACCCCCAGAGCTTTGGAGAGGACAACATACTTCTCGTCTGTCATATTCTTCAGTTTTGGTTCCCAAGACAGGTATTCCAAGAAAGGAATATTGAATCCTACTGGGTTCAGTCTAACAAGGGTAAGGGGGTAAATACATGACCTTCTCCTGAAACCTACACACACATATTATGTAACTGAGTTCACTCTGAGAGAATATGAAGAGTGACTAAGACAAGACACTATGTATCATTCCGTACCTATACTAAAGGCCAGTGGCCCCCCGGGATCCAATTCACACCATTCCACCTGGCCAAATAAAAAAAGCACTTGACAGTGGTCAGGACAAAGTTTACCTGATGCAAGGGGCTCAAATCGACGTGGCCTTGGCCTCAGGTGTAGGTTTGGCAGCGGCACAGGCTCTCACACCGGACCTTTCTGGCTACACATATTAACAATGCCCACTCTAAGACCACACTTTGCACTGCTCTGATCACACAAACTTGTAACCAGCGGACCAGGGCAACACTGGGCATGGGCAAAACAGTGTTGTAGGGAAAGGCAACCTCCATTTGTGTTAGCCAGTGTCTTCCGAGAAAAGGGGAACTGCAAATCTCTACGGATGGTTCCCTACAGATCTCTCCCCTGGGAGGCCTGCCTCTCACCACACCCTAGCCCCCCAGCAGGCTAACCTCTCACCTCTGCCTCACCTCTAACCAACCAGGACTATCTGTTCTTTTTGTAACACTCTACTCAAACAGCCTCTCTTTCACAAAAACACGTCTTACAACTTCTCCACCAGCCCAACTCCAGAGTAGGTATGGTCCCTGGAGAACCATAAATGCAAAATCTACGGTAACACTTAACTTACTATAATATGTTTTTTAGCTTATCTGTGATTCTCCACTGCCTCTAAAGCATAAATTCCTTGGAGGCGGGGTTTACGTCTTTTCCCTCTCTATCCCCAGCCCTTGGTACACTATCTCATATAATGGTTGTTCAAATGTCTGTTGTATGAATGAGTGAAATGATGGCTTTCAGAAGAGCAAGGCGTATTACAGCAATTATGAGTCCTAGTCTTAAGATTCCAGATGGGGGGCAAGTTCAGGACAAGTAAAATTAAATATTATGTCACTGGTCATAATGTGAGGAGAGCACTGGACAAGCAGTCTAAGATGAACCCTGCACAAAGTGGGCAGAGCTGAGTCACCATTGCTCAACATGGGAGGAAAGGGTCAAGGAAGTCCCTATCTCCATATGACCAGCATCAGGCTACTCAAAATACTTTTAGCCAGTCAGTGACAGTGTAGCAAAATAATATATTCAGGAGAATGTCATGTAGAAAATTTCAGGTAATATTCATGAAGAAATAAGATTTCAAAATAGGCTTTCTCCTTTAGGGTACAAACACATCATGGGACAAAATCACCAGGTTAGAATAAGATGGGTGTGAAGGTTTCTTCCAACTATAAGATTCTAAGAAGCAGAAGAGAAGACATTTTGGCAGTGACTGCTCACTGTTTCCTTCCTCCCTTCCTTCCTCCCTTCCTCTCTCCCTCTCTTTTTTCCTCCCTCCCTCCCTTCCCTCCTTCCCTTCTAGTCTTTTAATTGTTTTTATTACTCAAACAAGCTTCATTTTAAAATTTGGCTTTCTGACTCTGTGCTTGTGCCTTCAATACTTTCACAACGATTTTCTGCTCCTCAATAAGAAAAGCACGCTCGATCCTGTCACGGATACATTTAGGATACATGGGCCCAACACAGGCCCAACCATGAGGACATGGTTGTTCGTTTTAGACAACCTCATCAGAACTTTCGGTCTCACAACATGTACTCAGCGAAGCGTGCCTAGGCACACACAACATGCAGATTTTGGTGTTTTCCCACCCTTTTTGTTATAAAAATAAATAACTCCATTACCAGGGGTCCAGACCAGCCTACGATGCTGTGTCAAATGCTGGACCATTCTGAATCCCTGTAGACACCACCCCTGGAAAAGCTTGGTTAGCTTTGATTCGGAGAATGTACCAAGGAAAAATTTCCTACCCTTCATCAGCAATCTTAAGTTTATCCTCATCTGAAGAATCATCACTTGATGATATAATGGCTTTGGATTTTATTTTTCCCTTCATTGAAGGAGGCAGACGTTCTGGCTTGGGCTAAAGAAAGAAGATCAAACATAACAAATTAGTCAAGACTCTCATGTCAGAATGGCGTGTTCAGGTGGATTTGCCCTACAGTGATACAAACAGCAAAAAATATATCTCAAAAACAAGAATCTGTGCTTGAAGAAATTGCAGGGGAAGAATGTATACTAGTATACTACAATCTTTTATGTAGTCATAAAATATTGTATGTATGGGGACAAAAAAACCACAGTATTATAAACTTACTGCCTTCTTCTTCTCGGCTCGTGGTGGACGACGCTTTTTCGGTTTTGGGCCATTCTCTGTATCTTCATCATCAGATCCTTCTTCTCCCTTCGGAGGTCTTAAGTAGTGAACACCAAGAAAAAGTTTGTCAGAATTCATTCATACACATAAAGTCTAAGACTACTTGCCATCAAAATGTTATTTATTCTGAATATCCTTTACAGGTGCTGTCTTCAACCGTAACAGCAGTCATAACTTATTCTTGCTATACATGGGTAAGGGATCTGCAGAAACCATGTATTTATGCAATGCTTGCTAATTCACTCTTGAATCCTTTTACTTATTAATCAAAAATAAGTTTGAACCTTGCATTTGGTAGAGTGATATAAAGGATGTGAGAAAAGGCCCAGGTTCCAGACCTCAACATCTCCCTCTCCTCTTTCTTCCTTCCCAACTACTCCTGGCAGGCCTGCTAATGTCCCTGTTAGCTTCAGTTCTATGGGTTTGTGTCTGAATGAGTTCATCAGGTTCTTTCCCAAGGACAGCCATCCAAGGGTTGGGAAGAACAGATCCAGGGAAGATAGCCCATTGGAGGTTCCTGGACAGGGGAGCACCATTGGAAAGGGAACAGTTCAGGGGCACTTCCAGGTGAAAGACGGGCAGGACCCCACTTATCGTAATAGTAGATGGCACTGCAAGGATTAAAAGGCCCTTCTTTCACTTTAATTCACTTTTAAAACACCCAGCAAAACCATGAACTGGGTATCATTATTACCATTGTACAGAGAGGAAGCAGGCACAATGACTTATTGTAAAACTGCACATGGACTGGCAGTATGGACAGACTAGGTTTTCTCATTCTAAATTGCATACATCTTCCAATAAATATTATCAATTTAAAGACATAAGAAACGCAATTAATCCTGACTAACTCTCAGAAAGAAACTGGAGATGTGTGGTGATTCCAGTATGCACGGGACTTTGTAGCGGGGTATATCTTAGGATTGAAGTAGGAAGTAGGATATCAAGAGGCTTTACTGTATGAAAGATCAAGTGATTTCCAGGCATTTGTAAATTCTAAACATAAGCAAGATTCAGAAAACTAAAGGTCTTTTGCCACCTTTATAAGGTAATTTGTGACACATTAACGATACCTTCTCCTCTTTTTCTTCTTTCTCTCACCACTCTCTTCTTCTTCGCCTTCTTGTTCACTACCGCTGCCCTTCCTTTTTTTCTTCTTTTTGGATATGGGCAAGTCTTCATCGGTGTCATCATTGACAAATTCATCAAACTCTCCTCCTTTCTTAGAACGCTGAAATCCAAATAACACTAGAATCAGCTCTTTCCTGGCTGATGGAAAGTGGCTGGAATTCTAAGGTGTAGAAAGAGGCCCTATCTTCTTAGCCTTGTGACAAATGAAGGATCTTATTATACCAAGTCACTTGGAAGAGTGCTTGGTGAGGTCCGTATTTTAGAGACTTCTAATTAGGATAAATGTCTCAAAAGGCAAAAATCATCAACTATTATACTTAGGTCACCATAAGGTAAAATGTACTGAGCGAACACTGAAATGCACTTCTAACTACTGGATGCCATTTAAAGCTCTCCATCTTCAAAGACTGTCTTCAGCTAAGGACTAAGTACAGAGAGAATATAATCATTTCTGTCTTCACTCCTGAAAGTCAAAAGACAGAGACTGGGGCCATCAGGGTCAGTGGGAGGCTTCTCTTACCCGCCCACCACCACCACCTCTTTTCTTTTCTTTTGTTGCTTCAGTCTCTCCAGTAAACATAAGAATATTTTTGGTCTTCTCAACATACTGGGCCCGCTGTTCTAAAAGTTTCTTTTGTTCTTCCTTCTCTTTGAGACGTTTCTCTTCCTATGAGAAAGCAATGGCAGAAAAAAAAACTTCATCAAAATTGTTCTTATCATGAAATAAATCATGACTACTATCAGAAGGACTTCTCTTTTTCACCATACGAAGTATATGTATGCACATAATTCTTTCATTCTAGGATAAGTGAAAAGACAATAAATACCTGTTCTTTAAGAAGTTTTTGCCTTAACAGTTCTTTTTCTTGCTCTTGTTTGGCCCGCAGCTCCCTCTCTTCTTCGTCCTGTTTGCGTGCCCGGGCCACATGGTACTGGGCCTGGCTCAGTAAGTCAGAGCATTGCCTAGGACATTTCAGATTTCAGAGAAACATGAATGCAGCCAGCGTCCTTTCTGCTCAAAAACTGAGAGCATCTGTTTTCCTTACACAAACTGAAAAGTCTGAAGCAGGATCATTAGCTTGTATCTATGGGAAGTGTTAATTAGCAAAATTAACTTTGTTTCTCATAAGCCAATACTGTCAACAATGTTGTTTCCAAATTTAAAACATTCACCCAAAGCAAAGCTATAAGGATTTCAGTATCATCTTCACATGTGACTCAAAGAGTTAGTAATTATATCTTGATTCTGGTAACACAGCTGATGTAGTTTCCCAACCGACCTGAAAAGAACCCTGAAAGAACCCTTTGACAAAGCCGTGGTCCAGGGCAGGGTGTCCGAGGGAGGAGTGTGAAAGACCGACCCCCGTGGGACGAGGACGCTGTTTCCTGCTGTGTCACTCTCCCAGCCCACATGGCTATCACTGCCTCACGCCAAGTCACCATTCCCAAACAGTAATTACCTGGCTTCTGTGGCAGCAAGGGCCAAATCAAATCTCATTTTATCTCCCACTTTACTCAAGTAGCTGAAGTATCTAAAGAAAATGAAAAAATAAAATACTTAAAAAAATTTTAATGAAATAGGTCCTCCAGACTTGTTATCTATTGTTCAAAAACAGTCTGAGAAAGGCTCATATATTAACTGACTTACATGCACATATTTAATACATGAAGGGCTAGCATCTCAATAGGAAAATTATATATGCAACTCACTTAAAAAAAGACTCTCATCAATATGCCACTCAATCTGTTTAATAAAAAACAAGTTCATTAAGAAAAGCCAAGTTACATTTAGTTTTATCAGTAAATTAACAAATAACCAAAAATCAGTTCAAGCAATGAATCTTTACTAAACACTAAATTTACTAAATATGTCAGCATGGAGGTTAGGACGTTCAGGCCATGAAAGCACTGACAATCTACCAAGCAAGGCAAGAAACACTTAAACAAGAATTCAAGTAAGGCTGAACAAAGCCTGAAGAGATGTCAGGTTTTAATTTTACTACACACTGAATTACTATGAAATTATATACATCTTAAGCTGAATAAACCTATTCATTATTTAACAGGGAAGGCCTTAATTTTAGCTCAATGAAAACTAGTACTACATAAAAATATACATTGACATAACAAATAAAACCAACAAAAGTGGAATCTAAAAGTTTCAAGTGTGTAAAATGCGGGTCATATTATTGCCAGGTTGATGAAAGATCTAGGGCAAGCTTGCAAAGCTAGCCAGCCAGTTCTTAGGGTCTGGCTTCATGATTCAAATCTGGCAGGACCCTTGCAACAGTTTTGCACCACCTGGTGGCAGCTATCTGCTCTGGTGTAAAAATCGTGAGAATGATTAGAATAGATTCCCTTTTGGGATTCCCTTTATCTAAAAGGTTCCCGAGGGAAGTGATTTTGGACACCTTTTGAGACACGTGTGTCTAAAGAAATAAAGCATTTCAAAGGTTGTTTCTATGAAATTTTTACCTATGTGCAAGCTCCAGTTCTTTCACAGCATTAAGTACTTCCTTCAGATTACTCTTCTCATCTTTCAGGACAGAGGTAGCTAATCTTTGTAGGACCAAGGCCACATTAAACATAAGAACTGTATCACTGGGTGCCACATGTCTAGCCTATAAATAAAAAACAAGGCAAATACTGCATATGATCTAATGATGCAAAAAGGATTTGTCAAATAAAAGTGTCAAATATGTGAACATGCATAAATCAGAATAAAAAATATATGTGATGGAGCACAGAATTAAGTAAGAATAATAATGAATTCTTTTTACCTTCAGCAAAGTTTGTTTGCATTCCTGCAACTTGCCACACTTGAAGAGGGCCCGGGCCAAATAGAGCACAACTTCAGTGTTCTGGTGCTTATAGAACTTTCTGAGGCAGTTTTCATACTACAATAAAAGAGTAAGTTAAAACACAGCAAGGATCAAATGATATTGTTATTTTGTAATAAAATTGCAAGCAATTTTAAAGTTATATGAAAAAGTATTTTTATCCTTTAAATGGTTAATTTCAAAGAATCTGAGAATGATTTTGAATATTTACCAGGATACATTTTCACAACATAAAAATCTGATCAAAAGAAAAACTACTTACAATAGTTTTTCCGTTTGAAATTTGGACCAACATAGAAAGGATAAGCAGACTGGAAGGCTGTTTGTATCTTTAGGCAATACTATCTAGAACCAGCTATTGACAACTTACTAGAAGCCATGCACCTAGCTCCTCTGGGTTACACTGTCTACTACCTTTTCTAAGGACTGGTGGAACTTACTGGTAGTGGGCCTGAGAAGTCTCATGTTTCTGGCTGTTAACTTTTTGGTAAAACCAGTAATATAGCAACACTCATGTTAATTCTGCTGTGAACATGTCACTTTTTGACCATGGAATATATCTTGCATGGGTAAGATCTTTTTCATGAAAGATGATTAGACAGTTTTTTCCCATATATCCCTAGTAGTTAACTTGCATTTTAAAAGGCCACATTATCAGGAAGGCTCCCCTCCAAAAATACAACTCTGAGACTATCATATGCAACCAGGGTTCTGTAAGAAAGTCCCTGTGACTAGTGCCTTTCTTAATATTCTAAATACAGTAATAATATCTACCTTTCTTAGAAAAAGGTAACTCTTCTACCTATAGTAAGAAGCTTATTTTTTCTGACCCTAATATTTCCCATAGAGCCCAAAAGTCTTCTAACTTTTTAGAGCAGTATGACTCTTACTTTACGTTAAAGCACTCAACAAATACGAAGCCATCAGTGGTGGACCCAGGACCCATATATCTGAACACCAAAGGCAGGCCTTAACATTATATAATTATAAACCTCTGAACAGACACAGTGTCACAAGAGATAGCGTATCATTCCATGATAAGGCCAGAACAGTTAAGAAAACATCTGTTCAACAATGAACAAGACATAAAAATATCTTGAAAGATAAGACGTTACCATCTGAACAGCACTGATATATTGCTTCTGTTCCACATAGATGTGTGCTAGGTTCAACCACACATCACTGATATCTGCTGTTGCTTCTCTTACTTGGGCAAATACATCACGAGCTTCACGGAAATATCCTTTGTGGGCCAAAACAGCTCCTAAAGTTAGAAAAAGATTCACAGTGAAGAATTTTCTGATTGTGGCCAGAAAAACAACTATTTGAAAACAACTGACTTCATTATATTTAGAGGAAAATTCTGATCTACAAACAGTCCTCCAAAAGCATTCATTTCAGGAATTATTGATATCCAAATCCGATAATCACCTATTCCATTAGCGGCATACAGATTCTTCGCATCATTTCTGAGTACTTGCTTGTAGATGGCCAGAGCACGATCTTGATGACGCTTTTCCTATTAAAAACCCCAAACATTACTTTAAAAATTCAAACAAGAATAAAACAAGTATCAGTTTTGTGTTAAAGAGACAGAAAGAAATTACTTTTTCTCGATCCCGAGTGGGCTGATGCAAAGTTTGGAGCCAGACGTTGCCAAGGGCTAACATAGAGTAAGTGTCACTCTGTGTAGATGGTTGTTTTAATATCCTCTCAAATTTCTTCTGGCCTGGACCCCATTCTTGTTTTGCCAAATGAAGATTACCAATCAAAGACCAAGCATCTGGATGGTCCTGAAACACACATAAAGAGAAGCGAAATCTGTAATTTGGACTCAAAGACCAGTCATCTTTCCACAATAGCTGATTACTGAAGAGGTTTACAAGCTACATCTATATACAAGTGTTTTTCAAACTAAGAGTTGAGATGGATTAGTGGGTTGTAAAATCAATTTAGTGTTTAACTATCAGCAAAAGTAATGCAGTAGAATAGAATACAATAAAAATATTAGTGTCATTCATATGGCAAGACCACGTAATGATCTGCAAAACTTTCATTTCAGTTGTTTATATACACACATTTGTGTACTAAGTTATGATGTGAAACCTATTTTTTTAATTTACTGTTGTTCAGTTACAGTTGTACCGCCTTTTCCCCCACTGCTTTCCTCAGCCCCATCCACCCCTCCGGTCCCACAATCAATTCCCCCCTCCTTGAAACATATTTCTTACTGTGGGTAATAATCAAAAAGAATGAATTAATTCCATATTATTTAATGTCTTTAACAAGTAAGTGTAAAAAAAACCAGGGAGATGCCAAGATATTAGAAATTAAAAGGAAAGATTGATTTACTGATGGTGGGGAGGGAAAGATGAAATAATTTTTCTTTTTAAAAATATTTTGTTTCGGTTATTACAGTTGTCCCAACTTTTCCCCCTTTGCCTTCCTCCACCCAGCACCTGCCCACCCACAGTCAATCTCCACACCATTGTCCATGTCCCAGGGTCCTTCATACCTGTTCTTTATCTAGTCTCTTTCCCTTCTTTCCACCATTATCCCCCTCCCCACTTCCCTCTTACAGCTGTCAGTCTGTTCCATGATTCTATGCCTCTGGTTCTATTTTGATCATTAGTTTATTTTGTTCATTAGATTCCTCTTAATAAGTGAGACCATATGGTATTTGTCTTTCAAACCTAAGAGTTAATATTACCAACCTGATTAATCTGAAGAGCTTCCTTAAACCAATCCGAAGCTTCATAAAAGTTTCCTTTATCTCTAGCCATGGCTCCTAGGCGCAGATAGCCTGAAAATATACATTTAAGAGTTTTTGGTTAAAATATTAGCTACAAAGGTCATAATTTTAAAGTCATACTTTTGACATGACTAGTTTTTTATTAATAATTCATACAATGAACAGAGGAAAGTGCCACAGGTGAAAAAATATCAAGCAGCAATATAACTAATTAATAATCTAACAAGTTAAGGCAACTCAGTAACCATCAAGTTTTACTGTACAAAATCTCTGATTTATCTCTTCTACTCCAATCCCAATGTTAGCGCCCAGTTCCAAGTAATGATCTCAAGTTACGTTATTTTAGAAGCTTAGAGCTGTTCTGTTTCCAATTTCTCTCTGATGCATAATATTGTCAAGTTACTTTTTCTTAAAAATCTTCTTGTATATGGCAAAATACATGGACTACTAAGGATTAATTGTGTGAAAACCTGGACTCTAATTATGGCTCTTTCACTTAAATAATAAAAAAAAAGTGCCACATAAATGTAAGTTATTTTCTCCAGAAAATGTCACTCTCCTCAAGAAATCAAGCATGGCTTACTACTACCTATCAATCAATTCAAATTCAGTCTGGCATTTAACTAAAATCTTATTTATTATTGCATCTATAACAGCATGTTAGGGGCCAAGTTAATTGCTCCTTATTTGGCCAGAGTCAAAACACCATAGCTTCAGGTTCTTTTAAGGGAAATACAAGGGAAAAGGTAAATAATTTTTAATTAAAAAACTTTCTAAATTATACAATGCTTAGGTTGTAAAGATTCATGGTAGAATATTTTTAGTAATGATTACTTCAAGAAGAAACACTTCTCTTTGTCACTATTACAAATATTGCATAGATATTTATATGAAATGATAGCAGGACCATCATAAAGGTAAATCGATCACCAAAGAGTTGTTAAAAGTCTAATAAAGGTGGCAGACCCACTACAGACAGCTTCATCTATGAAGTATGGTCCAACTGATTTTTAGTTGTTTTAGTTTCTAGCATAAATGTAAGTAAAGCTGCATATTTTTTTAGGCTACAAATTTGCCTTGAAGAAAAGGGGACATGATAACCTTCAAAATATTTTACTATTTTTTTAAGAAAGACTTTTTTATTAGGCTAAATTTTTTGTTGCTGTCATGGAATTTTAATACATTTTAAAAAGTTTTAAATTCTTACAGTCAACATAGTTAGGGTGTTCCCGTAAGATGTTTTTATAAAGTTTTTCTGCTTCATGGAATTCACACATTGCCTCATACAGCCTGGCTAAATTGTATGACGTTGTAACAGAAATGGCATTATAATAATGTTCATCATGCTCAGCTTCTGCCTTAGCACGATCCAACGATGCCAAAAAATATTTCTATGAGAAAAGAAAATTATTTTGTTAAAAGACTTTGTTGATACATCTAAAAACATGTGCATTCAACTTAATAGCATAAAAGGAGGAGATTTTTATTTTCCTACCTTTGCCTCCCCTAGATTTCCAAGTCTAAAATGGAGAGCACCCACATTATTCAGAATCTCTGGGGGGACATCAGCCTGTACTTTTTCCTGAAGGATCCGTGTTGCTGTTCCATAGGCTGAAAGGGCACCCTGTAGTTTCAAGGTGGACAGAATAAGGCGTAAGTGAAAGGGAGACGTACATTGCACCAGGCTTACAAAAAATACATTAGGTAAGAGATAAAAAATATTGCTGAGCTCTAGCTGGCGTGGTTCAGTGGACTGAGCGCCAGCCTGTCAGGCCAAGGGCCGCCAATTCAATTCCCAGTGTAGGACACATGCCTGGATTTCAGGCCAGGTCCCCAGCAGGGGGCACAGAAGATGCAACCACACATTGATGTTTCCCTCTCTTTCTCCCTCCTTTCTCATCTCTAAAGATAAATAAATAAATAAATCTTAAAAAACAAAAAAACTGGCTTCCTTCTCTTGATAGAAAGCCAAGTGATTTAAAAAAAAAATTGCTGAAATACCTGTATATCAGTCTGTTCTAAGATTTGTGCCAATTCAATCCAAGCTTCAACATCATCAGGATATTGTTCTGTGACCTTCTTCAAATGGCCCTGGAGAAAAAGAGATCATTAAGCTAAAGTATTCCAACTACAACCTGTCAAAGTAGAAAGTGGTGGCTACTCTACTCTGTTTAAGAAGTCAACTGTTACTTCAACTGAAGCTAGCTGAGCTAACGAAACTGCTCTCATCATCTCTCTACTAGCCATAACAAGAAATAAGGAATGAGACTCTAGGTAGAAGTAGATTAACAGGAAGTAGCTAAGATGTCTAAAATGTACCTTGGCAATATCTCTTTTTTCTTGATCTTCTGAGGCAGCATACAGAGAGCCAAGAATTTTCATAGTTTCATAATTATTAGGATATGCTTTCAAAACTTTCTCAAAGCACTGAGATGCATTTTCTTTGTCACCTCGATAAATATACATTTGTCCCAAACCAAAAAATGGCAACACAAAAGAGGATGAGGCAAACTGTGTGGCTTGATAGTAGTACTGGAAAGCTTGGTCATAATCTTCCTAAAAAAATGAAAATAAAACAAAACCAACAATACATACAAAGCTTTTCAAAGACTTGAAAAACTATAAAACAGAAAGGATTAGATATTTAGAGAAGGCTGTAAATGATCTTACCTGAACATGGAATGATCTAGCCAGCTGGTAGCAACTTTCTGCTTGCATGGCCTCTACTTCTGTGTTATGGAATGCATGGAGAGCCAAGTGCTGGACTTTACTATAATCCTGAACAATGAAGATCCAGAAATCAATTGAGTTAATTCAAACAACTCTAATAGTCTCAACTCTAAGGCTTCTTTTAAAATGTTAACTGAATTAACAATAACAGCACTGCATCCAGAAGTACGAATCACACCTCTCATTTCCCTTGCTGATAAATCCGGGGGAGATGGGAACTAACATCTACCCAGTATTTAACGTTTACCCATTATATCTATTACTTTGTTAAATCCCTACAACAATCCTTTGCAGTGATCAGCCCTATTTTTGTGATGAGAAGACCGAAGAGAGGTTCAGTCCCTTATTAATGGTAATGGGAGCAGTTAGAATTTATTGAGAACTACTACATGCTAAGCATTACACTAGGTATGATACTTACATTAGTTCCAAGTACAATCAACACCCTGCAAAGAGTATCATTATTGCCCTTTTATTGATGGGGAAGTGGAGGCTTAAAGAGATAAAGTGTGTTGTCTCAAGTGGAAAAGCTAGAATCTGAATTCAGGTGTTTTTGACTCCAAGGTCACATGAGAGTAGCAACTGCCAGAGCTGGATTTGGATTCAGCTCCATTGGAACGCATGGGTCAGGGCCTTCCCAACAAACCTGACTTTCATTTGGATCAACCAGCTAATCTCCTTAAAGTCCCAGAGTCGGAGTTTCCACTTCAGGAGTAGGAGAACAACCTTCCAATTTTAACAGAAATGTATTTTATTCATTCAACTAGAAATCCAGTCTAAGTACAGCTTTTGTTTGATCAATGGCCAGTTTTGATTTTTTTTTTAAACATTAGGAATAATGCCATTGTAGTCTTTAACAGTAACTGAGTCCTTTTTGTTAGATAAGTATTTAATGTGCATATTACATTTAATTCTACCATTCCTCAAACTCTATAAAGTATTATTGTTTTACAAATGAGAAAATTAAAATTTAAGGAAGTTAATTTATTCCCCCAAAGCCACATAACCATATAATGGTGATGCCTGAATTTGAACCAAGTGATTCAAACCCCACACTTTAATTAGGTTATACAGACTTTTAGCTAAATTTATATATTTATTGTTCAACTGAAATGAGAGTATGAGCTAAATGCTGGGTTTGTCTTGCTATGGAATCTACTATAATTTTCCTATTTTTATTATTCAATGACTCATGACACACTTTTAGAGAATAGTTTTATTTGAACTACTAAAGAGTAGATTCTATTTTAAAATCCTCATTCATATCTTTTTTTGCACAACTGGACTTCTCTTTTGTAGTACCCCCCCACCCCAATTTTTGTCCTTAATCCACTTTGTATTCTGGCTGTTTCTCTTTCCAATCAAAAGATCAAGCTCAAGTCTCAGCGCTTTCTGGAAGTCTATGTTAATTGCTCCAGGAGTCACGGTAGTTCTCACCTCTAAACCCACTTCACCACACAATTACTGACATGTCTGGGATGTTAGTTAACACCTTTTCTTCCCAGATAAATTATTCTTCTGTATGGAAGGCAACGTAGTGTGATGGGCAGAAAAGTAAAAGATAGCATTTCAACTTTACTATCTGCTAGCTGAGTAAATTTTGGCAAGTGATATTACTTTGCTTTGCCAAGCTTCAATTTTCTTATCTATAGAAAGGGAAATAGAAATAGCCTGCTTACCGTCTAGGGCTGCTAAAATGACAAACTAAGAAAACCTATGTTACATGCTTTGTAAACCTGAAAGAAATATATTCAATGCAAGATGACCTCACATCACCTTGCACAGTGCTGATCACAGATCAAATATCCAGTAACACTCAGAATGGCTTGATTTACCTACTTCACTTATGAAATCTGTAAGGTTATATGTATACTGTGTTAAATACAAGTCATTTTTTTTTTAATCCTCACCTGAGAATATGCTTTTATTTTTTTTTTTGAGAAAGAGAAAGAAACATCAATCGGTTGCCTCCCATATGGGCCCTGACTGGGGATCGAACCCGTAACATTTTGGTGTACAAGAAGATGTTCCCATCAACTGGGCCACCCCGCCAGGGCCAAATGCAAGCAGTTCTTTATCTTCAGCAGTGGAAGGTGACTAGCAATGAATATGAAAAACGGAATAATTCTGTTTTGGTTCAAGGAAGCTGTCCTAACAGCTGAGAGCACTGATTATTAGACATGCACCCAAGTATTTAGAATCAATCCTTTGTTCTTTTCCAGTAAAAACCAAACTAACTTGTGCAACTGTTTTATATTAAACAGTACACTTCATTTGTTTGTAAGATACATTTCTATCTTCTCCCTAAATAGTTGCCTTTTAGTACCATAACAATGATAGCATAAAGCTTAATTAATAATTCACTATGAAAGGGGAGTATGCTTCCATAGCAAGAGGGAGTAAAGCATCATGGTTAATAGCTGTGTGACCTGAGGTTATTAACTGTCTCATTACTCATCCATAAAATAAGAAATAATGCTACCCTATACTTCATAGAATTGTTGTGAATATGATATAAATTCAAGGAATGCACTTTTAACACTGCTTGGCATTTAGCAAGCATTGAATGCATACTAACAGCAACACAGTACTTACTAATGGGGATTGATACAGTTTTGTAAACTTTTACCTAAATCACTATTTAACTAGTCTAAAGTTCTTAGTATACTTTAGAACCTGGTTTCCATATGGCAAATTAAACTTTCATGCTTACTGTATAACTTTGTCAATGAAACCCTGGCTTCAGTACTTAAGAAATCTAAAATGCTATTGTTTCTATAGTCTTATTGACAACTTTAAAAATTATATCATAATCAATATGCAAAAATTTCAATGACTCTTTGTTGCCTACATAAGTGGGTGCGAGCTCCTTACATTACACAAGTGCCCCACTTGGATGCCATGTATCACCTATCATGAGTCCGCTGTACGCTTATGCTGGTATGAACTAAACTACAAGGACTATCTCACTGAGCTGTGCCTTTCCTCTTTCAACTACCTAGTGACCTCCTCTTAAAATCCTAGTTTAAAAGATTTTCTTTTTTGGTGAAAACCCCCTTTTAACCATGTGATCACTTTCAGTTCTCTACCACAGTAGGGTAAAGACCTTTATTTTTACATTCACATTAGTTTACATATTGGTTTTCTACAAAACTTCTTGAGTGCAGAAACCATGTCTTACTGACCTCTACATTCCTACCACAGAGTTGGGTACCATATAAAGAGTCAGTAAATGTTAAATGAATAAATAAATGAACAAATGTACCCACCCCCAGATACAAATTCTAATTTGAAGCAACCACTATGGAAAGCAATATGGAGGTTCCTCAAAAAATTAAAAATAGAATTATATATGACCCAGCAATCCCACTTCTGAATATTTATCTGAAGAAATCCAAAACACTAATTTGAAAAGGTAATGCACCCCTATGTTCATTACAGCATATTTACAATAGCCAAGATATGGAAGCAATCTAAGTATCCACCAATACACCACTGGGTAAAGAAGATGTGGCACATATATACAATGGAATATTACTTGGCTCTAAAAAAGAAAGAAATTATACCATTTGTGACAACATGGATCAACCTATAGGGTATTATGCTAAGTGAAAAAAATCGGACAGAAAAAAACAAATACCGTTTAGATTTCATTCATATGTATAATCTAAAAAAACAAATGCACAGACAAAACAGAAACAAACTGATAGATACAGGAAAAAAAACTGATGGTTGTCAGATGGGAGGGAGACTGGGGAGCTGGGCGAAAAAGGTGAAGGGATTATGAAGTACAAATTGACAACTGTGAAATAGTCATGGGGATGTAAAATACAGCAAAGGGAATATAGTCAATGATATTGTAATAACGATGTGTGATGTCAGGTGGGTACAAGACTTAATGGGGGAATCATCTTGTAAGTTATATAAATGTCTAACCACTACGCTGTATACCTGAAACTAAAATAATATTGAATGTCAACTGAAAATTGATTAAAAAAGTTTTTTCTTTTAAATTAAATTTATTAGGGTGACATTGGTTAATAAAATTACATAGGTTTCAAGTATATAATACTATATCATCTGTATATTACATTCTATGTTTATTGCCCAACATCAAATCTCCTTCTGTGGCCATATATTTGAACCCCTTCTACCCATTGCTATCCCTCCACCCTCTTTCCCTCTGGTAACAACCATACTGTTGTCTGTATCTATGAGTTGAAAAAAAATTTTTTTTTAAGTAAAGAACTTAAGAAATGACTTATCCTACCTTTTTGAAGAAAAAGTGATTTGCCAAGTGGTTCAATACCATAGGGTTGCTAGGGTCAATAGTATAGGCTCTGGAAAGAAGCTGGACACCGTTTTTGATGGAATCAGCCTAAAAGAAAAGCAAGGATGACAGGGCTGAGTGAAAACATTACTTAATTTGACTTTTTCTCTTTTCTTTATAGTCTGAGGAAATAAGGTTATATAAATCTAAGTTCGGTACCAAAATATAGCTCTTGTTTTAGTTGACCTTCACCAGGAATAAAGCATTTCAAATAGTGAGTCAAATTCTGAGAATTTAGTTTTCTTAAAATTAATTGCAGAAGCACCTCCACTGGAAACCTTGTCTAGGCAATTACACACAGGGGAAGGCATGACGGGGAGCTTTTTTCTCAATACAGCATAGAACTTCTCTAAAAGAAAGCCTTTTATTCTTTCCCTTTCCTTTCTCCTTATAAGGCTGATAAAATGAAATGCCTGGGGATTAGCAGCTATCTTGCAACTATGAGGTGACAGATACCATAAGGAAAGGCCACGTATTAAGGGAGGAGAAAAAAATATAAAACCCTGGGTTTGATGATTCTGAGGTGCCAAATTCAAGTCTAGCTGATTCAGTATATTTAAGTTACTACAGTGCGTGCTTTTTGTTTGTTACTTGCAATCGAAAGCATCCCAAACTCATACACAGTCAACAATCTCATATCTGAGATTCTGAAATCCAAAAACCTCTAATAATTAAGGTGGCTTTTTTTTTTTTTTTAAATCTTGGTGCAAGCTCACTCAGTGGCAAACTTTACCTGAATCGTGGGGGCTATCCTATTAGTGTGAATAGTCACTCATTTGGCCAGAGAAATATATGTTCGCATTTGGACTTATGTCCTAATAGCTGGGTGTTCTATATTATGTAGTGCAAACACCATATTACAGTTCTATAACCTGAAATCTTGATTTCTAAAACACTTTGGCCTCAAGAGTTTTAGATAAGGGACCATCAGCCTGACAAATGAGCCAGGATTGTTTCACTCACATACCTCTTTATTGTTGAGCTCTAGAACAGCCAGTCCAACCAATGCTCCCACACATTTGGAATTGAGTTCCAGGGCTCTGCTGAACGCAAGACGAGCTTTCTCCAGTTTGTTAAGTTTCACAAAACAATGGCCCATTCCTAAACGAACTTCCGCTAAAAAAGTGAAATCAAACTTGAGCATTTTTAAGATTTAATTTTTTAAAATGCTTTGCTTAAACACCTTCCATTTATGAGTTGCAAAAATCCTAAAATTAACCTCAGTATAACTACATTAGGAAATCTCGTAGTATATCATAAATTTGATTTCACTGACGGTTACTACTCTCATTATCTCCCCAACCCTGACCCTTCATCATGGACACCTATCTCATTGAAGAATAAAACACCTATAATACAGGTGTTTTTCTTGTCTTCCAACACTCTTGGCTACACTTGACCTTCAATATCCTAATTTTTGAAGAGCAGTTTTAAAATAGAGAACAAAAAACTTTCTTAAGACTGTAAATAGTGTGACAAACTATATGCACATACTATCACTCCCTTCACAGCTATACTTACACACACTACCCAGTTTCAAGGCCATGCCAAAACACAACCACATGCCTACCTAAGGAACCTTTCCTCTGCTCATTAGATCCTACCCCTTCTCATCTATTTAAGGATAGTGCTCCGGCAACCCTCCCCTATTTTTCCTTCATCATCAAACTTCCATTCTCTACTAGATCATTCTTATAAACATCCACCCATCTTTAAAAAAAATCTTAATTCCATTTCCCTTTCCAATTGTCAACCCTCCCATTTCCTGTTCTTCCCTTAATAACAAAACTTGAGATCTATCTACACTTGCTACCTCTAATTCCTTTCCTTCCATTTTTTCTTGAATCCACTCTGAGGATCTCACTCCCACCATTCCAGTAAAACTGCTCTTATTAAGGTCACTAATAATCTGTATGCTGCAAAATCCAATGATCAATTTTCAATCCCTATTTTACTTTGCCTAACATCAAAATTTGATACTGCCCGACACCTTCTTCTTCTGAAAACATTAAAAAAATTGTTCTATTTTTTGCCCTGACCACCGTGGCCCAGGGTGCAAACCAAAGGGTTGCTGGTTCGATTCCTAGTCAGGGCATATGCCTGGGTTACAGGCCAGGTCCCTGGATGGCAGCATGCAAGAGGCAACCAACTGATGTTTCTCTTGCACATTGATGTTTCTCTTCCCTTCTCCCTCCTTTCACTTCTCTCTAAAATTAAATATATAAAATCTTAAAAAAAATAATTTATTTCAAAAATTTTTATTTTTCATTGACAGTTGACATTGAGTATTATATTAGTTTCAGGTATAGGGCACAGTGGTAGACATTTACATAACTTACCAAGTGATCACCCTGGTAAGTCTAGTACACACCTGGCACCATACATAGTTATTACATTATTATTGACTATATTCCCTATGCTGTACTTTACATCCCTGTCACTACTGTCAACTGCCAGTTTGTACTTCTTAATCCCTTCACCCTTTTCAACTAGTGCCCCAGTCTCCCTCCTCTGTGGCAACCATCAGTTGTTTTCTATGAGTCTGTTTTTCATTTTTTTTTCATCTTTAGAATCCACATATAACTGAAATCATATGGTATTTGCCTTTCTCTGTCTGATTTATTTCACTTAGCATAATACACTGTAGGTCCATCCATGTTGTTGCAATGGTAAGATTTCATTCATTTTTGTGGCCAACTGATATCCCGTTGTAGTCCAATTTGTTAATTTTTTCTTTTGTTTCCCTTGCCTAAGGAAATATATCAGGAAAAATATTGCTAAGAGAAATGTTGGAGAGTTTATTGCCTGTATTTCCTTCTGGGAGTTTTATGGTTTCCAGTCTTACATTTAAGTTTTTAATCCATTTTGAGTTTATTCTCATAAATGGTACACGAAGATGGTCTAGTTTCATTTTCTCCATGTGTCTTAAAGTTTTTAACCCATTTGAGTTTATTCTTGTAAATGGTGTAAGAAAGTGGTCAGTTTCATTTTTTCCATGTGTCTGTCCAATTTTCCTAATACCATGTACTGAATAGACTATTTTTACCCCATTGTATATTCTTGCCTCCTCTGTCATATATTAATTGTCCATATAGGAGTGGGTTTATTTCTGGACTCTTTATTCTGTTCCACTGACCTATGTGTTTGTTTTTATGACAGTATCATGTTTTGATTACTATGGCCTTGTATTTTGATATTAGGTAGTGTGACACCACCAACCTTGTTCTTTCTCAAGATTACTTTGGCTATTTGGGGCCTTTTATGGTTCCATATAAATTTTTTTATTTTAATCCTCACCCAAGGATATGTTTATTGATTTTAGAGAGAAACATTTATGTAAAAGGGAAACATCAATCAGTTGCTTCCTGTGTACACCCCAACCAGGGATCAAACCCACAACATTTTGGAGTATGGGACACTGCTCCAACCAACCAACCGACCCAGCCAGGGTTAAATCTTTGGATTATTTGTTCTAGTCCTGTGAAGAACACCATTGCCATTTTGATAGGAATTTTACTGAACCTGTAGATTGCTTTGGGTAATATGGACATTTTCATGAGGTCAATCCTTGCTACACTTGAGCACAGTAAATGCTTCTATTTATTTGTATCTTCTTCAGTTTCTTTGTTCAATGTCTTACAATTTTCTGAGCATAGGTCTTTTACCTCCTTGGTTAACCTTACTCCTAGTTTTTTGCTTTTCTGATGCAATTATAAATGGGACTGTTTTCTTAATTTTTCTAATATTTCATTATTGGTATATAAAAATGCAACTGATTTCTGAATATTTATTTTGTATCCTGCTGCTTTACTGAATTCATTTATCAGTTCTAGTAGTTTTTCAGAGGAATCGTTAGGGTTCTCTTCATATAGTATCATGTCATCTGCAAATAATGACAATTTTACTTCTTCCTTTCCATTTGGAAGCCTTTTCTTCATCCAGAATTCTTTGGATTTCTTCATTTTGTCTGATTATTGTGGTTTGGACTTCAAACACTGTGTTAAATAAGAGTGATGAGAGTGGACATCCCTGTCTTGTTCCCGATCTTAAAAACGCTTTTAGTTTTTTCCCAATTGAGTATGATGGCTGGGGTTTGTCATATATGGCCTTTATTATGTTGAAATGTTCCCTCTATTCCCACTTTACTGAGGGTTTTTACCATAAATGGGTGCTGGATTTTGTCAAATTCTGTATCTATTGATGCAATCATATCATTTTTATCCTTCATTTTGTTTATGTGGTGTGTCACATTAATTGATTTCTGTATATTGAATTAAACGTGCATCCCAGGAATAAATCCCACTTGATCATGTATGATCTCTTTAATGTGATGCTGAATTTGGTTTGCTAATATTTTGCTGAGGATTTTGCATATATATTAATCAGGAATATTGACTTATAATTTTCTTTCTTTGTAATGTCTTTGTCAGGTTTTAGAATCAGGATATAGCTGGACTCATAAAATGAGCTCAGGAGTCTTCCTTCCTCTTGAATTTTCCAGAATAATGTGAGAAAGACAGGTGTTAATTCTTTGAATGTCTTGTAAAATTCACCTGTGAACCCATCCAGTCCAGGACTTTTGTTTGTTGGACCCCTTTGATTATTGAATCAGTTTTGTTGCTTGTAGTCTGTCTATGCAGATTTTGTTTCTTCTTGATTCAGTCTTGGAAGACTGGATGTTTCTAGGAATTTATCCATTTCTTCCAGATTGTCCAACTTGTTGGCATATAATTGTTCACAGTACTGTCTTATACTACTTTTTCTGTGGTGTCAGCTGCCACTTTTCTTTCTTTTCTGATTTTATTTATTTGGGTCCTCTTTTTTTTCTTGATGAATCTGGTTAAAGGTTTATCAATTTAGTTTATTTGTTCAAAGAACCAGCTCTTGGTTTGGTATTTCATATTTTTTTTTTAGACTTTTTTATTTTCACTCTGATCTTTATTATTTCCTTCCTTCTACTCACTCAAGGCTTTCGTCTGTTGTCCTTTCTCTAGTTCCTTTAGGTGTTAAGGTTAGATTGTTGAGATTTTTCCTCTTTCTTGAGGTAGGCCTGATAGCTACGAATTTCCTCCTTAGGACTACTTTCACTGCATCCCATAGGTTTTGGGTTGTTTTGTTTACATTTTAATTTGTGTCAGGGTATCTTTTTATTACTTCCTTGATCTCATTGCTAATCCACTCATTGTTTAGTAGTATGTTATTTAGCTTCCATGTGTTCAAGTTTTTCATTTTTTTCCTTGTAACTGATTTATAATTTCTTAACATTGAGCTCAAAGATGCTTAGATATGGTGTTGATCTTCTTAAATTTATTGAAACTTGCTTTGTGGCCTAACAGGTGGTATATCCTGGAAAATGATCCATGTGTACCTGAAAAGAATGTATATTTTGCTGCTTTAGGATGCAATCCTCTAAAAATCTATCCAGTGTTGTCCCCAGGGTGTTAAAGTCCCCTACTATAACTGTACTATTGTTGCTCTCTCCCTTTATGTCCTTCAATATTTGCTTTATATATTTAGGTGCTCCTATGATGGATGCATAAATGTTTACAAGACATACCCACTTGTTGGATTGGTTCTTTTATTATTATGCAATGTCTTTCTTTGTCTCTTTATTATAGCCTTTGTTTTAAAGTATATTTTGTGTGTCATAAGTATTGCTACCCAAGCTTTTTGTTCTGTTTCCATTTGCACGAAATATCTTTTTTCATCCCTTTTCTTTCAGTCTTTGTGTTTTCTGACCTGAAATGGATCTCTGTAGACAGCATATACCCGGGTCTTGTTTTCTTATCCATTCAGCTACCCTATGTCTTTTGATTGGATCATTTAATCCAGTTACATTTAAAGTGATTATTGATAGGTAGATAGTTATTGCTATTTTATTATTCATATTTATATTCCGCTCTCCCCCCACCCATCTTCTTCTTATAAAAGTTCCTTTAACATTTTTTGTAATATTGATTTGGTAGTGATGAACTCATTTTTCTCATCTGTGAAGCTCTTTTGGTCTCCAATTTTAAATGTTATCGTTATTAGGTAGGGTAGTCTTGGTTATAGGTCCTTGCTTTTCCTCACTTTGAATATTTAATGCCAATCCCTTCCAGCCTGCAAAGTTTCTGTTGAGAAATCAGCTAACAGTCTTATGGGAGCTCCCTTGTAGGTACCTGTCTTTCTCTTCCTGCTTTTAAGATTCTCTCTTTGTCTTTCACTTTTTCCATTTTAGTTATAACGTGTCTTGGTATGGGCCTGTTTGGGTTCATCTTGTTTGGGACTCTGCACTTCCTGGACTTGTGTCTGTTTTCTCATCAGATTAGGGGAAATTTTCAGTCATTATTTCTTCAAATAGGTCCTCAATCCCTTGCTCTTTCTCTTCTCCTTCTGGTATCCCAAAGATGTTAGCATTGTTATGTCTGATGTTGTCCCCGGAGGTCCCTTAAACTATCCTCATTTTTAAAATTCTTTTTTTGCTTCATCTATTCTACTGTTGATTCCTTCTAGGGTCTTCTTCATTTGTTATTGTATTCATTTGTGACTGGTTCTTTGTTATGGTTTCTATGTCCTTTTTTTATGCTTACTATCTCTCTGTTGAAGTTCTGAGTTCATCTACTCTTCCCCTAAGTTCCATAAGCATACTTAGAAGCATTATTTTGAGCTATGTATCTGACAGAATGCTTGCCTCCATTTCATTTAGTTTTTTCTGGAGATTTCTCCTGTTCTTTCATTTAGGGTATTTTTTTTTTGTCTCCCCATTTAGGCTGCCTCTTTGTTTCTGTGAATCAGACAGATCTGCTGTCTTCTAGTCTTCACAAAGGAGGCCTATGTAGTGTCTTGTGGGGCCCATTCTCCCTGATCACTTAAGCTGGGTGCTCCAGGAGTACCCTTTGTGTGAGTTACGTGTGCTCTCCTGTTGTAGTTGAGCCTTGATCACTGTTGGCACATCCACAGGTGTTGACCCTCAGACTGACTGTGAGGATTGGCCACAAACACAATGCATGAGCTGCTATCTGAGGGTTTCCCCATGTAGTGGAATTTAAGCCAGCAGGGTGGGAGGCCTGCCAAGATTTCCCTTTGGGTGTGCTGCTTGTGAAGCGAATCAGTTGGTGCTTTCTTGTAGTCTAAGGCCAGCCCCCTGCGTGTTTTTTCTGGGATCTCTAGCAAGGGACTTGATGCAAATAAACGTCAGATGCTGCATGTGACTGGCCCTGGGCTACCTGTTAGGAGCTACTACTAATCAATCCAGAGTTGGTGGCTGCCTCTGCTGGGCCTCAGTGTGCATGGAAGAATCTAAGCTGTGAACCCAAGATGCCATCAGTACTGGGCCTGGGGCAATATAGCAAAAGGCCAAGGCAAACTGAAACCTACTATCACTTCCAGCTGTCCATTTGCACAGCGACTGAAAGAACCCCAGGCAGTAGGTAAGTATTCACCAGGTAGGTGTAACTGGTGTTTACCAGGTTAGCATAGTTTCAAACTTGGCACCAGTGCTGGGTCTAAGGCCATTCAACAAAGGTCTCAAAAGTACAATGAAGCCAGCTGCCACCTGACTGGGGCCTTTGTGGTGGGGTGGGTTCTCAGGGATTCATCATGGTGGAGCTAGTAGAGTTCATCAGGCTAAAGGAGATTAAGATCTGGCCTATGAAGGGAGGGTTCTGCACAGGAAAGGTGGTGCCTGCCAACCATGTGGAAAGACAACCCTTACCCTAAAGTCATACAACTTAGTTTCTCCCTGTGTGTCTCTGGCATGCCACAAGCTTGACTGGCATTTCTGGAGAGCTTTTCTGGAAAGACTACAACATGGTACCAGGCTGGCTGCCTCTGACAGAGCCCCCAGCCATGCAAGAGTTGGCCTGGGTGGGGCCCCAGGGGGTTGTCAGGGTGAAGCTAGTGTAGTTCACCAGGCTAATGCTATGTGAGGGGAGTGCTTAACCTAGGAAAGATGGTGCCCATGGACTATGAGGTAGGACTCAACAAAGGGGCATTGGAGGCTGTCCCTCTAAACCTAACCCTGAAGCCATATAACTCAATTTCTCCCTGTGTGACTATGGCCACCATCCCTCCACTCAGGGTGAATGCTTACAAGAGTGGGTTTGTGCATTGTCCCTTTAAGAGGACACATGAGTTTCTGGAAACATTTTACATTTGATTTCAAGAATATTGTACTTATTCTCTTTTCCTTCTCTATTTCTGGCTGCTCCTTCTCAGGCACCTTTGCTGATTCTTCTTCATTTCTATAACCCTTGAATGTTAGAGTGCCCTAGGACACCATCGCTGGACCTCTTTTCTGGCTATTCTTACTCTTATGATTACTGTTTCAATGATGCATTTCCCTGGTTAACCTTTCTACGCAACCTACCCCCAGTGCTTCTTGTATTCCTTTTCTGCTTTATTTTTCTCCTTAGCCCTTACCACTATTTTATATAGTATACATTTTATTCATTTTGTATTTCTCACTGGAAAATAAATTCCATGAGTGCAGGGACTTCAGTTCTTTGCTGTATTCCCTAGGTCTAGAACAGCGACTGGCACATAGTTGGTACTCAATAAAATTTTCTAAAATAATGAGATTTTAGAAAGAAAAGTAGTATATGGAAAAAAGACTATAGTATGATCTACTATTCAGCTTCTGAATCAAACATGTTTTTAAAAGTCTCAATTCTGCCATTTCAACAATCCTACAAGTATCTTTTCACAACTAACTTTATAAGCAACTGCCAAATCCTTAATATTTTAAGTCTAAAAATGTTATTTTAGACTTAAGGTTTTCCCCTTACCTGGACATCCTGGGTTAGTACGTAATGCTTTTTTATAGTAAGCAAGAGCTCCTCTGTAATCCTTCTTGTTGAATGAAATGCAAGCTTTACCTGTAACAATTTTTAAACATAAACATATACTAATTAAAGAACACAAGTCTCATATGCTCTATACTCACCTAAATCAAGTACATCTCAACAAGAAATACCTGAGAATGGTGAAAGTGATTTCTTATTAAAACTTATTTTCCATGAGGGTATATTAACTTATACCTATAAATAGAAGTCCTGTCTTTATATTAAATGTTAATAATATTGAAAATAGCTTAGAGTTGTCCAAATAGAGACTGTTTACTAGCTCTTTAGAAGTGGATAACAAACTGTTTTTAATTAATATAAATTTATTTCTATAATTTCAATAGAAACAATGATCTATTGCAGATAGTTACATTTTTATAAGGTAAAGCTCTTCTACTTTGGTGTCCAGCCCATTACTTAAGGAGCTATTTATTACAAAGAGATATATTTCAGGCATAGGCTGAAAAATATAGATCCATAAGGTGGTTGCTGAAAATGACTTACCAAGAAGGGCTGGAATATTATTTGGAGACTGGTTGAGTACAAAATGAAACTGTGCATCAGCCTGATCCATTTTGTCACCTTCAAGTAGGCAGAAGCAGGCTCTTCCCAACAAATGGTTCTGAGAAAGTAATGCATCATCTTAGACGACTTTGCCAAGGACTAATCACAATTGAACATGAGCGTATAACACAAAAATGAAAAGCATATAGAAAGGAGGTACAGCATCACCAAAATTCCTCTACCAACTATAAGGTGTTTGAAATAGTAATAAGCAATTCTTAATAACAAACTGAGAAATTACCCTCAAGTGCAACAAGGTTTCTGTGAAAAGAACAATGACAAAAAGAAAAGTTCAAACTCCTTAAAATATGCTTGAAATCACCTGGAGATATTGAAATTACTAACTAAACATGTGGATAACTTTTACCTGTTAAATTACTTCAACAGTACAAGGATCAAAGAAATTCCAGTTTTAACAAGGGACCCCTCTTAATTTTGACTATTTATATCAACTAGGCTACTTTAGGAAAAATCTTTCAAAATAATCTATTGCCTATCACACACATTTTGCTTTCATGTGGTATTTTTCCTTTCATAAATTCAAAGAAATATGACTTATTTTACCTGATCATACATAATAATTTTATCAGCCATTGTATACAACAGGGTTGCCTGTGTAATAAGATCTTTCTTATTGTCCTTATTCTTTTCCTTCCGAGCCTGCTGTACATAGTAGGCCGCCAATGTATCCAAGCACGTCATCTGGTCTTTTTCATGGTCTCTGTAGTCCAAATTGCCATCTATACGTGCTGCTTCTAACAACTTTACAAACTCTTCTGTTTTTCCTTGCTTGTAGTATTCCAGCTATAAGGTAAAAGAATCAAATAAGAGTTACTAAAGCATATGTCCACAGAAAAAGCTGTATACAAATCTTTACAGCAGTTTTATTTGTAATGGTTGAAAACTGGAAACAACACAATTGTTGATCAAAAGGTGAAGGGGCAAACAAACTGTACTTTATCTGTACAATGGCTACTGTTCACCTATAAAAATGAAGGAACTGTTGATACATACTACAACATAAATAAATCTCAAAATAATTATTTTGTGTGAAAGAAACCAGGCCAAAAGGAGTACATACTATATGATTCCATTTATATAAACTCTAGAAAATGCAAACTTAATCTTTAGCAACAGAAAGTAGATCAGTGGTTACGTGGGCACTGTTGGGGGCAGGGGAGAGTTTGGAAGAAAGTTTTAGGGGCGATGGATATATTCATTACCTTGATTGTGATAATTATATCACAAGTGTTTACATATCCTAAAACTTCTCAAATGGTATACAAAAAATATGTGCAGTTTATTATAGATTAATTATATCCAATTACACTGTAAAAAATTAAAATCATTACAAATGCTTCCAACTTCTTACCCAGCAATATTTGATTTCAAACTAAATCAGAGCCCAAGAGAGAAAGCAATAATGAGAGATATAAGGAACTGCAAATGGAAAACTTACGTTCTGTAACTTTGGGCTTGTTGAATAACTTCTCTGAGCATATGTCATTTATTAATAATAAAAGGAATACCAATGATTTATTAACCACCTACTATGGGCCACATACTATGCTAGGAGCTCCATATACATTATATCCAATCTATACAACCATCCTTAAAGTTAATACTAATGCCTGCATATTTTAAATGAGGAATCAGGCTGAGAAGGTATATTATTTGTCTAAGGTCACATGGCTAGTTAGCAGCCATGTTGGAATTTGAACAAAGGATTCTCTAATCCCAAAGCCTACACACTTTTCTCTGTAGCAATCTATAACCCATAATGTTTCACCAATTTATTTTATCACAGGTACCATGCTAATCCTCCAAAAATCAAATTTATAAGTGCTGTTAAAGGAAACATTTGTACTTAAAAAAAAATCAGAGTTACCTTCTGATTTTAAAAATGTGTGGTGAGCATTAGTGACTTATTCTGTATAGGCTAGGAAAACTTAGCACTTTAAGTCAGAAAGGCACTGTTTGTCACTGCAAGTACTTCTCTGTAAATCCACATCTAAGGAACTCTTATTAAGAGGCTTGAGAGGGAGAGAAACATGTGTGAAGAGAAATATCAATCGGCTGCCTCTTGCACGTCCCCTACTGGAGACCTGGCCCACATCCCAGGCATGTGTCCTGGCTGGGAATGGAATTGATACAAGCCCAATTCCAGACCTACCTCTCTGACCCTTCAAGGCAGCATTAAGACCCTCCTATGTATGGTTACATAAAAGTAACTTGTGGCACACTTGCTTAGGAATAAGGATTATAGTGTTTATTACACTATGATAATCATTTATTATAATGTTCCCATAGAAAGGAAACATTATTATACAGCTGGTGCTGGAGAGGTTGGAGGGTGGTAGAATTTTAGGCTCTCTAAGGTGATTTTTCCTGAGAATATCCAGTAGCATTTATGTTAGAGAAGGGACCAAACAGGGCAAATAACTTAAGCCTGAGATAAACTTCATCCATAAGGGCTTTTGTGAGCTAGCCTGAAACCTAATCATTTTCTAAAATATTTTATGGGAAACATTTTATTGTTATAGGAGACAATGTTAAGTAGTAATGTTTATATCCTGACACCTTGTCTTTTCTCAATTTATCCTTAAATATTAAGCCAGTCTTTACTGAATAATCAATCACTAAATAATCGGATACTTAATATAGAGTACTATTTACCTTAAACGAATTTTGCTTTACCAAGATACACTAATTTACCAGTGGAGTACCACATCATTTAGGAAACTGACCTTTTTGTTCCATAAATGGTAATAAAATTAACTTCCACACATGGTACAATTAACTTATTTATCGTGCACCCAAACTGGCCATTACTGTATCTGAAAACAAAACCACATAGTTTTCCAAGACAACATATAAAAAATATTTGTTGCATGAATACTGACCGCCAAAGCAATCCATATGTGCAGTTGTGTGTGCTCCTGTTTCAAAATACTGATAACTTCATCTCCCTCTGGTAACTGATCGAAGTCAAGTTCAATGACCTAAAACAAAATGAAGGTTTTTAACTTCTTTCTTTTTAAAAAACATTTATTTATTTTATAGAGAGGGGAAAGAAGGGAGAAAGGGAGGGAGAGAAACATCTGTGAAGAGAAACATCAATCGGCTGCCTCTTGCACGCCCCCTACTGGAGACCTGGCCCACATCCCAGGCATGTGTCCCGGCTGGGAATGGAATTGACAACAATTTGGTCCCCCAGGCCAGCACTCAATCCACTGAGCCACACCAGCCAGGGCCTTTTTCATTTTTAAATCCACATTTCTTTACTGCTTTTCCTGACTATACATCAATATGGATATATGTAGGGTTTGTGTTCACTTTCAGAAGGGCTGAGCAACTGTACATACTGAGTAGCACATGTAAGTCGATTATACAGTAATATTAAAGAAAATGCATAGAGAAGCAAACAAATCCTGTTAGTTGTCTTCAAATAACCAGGACTATAAAATACCTACAAACGCTTTGTTTACTCAAAAATAACAAAGCCAAACCTGCTTGACATATAATGCGGGCAAAGTGCAGGTAAGCATACAGAGGCTCTGATGTCATAGGTCTGACAATCCTCGAGGCAATGCAAAGTTGAATGCCACTGTACACATTAATCTTGAAGGCAGCATTTGTGTGTCACAGACACTTTTGAATGTGGGTACAAAAATAGTAGTAGGAAGATGTTCAGAATTAAATAATGGTGATGGTGACACATGTTTGTGAATATTACTAAAAAAACCACTGGACTGATTTTATGGTAGGTGAATTATATCTCAACCAACCAACCAAACAAAAATAAAAGTATGAGATATCCAATAAGAGAATATCATTGCTGAAACTTCACTCAGATAAGTCACAGGCCACCATGAAGGAAGCGTCGGGAAGGGAAAGGAGATTAATTCCATCAGAACTCAGAACAGGCTATATATCATGAGGGCTCTATTTCGCTGATGCAGCACCTGTGTGATGAACACAGTGCACCATGACAGAATCGAGTTTCTAAGGGAGAAAGGGCGACATCCTATATTTTCCCAGGGAAAGATAGAGTACTTGGTTTGAGCGGCAGAGCGATCACGGTGACCTCAGCAACCACCTCTGTGAACTGTGAGGTGCTTTACAGTTTGTTGTGCACTCTCACACCCCTGCGCCCGCGAATGAGGAAAAAGGCAAGACTACTGTCAAACGAACAGGTTGGAGAGAAACTTTCAAGAACTCCTGGTGTAGCCTCTAGGCTGCAGGAACACAATGTTCTCAACCTGGGAGGACGCAAGGGCTGGGGAAGAAGGTAAACAGAGCTTTCGCTGGTGATTTCGACCTGGGCTCCTGGGGGAGTGTGTGCTCTCGCTTCCTAAACGAAGCTGAGAGAAAGCGGGAAGAGGGGATCGTGCCAGTTCATCGCCCCAAACCTCCCCCATACGCGACACTTACCTCGTCAGTGTCCCGGAGGGGAATCTCGATGGAGCCCCGCGACATGCTGAGATCAAAAGGCGAGCGGGCGTCTTGCCCCGCCGCTCCGCAGCTGGTACTCCTGGCTTCTGGCTCGTCCAAGGTTAGCAGCGGTTTGTGGTCCGGTAGTGTTGACTAGCGCTCTGCGGAGCCACCAGAGGTCCGGTTTCTCCTTCCGTCAGCCGCTTAAACAACGAGCAGCAGACAGCATCTACCACTTCCGGAAGCCCCGCCCCCTGCCCCCGGAAGCACTCTGGCGGAGGACCTATAGGACAGCAGAATCTGAAGCTTTCTTTAACCTAACCTCCACGCCCCTCCACTGGCCAGCTGATTCAGAACCAGAGCCCCTCTCTCCCTACACTAGACTATGTACACCAAAGGACGGACGCCCCGCCCCGAGGTGGGTGGGACGACGAATGAGGCGCAGGTTCCGGGCCTGGCCACTGACTGACGTGTGACCTCTGGCCAATGCTATATCAATCCTCAGAGCCCCCGACTGGCCTCTGGAGTGGGCGTGGCCAATCAGTCGTCTTTTTTAGATGGCTGTGACTATTTCAGTCACTCATTCTCAACCCAATTTTTGGTTCCTCGGTTAGCAGCTATTATGAACGAGTTATGCCTATACTACATTTGTAATCAGTTTAAATATAAATGTTACATTTATTCTCCAGTCATTGTTGATAGTTAATGTATTTTTTGTGCGATTTTTTTTGTGGAATTTTTTTTGTGGGATTCTTTGAAGCATATAAGAATCTGCTAGATTTGTGACTTTATTAAAATTGTTGAAGAATTTGATTAAACCTGTAGCCAATGTTTTGATTAAATTATAGAATTTGATTACATATGTTTTAATTGCCATTTTCATTAATTATAGAATATAATTAAATTAGTCCATAATCAATGTTTTGATTAAACCAGAGAAGAATCTGATTAATAAATTTGTAAACAGTTCAGTTTTACCTCCCAAACTGTCTCTCAGATGCATGTATTATCTTCTTTTCATCTCCACCATCTCCATTCTAGCCCAAAGGATTATCATCACTTTCCTGCCTGTGTTGCTGCAGTAGCCAACTCTTTACCAAAACTTCATCAATTCTGCCCTCAAACTCCAATCCAGCTTCATCATGTTACACACTTATCTTTTATTTTTAATTAATTTATTTATTTTTTCAAATACATTTGTCTCTGCCTTCCCCTACACACTTATCTTTAAAAAATAGCAGTTTAATGTTTGTTTTTCCTTCCACCTCCATAAAAACCTTTAAATGGAAACTTTATTAAATTTATGTTTTGATTAGTTGCATAACTATTTCAACATTTGGAATTGTGCTGTCCAATACAAATATAATGCTAGCCATGTAGGTAATTTAAAATTTACCAGTGGTCATATTTAAAAAGTTAAAAGAAATATGGTTATTTTAGTAATATATTTTATTTAACCCAATGTATCCAAAATATCATTTTGACATGTAATCAATATACAAATTGAGATAATTTACATTCTTTTCATATTAAGTCTTGGAAATCCAGTATGTATTTTAGTTATATACTTAATTCTGTTGTTTAATTTTAAGTGGAACTACTGGATCTGTATTAATATTTTATAAAATATATATTTGAAACAAGAGATTCACATAGTTGAGTTTTCCCAAACATATTTAAAAGTTTTCCAATAACTGAATCTACTACCAGTTTAAAATTTAAAAATAAATAAAATTTAAAAATCAATTACTCAAGTTGCTTTAAATATATTTCAGTTGTTCAATAGCCACATATATTTAGTGAACACTGTATTGGACAGCACAGCACAGTATTTCTAGGAAATACTGGTTAATGCATTTTGAGGTTTATACGATGAGCACTAAACAAAAGTACACATAGTGACGAATATTATTCTCTGTGCCCAAAGCCCCATTGCCTTAAAGACCCTGGCAATGCCTTTGAGTTAGTTTTTCAGTTACCAGAAACTGAAGGCATCCTAACTGATAACAAAAAATACTGTGACTGAATAATAGGAGAACTCAGTTGAGATTAGAATTTGGAGAAAGTGACATATAAGCAGCAACTGGGAAGGCAAGTAAAATTTGGCTATGTAAAGGCTATAGGGGAGTATGTACCAGACAGAGACAGTGGGTTGGGGAAGAGCTTTGTGAACCTGAAAGAAGGTGTTTTATGTTCCATGTGACTGCAACATAAAAATGAGGTGGAGAGAAGTATGAGTTGAGGCTGAAGACATAAGAAGTAACCAAATCATGCAGATTTACCTATGTGAAGCAAAACCAGCACTTTGCCCTGCTTCCAATATGAGTAAATATACACAGTCCACAGTAAAAAAAAAAAAATGCTTAGCACTCTGAGGTAAACCAAAAAAGAACAGTGTCATACTACCCATAGTTTGCAAAGCGAATGAAACCTCCAGCGTTTCCCACATTACTGACTCCCTAACAAAAGGAATGTTTTTTTGTTTTGTAATGACTTTTGCAATTCTAACTTTTGTTAAGTCTGAAGATATGCAATAATTTGGAGGAATATGGCAATTATATGACAAAATTGTTCTTTTTCCATAAACCAACAAACTATAAACCTTATGACCTTAGGGTGGGAGGTGTTTGATGAACAGTACTTCTAAGGCCTGAACTTTTACGAGTGTTTTTCTAAGGAAAGATTTTTAAAAATGTTTTTGTTTCTGAGACTTCTTTTGACATAGGGCATGTTAAAGAATTTTGATTTTATCTTAGGTGTTATGTAACTGAAACGTTTGAGACGATTTGTATGTGTATCAATGAGTATATGATAGAGAGAAAGAGAGAGAGTGAGAGAGAGAGAGAGAGAGAGAGAGAGAATTGGTTTTGTGGTTTTAAAAGATTGTTCTGACCACATTGTGGAGAATGGATTGAGTGTTTGAGAGGAAGTAGAGAGACAATTTAGGAAACTACTGTACATGTGACATGTGATAAATAGCTAGGAATAAGTTTAGAGTATATATTATATATCCCTCCACTTCCCTCCTCTGCCACTACCATATATAAAATTATATATGATACATACAATATATTTTATATATAATAAACATATGGAGGCTTCCAGTTAAGATGGTGACTATAGGCAGACATGGCTCACCTCTTTACACAACCACATCAAAATTACTACTAAAATATAGAACAACCATCACTCAGAAACATCAGAAACCGAGTTGAATGGAAGTCTGACAACTAGAAAATCGGGTTGAATGGAAGTCTAACAACTATGGAATTGAAGAAACCACATCCATCCAGACTGGTAGGAGAGGTATGGACATGGAATGGGCTGGCCCCACACCCACATGGATAAAAATTTGGGAGAGATATCTCAGGAGCGAGGAGTCCTAGACACACACCAGGCCCCCCAGCCCAGGATTCCAGTGAGAGGAAGACAAGTTCCCCCAACTTCTGGCTTCGAAAACCAGGGGTGATTGAATCAGCAGAGGAGGCTGCTAGAGCTTTAAGCAGTTCCTCTTGGGGAATACACACATGGACTCACCTACTCAGACTAACTCCTTCTGGGCTCCAGTACCAGGGTAGCAGCTTGAAAGGCACCAGTGGTGTACAAGGAGAGACTGAAATGTCTGGCATCAGGCTGAGCAGAAGCCATTGCCTCTTTGCTGAGCCATTCCTCCTCCTAGAGCCAGTAGGCTGATGTCATATCTAAGACTATATCAACCTGGCTAACATTGTGTGACCCACCTTGGAGATCCACAGAGGCTCTACCCTCTCAATTTATGGGCTCACCCAAGCTGCTTTTCCATAAGAATTGCTCATCTTGGCTCCTAAATCCTGTCAAACAAGCAACAGCTGGCTTCAGTGAGCCCTAGCAGCAGCTGGATTAGAGTCACAGCTTGGCTTCACGTGGGAATCTCTAAGCCCAGCACAAGTAGCAGCCATCTCAGATTGCTTCATAACTGAGGGAGGGTGTTCCGGATAAAACACATGTGGGGGATGACCTTGGCCTGCACAACGTGGGAAACCCCAGGGCCAACACACCCAGTGGAGAGCTACAGACTGTGCTGGAGCACCACCATTCTGCCCCTGCACAACTGATCCTCCATGGAGGGCAGACGGTGGTGGTAAGTGGTCACAGCCAATCCTTGCATCTGACTGGCCTGGGTAAATCCCTCCCACTGACCTGCCAACAGTAACCATGGCTCAATGACAAGAGGAGGGCCTACTAAGCCCACACAAAGAGAACACCTCAAGTACTCTGCTTGGGTGATGGGAGGCTGTGCCACTGGACCCTATAAGACACCTACTACATTAGGCCACACTACCAAGATAGGGAGTCATAGCAGCTCTACATAATATATAGAAACAAACACAGAGAAGCTGCCAAAATGAAGAGACAGAGAAACATGGCCCAAATGAAAGAACAGATCAAAACTCCAGAAAAAGAGCTACATAAAATGGAGATAAGCAATCTATCAGATGCAGAGTTCAAAACACTGTTTATAAGGATTCTCAAGGAACTTAATGAGGACCTTAGCAGCATTAAAAAAAGAAAAAAAGCCCAGTCAGAAATGAAGGATACACTAGTGGAAATAAAGAACAACTTACAGGGAAACAACAGGAGGATGGATGAAGCCAAGAATCAAATTAATAATTCGGAAGATAAGAAATCTAAAAACAACCATAAAGAACAAAAAGAAGAAAAAATAATCCAGAAAAAATGAGGATAGCATAATCAGCCTCTGGGCCAACTTTAAGCGGTTCAGCATTTGCCTCCTAGGGGTACCAGGAGGCGAAGAGAAAGAGCAAGAAATTGGAAATCTATCTGAAAAAAATCATGAAAGAAAGTTTCCCTAATTTGGTGAAGGAAATAGACATGCAAGTCCAGGAAGTGCAGAGTCCCAATTATGATGGAAGCAAAGAGGCCCACTCCAAGACACAGCATTATTAAAAGGCGAAAGTTTAAAGATAAAGAGAGGCTCTTAAAAGCAAGAGAAAAGGCGTTACCAGAATGTTGCCAGGTGGGAGAGGGGAAAGGGAGAATGGGTGAAGAGGTGAGGGGATTAAGAAGTACAAATAGGTACTTCATGACCCATGGACATGAACGATGGGTGGGGGGGAATTGCCTGAGGGAGTAGGGGGCACTGGGTAAAAGGGAGAAAAAATCAGGACAACTGTAATAGCATAATTAATAAAATATAATTTAAAATATATAATAAATATATATTATAAACTATAAAAATATATTCTTAATATAGTATACATATGTTATATACAATATACATATATAATAGAAATTATAAAATATAAATATTCATATTAATCACTAGACTTGTTAATGTATTGAAAAAGTAATCTCAAGGACTTCCAGGTTTCTGGCATGAACAACTAACTGGGTGAATGGAGTGTCATTTTCCAAGATAGGAATGATTAGTGGATGAGTGCATCTGGAAGATCTGGAGCTCAGAAGACAGTTTCTGAACTGCATAAATAAGTCTGAGAGCCACTGTTGTATAGATGAAATTTAAAACTCTGACATTGGATGAGATAATCTAGAGAGAGAAATGTAGACTGAGAAGAGAAGGGCCTAGGACAGAGCTCTGAGGGATTTTAGCATGTGGTGGGCAGATAAAGGAGGAGGATCAGTGGAAAAGATGGGAAAAAATCACCTGGCAACGAATGGGACTTAAACGGCACCTCTTGACACAAGTAGCTACAAGCAGGTTTTTGTTTTTCCCTAACTGTAGCAGATACTGGGTAAGTTAGATGGTTTTAAGGTGTAGATCCTAATAGGACAAAGCCACTTTCTCAGGCCCTCTTCCCCAGAGCTAGCTGGACCCCCATAGAGCATGACTGACCCTAATTGCTTTATGAGCCTTTATTCTCAGGACTAGAAAATTCCTGAAACACCCTGAAGACTCAGAAGCTCTGGGAACTTAGGGAACAAGACGTACCAGACAACAATGACCACTGGACCCTGGACCCTAAGACAACATTGAAACAAGTTACAGCCTAACTGAAAACATCCTGCTGTACAACCACCCTATTACCTGATAAAAACTCACAGCCCTAACCCCTCAGTGCTGGTGCTGGTGCTGGTGCACATCTCTGCATCTAGCCCTTTCCCTCCCTCGGGAAAGTAAAAATAAGTCCTCCTCTCTGCACTTTCTTCTTTTTGTGAATCCTTTTGAAACCAGAAAAGCTGAATTCGTCCTGCCAGCCCCGATAGGCAGAGACAGGGACCGAATCTTTATGGGCACTTGATTCAGATGGCCAGTGATCTGAGAAGAGGGTAGGTTTGTACCCTAACAGACCCTCTTAAAGTCCATTTTAAACTGACCCTTTTTATGAGAAGAAACGTGTAGGTAAGGGGATTGGAATTCAAGGAAAAAGTTGATTCGATAACAGCTGTAGCATTCTTTCATCTGTGTCCTGGGCAGTGGGCCTCTTACCCTGGAGCGCAATGGCTCAGATACTGTCTTGATTGCTGGCAGCCCTTCTGAGGCACAGAGCTGTAACTGCTCATGGTCTCCTGGAGTCTAACGCGTCATACCTTCAGTTCCTGAAACAATAACTTTTTATAGACATTGATTACTAAGCTTATTAGCTATTACCTGAAACTAACATTTTTCCAACATTTGAGTCTCCCATCATTCCACCATGGTTAGTCTAAACTATCTTATTTCTACGAGATCAGTTTCATATGGAAGTACTCATTTTGTTGTTGAGTATGTATCTTAACATTAAACCATATGGTAGGTGGCTTAGGAATATATTTAATTGCAGGTCCACTTAAGGGGACTCATTGTACGCAACAACAAGCTATGATAAAGCACAAAAAAGTTTTTAGCAAAACTGAAAAAAGTTGCACACTCTCCAGCTGGGGCTATATTAGTGACTTTTGAGGAAAAACATTTCCCTGTTCTTTGGAGTTACCACAGGTTCCCAATTATAAATATTAAAGTAGGTTATTTTCTTATTGATATGCTTGAACAAAGTATAATTTCAAAGGCTTTCCAGGGGAGTACAAACACCTATAACACATGTAGTGACTTTGTTCAACTCAAGTTCCTCCTGCAAGATTCAGAGATGTTTAGAACATTTTCGCTAAATATATCCAAATATTTTTTATCTCATTTGAAAGGAACAAGTTCTCTATAACATAGGGTTAATCAAAAGTAATGAAAAGAATATAAGTCATTATTTTCAAAATTATGACTTTCCAGTCTCCTTTAAGTTCAGCGGTCCATTGTTCCTCCAGTGCTTTCTTGACTCTGATGTGATGAATCCAAGGTTTTATTTCTGCCAACTTCACCACAGTCAGGGGCAGTGAGGAGAACGTCCTGAGGTTCAGTCCACTGTTCTTCCAGTTGGCTTTTTGGAGATGCTGTCATCCAAGTCTTGAGCAGCACCTTATCCCCAGACTCAAAGGAATGTAGCCTTACCTGTGGGGGAGAGGTCTCTAACACAAGCAAGGTCATTCATTACAGCTAAGGTCTGACTCAGATGTACATTTTCTTTACCTTCACTTCTTGATCTATATGCATATCTACTACCCCAGTCATAACCTGAAATTGTCTCCTGTACACAATTTCTTGAGGACTCGGTTGAATCCCACTTGGAGAGACCACCCTTATCCTGAACAAGGCAATAGGTACAGCTTGATCCCAATAGAGATGAGCTTCCTGACACAGCTTGGCTATATTTTTCTTCAAGGTGTGATTCATCTTCTGTACCTTCCTAGAAGCCTGAGGTCTCCATGCCCTGTGGAGTTTCCACTTGATTCCTAACAATTTACTAATCTTCTGTGTAATTTCTAAAACAAAGGCAGATCCATTATCATTCTGGGTGCTGCTGGGTAGGCCAAAGTGAGGAATTACTTCCTTTAGTAAGGCTTTCACTACCTCAAGGATTTCTCTGTTCTAATAGCATAGGTTTCTACCCATCCCGAAAAAGTGTCTGTCTTCACGTGTGTCTATGTCCTAATTTCCTCTTCTTATAAGGCTACCAGTCATATTGGATTAAGCCCCACCCTAATGACCTCATTTTAACTTAATTACTTTGTTTAAGACCTGTCTCCAAATACAGTCACTTTCTGAGGTACTGGGTGGGGAGCGTTAGGGCTACAAAGTAAGAATTTTTGGGAGGATACTATTCAGCCCTAACAGAGCCTATCAAGAGGATAAGTCTTTGAAGTTGCATTTTTAAATTATTGTTTTCTCTGTCAATTGTTAAAATAAAGCTTGTTTTGAAATCAGAACATAGGATCATTAGTAAAACATTTTAGGCTTATAATTTCACATTACTTTTGTCTAGGCAATTGTTTTATAATCTATGCCTCAGTTTCTTCTGGATTTTCAATAAAAATTCATCTCTAAAACATGAGCCTATTTTCAGGAATTTAAAACTACATAAAATATTCCCTTAGGTAAGAATTGGGAAGGTAGAGGATAAAAGGCCTAACTTGATTGTCAATAATACTTTGATTGGAATCTTTGTTATGGTAAGTTAGGGTAACCAGAGAATCTGCCTGCCATAAACACCTAGATATGCTAGAGTAAAAAACAACAAGAACTACAAAGTAAATGTCCTTGTAAACGCATAGCTGAGAGAGCTAATAATCTGAGCAGTAGGAATTTAAGCATCTGGTAAAACCACCCAGATAATGGTCGGTATAAGCAGGATGCTGTTCTCCATTATTTCAGGGACTTGAGTTTTAACGCTCACGTGAAGACAGAATTAGCAGCTTTGGACCCATGCTGGAAACCTGAAAAGACTACAGCCTAAGTAAGAGTGGGTGGGGCTAAAGTAAAAATCCCACCAATACATATTACAGAGTGGTTATAAAAGTTGCAGATGGGGTGGTAGTGGTGGTGGAGGCAGACTGTGAAAGAGGTGGAAGAGTCTGTTGTGAACTTGCAACCACAAGTCTACGTCTCAGGTAGGGTTGGTGTTTGACATTACCCACTGGTACTGGAAGTTCCCAAGGCAAGAAATCAGCATAGAAATTATTCCTAAGTGTGTGGTATCCATGGGATGCATGGTGAAGTTACTTACTTCCTCTAATGAGATTAAACCAGAGTAACAGGCGTTGAAATTTACTTGTGTGAGCACTTTACATGCTGAAACTCATTTAGTATTCAGAACAACCCTATGACATGGGTACAGTAATATGTCAATGGTGTGGGTCATTGAGGGTGGGTATATATGTCTCCCAGGACTGATGTGAAATAAAATGAGGTATAATGTGATTGCTTATGTGAAACCATTTTGGAAACTGTGACCCTGTGCTTTATTCCTTGGGATTTTCTCACTTCAAGTAGGACACAGACTCCCAAACTCTTCGCTTTCTCTTTCTTTTTGTCCCCAAAGATAAGACACACAAGATCCCTTCTTGTTTTAAGGATTTTATTACTAATCCTTATTGAAGAAAGGAAGGAAAGAAGATGGAATTTGGGGTGGCTTTGAAAGATGGATAGAATTTGAATAGGAAGAATGTGGAAAGAGTATTTCAAGCAGAGGCTTTTGAGCAAGATCTTAAAGGCAAGAATAACAGTCTTTAGAGTTCAGTGACATGTAACCACATCTTGGCATTATAACTGACCAATTTTTTGACATCCATTGTGATCCTATCTTCTCCAAGAAGCCTTCCTTGTTAACATCCTTCAAGAATCTACCTCCTTATTTTTCTTATTGTCTCCAAAAGTAGCTTGGCATTGAACTATGTTAAGTTTGGAAGAACAGCATATATCACAGTATATTTAAAATACATTTTTTACAAGAGAATAAATACCCTTCTCCTATCTTTGACCTTCCTGAAAGTAAGAATACTTTTTGAATAGTCCCTTCCTCCAGTGTAAGGAAACTAGAAGGTGCTAAATACATTCATAGACTTTGAATTGCTTTATAAAAACCACAGTTGGAAGCAGAGCAAAGGCTATTGCTTCCAAAGCAAAGGTATACATGGAATTTGCATATTACTGCTTTGTGTATATGAAGCTCTCTGCTTCACTGTTTATTTTTTTATGATTATATTTATTTACTTTGTTAGAGAGAAGAAGGGGGAGAGAGAGAGAGAGAGAGAGAGAGAGAGAGAGAGAAACAGCAATGTGTGAGAGATACTTGGATCGGTTGCATCTCGCACAGCCTCAAGCAGGGACCTGGCCCACAATATAGGCATATGCACTGACCGGGAATCGAACAAGTGACCCTTCGGTTTGCAGGTCGGTACTCAATCCACTGAGCCACACCAGCCAGGGCTCTGTTTAAGTGTTTAAATAAGTATGTTAAAAATATTTTCAGATTCTTAAAGAGCAAAGATTGTTTTCCACATCGCTTCCTAAAAATTATGAGAAACATTTCAAATTCAAAAAAGATGGGTTGTTTTGACTGAATTATCGTAGGTTTTGTATATTAAAAGATCTTTGTTTAAAAATAAGTTTTGAGCTGTTCAAAAATACTTTTACCTGATTCTTTGTGTATCTTTATGTAAGTTATAAACACATCACCATGTTTTGGGACTTGTTAGTACAGAGAAAAAAATTCATGTGCGCTCCAGTGAGAATTCTTTATCCCTGGATGACTTTATGCCTGAAGAATTGTGTTATAACAGTTTTAGAAATCCTTTCCCAACTATCCTGTCCATGGGGCGGCATAGGTGGTCAAGGGCCCTGGCTTAGGGAGGAAGCCCTTAGAGCACGTGGGCCACTTGCAGGCTCAAGCTTTTGTGGAGAAGGCTGTGGAAAGATGGTTCGCAGGCTGACGCTGCCGGGCTACAGAAGGTCAGTGATCTGGGCCGTAGCTGGGTCAGGCTCCAGCAAGTGTCCTCACGTCAATCCCAGAAAATGGCAAAGCCTCTCCCTCCTGTAGCGTCTCTCCAGTGCCTTCGACTGGCAGTGCCTCACATCTTGCTCACTTTAAGGGAGACATGCTTAAAGGAACCCTGTTGTTTAGCACAGAGCATATATCGAACGGTGCATTTAGAGTTGAGAAGCCATGATTAAATAACAAAGAGTTGAGTGCCAAGTTTAAAAAAAAAAAAAAAGTCCTGGCTGGTGTGGCTCAGTGAATTTGCACCGGCCTGCAAACCAAAGGTCACTGGTTCAATTCCCAGTCAGGGCACATGCCTGGATGGCCGGCCAGGTGCCCAGTCAGGGGCATGTGAGAGGCAACTGATCCGATCGATGTATCTCTCGCACATTGATGTTTCTCTCCCTCTCCTTCTTCCTCCCTTCCCAACTCTCTAAAAATAAATAAATAAAATCTTTTAAAAAAAATTAAAAATAATATAAATCCAAAGTAAAAATTCCTTCGACTTTACTCCAGAAAAATACAAAATGCAAAGGGAGAATCTCGCTCCTATTCGGTAGCCGAGGTGGGGCTTTTATCGGAGGGGAGACACTGCGATGAAACGGGCTGAGCCCAAACAGACTGCAGACCGAAGGGAAGGGGTAGAGGGGTTTTAAGGCGGTGGAACAGACCCTCAGACGGGTGAGTCACCTTGCTAGTCTGTTCCAGATGTCCAGGATGTAGGTGTTTGCGAAACAACAGTGCCCTCAGGTCAGGGATGACTGATTTGGCCACAGAAAGTCCAAGCGATTTATGGGCCTTGTTTCTGGGGAATGCTTGAAGGAGCGAGGAAAGGGGCAGAGGGCCTTCAAGCGGTTTTCAGCAGGATGCCGGCAGCTATGCCTCCGTTGCCTATGATAATAGGGAACCTCGTGATCAGGTACCTGGCTGGTGACCCATAGCCTCTTTGTGTCAGCTCAGGTCCTCCAAGTCCCAGCACATTTTAACAGCGTAGGCTCTTTTCTATTTTATTTGGGAAGGGAGTCACCAAATTTCTTCTGTAACTACTTCAATGCTGACAGGAGTCACAGAGTCATCCTTAGATCATATCTAGGAATTGAGCCTGGGCCTGTATGGGATTCTGATTCTGCAAGTAGAGGATGGCTCCAACTTGTTTGTTGAACTGGTCTCATGCAGAAGATATAAACCTGGAGTACAAAGGCTCAGAGATCACCTTGGTTGCTTGTGATCTGTTCGGGAGCACAAAAGTCAATGCCTTGTGGTCTGGAGTCAGGGTGGGCTGTACCTTCAATTTCTGAAACAATAGCTTTTTACATGCATTAACCACTAGGCTTATTAACTATTACCTTAAACTAAAATTTACCAGCATTTGAGTTCCTCATCATTCCCCTCACTTAGTTTTAAATTATTTCTATAAGATCGGTTTCATATAGAAGTACTCATTTTGTTGTTAATCGCGTACTTTAGCATTAGACCATCTGGCAGGGGGCTTAGGAATACACTTAATTTCAGATCCACATATGATAAAGCACAAAACAGTTTTTAGCACAGTTGACAAAAATTGCACTCTCTCCAGCTGGGGCTACATTAGTGACTTTTAAGGAAAACATTTCCCTGTCCTTTGGAGTTACCACAGGTTCCCAATTATAAATATTGGAGTAGGTTATTTTTGTATTGATATGCTTAAACAAAGTATAATTTCAAAGGCTTTCCAGGGGAGTACAAACACCTATAAGACATGAAGTGAAAGTCTGTTCAACCCAAGTTCTTCCTGCAAGACAAAATTCAGAGATGTTTAGAACAGTTTTGCTAAATATACCCAAATATTTTCATCTTCTTTGAAAGGAACAAGTTCTCCATAACATGGTGTTAAACAAAAAGTAATGAAAAGAATGTAAGGAGTTGGTTTCAAAAGATGACTTTTAGGTCTTCTTGAGGTTTGGGGGTTCATTGTTCCTTCAGTGCTTTCTTTACTCTAGCGTGATGAATCCAGTTTTATTTCTGCCAACCTCACCATAGTGAGGGTGGTGAGGAGTATGCCCCAAGATTCAGCCCACTTTTCTTCTAGTTGACTTTCTGGAGATGTTATTCTCCAAGTCTTGAGCAGTACCTTATCTCACAGGAATGTAACCATATACCTGCGGGGCAGAGGACTCTAATACAAGCAAGGTCATTCATTACAGCTAAGGTGCGACTTAAATGTTGTACATTTTCTTTACCTTCACTTCTTGATCTATATGCATATCTCCCACCCCAATCATAACCTGAAATGGTCGCCTGTACACAATTTCATAAGGACCCAATTGAATGCCACTTGGAGGGACCACTCATCCTGAGCAGAGCAATAGGTAAAGCTTAATTCCAACGGAGATGAGTTTCTTGGCACAGCCTGGCTATATTTTTCTTTAAGGTGATTAATCTTCTCTACCTTCCCAGGAGCCTAAGGTCTCCATGCTGTGTGGAGTTGCCAATTGATTCCTAACAATTTACTAACCTTCTGTGTAATTTCTGCAACAAAAGCAGGACCATTATTGATGCTGTTGGAGAGGCAAAAGTGAGGAATTATTTCCTTCAATAAAGCTTTCACTACCTCTGAGGATTTCTGAGTTCCACCCTTGGGCCCTTGGCATCTGGGTACAGTCTACTTGCCAGTGTTCAAATGGGCTCTGTCCTTGGTATTGTTTCCCTTCTTTCTTTTGATGAAGATCTGTCTTGGGGTTCTTCTGTCACACAACACATCTAGCAATTACTTTTTGTATGTCTTTAGAAATCCCAGGACCTGTGAGCCACAGTTCAATATATATAGTTCACTCTTACATAGTGAGTGACCTCATGCAAATGCTTCGTGACTGGCTCTACTAAATGTTCAGGAAGCAGTATAGCTCCTTTCCTATCCTTTCTCCATTGACTGTCAGCTCCGTCTTCAGCAAAACTCCACCTCTAAGTCTGCAGTCAAATATTCAGGGTCAGATTGTGACAAGTCTAGAATAGGTACCAAAGGCATTATAAAGGTTCCTTTAGCAGCCTCCTTCATTGCTCAATTAGCCCGATTGTTTCCTCTAGCCACGTCAGCGCCCTCTTTCTGATGCCCCAGGCAGTGCATAACTGCTCCCTGTAAAGGTACCTGAACAGCCTCTAACAACTTTAAAATTTCTGCTGCATGTTTCATCTCCAGTTTATTGGTGGTTCATGGTTCTTTTTCCTTCCAGATGGAACCACGTGATTGCAAAATTAGGAAAACTTACCTTGAGTCAATATATACATTCACTCTCTTTTCGTGCAACAATTCTAGTGCCCTCATCAATGCAATCAGTCCAGCTTTCTGAGGAGATGTTCTCGGCATCAAGGCTTTGACCTCTACTATTCCTTCAAGTATCAGAATTGCATTCCCAGCCTTTCTTTGTCCATATAACTGCTTCCATCTGCATGTAAAGATCAGTCTGTCGCCTCTAGAGGATGGTCCTGTAAATCAGTTCTGCTAGAGTAAACTTCATCAGTTATCTCCGCACAGTCATGGACTGGTGGCTCTGAGTCAGGCTTCGGAAGAAGGGAGGCTGGCTTTAATTTAGAGTTTTGAGGGAGACGTGGGGCTTGTTAAGAAGCATGGCTTGGTACCTGCCCATTCTTCCAGCAGCGAGCCACAAATATCCCTTTTGCTCCAGCAAGGGGTTGTACAAATGGTATAGGCTGTCCCAAGGAGAATGAGAATCGATATCTTATATATCTTTCCCCATCAACACATCCAGACCTTCTTTATTCTCTTTAACTTCTGCACAATACTGTGTCATGTGGATGATGAATAATTTATATACCTTTAATGGACACTTAGGGTTTTGCTTTAATAAAAGTTCTGCCAAGGAGTTTCCTGTACATATATATGGCTAAATTTTTGTAGGTATAACCATATCTAAATTCTTCGCTATGGAAAAAGATGTGTGCCTTTTAAACTTTGGTATTTATTACATTAACCTGCAGTAAGCATGCATCAGTTTGTACCTCTCCCATCGAAGGTGGATAACAATATTAATTCCCTCATCCCTCCCAGCATCAGGGCAGCCTTGTACCTGTTTGATAAGTGAAGAAAAGTTTCCTTACTATTTCAATTTGCATTTCTTTACTTTTACATGAAGTAGAGCATCTTTCCATATGTTTACCATCTTTTGAATTTGTTTTTCTATAAACTATTTCTACATTTTGCACAATTTTCTATTGGACTTTTTTTCCTTATTCAATTTTATTTAAGGTAAGAAAAGGAGTTCTTTGGCAAATGTCTTAAACATGTTTTCTTTGTTTTGGAACTTAGTCTTTTGATTTAAGTTTAAGTTGTTACTTTTTTCGTACCAAAGTTACATTACTACTTCGACAAATTTATTAACTTTTCCCTTTATGGCTTCTGGATTTTATAGCCTTTCCAAAATGTAGAGATATAATAGCCTTATCTTTCCTATACTAGTATTAAATTAACTCACATTTTTAGATAATTTATGATTTATTTTTACATTAGGTATTTGATCCCCTGGGATTGATCTGGTTATAAGGAGTAAGATAGAAACCCAACTTTATTCTTATCTCAGTAGGTACTGACTAATAATGCTATCACCATTTATTAATCTCTCCTTTTCCCAGTGATTTGAAATTTCACCTTTACACCTTTATAATATATTAAGTTCCCTTGTGCATTAGAATCCAGTTTCTGATTTCTGATTTTCTTTGATTCCATTAACTTCTTCTCCTATATCAAACTGCTTTGTTGATTGACGTTTCCAAATACTTTTTGATATCAGATAGACTTAGAAGTGGACATGCTTTGGATGGGGTAGGTGGAGATTTTGCTAACCAGTGACATTTAAGCTGTAATTTGAAGCATGAGAAGTAGCCCACATCATAGACATGGAGGCAGGGACATTTAAGGTGGAGGAAGCTATTTATTCAAAGGTTGGGAGGCAGAAGACAGCTTGACATTCTTTGAAGGAACTAAAAAAAGATCAGTACTGTGATTATAGTAAACACGGGAGAGAGAGAATTGAGATGGGAGATGTTGGTTTTGTGTTAAGCACAAAGGGAAACAGTTAATAGATATGAAGTAGAGAAGTGACGTGCTCCAGTAGACTATAGCATCATCCATCGCTCTGGCTGTTTTGGAGAGAATGGGCAGGTGGAGGGCAAAATTGCAGCGGAGAAGGCAGTGAGGAGGCTGTTGCAGTGTGCCAGGCCAGAGGTGGTGGTGGGCAGGCTACAGTGTGGGCAGTGCAGACGGGGAGAAGTGGGCAGATTTGCAGCACACTCTGGAAGTAGAATTGGTAAGGCTTGTGGATAGCTTGGATGTAGGATGCGTAACAGAAAGGACTCAGAGCTGAATCCCAGGGAACTTCTTTTCATTTGGTACCTTTCTGGACCATTTAATTTTACCCACCTTTTGAATGTACACATTTTAAAATGGAAAAATGGCAATAGTTGTGGAATGGTTGAGGAACTATTAAAAAAATATCATATGCTGGCATATTTACATTATAGTTTTAGCAAGTGGTACCATTTGCCGAGATGGGGAAGACTAGTGGAGAAATAGGTTTAGGAGTGAAGAGGAGTGGGTTTGGATTATATCAAGACTGTAGGGCTGGCTGAGATGTTAGGTTGAGATGTTAGCAAAATCCAAAAGCAGGTAGCAAATAGGCAGTTTGATACATGGATCTGGAGCCAGGAGGAGAGCTCCAAGGGAAGACACACACCCACATATGTGTGTTATTTAGAATCATAGGAATGGATGAGATGATGGAGAGACCAGAGAAGAAAAGAGAGCCCAGGGCCCAGCCATGAGAAACACCGGCAGTTAGAGATGGGTGGAGAAGTAGCCAGCAGTAGATCGGGGAGCAGCCAGGGGTATGGCAGGGAGAATGGGAGGTCACAATCTCAGAAACCCATCCCCCAAACTTCCTACGGTTTCCACTCACTAAGAGTGAAGTCTTTCTACCCTGTCCGAGGCTCTGCCCTCTCTGGTGAGTGTCTCCCCTCCACCCTCTGTTCAGGTCAGCTCTAGCTACTCCCAACCTCAGTCACCTTCTTTGGGCCGTCATAATGGTCTTCTAGTTGTCTGCTTGGAAGGCTCAGCCCCAGATCCCTTATCCTGTTCTCAGTGTGACTCCTATTCAGCTCAAGTTTTACTTCATTCTCATCCAAGTAGCTTCCCTTGTTATAGTCTCTCCCAGCATCTTATCTTTCTTATATGAGAGAGTTTTTTGGAATTTCTTTTTGTATTCTTCACCCCAACAGGGCGACTAGCAAACAGTAGATACGCAATAAACATTTGACTCATGAATGAATAAGCCCTTCTAATCTTCACCTTAAGGTGAGAGTTTTAAATCCTTTCCATCTTTAAAAAAATTTTATTTCATAATTGAGCACCTGAGTAGTGATGGGTGAGTTTAAATATTATTCCTGCAGCTAGACTGAAGTGAACCCTGAAAGACTTGGGAAGGAGGGCTCCCGACCTGGTCCCCGGTGGCTGGTGAACTGCCGGGCAGTTTAAGCAAGGCACCAGCAGAGAACAGCAGAGGGCAGCAGAGGGCTGCACAGGACTGAGTGGGGGAGCGTGCGCGCATGCGCGTGTGCCTGTTGACGGGAGGGGCTGAGCAGGGTGCCAGGCAGCAAGAGCCTGCACTAGACTAGGGTGACCTTCTGCCTAGTACTTTGTAGGAGTGTAAAATGCTTTGATGGAGAGCGTCGCGTCACCTTTTTATTCGTGTTTGATTGTGATGATTCTTATCACACAGAGTGGAACAAAGCCATTTTACTGTGAGCCTCTCGTTGGGAAGGGCTGAGTCTCCTGGAACACTGATGGGCGTAGGAGGGAAGGCCAGGGCAAAATGGGGAGTACAGATGGGATTTTTAGTCTTGGCTGCAAGGAACAAGTCTCTTGGAGACTGTTCTGCAAAACGGGGAATAAGGTGGTGTCGGTCAGTTGAAGCCAGGCAGGGGCTGGGAAGGCTCAAAGGCAAGACAGCACTTTGGGGAAGATGGGAGGTAATTACTGGTTCAGCAACATACATTGTTAGAAATAATTTTGTATGTTTCTTATACTCTCTGTATTAATATCATTTCTGTTCTTCTTTTGTTAGTCAAGTTGTTTTTAAAATATCCAACTTATCACATGTGCTTAGGAGAAAATGGGTTTTGTACACACATTAGCTAGACTAGAGGGTCAAAGAGGGAGCCGCAGAGGTCAAGGTGAAAGGCTCCAAGTGGAAGAGGCATTAGTTTGAGCACATGGTCTTCTCAACTAGTACACACACAGACACTATGCACACAACATATACACACATATCCACACACCTCACACCCAGCACATCACGCATACACACACTGATACACACAACACAACACACCCACACAGACACTGATAAAGAGATTTTGTAATGGAGATTAGTCTAGGATCAAATCAACTCTTGGCTTCAGGGGCAGGTTCCAACTGGCCTAAGTCATAAACATAATTCCACCCCCCTTGGCCTTCCCCCGGCCACTACGATTGCTTTAGGAGTGGGTCTGCAACCACCTGAGTCCATCATATATGAATGATGAAGTGTGTAGCTCTGGAAGTTGTCAGCAGCCATCCTGTTACCATGAGAAAAAGCCTGTTTACAAAAAGCTGATGGTGGCGGGGACGGGGGAGGGAGGTGAAGGATTTGCAGCCAAACAGATTTGTAACCCCCCAAACATGGGGGCCCTCCAAACAACCTGTGCCAGAGAAGCCCACACCACCTCTGAACTTCAGATTTTGTGAATCAGTGCATTGCCTTAGTTGTTTAAGGCCTCAGGTTGGGTTTCTTATATCAGAAAACCTTATCAAAGATCAACTCCTCACAGAACTCTTCTATGGGAGGCCTGGGAAGGGTCCAGCCTCTGCTTTAATAGGGGGAAGGGCTTCCCAGCCCTTCTTCGGCCTCTTGGTCCTCAAAGTGACCACGATAGACCTGGAACAGTTCTCGAAGTGTTACATGCATAACAGAAGAAGAAAATAATATTTAAAATCAAGACTGACTGTAGCCCCTTTGCCTAATAAGGAAAGTGACACAATTCCAATCTGTAGGGGAATAAATCTCTAAATGGATCTCGTCCCTTGCAGAGGCTGAGATGAGATTCAAGCCAGTGGTTTTAAATTTCGAAAGGCAGGCAAACTTGGCTGATGTGGGCAATTTTATACATATACAGTTGACCCTTGAATAACATGGATTTGAACCATACAGGTCCACTTACATGCAAATTTTTTTCAATAAATACAGCTGTGGATGGAAAACAGTATTTTTGCATTCTCAACCACGGATTTCCAATGGAGAATCAACCATAGGGTTTGCAATTTGAGACCAGTTAAATCTGCAGAATCTGCAGATGCGAAGGGCCAGCCATAGAGTCAAAAGTTACATGCGGATTTTCAACTTGAGAGGGCATTGCCACCCCTAACCCCCGCTGTTCAAGGAGCAACTGTATACTCATTTAATCCTGAGAGGTGAGCATAATTTATCCCTTTTTACAGATGATGAAGGAGGCTCAGAGAGGTGTCACCGGCTCAGTGTCAAACAGCTATGAAGTGGTGAATTTGGCCTCCCACCCTGGGCTCTTTGGCTCTCACGATCATTCATGGACTCCCTCCTGGGATGGCTCGCCTCCTACCACACTCGTGGCTGCCTCCTGGGTGTGGTTCAGTCTGGCTGGGCTTTTTGGGAAGGGGGGTGGAAAAGAGGTATAAAGTTTTCCTTATTTGTATATTTAACATTTCATGGGGGTTGTGATAGGAATGGGGAGGACGGAGAATCTCTTACCTCAGAGTTCTGACTGTGGTAGAAAGAAGAAGAAACATGGACTTTAAAAAGCCAACCCCTGCCAGGAAGGAAGTGTGACACAGTGGCTGGCACACAGCCTCAACTACACCTGGCCAGGTTCAGGTCGCAGGGCCACACTGAATTAGCTCTGTGGCCTCAGGAAAGTTTCTTAACCCATTGCAGCTTGAGCTTCATATTCGTTAATGATGCCTGCTTCCTATAGTCTTCATGTAGGTTAAATAAGAAACCCAAGTAAAGAACTTAGCACAGCGCCTCCATCTCCCTTCTTCCCAATGGCAGCTGTTATCATACTATCGCAAAATACATAGTGCTCTGCACACTCCTGCGGGGCACTCTAACGGCCACTTCGGGTCCAGATTGTAATACTCAAACATGCTGTAGTACAGGGAAGGCAGAGGTCGGCAGTTTATGCCCAATGCTTTTCTTTTTGTAAAATTTATAATTGTGGTAAGATACATGTAATGAAATCTATCGCTTTAATTATTTTAAAGTGTATTGTTCAGTAGTGTTAAATACACTCACAATGTTGTGCGACCAATCTCCAGAATGTTTTTCATCTTGCAAAACTGAAATTTTACACACATTAAACACCACATTTGTTCCTCCTCAGCCCCTGGCAACCACCTCTCTACCTTCCATCTCCATGAATTTGACAACTCTAGGGAAATGGAATCCATATTTGGTTTTTTTGTAACTGGCTTATTTTACTTAGCAAGATGTCCTCAAATTTCATCCATGTAATGTGTCAATTTCCTTCTTGCTTAAGGATGAGTAATCTTTCATTGTATGTATGTACCACATTTTGTTTATTCATTCATCTGCCAATGGATACTTAGGTTGCTTTTACCGTTTGGCTCTTGTGAGTAATGCTGCTATGAACATGAGTGTGCAAATATCTCTTCAAGACCCTGCTCTCAATTCCTCCAGGTATATACCCAGATGTGCAATTGATGGATCATATGGTAATTTTTAATTTTTAATTTTTTGAGTAACCATCATACTGTTTCACATAGCAGCTGCACCACTTCACAATCTACAGCTGTGTACAGGCTTCCAATTTCTTCACATCCTTGACAGTACTTATTATTTTCCATTCTTTAAGAATATGTGAGCCATCCCAGTGGGTGTACCTCAATGTGGTTTTGATTTGCATCTCTCTAATGATTAGTGATACTGAGCATCTTCACACGTGCTTGTTCGCCATTTGTACATCACCTTTGAAGGAGTACCTATTCAAGGCCTTTGCCCACTTTTTTAAATGAGGTCTTTTTGTTTGTTTGTTGATTTGTGTGAGTCCTTTATGTATTCTGGATGTTAACTTTATATTAGATATATAATCTACAAATATTTTCTTCCATTCTATGTGTTGCCTTTTCACTCCATTGACTGTGTCCTTTGATGTACAAAAGTTTTACATTTTGATATACTCATAGTCCGATTTATTTATTTTTACCACAATGCCTTTGTCTTTTTTTTCTCCCCTGGGAGCAAGTTGGTAGGAAGTGAGGTAAGCTTAGCCATGTTCTGCCTCTGTTATTGCCTATTGGTGTGAAAAAGGAGAAGGAGCTCCTTATTACACAAAGACCAACATCCTTCATGAAAACATCAGGACAGAGGGACTTAAAGACATTTATTTACTGAAGACTCTGGAACTGAGAAAGCCTGGCATGGAAGGATTGGCTGTCAGAGAGCCTGGTGCCACCTCTGACACCTGGCCCAGGAATCAAGCTGGAGGTGGCAGAAGATGTGACTACTGTGGCTGTCCAGGACCTGTTTTCAGTTTGTCAAGGCTGCAGGGTAGGGTGCCCTTTCAGTAGGGTTCAGGGAAGGTCTGCCCTGGGAGCTGATTGGAACTCCGATGAGGCAAGTAAGGCACTGAGGGCACAAAATTCAAGGAGACACTCACTCTCAGAGGCCAACCCTGCACTTGCAAGAGCTAGAGAGGGAGTGCATCCTATAATTTTGGTGCCCTAAGCACCTCCCTTGCCTCACCGCATCCTGGCTCTGCCTGGGGCCAAGGAGAGGTGGCTCAGCACTTCCGCTTCTGTTTCAGAGTGAGGGAGACAGCTGTGGTGACCAAGGATACCCAGTCTGTCTGGACCACATCACAGGGATGAGTGCTCAAGCTAGAGTCTATGCTGATTCGCAGGCCCGGTCGATCCCGATTGTGACAAACTCTCAGATTTCTTCTCTGGGTGAATGATCAGACCTCAAGGTTTGATGCAAAATAGAGTGTGTTCCTTTCTCCTCTTTACTCACAGAGTGAGCTTTGGCCCAGAAATGGACCCATGATACTGTATTCATTATCTATGCCAACACTTAGTTGCTCAAAACAACAGCATTTACTATTGCACAGTTTCTATAGATCAGGAATCCAGGCACAGCTTGCCTGAGTCCTCTGTTTCAGGGTCTCCCACAGGATGAAATTAAGGTGTCACCAGGGGTATTGACATCTCAAGGCTTGACTGGGAAAGATCCTCTTCTCAAATTCATATTTCTTTTACTGGGACTCAGTTCCTTTCCAGCTGTTGGCTGCAGGCCTCTCTCAGTTCCTTGACATGTGGCGGGAATGTCTCCTCCAATGTGGCAGCTTGCTTCAGCAAAGCCAGAACACTAAGAAGCCAGGAGAGTGAGAGAGAATGCAAGCAAGGTGCAAGTCATAGTCCTTTGTAGCCTAACCCTGGAAGTGACACCCCATCCTTTTGCCATATCCTGTTTGTTAGAAGCAACCACTCAATCAATTTACACACACACTATGCATACCACACACACAGAAGCACAAACACATAACACACATATAAACACACAGAGAGACATAAAAACACAGATGAGGTTACACCAGGGCATGGATGCCAGAGACCAGACCATCAGGAACCATTTCAGAAGCAGCCTACCAAGCATAGGAGTAGAATTAAGCAACTAGCATTTATTGAGTCCAAACATGTGTCAGGGCAACTCATAATGATCCCACAAAGTCCTCGCAATAAGTTTGTGAAGTGACTGGCTTCAGCTATCCTCTTCACAGAAGAGTAGAAAAAGTAATAAGGAAGGTGTTTGAGGCATGCAAGGCTAGTGGCGGACCCATCGATGCTTTACTCTGAGGAAGACAAGTCTGAGTGCTTTGAGACACTGCAGGTGGGTAGGAACCCTGGGGTTGGAACTCAGAGGTTAGTCAAGTTTGTAGTGTAGGTGGTGACTGAGAGACAAGCAGACAACAGAACCCAAAGCCACCATTTGAATGGGAAAGATGGAGAACACTCTTGGGACAAATGAATGGGGCACAATGATGGGGTCACCAAGACAAATCCTCAGAGGCTGTGGTTGTGACTGGATTTATAAAGCAGCTGCACAATGGCTATTGCAGAATAGTTGAAGATGTTGGAAGAAATAGTGAAAGACTCTTACAAGAGGAAGGCATCTAAGAAACAGCTTGTGTGTCTCCAGAAGGTTGGCAGTGGGTATAACAGCCCAGCAAACATCATTCTGGATGACAGCCTCAGGCAGAAGCTGGCAGATGAGGTGGTTCCTGAGGTAATCAATGGAAGTGAATGTTGGTCAAAATAGGAGCTCGTGTACAGAGAGGATGCTGAAGTGGAGACCATGCAGAATATTTGGAATTTCTAATGGATGAACCTGTCCATTTAATTTTTCTTGCATGAGCTCTGGGAGTGGAGGTGGAGTATCTGTCCTGACATGAACTGAGCAAATAACTTAGCCACTGTAGGCCTTGGTTTCCATACCTTTAATATGGTGGTAATACCTACGCATAGTGTGTTGTAGGAATTAAGTAAGTAATGGGTATACATTACCTAGTTTATAATAGCTGCCTAATAAAAGTTAGTTCTTTTCCCCACTCAGTCTCCTTCCTCTCTTCCTTCATTCAAAATAAAAGGAGAGGTGTATACCCAGCAGACTGGCACTCATCTTCACTCCTACCTTGCAGTGGATGTGCAGTACTGCTCAGGCTGGAAAGCTAAACACTGCATTTCCCAGACTCCCCTGCAGTTGGGGATTCAGAGGCGGCTAAGGACCAACCATGAGGGGTACTTCTGGGAGATCTGGGAAGCCAGGCAGAAATCAAGATTCTGCCACTCTGCTGTTTCTGTTGGTTGTGCAGTTGAAGGACTGATTGAGCTTCCTCTGATGGCATGAGTGGACGTCCTCATGTCCTGTCACTATTCTCATGGATATTGGAGGCTAGAGTCATCCATTTTGCTAGTGGCCTTGTGGCTGGAGAGGTGTTGGTTCTAGAGTGAGCAGCTTTCTTGGTGGCCCAGGTCTTCTTTGGGAGGCTTTTCTGAAAGTTCAACCTAAAGTCTTTTCTAAATCCCTCCAAGTAGTTCTGTAATATATCTTGTCATAAATTCTTTCTTGCTTAATCTAGCCAGAGTGGATTTTATTCCCTTTCTCTAACCAATACAAGTGGGATGGAGAGACTTTTACTGACAAATTCCTCATAGAGAAAGCACTGTGTGTGTTTTGTGAAGGATGCTTTGACAAGTGCTTAGAGAGGGGGCAGTCTTCTCTCCCACCAACCCTCCCCTCATCTTCACCGCAGGCTTAGATGTCAGCTGACAATAAAGGTCAGAAACTTTGTAAGTTGCTCCTGAGGAAGAAGAGGGAAAGAGACCAAACTGTGAAGAGAAGGCAGGACTCAGTGGGTGGCAGAAGACCAAGTTCTTACAACATGATCCTTTTCCAGGACCCCCCTCCCATGTTTTGTAAAACCTGTATAAATGCTTGATGTGATTGATTTTTGTTGTGGTGGTGGTAACAAAAGAGGTGACTGAATTTCATGTTGGGGAAGATATAGTATCTTCCAACTTTCAACCGTTGGGGAAGTATAGTATGGGGACAGAAGTTGTATGTGAAGAAGCCAGGAATTTGAGAGCTGGGAGGTCCAGGAGACCAAGGTCCCCGCAGTGAACCTGCAGAAACACTGGAGAGGCTGGTAAATCCCTAGTCCATGGGACTCAGAAGTCCAAGGCCACCTCATTTGGATATCAAGGAGCAGAGGTCCTCGGCAGACATCTGCAGTACACACGGACAGCATTAGGACTGGTTCCTTCACCTTTTGCTTGGTTCCTTACCTTATGTCTTACTCTTCCCCATGAGATCTCAAAATACTTAAGCACCGCAATCCTTCAAAATTCTGGTCATTTTCTCATTTAAATGCCTTTTTATTTTTTATTTACCTTCTCTGTAAGACTGTTAGCATCTGAAAGGGAAAGGCCTGGGTCTAATTTGGCTTTACCCTCTGAAGTTATTACATGCACTGTGTTGTGTGTTTGTGCCTGTGTGCATTTTTCTGGGGAGAGTACCCAGAGCTTTAATCATACTCTGCAAGGGGTCCAAGACCTAGGAAATATTTAGAAGATGCATGAGGGGGTCTTTTTGTGGGGACATCTGGATACTGTGTCTTTGCTGCTGTTCAAAAAACAGTCATCTTCATCTCAGCCTCAGGCTTGTCGTCTGCAGAGCGTGTGAGCTCATGGAGCACTAGGGCTCCTGGGCTGGGCAGGAAACCTAGAATAGGTTTCTGGTTTCAAGATTCTGTCAATTAGGAGCCCAGCCAAGCAGCACATGTTTATAGCCTCTTCCCCAGGACGCCTTGTCCTATCTTCAGAAAGATTTACAAGCTAAGCTGACACCAGGCAAGTCCCACTGTGGGTGGGATCCATGGTTGTTTTGTGCTTTCCAGCCTGTCATTTTTTTAAGCTATAAATATTTATCAAGTGAGTGTGGGGATGTCAGTCTCCAAAGAGTGTTTGGGGTTGTGTGTGTGTGTCGGGGGTGGGGGGCAGGGGGTGGTGCTGAAAGAGCAAGAGCCACACAGAGGCTGGCATGTGATGTTGATGCATTAGCAATTGAAGACAAGGGCAATAAAAACCCCAATAGGAGGGGCCAGTGTCTCCACAGCCCAGAGCTGATGGGGGTAAGCTCTGTCCTACCTGCACATCTCAGCCCAGAAAGCACAGGCAAACATCGGTGAAACAAAACTGGGTTCTTGGTAACTACTGAGTTTATGAACATTCTAGGGTTCCCATGTTTATCTCTTAAGTGAATCCAGTGACACCTTCATTTGGCTGACAGCTTTGGCTGTGGGTGTGTAGATGGGTTCAGTGAGGGAGAGAGGAAAAGACTGGAGAGGACAAGATTGATTTTTTTGTTGGCATTTTGTGGTTTTTAACTTGGAATAATTGGTTGTGAAAATGAATCTGCTTTATTCTCCGTTGCAGCTAAGATTCTACCATCCTGGCATTTTCCAAAGTAAGATCAACTGTGGGGGTAGAAGTGGGAGTGCGCACTCAGTTAAGGCTGGAAAAGAGTTGAAGAGGAATAGACACAGGAGAGAGAGATTGAGGAAAGCTATCTACGTGCCCTTCATCTCCTTCCCCAACCCTAGAAGAGTTGGTGGAAGGCCCGCACATTTTCTGCTCTCAGGAAACCATACCAATTTGCGCAGCTGCTACACCAGAACCACGCCACACAAGTCATGCAACCTCACAAAGGGATGTCTCATTTTTTCTCTGGTCACCTTGGACGAGTGTCAGAATGCTGGGGCCATTTCCACCAGTGCTGCAGAAAAAGCAAGCACCTCCAGGGCAGCCTTGTCAGCAGAAGCTGTGGAAGGGATGGGAGCTTGACCCACACCTGACTTCTGCCCTCCAAATCATGCTTTTGTGCATCTTCCTGCCAGAACCTAAATCCTTCCCAGGATGTTGCCTGCAAGGCAGTCTGGGAAATGTAGTTTTATCTTACCAGCTTCTGCGGAACAGGAAGGCACACTGGAGGCAGGTTGCAATGGGTGCTGAGCATCAGTTCATCTTATTTGACACACTCCTACTCCATGCCAAGGTCCACATCAAATCCTACTTCCTGTCAGAAGCTCCTCTCTCACTGTGCCCTCTCCCCTAGTAGAAAATGTTCTCCTCTGTTCCCAGAGCTTATGTCATCTGGTATAACATGCTAGTTTCCTTTGTTAAGCTTCAAGTTTCATGAGGGCGGGGATTTTGTATGACTCATGTCTATGTTTCTTGCACCTGTACACGTTCTAATAGATAATAACTGTAGTGTTTTTAAAATGTATCCACAAACTCTTTGATACTTCTCTCTTCAAAAAACGGAGCCTAATTCCTTTCCTTTTGAGTCTAGGGTAGACTTACTGACTTCTGTTTAATAAATAGAATGCAGGAGAAGTGATGTGTGACTTCTGAGACTGGGTCGTAGAAGACATGACTTGATCACTCTTGAATCACTGGCTCTGGAGGAAGCCAGCTGCCGTGGTTTGCGGACACTCAAGTTGCCCGAGGGAGAGGTCCACGTGGGGAGGAACTGAGGCCTCCTGCCAACAGCCACCAGTAACTTGCTAGGCGTTTTCTTCTCCCAGGAGGGAAACCCCCATCTGACCTGGCAGCACATTTAAGGCTCTTGTGCCTCCCTCAATCCATTAAGGTCGTTAAAAACTAGAGCCTGTTGACTCATCCTCTTTGTTTCCTATAAGTTGAAGTTTGGTGAAAAGGAGAAGGAATTGAGGGTGGATAAGACAGAACTGAGGCTGGATGTTCCCTGTACTCATTCAGGGTTATTGAATGGTTTTGGCCAAACCTGATTGATCCTGCCAAGCAAGGAGAAAAGGGTATCAGCACCTTAGAGTCCCCTTTCCTCTTCTTGTTGAAGAGGAGCTCGTGGTCCTGGTGACCCTTGGGGTGTCCGGCATGGCTCTCGCCAGAGGAAGGAGAGCCTGTTGAGGGGGAGTCCTTCTGGCCCAGGCTATCCTCGTGCACTGCACGCAGGTGAGGGTTCTGGAAAGTTGCTCCGCACCATGGACAGAGGAGGGTTGTCACCCAGCAGCGATGCAAGCGGCGCTAAGGCTGGCTGTCCAAGCACTGCCTCCAACAGGAAGGCCTGCCCTTTCTCAGCTTCTAGAGGCGTTTGGGGACAGGTGAGCAGTTGGCCTCAAGAAACCAGCTGAGGATAAAAATTTGCTTCTCCAGGAAGGCAGGGCCTTGGTGACTCTTGGCCTGTTTTTTCCATGCTGGAATCAACCCTATGCCTATTTTTCTTACTTACACAATCAATACACTTTCATTGTAAAATAAAGTTCAAACGACTCAGTTATAGGGAGTGAAACAGCAAATGTTCTCCTTCATAGCCCACCCCTGATCTTCCTTCCTTCCTGTGGGTAACTACCACTAAAAGTTTGACATGCAGCCTGTCAGACCCCATGGAAACATAGGTATCACACGTTACACATTTCCCTGCAACTTGTGTGTGTGTGTGTTTTTAATTTGATGATAGATCATAGACATCTTTTGGCATGTCAGTCCACACAGACCTAACCCACTTCTTTTTATCCAATAGCTAATATACCATAGTATATGTGAAAGGAAGAAAAAAAACTATGCTAAAAATAACCATTTTCACTGCCTTCTGTGGAGCGAGGTATGAGAGCGTTGAATGGAGCAACGGGGAGAGGAGGGACCTTGCCTGGGGAAGCAGTTACGGATGGCTGCGTTACTCTTTATAACAGAGGGGGAGGATTTTGGAGCCTCCCTCGGAGGCCATCTGGAGTGAAGGGAAAGGGGACAAGGAAAGTGGGGAAAGTGAGAGTTTGTTGACAAGATGGAATATGAGTATCCTGCAAGTAACCCCTCTGTACAACCCTCACACCTTTAGTAAGTTTACGAAATGAGTGAATGAATATATTCCCCACCTCTTGAGTGTTTCCTTAGAATAACAATGCAAGGATGGTTTTACTGAGGCAAAGGGTTAGAATTTCTCTGTGGTTCCTGTGACATTGTTCAATTATATCTCAATATATCCTAAGATATACTATAATTATCTCATATTCCGTAAGAATCATTGCTGTTACTTATAATACTTCCCTGTGTGGGGAAATTGAAAGGAGCCCCAGTTTAAGGGGTATATTTCTAGAATCTGACAATTGAGATGATCTTTACAAAGTCTGACAGACCCGCACACGAACGTGGATGCCTGCTATGTTGCAGTCCCTGTGCTACATTCTGATGCCAAGGAGGCGGAGCTGACTCAGGTATCCCCTCAGCTCCCAGCCTCACGGAGCTGACACGTTGGGGGTCAAGGCATGCGTACAGAGAGTGGTCACAAATGCTACAGAAGCAGTGAGGTTGTGGCATCTATGCCCCATTCCCCACGTCCATACATTTCTCTGCTTATTGATTATGGAACTCTTTCTTGTTGAGCCCAGTTGCTTCCTCAGAATTCTTCTCAACACAGTGCTCCAGACAGCTACTATCAATCAATCAAAAGTGGATTGAATGAAACACATTTCCCCTCCCTTGTGCAGGCTCAATCTAAAATAGGATTATAAAATTTTGCCTTTTCTAGAAAATTTGTTTTTCAAAATGTGCATTAGAGTATATAACTAATGACACTTAAAATGCTTATCCATGTCCCACCAAAGCTAGGTGGGCACACTTGAGAAAAGCTGAGGTCAGACAGGAAGCAAGTCCTCTGTCATTACCTCTCAAAGGCTGGCCTTGGTCCTATCTGGTGAGCCTGTAAGCTCATATCTGAGATCCCAGCCTCTTGGGGAAGCAGTGGTGGCTGGCTGATAGTGGCTGGGAGATACTCAGGAAGTGTCTGGGCACATCTGCTGGGCACATCTGCTGGGCCCATTAACATACTATCTGGGAGGAGGCCAGGGTCCAGAATCAGAAGAGAAATGACAAAGGCCTGTCTGCTTAGGGGCTGTTAAAGGCCTTTCATATCCCTCAACAGTATGGGTCTACAGTAAGTTAGTGATGCATTTAAGGCGTTGAACATGAGAATGGGGCACTCAAGTCAGCAACAGCTCGAATTTCAGGCAGGATCTTCCTCGCTGTGCAGTTTTGACTGGGCACTTTCTCCATTCTGCTTCATATTCAGGCCTCCTGGTCAGAGCAAGTCAAATTTTAGGCTAGTTTGTTTTCCAGGTTTGCCCTTGTTCAGGTTCTGGAGTCCAAGAACTGTGAATGCCATCCTCCAGCCTGATTCCTGTAGCCAGAACCTCCTATATTTTCCAAGACCCAGGCTTCAGTTGCAAGAATGATTTGAAAGTATCAACAGGTTCTGTGCCCTTTGGGGTCTTCTGTTTACCCCTACAAATGCTTCTTGGGTCTCTGCTAACAGTTCTGTTTTTATTACCATGAAATAAAATGGGAGCAGTGGGTAGATTTGGTCAACTCAGTGGGCCCCCTACTACATTCCAGATACAAGGTCTAGGCCAATGGTGCACTTCCAACTGACCAGGCCAGAGCAATAGGACAACGACCAACCTCTTCTTCCAGAGCCACAATTACTAGATTATTTATTCATGGCTCTTCAGGAATGGACCTACATCTATTTGGTAGCTCCAGCTATTCCACCTCTTAGGGACATTTCATTCTTCAAAAGTTAGACATTGGATTGAGTTTTACTTTTTTGTCTTTCCACTATCTGGAATTTTTGTACCTCTACTGATGGTCTGTGATATAGAGAGTCCTTGATTAGGCCTTTGGCCTACTGCTCAAACAAGGTGACAAGCCAACCTCTATAACTTAGTTGTCATCTGGGGCCTTCTTAGTATTTGAGCTCTGGGAAAGTTGGCTCCCAATCCCAAATTCTGAAGTTCGAGGGAGTCCATAACACTCCCCAAGTCTACTGAAAATTCTCCTGGGCTTCTGTTTCTAGGCTGTTGCAACTGTTTAAGCCATCCCGATTCAAATATCAACCTGAAAGCACAGTTCAGCCCTTCACTGGTGTGCACAAGAGATGTACTCACAGTGAGTATTTGAGAACGTAGAGCGGGAGAGGGGTCACATCACGCACTCCAAAGCCTCCTAGATGACTTTTCCCTCCTATTTCTGTCATGTCTTCCTCCAGAGTATCCAGAAGTTTCCTTTCTCCTTTACTTTGCAGAGCATTCCCCCATCTGACACCTCTTTTCTAGCTAACACTCAGATCTATAAATCTCCACTTTCTGCCCCAGCAATTCTCAGGGTTGACTTAGCAGGGCTCAAAGAGGAGCTCTTGATGCAAGGGGCAGAGTCCTGTGCTAGGGGCTATAAGCAACAATAGCCTTTTAGAAGCTCTGCTCTGGGGGGACTGGATTGGACAGAGGAAAGAGTAGAGACAAGGAGACTAATTAGAAGGAAGTAGAAAAGATACATGTTTATTGAATGAATAAGTAAATGAACATTCCGCTGTGGATCATAAGCTGTGGCTTTGGTCCTCTGCTCTGGCCAAAGGTTATTCTCTGCAGCCTATACCATGTTCCTTAAGGACTCTGGAAGAGCCACGTTGTCAGGCTTCTGGAAGAGCAAAACCCTTTCCTTCCTGCTCTCCTCCCCTGCCCCGACAGATCCCCATTCTCTCCCTCCCTGGTAAGCCCCTTTGGTTGTAGCCCCGGAGACCCTATCCTATTTTTCTCTGCGCTCTCTGATGCTTGGCAAGCTTGGTCGCAGGCCAGTACTAAGTCTGTTTCTGTGCTTTGGTAAACTTTACTTCTTCATTTCTTGTAGTCTGAGCTGTCTTACTTAATAGCATGTACTCTCTTTTTTCCAAAGCCTTTCTGGCTCACATCCCATCTTTAGCTCACTAGAATCCCTACGCCAACTCCCTCCATCCAAATTTAAGGCACAAACAGGCTCCTGTGGGCCATGGGATGGCAGCTTACATGCAGAGCCAAGGTGGCTGCCAAAGCCATGCACCTTTGAGAGGGTACCTTCTCTGTTTAAGCCCTTGCGGTTCGTGGGGAACCCATCACCCATGTGCCCCACCCTCAGAATCATGCCTTGCCATTTTCCATTCCTGGAATGCTTTCACCGTTCAGAAAATAAAAAATAACAGGCATTGTTTCCACCCAGGAAATGTGAGGAAGGTCCTTAGCATCTCTCAAAACTAGCTTTTGGAGAATCCCAAACAGGCCCCGATGCTTTAAGATATCTTTTGCTTTTAATCCAGATGAAGGAAGGAAGATCACAAAAGAAGGCTTGTATCCAAAGTGAATTCTTTTGTCTAGTCCATGGTTTATTTTAAATGTGAAAGTTCAAGGTTATGAAAACAAATGGATTGAACAGGGCATTTGTGAATTCTGAAGCATAGACATCTCTCCATGTTTGGAGGATATGCTCAGAAATTTGTTTGTGCAATTTTAGTCATTGTTGAAATAAAAGAGTTACTGAGACTGTGGAAATTGCACCCAGAATGATTTGAAAAATAAATAAGTGATGGTGCAGGGCCCAGAATCCCAAGGAGGGAAAGGAGAGAAAATATGGTTGGTGTTATCCTCATGTGGCCCGAGGACAACTGGTTCCAAAACCTCTTTCTGACATAAACCATAACTTGGATGAATTTACTGATTGAATGGAATAAATTGGGCAGGTAAACTGCTCTCAAGAAGATTGATCTACAGACTTGTTCTTCCTGCTTTTTTTTCATTCTTCCTTACCTGACTTTGTTAAGATCTCTTTTCATGAACTTGATTTTAGATTACATTGGCTTGATCAGGCAGCTTTGAGAGAGAGATGTCCTGTGGGAAAAAATAGAATTCTTCTTCAGTACTTTTTCACATTGAAAAGAAGAGCATGGGTCTTGGGGTGTTCAGGTCCAGCTCTTTCATAGAGCTGCTGTATGATCTTATGTAAGGTATTTCATTTCTCTGAGCTTCATTCTCTTAACTGGAAAATGCACACCAAATATTTTTTGAAAATATGGTTTGAGAATAGGTGATGTATACAAATGTCTGTGTGTGGGACCCAGTGCAAAGTAAGCAAGATATGATCTAACTTATAATTGAAACAAATCATTCTGCCTTCTTCATGGGGGCAGGAGAGAAGTTAGAAGGTTACTGCATTGATAACATGGCAAGAAATTATGGTAGCCTAAACCAGGTGGCAGAGGTAAGAATAGTAAGAAACAGTCTGATTCTGGACATTTAGTGACAAGAGAGCCAACAGGATTTTCTAATGGATTCCCTATGGGGCATGTGGGGAGCAAGAGGGGAATCATAAACAACTCATGCTTTATGCTTGAACAGCTTGAAGAGTGGACTTGCTCTTTACTGAGATGGAGAAGACTGAGGCGAAGAGCAGGTATTGGGGGTCATACAAGTGAAGCTGGAGTTATGACTTTGGATATATGACTTTGGAGTTTGGGAGAGAGGCCCAGACTGGCCGTAAACATTTGAGAGTCTTCAGAGCATAGATGGCATTTAAAACCATGAGCTCAGATAAGATCCTCTTGGAAATGAGTGTGGATAGAAAAGAATCTAGATCTGAGAACTAAGCCTTAGAGCAGCCCAGTGTGACACATCAAGGAAATGAGGAGAAACAAATGCATCTCCTCACCTCCTCTCCTCCCTTCCTCCCTTTCTGCCCCCTCTTCTTTCTTCTTCTTTTATCATTATGAAAGGGGACTGTTCTATTTAATTCAGTTAGCCTTCACTTGAACAAAGCTGCTTACAAAACTTTTTTGGGTTTGCTTTTAAAAAGTGATATATGCTCTTTGAAACTTCAAAGTCTTTTAAAAAGAAAAAAACACCCAACTCTGGACTGTAGAGGAGACCTCGTGGTGCAGGCATTGAACCAGCAAGTCGAGTGCATCTGGAGATCAAGTTCCTCTCGGATTAGTGAAATTGAGCTTTTGTTAGCATTAATTTAACGGTGGAATGTCAACTTGCAAACCTCAAAAATCCTTTTCTGCTTCGCATCTCTTTCCCTTTTTCATCCAAAAGAAAAACTATGTGAAGCCAGAAGGGAGAATCTGAGAAAGGTCTGACTCTTCCTTTGGTGAGATAAACAATCTGTTGCTTCATGGCACCAGCACAGAAATCCTGTGGTAGAAGAGCAAGCTAAGACTACAGTGTTACTCAGGATAGTTTAGAGGAGGACAAGGTGGGAATAGCTGAATTCTTGTGGTAAAGATCTGGGAGCCTCAGTGAACCATGGGTTTTCTATGAGTCGAGTAAATGACATGATTGTTAGCACAGCCACCACAATTGTAGGCTGAATTCAAAGAGATCTAGTGTCCTGGCCATAGGAAGTCAGAATCCCTTGAATAAAGAGAGGTCCAGTTGGATGACATCAGCATCTGAGTTTATTGGCCACCATATTAATCTCATGGCCCCAGTTAGGACTGGTAGATCAGAGATACCTGCACCTAAGGTAGCTAGGAACTTAGGAAAACTGTTCTGAACAGACAAGCAAAGACAGGTGCTATTGAAAATCTGAAATAATAGAGATGATAGGTGATTGAGGGGAGAAGAGGGCTGTAGCAGAGAGGTCATCTGAGACAGAACAAGGTGGTGTCCAGAAAAAGCAGGAGTAGAAAGGAAGAGAAAGAAGAGGAAGAGGAAGAAGAGGGGGAGGCAGCTGATGCACAGAGAGAGGGAGAGAGAGAGAATGACATGGCCTTTGGGAAACAGATATTAGGACAGATACACAGACTGGGGGCCTCAGGTCTTGCTGGCTCTCTGCTCCCTGGAGTCTGGATCTACTTCCTTTCCTGATCCTGGGTTCTGTGAGGGGGTCAGTTATCACCGACGCAAGCCCTCTTTCCCTTTGAGCCAGCAAGAGTGGGTTTCTGTTCTTTAAGAACTAAAAGAGTCTTACAGTTTCCCCACCCCTTCTGGCCATTAGACTCTGCCCACTCCAGTTCTGTTCACCTGTCAGTCCAACTTGGAATTCCTTCTTTCTTGCCTGACTTTCCCGGTTCTACTCTGCACTCAAAGCCCAGCTGAAGTTTCTACCTCTTCCACAAAACCCTTCCTGGCCAGGCCAGATTCCCCCAAATCCTCTTTTCCACCTGATCTTCTATAGTTTTTCTGGTCTCCCAGTTGGTCCCGTCTTCCCAAGGGCAGACGAGGTAGTGGTCTCTTGCGGGCATACCCAGACCTCATTTCATCCTCTGCCTGGTCTGGTCTGTGCTTGGAACTGAGCAGAGCCCAGCAGGTAAGTGTCCATTGGTTTATTTACTGAGCTCCCCAACTGGCTGCTTCCAGGCCTCTGCTCCCTCTTAGCAGGGGTGTGGTGCCCAGCAGACTAGTGCTCCTTAGGCTTCTCCTCCCTATTGACTCACTTCCTCTATCCACAAATCAGCTCAAAAGTCCTCTCAAAGACCTAGATGCTGTTTCCCCTCACTCCATTTCTAGTTCTTTCATTCTTCCCAAGTTAATTTGGCCATCATTTTTGGAACATCTAACATGTTCTCAGACATTAAGGTAGGCACTAAGGCCATTGTACAAAGAGGCAGTATAAGGTAATACTTCTAGAGTTTAACTGAATTAAAATCCAAGCTTGCTCTCTGATAACTGGTAACCTTGGTCAAGCTACTTAGCATCCCCAATCTTTAGTTTCCTCACGTTTGGATGGGTTGATGTGGATGATAATAGTATGCCTGCATCATGGGGTTTTAGTAGGGATTGAACGAGATTATCCATTTGAGGTTAGCACATTGCCTGACACATGATAGATATTCAGTGCATTGCTGTTGCTATTGATGTTATTACTAGTGTAGAGATGCATAGGGTCCCTGTCTTCAAGGACTTCACAACTAGGTAGGAGAGGCAGAGAAGTCCCACTGTCAGGTGACAGATGCCCACTTTAGAGTTCCACTTTGGTATGCTCCGGCCTTCCAGTCGGCTATGAAAGGGATGCTGTTTGGCTGGGATACTGATTCTCATCAGCTCCTTGGGTGTGTTGGTTGCGTTCAGGTCTGCCAGAATTCCCAAATGACCATGAGCAGCCATGAATAACCCTGTCTATTTGCCCCATGTGCAGGTATGTGGACCATGGAAAGCTTTTCTCTGATGGGTATGTGAGGACAGGGTGCAGGGGAGCCCAGAGGAAGGGAAAATATCATCCAGATTTCTCCACAGAGCAGTACTGCTTTCTCTGAAATCCTCCTCTGACCTCTGTCTCCTTATGGAACACATAAGGTCACCCTGGTATCACAGTCCATCCTCACTCATATCCTCCTACCCTCGGCCTACACACTCATGCAAACACATTGTTGCTGAGTAATGAAAAATTGAGCTTTATTGCCATCACATCTAAGACCTGCCTCACCAAGAACCCTTTACTAGGACCCTGCAAATTGGCTTCTGATGCCTTTGGTCTATCTAAACAGCTCTTTCAAAGGTCCAATAGCTGGTTCACAATCTTCAAGCTCTCCTGGAGATCCATCTTTATAAAATCTATTCCACCAGTCTGGATGTCTGGACCTCTCTTAAGCAACAATCGTTGCAATCTTGTATTTCTAACCATCTTCTGGACAACTCCACCTGGGTATCTCACCAGAGGCTCAAACTGAACTCCTATCTTCCTTTACCAATGTGCTCTTGCTCCTGGTTTCCCTATGGCATTAACATTCTCTGTCAATATCCAGAGATCAAAACTTTGGAATCATCTGATCTCTTGTTTCCACCCCACTCCCCACACATGCATGTAGGGCACAAATTCATTAAGTCTTTCTCTTCCTGCCCATCCTTATTACTGCTGTTACCACTTCTCTGCAGAGTTCTCCATGTTCAGTTGTCCACATAGCCATTTCCCTTGGGATGCCTCATAGTCATCTAAAACCTAACATGTCCAAAATAAAATTCTTGAGTCCTGTTCCCTCAGCTCACTTTCCTACCTCCATAAGTGACATCATTATATGCTCAGTTTTTCAACGTGGTTATCTCTGACATCTTTTTCTATCTTGAGGGCCACATCTTCATGGGGTGTGTCAGGAGCACTCAGGCTAATGTTCAACCCAGCCAACCCACTGTGGTCATGCATTGTTAAAATATTGAGATACTTTCCTATAAGACCCCTGACTGCTCTCCTCATTACCCCAGTTGCTGTGGACTCTTTCCAGGATCCTCAGGATCTCCCTATAATCTGACAACTAAAGGGTCGATGCCTGGTAGTGCAGGAGACCTCTAGGACCCACCTACTCCTGCAGGACATCCACTGGTATCCATTCTAATTGGCCAGTGCCTAGGCCAAAGGAGTTAAAATTAACTATTTTGAAGACAATCCCCAGTGTTACCCATTTTAAGAAAGAGGAAGCTGACACTGGAGAAATTAAATAATTTCCCCATGGTTCCTTGGAATCTATCTAGCTCCAAAACCCACTCTGTCTTTCTAGGACATTTAGCAATAATCCCCTGACTTGCTTCCCTGATTTAGAACAATCTTCCCAAACCCCAGCTCTCAGTATGCACTGTCTCTGCTTAGAAACCTCCTGGGGCTCCTGGCCCCCATGAAGGTTAAGTCCAAATCCTTAATCATGGAGTTCAAGGCTCCTTCGTAGTCTGACCTTCTCAGTCCACCCCCATGACAGAACCTCTGCCACTGCACCTCTGAGCACTTTCCCGTTGCCACTCCTGGGTCTAAGCCACTTTTTCCTCTAGAAACACCCTCCCCGGATCAACTCTCCATCTCTTGAAACCTTGCCCTGTTTGGATTCATGACTGCCTCAAATGCCAACTCTTCCAGAAAGCAAACCTTTCTTAATGGCCCCACTTTGTTGGAATTCCTGCAGCACTTGGTTCAGTTCAATGATCCCACCCCAGCCCACCCATGACACTTACCATGCTGTTCCTTACAGAATAGTTTTACTAATAGAACCTCACCCAAGCATACTGACAGACAGCTTGCAGACCACTTTCACATACGCTTTGTCATAGATATTACTTTCTTTCTTGAGTCTTATATGATAAACTCCAGGAGGGCAGGAGTCATGTTTTGCTTATAAAAGGAGAAACTTTATTCAGGTAAACAGGTTGCAAACTGGGGAAAAGCAGCCTCCTGAAGAAACCAAAAGTGTGCTCCCTGAAGATAAAAGGGAGACCTGCTAATAAGGAGAAGGTGCATTCTGGTGCCTGATTGGTCAATTTTTATGCAAATGAGGAATCCATGTTTTCACAGTTTGATTGGTCCAGAAAGCACTGACATGATTGGTTGGAATTGCACATTCCGATTGGTTGTTATGGAGCCTCTCTGGTCAGTAAAAATGTAAATTAAGATATAACTGCAACTCCAATTGGATGGGGTAGGTCTCAGCCCATTGGTAGAAATATGGTTCTAAAAACTTTGATCTAAGGTTCAACTCAGAAGGCAGGAGCTCAGCAGCTCAGTCTGTGACTTTTCCCTGGTATGCAGCATGTATGAAAGACCTCTATTAACAATGGTGCCTAGACTTTGATCGTGAATTTGGGCCCAGTTGACTACAAGGACTCCTTTTTGATAGGTATACTTCTTCTCAGGGTAAACATGGGGTGGGTAAGTCACACTCTTGAGGCAGAGTGGAGACAGTGGATCACGACGTTTACAGTAATTGCTCCTGCCATGGCTGGCCTAAAGGAAAGTTAGGATGCCAGGATTCTTTCTCTTCCCAGCCCACTGCAGATCACCCATGGGTTCTCATTTTATTCATGAATTATAATCCTTTACTTTCGTTAGATATTTTGATGCTCATATTGTCTCAGATGTGGCAATGAGAGCCCCTTCAAGTGATCCTGTGTCCTTTTGACATGACACCATCATCTCTCTTGAAGAAGTTACCTGCTTCTTGGCATAATAAGGTGTTCCAGACTCATCTTGTACCCCAGCCCTAGAAGTACCCATTTCTCCAAGAAGCTCTAGATCTTTTTATTGGAGAATGATATTTTTAAGCTGAAATCTGGGTGCAGAGTGTTCTCATTGCAACTGGAACATCATTATTTCCTGGACCTCTCAGTTGAAAAAGCTAGGGAAGAGATATATGTTTGTGTACATACACAGGTGTATATATATCTACATATTCATCCATCCATCCAGTTCATTCCCATACTGTAATTCCAACACAGCACTGCATAGCTAAATCTAGTTTTTCTCCTTTCCATATTTGTAACTCTCTCTTTTGACGAGAAACTTGACTTTCACTATTAACAATGTATTTACTAACTTACTCAGTCTTAGAATTTACAGAAAGTATTTTCAGAATTGCTAATCCATGTCTATTAAAAAAATCTATTCAGTATTCATTTGCAGTCCTTTAGCCTGAAGGCATTTAATCCAAATGCCGCATACAAAAACTACTTGAGATAGTTTCTTTTCAGCCCTTTCTGCCCACATTTTCAACTGTACTCTATGTTTGCTCCATATCTCACTTCTACCCCTGTCACACCTAGCCTTTAAGTGCAGGGCCTCTCTGGGGCACCAGAGCACCTACAACGTCTTCTCTGTTGATTGTCCAGGGCTAGGCTGGGGCCCCCTCCTCCTGGCTTCATTAGTCACCATTCCTCTGTCTTCTGGCCAGTTCCAGACATATGTTCACTCATGCCCCTCCAAGTCTCTTTGTGGCTAAGGAATTATTCTTTCTTAAGGGGTCCTTTGTTATCATTTTAATGGGATCCTGGGAGAGAAAGGAGACAGACAACTTATGCTCCAGCCTCCTGTCTTGAACTTGATGCACAAACACTCTAGAATCAGAAATATCTGGGTTTACAAACTGAGACACTGCTCAGCTCCTCAACTTCTCAAAATCTCAGATTCTTCATCTAAGATATGGGGGTGAGGAGCCCTACATCACATGCATTTGGTGAGAACTGAACTAGACCTTATTAAAGACCTTATTAAAGACCTTAAAGTGGCTGACACAGTGTCTGGCACCCATGTTCAGTAAACGATACCTGTCATTGTTGCCTGGATGCAATTCCCGCTGGTTTGGTCACTGATCTGTCCACTTGCACTTCCAGGGCCCACTAAATGCTGGGCATTGCACAGACTCCCTAAGTATAAATGGGGCAGGGAGGGCAAGACTCCCAGAGCAGTCATCTCAGCAGGCAGTGCCTGAGCCAGCATTGTTCTTGGCAAGATGCAGCTTCTCCTGGCCTGGCTTCCTTTGGTCTTAGGATGTACTTTTGGCCTGGGACTTTGAAATTCCTTCCGTGGCCTTGAGTTGAATGCCTATGGAGAGAGCCTCCCCGAGCTGTGTGCCAGTGTGCCTCCACCAGCACGCTGTTCTTATGCTGAGGAAACATGATTGTCTCTGATGGGCCTGACCGATGAGCTGAGGGTTTTGGTAGAGTGAGGCCAAATCCCTGTGTGGCTCCAGGAATGGGGATAAATATAGCCCAAGTAATTGCTCATGCTCTTTTAAGGACTAAAAGTCTGCTTCAGGCAAGCTGTGAAGCTCCATGACCAGGACAGCAAGGGACACAGTTCCTTTTTTTAGAGCTATGGTCAGCACTCCTTGTACACTGCTGGATCCTGGGCTCTGTGATGCTATTCCCACAGAACCAAGGGGTCACCTTCACAACACCCCTTGAGGGCAGGGCTGGGTCTGAGGTGTCCCTACCATATCCCATTATCCAACACAATGTCTGGCGCACTAAAGGTGCTCAGTGAACATTTTAAATGAATAAATGAGCAGCGAAAGGGCTATATTTTTAAAATAACCCTTAGAATAAGCTCTATAGCCTTGTAAACAGTAACGTACTAAGGTCAACTTCCTGGTTTTGACATTGTACAACAGCCATATACGATGTCAACCCTGGGGGAAAGCTGGGTGAAGGGTACATGAGACTGGACTCTTTGTACTATTTTTGCAACTTCCCATGTGTCTGTAACTATTCCAAAATAAAAAGTAAAAAAAAAAATAACCTTTAGTCAGGCTCTCACCAATACTCTTTGACATTTGGAGGATGTGGTGCTGAAGGATGAATTGATGAAGTCCCTGTCCACAGCAATGTTCTTTGCAGGAGATGTCCACAGCAAGAACATTGTTTCATTATTTATCTTTAATGTAAACACAAGATTTATTCTTACAACTCAAAACTTTAAATGTATAAATAAGGTAGACAGTGGATACTCTTTCTCTCCACTAGGTTCCCTCCCCATAGGCAACTAATGTTAATGTTATTTGTTTCTGGTGCTAATTTTAGTGAGATTGTGTATATACACATATATGTACTTGTAAGTGTATATGTGTTAATATATAAGTACATTTGTGTATATATTTATATACCATTATGTTGTATTACATTTTCCACTTGACCAAATATCTTGGAGGCCTTTTTATATCAGTACACAAAGAGCTTCCTTATCCTTTGTTACGGCAATGCCTACTCCATAATGTCCATAATTGGTGGACATTATGTTGTTTCCAATCTTTTTGCTTTTATGACAAAGCTGCAATCAACCATCTTGTTCATTTGTCATTTCCCAAGTGTGGGAGTGTGTTTGTAGAATAAAATTTTAGAAGTGGAACTGGGTCAAAGTATATCAGCCTTATAATCTTGATAATGCTAAACTACTTTCCGTAGAGCTTATTCCATTCTACGCACCCACCGATGATGTTTTTAATGAAATGCTTGTGTTAATGAAGTGATTTTAGACATTATTTGGTGACCTCTCTGAGAATCTGGTAAAAAAAACTATGGGCCTACACACAAGAAAAACACAAGTCACACAGTGTTTTGCATATAATTTAATTGGCTCAAAGACCCTTGAAGTCTAGCCATGACCTCTAGTTTAAGAAACCCTGGCTGAATGGGAGGATATATGGTACTGAGGGAAGAGCATTAGGGTCAAACGACGTAAGTTCACATCTTACTTCTACCGCTTATTGGCTGTGAAACATCAGGCAAGTTGTTTTTCTTCTTCAAATCTCAGTTCCCTTTTTGTTGGAAACATACAATAATTCTATTTGACAGGGCAATTGTGATGATACACACATACATACATATGCACATGTAGAGCACCTAATATAGTGGTTGGAACAAAGCAGGTGTTCCATATACAATTGGACACACACACATGCGTGCACACACACCTGCATGTACCCTCCCTCACATGCGCACAGACCCGCTGGTTCCATTTCAGTGTATGTTTCTAGCTGTCTCTGTAGTAACTCCTGCTGGATTCTCAAGATCAGTCTTTGGAGCATCATTCCCCAAGTGGAGCCCTCGGACCAACAGTATAAGCATCACCCAAGGACCTGAATTAAAATGCAGATTCCTGGACCCCACTTTAGATATGTGGAATTAGCATTTATGGAAGAGTGTTCCAAGCAGCTTCACACTTGGGGATGCTAATGCACAATGAAGTTGGAGAAACAGTGCTAAAGAGTTTGGTAAATCCCTTCTAGTACTTGTACCTGCAATAGGACTTACCGCCATGTGGCTTTGCCAGTGGGAACCTGTACCCAGTAGATGGTAGGTGTAGACACCTGAGAAAAAGCATGATTATTATCCAGTCAGCCTCCTCTGGTTCCATCTACAAAAATACAATTATTTATGGGTATGACAGGCAGCATGCACTCCATTCCCATCAGGAATTGCTTTCATAATAAGCAGGGATGAGACATAGTCGAAGACTAGATGCCCGCGGGCCATGGTCTGTGCCTGTAATGACTCGGGTGGCTGATCCACGGCCAGGAGCAGGGATGAGAGCTGCACAGTCAGGTAGCGTCACAGGAGGGCTTGAGGCCACAAGCCTCGGAGCACCAATCCCAAGAGCTCTCAGCATGGCTGGTGAATACACCCTGGGTGACGTGTGATGACCCAGGGCTAGGGTTGCCAGATTTAACAAGTAAAATATAGAATGCACAATTACATTAGAATTTTAGATGAAAAACCCATATTTTTTAGTATCAGTATGTCTCATCCAATACTTGGGACATACTGATACTAAAAAAGTTATGTTATTTATCTGAAATTCAAATTGAAGTGGGTGTCCTGTATGTGCTCTGGCAACGCTACGCAGGGCTCCTCCGCGCTGTCTCTAACCTCAGAAGAAGGTTGCAGCCCCCGTGCGACCATGTACTGCACTCAAGGTAGGAGAGGAAACAGCAAGGATGGGGTGTGGACTTTCAGGCGACGGGGAGCCCTTCCTCATCTGTGTCTGGGAAGTAGCAGGAAACAGATTTGTGCTGATTGGCATCAATAAGTTGCTGGCATGGTGCTAAGCCTTTCAATATTTTTCCGTTTAATTCTACAACCTTATGAGTTAGGTGTCATCACTATTATTCCCACTTCAGAGATGAGGAGACTGAGGCTCCTCAATGTCAAGACAACAGAGCTGCTGAGCAGAGGAGCGGGGATTGAAGCCCCTGCGGCTCATGCCAGGTCTCAGATTAGCTGAACCTCCCAGACTCTTCTCTCTGGTAATCCTAAGGGTTTAAGGTGGGAGCAGCTCCCATCCCCAAGTCCCAGGGACAGGAAATGCCCCCAGTTTCCCCTGGCTCTGGGCCGGGATCTTGTCCAGGTTCACAGGCTTGCTGCGGCTTCCAGGCAGGGAGGCAGATCTGCAGAGCATCCTTGGTCCTGGCCTGGCAGGGACGGTGCCCAGTGGCATGAAGCAACCATGGACATTGCCATGCACTGTATGGGTGCCCATGGGACGGACCCAGGGCACGTTGCTGCCTCGCAGGCCCAGTCTGCCCTGAGCCCTGGGCCGGCCTAGTCCGCTTGCCTGCCTTTACTCCCTGAGAAGGGCCAGAGGGTGCTCCCGGAGGAGCTCTGGGCTCTAAGTCCCAGCCCCTTGGAGGAGGCGGGCGGCTGAGGCTCCGCAGCCAGAGGCTTCTCAGCTCTGAGCTCTGCAGCCAGATGTAACATTGACCTTAAATGGTAAAAGCTCCCCAGAGTGAAGAGAGGCTGGCCAGAGGAGGAAAAGGGAATAACTCAGTTTTAGGTAAATCGTGCTATATCCAAGAATAACCTGCCTCTTCGGCTGGGAAGCGGAAGGAAACTTCTCCTCCTTAAAGGTACAGGGTGCTGGGATGGGGGCGCTTGACTTTAACTTTCCAGGGGTGTTGGCTTTGTTGGGTGACATTTCTGCTGACTATTTTTATGCCTTAATTTTTAAATAAGAAGTGAATCTTGCCAGTCCTAACAACTAATTTGTGCTCCTTTTGCTTGCTGTTGGAAAGCACGCATGAGTTAGGGTGAAATGTGGGTTCTGAGGGGAGACTCCCACTCCCAGGTTTCCTTTGAGCCTCTTTGGGACAATAAGAGTGTCCCCAGATTATGCAAACCTGTACTACCTGCTCCCCTTTGCCCAGCCCTGCTCTGCTTACTGTGCCTCCCTCTGCCCCCTCCAAACCACCCACCCCATGCCGCCACCCTGTCCCCTTGGTCCCTGTGCCCTGTCTTCATCCTTGCCCTGCTCTGGTTCTGTTTCTGCCCCTTCTGTCCTGGGTTCTAGTCACAGCCCCTGTTTTTACCTCTGTCCCCATCTCTCCTTCTGTGTCGAGCTTTGCCCCCTGGCACCCTTTCTCTGCATCCTAGTGGGGGTATGTGCCCGGCCTGTGCCCCAAGCTCCACTCACTTCCAAGAGTTCCGTGTCAAATCTGTTCCTGTAGTGAACGGCACTCAGCCTGGCTTTCCCCAGAAGAAAGGCCAGCGGGAGCCTGAGGTGCGCCCGGCTGTCTTGCTCCCTCCTGCCCAGTACCGGCTGTAAAGTCTAAAGGTGCTGTGCAGCCTGAGTAGCAGTGTGGGGCCTGGCACCCCCGGCAGCCGCTCCTGCCTCCCAGAGCTTTGCAGCTGCTGTCCTCTTACCACTCTTCAGGCCGCCCAGTGGGGAGTAAAGCAGCCCCGGGTTTGTCTGAGCTGGGTCTCCTGCAGGAAAAAGGAGGACGCTTCCCAGAACTGCGAGGCTGGGAACACCAGGGAGTCAGGGCCTGCTAGGGGCTGGGGACAATGACAGGCTGGTGAAACAGGTGGAGTTACCTCCCCATCCTCACCCCAACACTTTCATGGGGAGGAGACTCAGGTTAACTGGCTTGTTAGGGTCAGACTGCTAAGAAAGAGCAGAGCTAAGACTCTCACCCAAGTCTGTGTGCCTCTAATTCCAGCGCTCCTGCCCCGCATCACAGATGTGAGTGAGCACACTCTGCCTTGAATACGTCTAGTGAGTTTTGACCTCACGGACAAAACAGTTGTCATTGTTATATTTGTTTGGTCAATGATTCAGTGGGGTGTGTGTGTATGCACACGTGTGCAGGCACATGTATGCGTGTGTATCCACAGCAGACGTACCTTCCTGTGTACTTGATGGTAAGGAGGACATTCCTGCATTTTCTCTAAGATCACCTAGAGGTACACTCCTGTGTCAGTTGCTACAACATGAGCAATGATCCCCATCACTGTGTTTCTGGAAGAAAAATAAAAGCAAACTCCTTGTGCTTACTATGCATCACTGTTCTAAGCATGTCCCACTTAGTAATTAAAGACTTCCACAACTCTGCAAAGGAAGGATCACCATTACTACTCTCATCTTGTAGATGGGGACATTTTAGCAGAGACACTGCACAGCTGGCATTTGATCCCAGGCTGCCCATCTCTGGAGGCTCTGCTCCTAAGCACCATGCTCTGTTCATCTCTGGTTGGTACCAGAGCAGTGGGGAGGCATTAGCTCTTCAATGCTCCACCTGAGGTTTTCTGTGTGTAATGTTGTGGGCTCTTTCCAGTAATGCTATGAGGGATGTAGCTTTACTTCAGTTTCACAGGTGAAAAGGAATGTTAACTGACTTGCCCAAGGCCACCCAGCCACCAAGTGACAGAGTGGGAGATAATTAAGACCAAGGAATATTTTCTGTTTGAAACTACTTTCTGGGGGGCTCATAGTTTCAGGGCGAGGCGTTCTGTGTATTTCTGTAAGAGGAAGCTGGATCTTGTGCCTGATGGGCTGACCAACACTTCCAGCCCTCAGCTCCCAAACAGTCCCCACCTCTTTCCTCTAAGTGCTGGCAATAAAGGTAGATGGAGGCAGCCCACACCTCCAGCAGGGGTGCAGACTGAGCCCTGTGAGGGTACAGGTGCGTCTCATTCTACATTGCGTGTCCTGCACGCAGAACGATGCTGGAAGTGAACCATGCCCCAGATCTTTGTTTTTTTCTTATGAAGAAATGGACATAATGTTTACAAAGTGTGTTCTGGTTAAACAGGGCCCTGGGTTTATAGTGTATTGGGTTGGCCAAAAAGTTCATTTGTTTTTTTCTATAAGATGGCTCTAGTAGTGCTTAGTTGTCTTTAACTTTATTCAAAACAATTTTGTTAGATTGTGTTGTGACAGCCGTCAGTGCATTTTTTAAAAAAGAAACATCACAATTGGTGAATTTTTGTGCAGCCATTTTAACATTGAAGATGGAAGAAAATATGCAACATTTTTGGGCATCTCATACTTTATTATTTCAAGAAAAGTAAAAACACAACTAAAATGCAAAATAAAAGATTTCTGCAGAGTATGAAGAAAGTGCTGTGCCTGGTGGAACGTGGTTTGCGAAGTTTCATGCTGGAGCTCTCTCACTGGACCACGCTCCATGGTCGGGTAGACCAGTTGAAGTTGATAGTGATCAAGTTGAGACATTAATTGAGAACAATCAACATTATACCACATAGGAGATACTCAAAATATTGAAATCAATAAAGTCATTGGTTAAATTGAAAAATGTGCCTTTTATTTTACAGAAAAATCTAAACGTACTTTTGGGCCAACCCCTGTGTAAGCCTGATGATCGGATTCTTCTAGTCTGGCTTGATAGAATGCAAAGTGGGGGTCTCAAGTAGTCCACTCCCTCCCTACCCCGCCACCTCTTCGGGGTAGCCCCATGGAGCCACTGGGAGCCCCTCAGTCACCCTCTCTGTGGCTTGGCAGTCAGCAGAGGGATTTGTTTGCTTACTGAAGAGGAACAGAGGCATGAATGGATGGGGAGGAGAGGTCCCGGAGCCCCACACTCTGCCCCTGCCCCTTGGGGAGCTCTGTGAGTCAGGGAAGGGCAATGGAGAACTGAGTTCTTGTGTGATAAATGTAAAATAAAGGAGGAGAGAAAACAAATATAAATGGAGCTCCTACTTTGTGCCAGGATCTGTGCTAGAATTGTTATTTCATTTAATCCTTGTGTTAGAGGCGAGGATACTGCTGCTAAAAGAGGTGAAGTGACATGCTCAAGAGCACACAGCTGGTAAGTGGTGAGTGCAGGTTTCCAGCTCAGGCTGCCTCTATCCGCAGTAGGCACTTCCTACGTTAGATGCCACCCTGCCCCTAGTTAGCAGCCTGGCTCGTAGGGCAGTTATCAAGTGTCACAGTCAAAACGATGGAAAAATCAAGACAAGAGGGAAAGGGGATATTGTGTTTGGCCTGTGGGCCTTGGAGTCCAGGCTCTGAGTTCAGGCAATAAGCCAGGGCGCCCTCACTGAATGGGCCTTCAGACCCAGAGCCATAGCGGAGGCCAAGCGACCTAGGACGAGCCCTACCTGCTCTGTGAGGGCCTTCTCCAGGGCGGAAGGAAAGCAAGTGACAGTCAGCCAGCCAGACAGAAAAACTCTCTCTCAGTTGGCCATGGACATAAAAGCCAGATTCTGAAGGCTGGGCTTATTCAGCTCTGGTTAGCTTCTTCCTAGTGTTTTTTTACTTATAATTTTTATTCAGAAATTTTCCTGACAACAAAAGCAATGTATATTCTTTTTAGATGTTCTTGGAAAATAGGGAAATTAGTATAAATAAGAAATTTGGAAATAAATACAAAGAAATAAAAAAAAAATCCTCCAGAATCCTTTTACTCAGAGATAAATATTATTAATAATATGGTATGTTCCTCTCTTTCTATGCTTCTATATTTTATAAAACTAATGTCCTAATTATATGTAGTTTTATAGTCTGCTTTTTAAACATTTTTAAAGACTTAATTTTTTAGAGCAGTTTTAAGTTCACAGCAACATTGAATAGAAAGTACAGGGGTTTCGTATATTGCCCCTGCCTCCACACACACATAGCTTCCCCTACTGTCAACGCCCCCGACCCCACCACGGCGGCACATCTGTCAGCTACAATTCGATTAGCACATCATTCTTATCCAAAGTCCATCGTGTACATTAGGGTTCATTCTTGGTGGTGTACCTTCTGAGAATTTAGACAGATGTATAATGACATGTGTTCCCCATTAGAATATCACAGAGCACTTTCATTGCCTTAAATCTCCTCTGTGTTCCACCTAGTCATCCCTCTTCCTTTCCTAACCTGTAGGAAGCACTGATCTTTTTACTGACTCCATAGTTTTGCCTTTTCTAGAATGTCATATCATTGGAATCATATAATGTGTAGCCTTTTCAGATTGGCTTCTTTCACTTAGTAGTGTGCATTTATGGTTCCTCCATGTTTATCATGGCTTGATAGTACTGTCCTTTTAGCACGGAATAATATTCCATGGTCTGATGGACCACAGTTTATTTGTCCACTCACCCAGTGAAGGACACCCTAGACTACTTTTTTAAGTGAACATTCTACCACGATCATTTTTCCATCATTAAAGACACTTCAAAGCATGATTTTTCAATGGTTGTCTAGTATAGAATAATTTTAGCTGTGCAACAGTTTTATCATCATTCCTTTTGTTAGGCATTTACAAATGTGGTTTTCTTTGGAGACAGTCTGAGCGGCACACACGTGATGGCCTTTCCATAAATTTATGGACTTTGGAATCTTGGCTCTCAGAGACAGTTTGTCCAGTGTGGCCCACGGTGTGGGCCGCAAGATGATGTTAAGTGGCATACTGACTCAGCCTAGACACGCAAACTCACATCAGGGAAATGACGATTGATCCCTTTTCAGTTCTTTTCCGCCCTTCAGATGAAGGAGAAAGCCTCCATCTGAGGGAGCCCAGGGAGGAGGAGCTGCGGGACTTTCAGTGTTAAAACGGGAAGTTCTGGGCAAATCGGGACAAGGTGCTCACCCAGCCTGAGCCTGGAGTGCTTTCTGCATCTCGTGGACACTTGCTTGCCTCCCTTCCTGATGAAATGAGAGCAAGCCTCAGGCCTGGGGCCTTTGTCAGGCAATAGCTAGAATTTAAAAAGTTTTCACTTAATTCACTTTTACAACTCTTCTCTATTTGTGGTATAAGTGGTACTGATTCTTCCACTTGCATTAGGAATATAAGTTTCCTTTTTAAATAAATGTAAACTAACACTTATTGAGCATTTACTATGTGCTAGGTGCAGTTTTAATATTTCGGCTGCAATGTCTCTTTTAGTTGTCACAGCAACTCCGTGACTCAGCTACTATTATTATCCCTGTTATACAGATGGGGAAACGGAGGCACGGATAGGGTAAGCACTTTCCCAACAACACAAAGCTGGTAAATGGCACAGCTAGAATTTCAACCCTGGCTTTCTGACTCATTGTTCATCCAATTAAAGAATATTAAATCAATAAACGTATAGGTGGCACACAGATGTGGCAGAAATTGTGAGGGCGGTGTGCAGATGGCTGAGGTTTAGGCAACACTGGCTTGGAGGAAACTGGGTTCTGTGAGCAGGGGTACCAGTGAGTACAGGTGGGAGGGAAGCTGAACCGCTCTGGCAAAATCAGGGAAAGTTAGAATCTGCGGGCTGGCAGGAGAGGCTGAGAGGACGGGAAGATACATTGCTCACAGTGGGGATCCAGGTCTGGGACGTGGCGCAGAGGGGCGGGGGTAGCTGCCCCGGGAGGGGATACACAGAGGCCACAGGGAATTCTGACACTGAGAGACTAACAGGGAGGATGTTTCCAGACAGCTCAAGTCTCCTGATCCATCAGAAAGAGGACAAAACCTGAAGACATCCTTGACTTTGCTCATACAGGTGTAGCCAAAAGGGTGCTGGCCCTGAAGTGGGAGGTGAGTTCAGCGTTGACCAGCTCTTCCCTCGCTGCCGTGGTGGGAGGTGGTGTCGCAGGCTGGAGGTGGCGCAGTGCCGCTGCTCACTTGCTGTACCCCTCGGGCTACGCCTAATCTCTCCGAGCCTCAGTTTCCTCTCCTGAAAAATGGAGATAACGATAGTGCCCACTCTGCAAGGTTAAATTCCTCAGCCCAGAGTCTGTTCTTAGCACCCAGTAAAACGTTAGCTAATATTTTTCTGCCCTCTCTCTGTCCCTCTTCAGAGATTCCATCAAGGAGACTTTTGCATTGTGTTTAAGGCTCTGACTGCCCATAATTTCTGGGTCCCATTCTCACCTCCATCAATGCCCCAAAGACAGTGACAGACTTATTCTCTAGACAATTGGCCCCTCATTTTGGTGGGGTCTTTAAGGGTGCCCACTAAAAATCACCTCCTTTCTTTGATTAAGTTCTAAGGCTTGTTGAAATATCCGTATAACACCACCCTTATGTCAGAGAACTGGTATAGAAGAACGTGGTTTATATCAGCAGGCAAGTGGGCTTTCCAATACTGAATGAAGCAGGCTCACCCCCAGCCCTACGCGCGGTGCTGTCGGTGGAGGTAGGCCCCTTTCGGTCTGGGAGCTGGAGGAGCTGGTACCACAGAATGTGTGATCCCTGCAGGCAGCTCTTTCTAAGACAAGGGGAGAGGAAAGACAGTGAAAGTCTTCCAATGTCCATCTATGTGCCACTTTCTAAGGTGAAATGAAGATAGCATCTAAGCAGGGGATCCAGGATCTGGGCTTGGCTCTGTCTCCTAGATGTTGTGTCCTTGAACAAATCCTTTGTCCCTTCTCAGGCCTTGGTTTTCTCATCTGGGAACTGTTCACTGCCCCTCCCCCCAAAACCTGGTGATTCTCCACAGAAGTCCCATGATTGAAGCCATCCCAGAGCAGTCATTGTGTCAGACACTGCGTCCGTGACTAGGAGGGTTGTAAGTGTTTTAGAAGAGTCAGCTATTTTTGTTCATTCTCTCAAAGCCCCATGCAGTGCCTTTAGGCACAGTCAGAACTAGTGTCAGGTCCAAAGTAAATGGAAGGCTGTGTCTTCAAGAAAACATTTACTGCTGAAGGGAATGCCTATTCATTCTCTTATTAACAAGGCATTTGACTCATGCTTTGGACATTTGCTGCTCAGATCAGAGATGACAGTCTTTATGTTTGTCGATTACAAAAGCAGCCTCTGGAGCCTGGTCCCACTTCACTCTCAACGTGGGGCCAGCTGCCCCACGCTCTCCAGCTCTGGGAGCAGGTGGGTATGCCCTATGCGGGGAGGGGGAAAAAACTGGATTTCAGTCCTTTGGAAGAGATGAACCCCACAGGCACCAGAAAGTGGGGGCCTTTCAGGAGACATTGGGTACCCCCTAAGAGCCCCTTAAGTGGAGAAGTTCTGGAGAACTTGAGGAGACCCCAAGAAATGGTTCTAGCAGCTAACTACCATCTGCTCTGCAGGTTCTCAGATGGGATCTCATGTGATCTCCCCAGGGCCCTTGGAGCCACGTTACCTGTTGTAACCTTTCAGGACTTCAATTTGGTGCACTCCACCCCTCCCACCCCACCCCCAGGGCCATATTAGGGTTTTTAGGGGCCTTAGGCACTTTTGCCTTCATAGGTTCTTATTAAGAAATTAATTTTACAACTCTGTTGGTATAGATAAATTTATCAATGTCATCTATTAAAACATTTTCTTTGACCAAACAGTTGATTTTATCTTCTGATTTCAAAAGAAATGAGGACATTTTCATGGGCACTAAACCCTGTTCCTACTGTACTTACTGAATAAGTCAGCCCTGCCCCACCTTACCCTCCAGAGCATGGTCTAGGGACCCAAAGCATCAGTGTCAATGGGGAGCTCGTTAGACATGCAGACTCGTGAGTGTTGTCTCAGACCCACTGAGTCAGAATCTGCCTCTTAGCGAGGCCCCCAGGTAATTTGTGTTCACGCTGTAGCCCGAGACGTGCTGCCCAGCACAGTGAGAGCCGTGGTACTCCTGGGAATACCTGAATCACAGGTCCCACGGGCACTCCAAATTACAGTGAATCCTATATGGAAGCTACATCTGGGATTAAAGGACCACGTAAATGCCAAGAAATCCTGGATGGCCCTGTCTTCTAAAGCCGTTCTCCCCTCTTACCCAATCCATGGGAAGAAACAAGACCTACGGAGCGCGGCTGCAAGTGCTTCTTAGTTATTTCTTCCAGTTTTCTCAGGAGCACTTGGCCTCCAGAGCTGTCTCAGCAGAGGAGGAGATGGATGCAAGAGGCGGGCAGCTGTCTGCCTCAACCTAAAGGTGACACACAATCTGTTGACCAGAGCTAGTCACATGGCCCCCGCAAGGGAGTCTGGGGAGTGCAGAGAAACACAGGAATAGTCAGGGAACACTAACCACCGCTGCCCCAGGCAGAGAATTAGTAAGGCAAATAACAGCCCCTGCAGAGCTTGGAGGCCTCCAAGAGGCAAGGAATTACAGAAGTGTAATGCGGGCAAGGAGAGACTCTGCACTGGCAGAGAAGTCCTAGAAAAACTGGGAGAATTAATTCAGAAGCAAAGGCACGTCCTCCCCCAGGGTCTGTCTTCCGCAACAAGGGGCGAGGAAAGCATCAATTGGGCAACAGAAGAAAAGGCTTGGGCAACTAGAGTCATCCAGGAATTCTTGACAGCTCACTTAATGCTGGACATATGTCCCATACAGGGTTTTCTGTTAGAGAGCTTCTTGCTACAGCATGGAGGCGGCCATCCCAACTTGCATTAGACTTAAGTTGGCAGGATGTACATTCGGCACCACTGACATTTTGGGTCTGTTGCAGCAGCCACTGCTAATTACCCTGGTTTACTATCCAAGCACCCTTGCCATGGACACCTTCTCATTTCCCCCAAAGGGGAGGACACTTACCACCTGTCAAGGATGCTGTCCGTCCCCTGCTGCTTTGTCATCCAGCTTTTCTGACTGTTTAGTGCTCTAGCCCCACCCCTCTCTGTGTTTTGTTCCTGGATTGCAGGCCTGTTACCTTCTATGCTATCGGGAAGGAAACTTGAGATCCTATTGGAAAGTGAGGAAGTTGGATTTAGAATTTTGGTCTCTGACTCCTAGGTGCCTGTCTACGAGGAAGAGAACATGAAGTAGAAGTCCTTCCCAGCCGTCAAGGGTTGGAAGGGTTATTCCTGGGGAACCATTCCATCGTGAAATGAGTTTCACTCTCTCTTCGCCGCCGAGAGGTTTTATGAAATGAGCGGTCGCTGGGGCCAGGGGGCGGGAGTGCCAGATGTAGACTGCACCGCTGATGGATGTGGGAAAGCCCCTTCAGCAAGGCTCGGAAAGGATTCAGAAGGCCAGCTAACATTTAGTGGGCACTGATTATGTGCCAAACATTGTTCTTGGAAGTGTATGGATGTTATATAATCTGCATGAACATCTTTATCCACGATTTACAAGTGAAGAAACTGAGCCACAGACAAAGTAACTTGGCCAAGGTCATACGGCTACCACAGGGCACAGCTGGGATATGATCCCAGGTAGCCTGGCTCCAGAGCCCCCCCGCACAACCACTTTACTCTCTCACCTCTGGACATTCACTAATCTGAGAGGGTCTCCCACCAGGGCTTCCAGGAGGACACACTGAGATAGTCCTTGAAAAACCATTCCCTGGTCAAATAAGTCTGGAAAGCCTTCTAAACTTTCTCTCCCTCTAGGAGATTTATACTGCATAGTCGCCTCTTCTCTTTCCCTTTCCCCTCCTCCTCCTCCTCCTTCTCCTCCTTTTTGCATAGTTGCTTCTTTAGGGCTAGAAAGTCCTGCAGGACAGAAACCTGTAGTCTTAAACTGAGTTCCCCAAATGCACTGAAACATGGAAACCTGTATTGGCACAGCTCCTAACAATATCACTGAGGATGAGGGTTGCAGAGAAGAGACTTTGGGGAAAGGCGGCTAGGGACATTCTTGTCTGAGTGGATGCAAGGTGGGTCATGTGGCATCTGGAAAGCCCTCGCTGCTTGCAGAACTGCCGATGCCGGTGCTGGCGGGGCCAGCTCAGCCCCAAAAGCTTCTCCCTGGGAGTGGCCAGAGTGCAACAGCATGGGTTCTGCTAGTTTCCAATCCTGCTCGGCTACCCATAACATCTGTTACTTTGGAAAAGTCACAGCACCCTGCTGAGCCTTTTTTTCCTTATTTGCAAGCTAACATTCACCTCCTACTATAGTTGGGGGATTTAGTGAATGAGTATGCCTAAAGTGTCAGGGACATGGTATATCTTTGATGTATGGTGAGTGTTGTCATTATTATCTGCTGCCTACTTTGCTTGCTTTACTTTTTATGTTTTACTCCCATGTGGAAGTCGGAAATACTAGGGTTTGAGGCCTCCAAGAGGCAGGCTGGGCCCAATTCCACTGTGTCAGACTGGAGGTCATTGTGCCTCTTCTCTGCTCCAAAGAGGTCAGGGGGCTCCCCAGTCCAAAACATAGCTTCCCCCTGCAAAAGGAAAGGGGGTGCTCTTGGGTTGAGCTTGGGTAAACAAAAGAACAGGGCAGAAATTTCAAGAGCTGAGTGTCAGCTTGTGGGCCACACTCAGACTCGGATTCATACCGACATCAAAAAGGAGCATTAACCCAGGATTCCAGAAGGTCCCAGAGGACCCAGAAAAGGCAAAAGTACAGCAGAATCTGCCCTAGGAAAAAAGTTTTGAGTATAAAGGAGCTCCCAGCTGGCAGAGTGTGTGTGGAAGTCTGTGCCAGTGTTGACCAGTCACCTAGCAAGAAGGATTTCTAAGTAATGGTGAATCTGATAATAAATTTCAGGTTATTACTTTTTTTAAGAAAGACCTTGGAGAGAGAGGGAATTTGGAGAGAGGAACACTCTGGTGATGTAGAAAGGGTGTTGGGCTGGGAGCCAGTCTCAGCTGGGCCCTGATGGCTATGACCTGGCCAAGTTACTTCACCCCATTGAGTCTCGGCCTCCTCATCTGAGAAACAGACATAGTAGCATCTACGTTATAGTATTGCTGTGAGGTACAAATTTAATAGTGGATCTGAAATAGCTTACTCAGTAGAAAGGACTAAACAATAAGAGGCTGATATTAAAAACTAGGAACACTCTTTAAGGCTGGCAATCAGGAGGCAACAATCAAGATAAATATTTCTCTTCTACAAAGCTGGTGGTGAAGTCAGCCAAGCAGACGCAGGGTGCTGGTGAGGATTGGAGACGGCAAGTAAGTGGAGGAGGCTTCCTGTTAACCAGCGAATTATGACCAGCCATTCCACTCCTACATATGCACCAAAAAGAACTGAAAACAGGTGTTCAAACTAAATCATGTACGATAATGTTTATAGCGGTCCTATTCCCAATAGGCAAAAGGTGGAAACAACCCAAATGTCCATCAACAGATGAATGGATAAACAAAATGTGACATATCTATGCAATGGAATATTACTCAGTCATAAGAAGGAATGAAGTATTTATATATGCTACGACATAGATGAATCTCGAAAACATTATGCTAAGTGAAAGAAGCCAGACACAAAGACCACATACTGTATGACTCCATGTATATGAAATGTCCAGAATAAGCAAATCCATAGAAAAAGAGAGCAGACTTGTGATTTCCAGGGCCTTGTGGGTGGGGGGAAGGAAGGAATGGGAAGCAAATACTTAATGTGTATGAAGTTTCCCTGTAGGGTGATGAGAAAGTTTTGGAACTAGATGGGAATGTAGACTGGTGTGGCCACTGTGAAAAACAGTATGGAATCCCCTTAAAAAAACTAAAAATGGAACTGCCTTTTGACCCAGCAATTCCACTGCTGGAACAGTACCCTAAGAATCCTGAGATATCAATTCAAAAGAACCTGCGCACCCCAATAGTCATAGCAGTGTTATTTACGATAGCCAAGTGCTAGAAACAGCCTAAGTGCCCATCAGTAAACAAATTAATCAAAAACTGTGGTAAATTCCATTTACACAATGGAATACTACACAGCAGAAAGAAAGAAGGAATTCCTACCTTTTGTGACAGCATGGATGGAACTGGAGAGCATTATGCTAAGTGAAACAAGCCAGGCGGTGAAAGACAAATTCCATATGATCTCACCTATAAGTGGAACCTAATCAACAAAATGTACAAGTGAGCAAAATAGGACGAGAGACATGAAAACAAAGAACAAACTGACAGTGACCTGAGGGGTGAGGGGAGGGGGATAATGGGGAAAAGAAGGGGAAGGGTCAAGTCAAGGAACATGTATAAAGGACCCACAGACAAAGACAATTGAGAGGTTGGGGAGGATTGAAAGTGGAAGGCCAGGGATGGCTAGGGCAGGGGAGAGTAATGGGGGGAGGGGGAAATGGGGAAAACTGTAATTGAACAATAAACATTTTTAAAAATAAAAATTAAAAAACTAAAAAAATGTTTTAGAACTAGAGAGCAATGTTAGGTAGACAACATTGTGAATATACTTATTGTCATTGAATTGTACACTTCAAAATGGTTAAAATTGTAAATATTATGTTATGCATATTTTACCACAATTTTTTTGTTTGTTTTCTGATGAAGTTCAGAATCCACTCTCTGAGAGTGTGGTTGAGGGGAAGGGTGGGGGATTTAGAGTTTGTTCCTGAAACTGACATCTTGTGTCAACAAACTGGCCAAGGGCTGTGCAAGCAAACCTTGTGCAAGAGTCCCAAGGAGGTTCACGATTGAGTAAGACATGGTCTTTGCTCCCAGATTGTCTATACAGCGCATTATTCCCACATGAGGACCAAGTGACAGGTACTCTATATAACAAGGGAGTAAATTCAGGGAAGTGAGACATTTATTCTGCCTGGCCATTTGTGAAGACTTCTTGGAAAAGTAGATAGTTGAGTAGGTGGGATTTTGGCAGGCAGGTTAGAAGTGGAAGGTTTTCCTGCAGAAAGCACAGGCTGGAAGAGTCGGGGGAGTGTTTCAGAGTGGGGAATGGATTGATATGAGTCGGGCCCAGTGTGCGTGGAGCCGTAGAAGAGAATCTTGAGATACACACTTAGAACAGAATTAGGTTTGCTAAGAGAGTAGATCTTAAAAGCTCTTATCACAAGAAAAAAATTTTATGGTAACTATATAGGGTGATGGGTGGTAACTAACAAATCAATAGTTGTGCACCAAAAACTAATGTTTTAAGTCAATTATATCTCAATTTTTAAAGAAGAGAAAAAGTGGGAATTGGGGTCGGACCGTGGAATGCTCTGAAGGTGGAGCTGAGGAAGTGGGAACTTGGTTTCTGGGCAGTAGGGAGTCAAGGAGTCCTGTACGGTGAGGAGTACGATGACCGAGCCTGAGTTTCAGAAGCTCCAGTGTGGTAGAAGATGGGCTGAAGGGAGCGAGACTGGGGGCAAGGAGATGAGCTGTGACGTCATCTCTGCAGGGGTCAAGGAGGTCCTCCCAGAGCGATGTCAGCGGGCAGGGGGAAGCTAAGGAAATCTGGTGAGCTTTGCATTAGCCAAGATGCTTATTTGCTTGGAACAGAAATGTATTCAAATTTGATTAGACAATAACCAGAATTTTCTTGATCCCATAACTGAGAAGCCCAGGGCAGTTTCAGATATGGCTGGATCCATGGGGCTCATTCTCTCTCTTTTTTTTATTGTATTTTTTTCCATTGCCATTTAGCCCCCTTATACTCTCCTCCCCGCAGTAATCACTACACTGTTGTCCATGTCCGTGAATCCTTTTACCATTTTGCTTGATTCCTCCACCCCCGAAACTTGCCACCCATAGCTCTCATCCTGCTCTCCGTGTATGAGTGCCCCTATTTTGCTCATTAGTTCAGTCTGTTCATTAGATCGCACACATGAGTGAAATCATGAGGTTTTTGTCTTTCTCTGACTGGCTTATTTCACTTAGCATAATGTTCTCCAGGTCCATCGATGCCGTTGCAAGGATAAAAATTTTTTTTCTTTATTTTTTTACAGCTGAATAGTATTCCATTGTGTAAACGTCCCATAGTCGTTTTACCCACTCATCTGTTGATGGACACTCGGGCTGCTTTCATATCTTGGTGATTATAAATAACGCTGCAATGAACATAGGGACACTTAAGTTCTTTCAACTTAGTGTTTTGATATATTCCCAGATATATTCCCAAAAGTGAGATTGTTGGGTCAAAAGACAGATCCATTTTTAATTTTTTGAGGAACTTCCCATACTGCTTTCCACTGTGGCAGTACCAGTCTGCATTCCCAAGAACAGTGAAAAATTGCTCCCCTTTCTCCACATTCTCACCAGCACTTGTTGTTTGTTGATTTATTGATGGCAGGTGTGAAGTGGTTTTAATTTTCATTTCTCTGATGATTCGTGATGTTGAGTATTTTTTCATGTGTTCATTGACATCTGTATCCTCTTTGGAGAAGTGTCTGTGTGGGTCCTTTGCCCATTTTTTAAATTGGATTGTTTGCTTTTTTGGTGTTGATTTTTGTACATTCTTTATAAATTTTGGATATTAACTCATTATCAGATGTATCAGTGAATATGTTCTCCAATTCCATGGGTTTTCTTTTTTAATTTTGTTAATTCCTTTGCTGTGCAAAACCTTTTTAGTTGAATATAGTCCCATTTGTTTATTTTTTCATTTCCCTTGCCTTAGGAGATATATCAGTAAAAATATTGCTATGAGCAATGTTCAAGGTTTTACTGCCTATGTTTTCTAGAATTTTTCTGGTTTCAGATCCCTCCATCTTTAAACTATCCTTGTTATTGGGTCTCCTATCAGGTGACCTGTCCCTCACAGTGGCACTGTGGTACTTGCAGTTCCCAGTTTACATCCTATCCTTTCAGAACCCCCAGTATTAATAACTCCCCCAATAGTTCCAGAGAAGTCACAAAATTGAATTCATTGGCCCCGTCTGAGTCATGCATTTATGCCTCAATTAATTACCAGGGCCAGTGGCATGGGCATTTTGATGACCCAGCACTGTGTGACAGGCCCACTCCCACAGTGGGGTCTGCTACGCGCACCCCAAGCAAAGGAACGAAGAAGATGCTGCTGTTATGAGGAGGGCCGGAGGGGAGGCTGGGGGCCAAACAGGCAGAAACTGCAGATGTTTTTTCAAAGCACCAACTCTGTCCCAAGTAGTTCATACATCTCATTTCATCCTCTCAACCATGCTCAGGAGGAAATGGAGGCCATAGACAAGCTTGTGCTCCATCCCTTCCCCTTGAGTACTTTCTCTGTTCTGAGATACACGGCATCTCTAAGGGGGCAAACGGAGCCACCGAAGAGGGTCACAGCTGAGAAAATGAGAACTGAAGTGTGTGATCTTCAAGCTGAGACGCTCAAACTGCATTTCAATCAGACACCCCTGGTAGTGGTTACAGAGCCGGACCGCTTACTTGTTAGAAGATGAGAGGCTGTTGGCATGAGGCAGGGGAGATGCTCATTGTCTGCATCATTCCTGTCCCCTGGGCAAACAGCAAGGAATCATGATTGATCGGGGACAGTATGAATCTCTAGACATGGGGTGTAACCTGGTGTTCATTCAGAAGCATTCTTTGCAGACAAACATCATGAACACCACAGCATCCCTGTCTTTGGCAAGACATTGAAGGGGAGGGTGATGGGGTGTTTGTTAGGCAGGGGAGAGGGAATAAAGGGCATTCCACACACACAGCACAGGATGTGCAAAGGCACAGAGGCATGTGTGGAGTGACAAGTCTCCATGGTGCCAAAATTCCCTGAGAACCCAGAATAATTTTGTAGAAAGACAAATTGCTGTGGAAATGGCTCCTTCTGGCATTGCAGCAAACCAGAAGCTCAGGCCTCCCAGGTGTTCCGCTCCTCAGTCCTCATTTTTGGCAATTAATTCACAACTAAGGACAGAGAGCCAGCCATCCAGGCCACTTCTCCAAGGGGCCCTTTCTGCCCTTCTGAGTCATGTGTCAGGTTCAAGGGCTTTGGCTTGGTAACAACAAGCATAAATCTTGAGCATTTCCTGTTGGGGAGCAGCGCAAGTGATGTAGAGTTGAGAAGGACTGGGCAGGAGGGAAGGGAACAGAGTTTAATTGTTGCCCAGACCCAAACAGGGTTGTGGCATGAAGCTCTCTGAGTGAATTGAGATGTTTTAGACATGCTGACATTCCCAGGGGACTGGCCCGGCCCAGGGTGGAAGACAATTTTAGATGCTCTGACTACTATTTTTGGAGCCTGGATCACATTAATTACTGCTCCAAATGGTAGGCAGCCCGGGAGGTCTTCAGGACCCAGGCCCGTTTCCTGGCACAGCTCTGGTTCAGCCTGCCCAGAACCTGCAGACCAGTGCCCCTGCCCACCACCCCCAAGCTCTGGATTGCTGTGCATTTCCTAGTTATGTGGTGGCACACAGCACCCAAAGTGGCCAACACCAACTTCTCCAAAGAGGATCCTTCATAAATGAATTCAAAGCAATGCGCCACCATCTTAGGATGTGACAAAGGCTATTTCAGCAAATTGTGCATCCTGGACCCTGGCTAAGTCTGGAGTCAGCAGAAAAGGGATCAGAGCAGGAGACATCCAGAAACTTCCTTGGCCTTCCCTTCTCAGAGTTGGTTGACTTGGGCAGGGAGCAGACACTGCAGAGAACAGAGTCAGTTTTCCTGTTGAGCTGAGATTCCGTCTCACATGCCTGTCAGCAGTGGAGAAGCCACAATATGGGAAAACAGGCATCACATGCCTTTATTGGGCAGGCCTGGATGGAGCGAAAGGAGAGTGGAACAGAATGTGTTCTGGGAGCTTTCCAGCTGAAAGCCCAGAGGAGCAGTGCTGGTGGGCTTGTAACAGGTCATGTGCTCTGTTTCCAAAGCCAGTCCTCACCAATGAGGAGGGAAGAGAACAGGACATCTCCAGACTTAGGGATGAATCCTGTTCTTGAACTTTGTATCATAGAGACTTTAGGGGGAAAATAAAAGATGTCATTCCCATTTGTGCCCATACTTGTAAAAATACAATGTATATTTGAATGCCTTTGTTAGAAGAACTTTTAAATGCCTCAGAGGAGAAATGGTGCATCCTGCAAAAAATGATTTGACTTTCGGGGACGTTGCATGTTGAATGTGGTGTAGTTATAAGTGTGTATGGCATGTGTGTATGTGTGCATTCTTGTATCCTGTACTTCCAGAGCATCTTGAGTAACTGCATCCCAGCTCCCATTACCCATGTTTGCAATGGCCTGACTGCTGCTTGTCTCTTCCTGCTGAACTTGGCTCAGCCCACCTGGTTTACTACCCCTAGAGAGAGAGTGGCAGTTAGTAGGTGCTCAGAAAATGAGCTGAATAGAACAATGGACTAGTGATCTGCACATGCATCTCAGTGAGTTTCTCTTTCTTCTGGGGACATAGTCCTTTTTTCCATGCCTCTGTGTGTCTGTCTCTGCATTCATGTCCCTCGCCCCTGGATCTTTTTCTATTTCTTTTAGTCTATTTGTTGTCTTCTCTTTAATTTCTTACCACATAGCCCCATCCTAGACACATTCGCATGTACTCCATCTCTTTTCCTTAATCTGTTTTCTTAAATTACATACACTTGTGAATTTTAGAGACAGAAAGAAACTTAGAAATCATCTAGCTTAATTTTTGTCTTATATGTTTGAGAAAACAGTGTCCAGATTGGTCACAATGTAGTAGGGACAAAAGCTGGTTTCCCCCTTCCTTCCTTCTTCTCCTCCTCTTCCTCTTCTTCTTTAGAAGTTTTATTTTTAAACATTTTATTAAGATATAATTCACATACTATGCAACTAACTTATTTCAAATGTACAGTTCAATGGTTTTTAATATATTCAGAGACTTGTGCAGCCATTACCACTATTTAAATCTAGAACATTTTTATCACCCAGAAGAAACCCTGTACCTATGAATAGTCACCTCTCCTTCCCCCCATCCCTCCCACCCCAAGGAGGTTTGCTCATTTACTCTCTGTCTTTATATTGCTCTATTCTGAACATTTCAAATAAATGCAATAATAAAATACATGGTCTTTTATGATTGGTTTTTTCACTTTGCCTAAAGTTTTCAAGGTCCAGGTCCATCCATATTTTAACATGTATCAATACTTCATTTCTTTTTATGGCTGAATAATATTCCATTGTATGGACAGACCACTTTTGATTCATCCATTAATTAGTTGAACATTTGATTTGTTTCCACCTTTTGGCTATTATGAATGGGGCTGTTATGAATGTTTTGTACACATTTTTGCATGGACATACATTTTCATTTCTGTGTATATATACTTAAGAATAGAATTGGTGGATCACATGGTAAATCTATGTTTAACCTTTTGAGGAGCTATTTGTTTTCCAAAGTGGCTGTATCGCTTTACATTTCCACCAGCAATGAAAAAGGATTGCAGTTTTTCCACATCCTTGCCAACACTTGTTCTTCTCCATCTTTGTTATTTTAACCATCCTAATGGGTGTGAAGTAGTATCTCATTGTTTTGATTTGCACTTCCCTGATGGCTAATGATATTGAGCACCTTTTTGTGTGTTTATTGTCCATTCATATATCTTTTTTTGAGAAATGTGTATTCAAATCTTTTGTCCACTTTAAAATATTATTTGTCTTTCTATTACTGATTTGTGAGACTTCTTTATGTATTATGGATACATGACCATTTTAGATATATTATTTGCAAACTTTTTCTTCTATTCTGTGGGTTTTATTTTTACTTTCTTAGTGGTATCATTGGCAGTGCAATTGTTTTTAATTTTGATAAAGTTGAATTTATTTGCTTTTTTCCCCGTTGTTACCTGTGTGTTTGGTATTTTATCTAAGACTGTATTGCTTACCTAAGGACACAAAGATTTACTCCTATGTCTTCATCTAAAATTTTTACAGGTTTAGCTCTTCCATTTAGGTGTTTGATCCACTTTGAGTTAACTTTTGTGTATAATGTGAGGAAGGGGTCTAACTATATTCTTTTAGACATCATGTCCAGTTTTCCAGAACTATTTGTTGAAAAGACTCTTTTTTCCTCGTTGAATTATCTTGGCACATTTGTCTAAATCAGTTGATTGTAAGTGTAAGGGTTTATTTATGAACTCTCAATTCTGTTCCATTGATCTATATCTACCCTTGTATATTATCCAATATTGTCCTGTCTCACTGTAGTTTTATATTGTTTTTAAATTGAGAGGTGTGAATCATCCCTTTTTCCCCTTCTTTTCTCAAGATTATTTTGGTTATTCTTGGTCTCCTGCATTTCCAAATGAAATTTAGGATCTGTTTGTCATTTTTTGCAAAAGAAAAGGCAACTAAGATTTTGATAGGGATTGTGTTGAACCTGTAGGTCAATTTGGAGAGTACTTTCATTTAATAATATTAAGTCTTTTGATCCAGAAGACATGATGATATTCTATCTATTTAGGCCTTCTTTAATTTTTTAGACAACGTTTTGTTTTCAGAGTAAAAGTTTTCCATTTCTTTTGTTGACTGCATTCCTAAGTATTTTGTGATTTTTGTTGCTATTATGAATGGAATCGCTTTCTTAATTTTACTCTCAGGTTGTTCTTTGCTAGTGTATGGAAACATAATTGATTTTCGTATATCAATCTTGTATCCTGCAACCTTGCTAAACTCATTTATTAATACTAATAGCTTTTTAGTGGGTTCTTCAGGATTTCCTATATACAAGATCATGTCATCTGCAAATAGAGATGCTTTTACTTTTTTAAAACTGGAATCCTTAGGGTCTATTTCAGAGGACTTTTATTTTATTAAAAGGGTCCTGAAAGGAAATTTGTGATTGGTCTAGGAAAAAAAGCAGTTATTTTCCAAAATTCATTGATCCCAATTCCAAAGATTAGATGTTTGAAACAGACATGAACTTAAACCTGATATGGCTAAGAAATTCCATCAACAGCTATATTAGTTTGCTAGGACTATCATAACAAAATACCAGAGACTGGGTAGCTTAAACAATAGAAAGTTATTTGCTCACCGTTCTAGAGAAGTCCAAGATCAAGGTATCAGCAGATAATCAAGTGTCTCCTCTGGTCTCCCTCCTTGGCTTACAGATGGCCACCCTCTTATTGTGCCCTTACACAGTCTTTCCTCTGTGCACACATATCCGCAGTGTCTCTCTGTGTCCAAATTTACTCCTTTTATAAGGACACCAGTCAGAATAAGTCAGGGCCCACCCTAATGGCTTTATTTTAACTTACACCTGTTTAAAAGCCCAAACTCTACATACAGTCACACCCTAAGGTGCTGGGGCCCAGGGCTTCAATATATAGATTTTGGGAGGACACAGTTCATTTCATAACAATAATTTTCTTGGCTTTCCTCTGAAAGATATGACCTCTGGTTTGTTGTAATTAGTGGAGCCAGAATTTGTTAAATAGCTCGTGGACCACAACCACCAAATGAGAGTGATCTACAGTCAGGATTAAAAGGCACTGCTATTGTCCCTGGGCTCAAGGATCATTATGTGTGGGTCTGCATGCTTCTTGAGCTCATTTTACCAGGGTTCACTCTACAGCCACGTTAGGGAGGGTTGATGACCAGCTATCAGACTCACACTTGCGCATAATGCCTAGGACCTCTAGAGTGTCTGCTTTAATAAAGCAAAAGTAATTCCAGATTCTGCTGTTAAACAGTATGGTGATATACTCACATGAGAAGTCCTTCTGTGAAGTGATATTTGAAGTTAAATGCAAAGACTCCTGTAAACGTTCAAGTTCTTAAATGTAAGCGCTCACTCTAGTTTTGTTCTCTTTTGAGTGGCTTGTCAGTTTTGGCAAATCAGCTCAAGATGAAACTATTCTTTGCCCTGTAATTTTTACAGGAGCCAAAAGCAAGCTGTTGCTAACGTCAATTAGCTTTGCTGGTAGGAACTGAAAATCAAGATTTCCCCCTACGTCACCGGAGCTGAGGACTTGCCCCACCTTGGCTGAGGTCATCTTCCTCTTCCCTTTGCAGTCCCTGCTCCCTTTTTCAGTCTTTTATTTTTAACTTTCTCGTCCACTGAGTGTTTTTGTTTGTTTGTTTTTTGCTTTTTTACATTTGCCCACAAACCCTTTTAGGAAGCAGGCAGTTATAAATCATCTATATGGAAATCAATAAAAACCAGTACGATCCACAGTAAGACTGATTTGCCTCAAGATAACTCAGATCCTACAGGCTCAGCAGTTATGCCCAAGGGAGAATTTTCAAGGAGGGTGAAAGGTGAGGAGGCACTGTGTTCTGGAAGAGTGGGTGGGCTGCTGGCTTCCAGAGGCTCAAGGAAAGAAATGGACTTTGGCCTCCATCCATGCACTTCTCATTTGGCCTCAAGGGAGAGCTCTGTGTTTCCATTTCATCCAGCTCAGATTTTTCCAGCCACATCAGTGGCATTTTCTTATCTCCTGAGGATCTGCTTCAGAGCGAAATTGTCTCCTTTAGGCCTCCCGAAAGGGTCGTTAGGAATGAATTGCCATATTTGCTGGCAAGGGGGAAGGCAGGCAGCACGTTATTGCGGCACAAAGGCATGGGAGACCAGAGAAGCTCGATCAAGCTGTCTGTTGTCAGGCTACTGCTTTCCTCACCCTGCACTGGGGGAGGCCGTCCCTCTGGCCACAACTCCAGGGGGTCAGGAGCTTGAGAGTCATTGTACAGAATGGCTGCTCCAAGGCCACAGGGTGGCTTCATAACCAGCTCACAAAGAAATGGCCTCACTGCTTTGAAATCCTAGTTCTCACCCTCAAAGAAGCTTTGCTCAGGAAATGCAAATTCTTGGGAAGTCAAAACTAAAAAGAAATATTAATCTACAGAATAAGAACATCAATCAGTTAGTTCATTTATTAAAAATGAGTATCAAATTGTCTGCTGTAAGGACAATAAAGTTGTCAGACCATTTGGACCAACCACTCATGCCCTCTTGGATAGTGGGAGTATGCTAACCTTTGAAAAGAGAGTTTCCTAGAAGGGGCTTTTCCTCTCCTCTCCCTCAGGGAAAAGTGTTCCAACTGCCAGGGCCAGGTGCTGGGGTCAGGTCGGGGGAGGGAGTGAGATGAGCCTTGGCGACCTGAGGGCGCCCCGCCCCTCCCCTCCCCAGGAGGGAGACTCTGGCTCCAAACCGGGCTGCAGGGAAGACCTCAGGTCCCAAGAATGTCTGATTTGACTTCCCAGGTGTTCCTGATTTCCCCAAATTGTGCCTCTCTGTTACATCACCCCCGGTTTTCAGTTAGTCTTGTCCCCTCTTAGGGCTTTTTGGAGACATGTGCTTTTAAAGTGGGTTAAAGAATTATTTGATTCAACATTTGCCAAACATAAATTAAATAACAAATGCTGGATATACAAAAATGAGAAAGATTGGGTTCTGAAGGATGAATAGGAGTCTGCATGGAAACTATTGAGTTGCTGTCAGCCAAGTAAGGGAGACCAACCTGAAAACAAATACCTCAGAATTTTGTTGACTTCAGAACTCCTCAAACTCTGTACTTGTCACATTTTGACAAGAAAAAAAATGTTTCAGCACTTGGCACTTACTCAGGACTCATAGCACTTGCTCAAAACTTGTCGTGCTTGCTAGAACTTTTATGAGTCACAACCGCACCCTGGAAGAGAAAAAGTTTCATCGCTTAGTACCCATCGGTTTCGGCATTTGTCCCAAGTTCCAGAACAAATTAACGATGAATACCAAGGTACCACTGTAATTGCAATATGTTAAAGCAGGATTGGCAAAGTTTTCATTTTTTAAATTTTTATAAAAGATTTTATTTATTTTTTGAGAGGGGGAAGGTAGGGAGAAAGAGGGAGAGAAACATCAATGCGTGGTTGCCTCTCGTGTGCTCCTAACTAGTGACCTGGCCCACAACCCAGGGAATCGAACCAATGACCCTTCAGTTCACAAGCTGGCACTCAATCCACTGAGCCACGCCAGCCAGGGCATGGGTTGGTAACCTTTTTAAAATAAAAAGCCAAATAGTAAGTATTTTAGCTTTAGTGAGTCAAATAGAGTCTGTTTCAAATATTAAACTCTGTCCTTGTAATGTAAAAATAGCCATAGGCAATATATAAATGAATGACTGTGGCTATGTTTCAATAAAACTTTATTTACAAAAACAGTAAGTCAGATTTAGCTCATAAGCCATAGTTTGCTGAACCCTTATAAGAAGAATGTCAGCATAGTATGGGAATACAAATAATAATAATAGTAATAATAATAATAAAAGCTACCATTCTGATAGATTACTCTGCTAGACCCTCTACCAGGCACTCTATATACAATTTACATATATTTGCCTACTTATTTTTTACAACAATTTGTGACAACACTGAGATTTAACAGGCAAAGTTACAGAGCTAGAAAGTAGCAAATACAAGGTAAAATCCAGCCCTATTTGGCTATACAGTCTATGTTCCCAACTAAACAATTGAAAATTCTGAAAGGAAGTATGCAGAAGTTGATGTGGCGAGGGTCATGAGGTGGCTCCTGAAGAATGAGCAGAGTCTTCCATGGAGAAAGATGAGAGAGATGGGCTTTTGGGACAGAAAGAATGCCAGGTAGGTTTCAAAGTACATGGAATGTTCTGGAACCTAGGGCATGAGGTGATGCTGGGGTGTGGGATACCTTGGTGATAATCTCTGAAGAAGAATCAGGAGAGTTGGTGAGCTTAGAGCAGAAAGTGCCATGTGCTCCAATGGACTTGAACTTTATCTATGGACCAGAAAACAGCTCTGGTCTTCTGGATATGTTGCATCAGACTCCGCTGAGGGGCTGTTAGCCCTCCAAATTCCTGGGCCCTGTCCCCAAATGTTTTGATTCAGTAGATCTAGGATGGACCCAGAAGTGTGCATTTTATCAAACAGCTCAGATGATTCTAGTAAGCATTCTCAGCTTTGGGAATCAGTGTATTAAATACCACTGAAATGTTTTACTCAAATGAGAAATATAACCAAAGTTATGTTTTAGGAAAGCCACTTCCACTTGGAAGGTGGATTACTTCATCAGGACATGGATTACTCATCAGAAGGAGGAGCAGGTTCTGAGGAAAGGGGCACGGTGATAAGTTCCATCGGGGAATAACTTAGGGCAAGGTAAGTTCCTCCAGATCTGAGCTTTCCAGCTCAGACTCTCAGGTAAACAGCAGAGTGGCAAGGCGAGAGAAGCCTTTGGGGTTGAGAAAGACCCTGCAGAGCCCACTTTACAAAGGCTGTTTGTGATAAAGAATTGGAACTCTTTCCTGCCAGTGCCAAAAAAGCCACACAAGCCACTTCCAGCAAAAAGAAGTATTCACTGGTTTTTGAAACATAAAAGGCCAGAATGTCAGACATAACTTGATCAAGGCCTTAGATAGCAAGCTCAGGACCAAGTTTCTTTGTGGCACTTTGTTTTCTCTTTCCCAGTGATTCCATTCTTAGACAAGTTCTTCTTCACCATTGCAAGAAAGATTCTGTTTTCATCCTCTTATATTCAATATCTGCAATTAAGAGTAAGAATGTCCTTCCCAGGATGCCCTTATTATGTCTTATGGGCTCCGGGCAGGTCACATGCTCACCCCTGAACCACTCGCTGTCACCAGAAGGATGTGATGCAAATATATCCAAAGGCTGCCCCCACTCCTCGGGTTGCTAGTCAGACCTCCCCCTACTGATTGCACGGCCACTCTCAGTAGGCAACATGGACCCTGAACTCACGGGGCAGAAAGTGGGTCATGGGCTGGCAACTTACCCCAACCATGTCCTGAGGAGATTGCGGCCCAAGTGGTGAAGGAACGCATCCTCACACAGGTGGCTGGTGTCACAGTCCGCTCTTCACTCCCCAGAAGGCCCATCACTGAGCCTGTCACAATTCCTTTTTTGACCCCCCTGAAGCACATATTAGGCCAGACTCTGCCCTGCAGCCCACTGCCAGGGTATTGCTCCCATTTCCACAGCTTCTGAAAACAGGGCTCCCAGAGTGGAGATAAAGAGCATGTAGAACTTGAGCTCGGGGCGTTCCATCCCGGTAGGGAAGAGCTATTGCTTCTGTTCGTCTCAGATGATGCAGCTGCTTCCCGTTTACCCTGGGGGATGCTGAGGAGGGACTTCTGGTTCTGTCCCTCATCTAGACTTGTCCTTGCTGGACCGGAGGCAGGGCTGTGATCTGGAACAATCAAGGTTTCCTTGTCAGGAAACATCTCCCAGTATCCTTGTTTTGTCTCTGCTGAGATAAGGGAAAAATGAGAATGAGTCCTTTCTTGAGAAGGATTGGAGACCCCATTTTGAGCACAGGAGACCCAGGTTTTAGTCCTGGGTCTGTTTCCTGACTGTGTGTCCTAGAGCAAGTCATTGATTGCACTTCTCTGAGGCTCACTTTCCTCATCTGTAAAAATGCAGCTATAATACCTTCCTCACAGAGCTGAGAGGATTCAAGAGCTGATACGAACATGCTGTGCTGGGTGTACACGTGGTAAAGCAAGGTGTGAGTCGTAGAGTCCTTTCTTGAAAGAGGAGGGACCCACAGGGTGTTAATTGCTCTGGACCTGTGTTATGTTCCCACAGCTGGGGCACAGAAGAAAGCTCTCTGCTCTCAGGCTTGGCATATGCAATCCACAGTCAGGAAACAGAAACCACCGCACGGCAGACGAGGGCAGCTGCGCAGCGTTGTCACAGACGGGAGAGCATGCAGCATCTGGGAAAAGGCAGGGGAGGCTTTCCAGGGGGGCAGCCTTGAAGGACATACTTCGGAGCCCCAGAGCCTGCCACAGTGCCTGACACTGAGGAGACGCTCAACAGCACTTCTTGAATGAGGGAAGGATCTAGGCAGGCAATGAGGAGGCCAGTTTTTCCTTCTCACTTTCCCAAACCAGCTTCTCCATTGAGGTCCTGATGGGCACTCCCAGAACAAAGCTGGGAAGGGAGGGGGAGAGGAGGGAGAGGGAGGAATGGCAAAGAAAAGCACACTGGGAACTGGATGTTCGTTTATTGTTTTATTTTTATTTCCTGGGAGATAGAGCTGTTACTGAGTCAAGGAAGAAATTTTATTTGTATTTGAAACAAAGTTCCCAAGGTGGTAGAGTTCTGATCCTGGCTTTTCAGACCGGTTGCTCCGAGTGGTCTGGCCGGCCTGGACAGAGCTTGTGTCCTGGACAAGCAGCGGCATCTTTCTCCACCCTCATCCCCATCTTGAGGAATGGACATCTTCAGGTACAGAGGCTAGAAGACCCCAGGGAGAGGCTGTGGGCTCAGACTCAGCCCCTCTGTTGGCATCTGAGAGAGTCTGTCCGTGCAGTGTGGGCTGCACTGGCTGTGGTCGGGTCCCCTGCGGGCCCATCAGGCTGGCTTGATCCCTCCAGCCTTCTCCCTGAAACAGGGGACATCAGTTCCCAGAGGCCTGCCTCACAGGAATGAGTGCTCCCAGGTACCGGGTTGCCAGGACCCCGAATATCAAAGTCCCCTTGTCAGAGCAAAAGTCGGGCCATGTGACTGGGTTTGGGATGGAGGCCATGACCACCTTGCAATCCTTCATGGCTCCAGCCTGTTGGGAAGCAGGTGGTCCCCGGGGCACCACGGCAGCAGACGCTAGGGTGACGGCACGTGTGAGCACACACCAGCAGCCGTTTGGCGAAGGCGTTGGCTAACTTTCCTTGTGGAGATACAAGGGCCAGGGGGCCGACTCTGGGGCTTCCTGCTGAGTTTATGCTAAAGCTAGAGGCCTATTGTTAAGTTAATTCTATAAATCACCTTGCAAAGTACCCCTGGATAGTCACACAGAAGCATGAAGGTGGCAGAGGAGTCCCTGGCCTTTGTGGGGCTTTACTGGTAGACGCCTAGGGAAAAAAATCTGCACATGTGTCAGGGAAGGCAGGGAATTCAGTTACATCATCAAAAGAAAACCTCGGCTGTTGACCTGGGGAAGCTCAGTGGGAATGGGGACAAGCGAAGCCATCCACCTGCGCGTAGGCAGCTGCCCAAGTGATGTGTGTTCAAGTCACTCCAGTTAGAGGAAAACGGAGCCAGTTCTACCCCACTTCTTACATGAGGAGCTCCAGGGCCATGATGGGGCCCCAGGTGAAATCGGCCCCAGAGGGGCCACTTGGCTTCCTCAATGACCCGCGTTTCTTCCCTTAACTCTTCTGTATCGATGAGTATGTGACATATTTTCTTTCACTCACTCATTCACTCATTTATTCATTCATTCATCTATTCAAGAAACTCTGAAAGGTGAATTATACGCTGGCCCTGCTTTCAAGGAGTCTACTGTCTAGGACATGTTTTTTGTTTGTTTTTGTTTTTTTTGTTTTTTTTGTTTCAGTATTTAGAAGTATTTTTAATGAATAGAACATTAAACATGGATTCAGAGAAAATGAAACATTAAAATGGGGACCCTGGGCTGGAGGATCTTAAAGGTTCCTCTCTCATTCGCAATTTATGACTCTTCACATGACTACCTATCTTATTTTTGTCACATACCTCGGCTCTGCTCACCAATAAATACTCTCTTTAGCAAGTTACTCTACTTTGTTTTCTCTTCCGTAAAGTGTGGATAAAACTGGTACCCACTTCTCAGAGCTACTGTTAGAATTCAGGGCGATAAAGCACAATAAGAGTTTTTACACTTGCCTGGAAGATAGTCACTACACAGTTAACTAATAGTAGCTATCATTGTTGTCCAGGGGACTATAAGGATTAAAAGAAACTGTGTATGTAGAAAACAAGGCACAGTGCTTGGCACATAGGTAGTGTTCAAAAATGTTGTTATTATTTCTACCGCCGCTATTGGTTTTACATTACGAATGGCTATGGCCCAAGGAAACCAGTAAGAAATACAAGCTGTCATCCTGGTAATGACGCATCAAAACGGAGACACTAAGAGATATTAGGATAATTGATTACAGGTATGACCAGCAATAAAAGCTTTCTGGAACAAACAGCTTTGTCTACCCAGACAGAGGCTAAGCTCACCCACAGAGAGCAGCAGCTCCTGGCTGCACTGTCTCCTCAGCCCTGGGGCCACACTCATGGAGACAGTGTCCTGGTGTTAGCTGAAGATGTGGTTCTTAATGAAGTGTGGCTGAGAAGAGGCCGGGAGGGGGTAAAGTGCCTGCTAGGAGCCTCCTCAGAGTTAGTTAGAGGGCTTTCATACTTCTACCACCCTGGAGATTTTTGCCTCTGTTAGTTGATCGAAATTGGTCATGTACCTTAGGGACACAGGAAAGTAAAAAGGATGAGAACTGCTGATCCAATAAACAAATGATAACAAGACCAAGTGACAGAGTTATGAGGAAGGGGGAGCATGGAGCCCTGAAGGGCAACAGAGGAAGAAGCCAGGGCAGGCTTCCTGGTAGAAGTGACAGCTGAGCTGAGTATTAAAGGGTGAGCAAGAGGGGGCCAGAGACTTCTAGACAGGAAGTCCCACAGGCAGGCTCAGACCATTGGTGCCCAAGTGATCTATGAGCATCAGGAAGAAACTGTTTAAGTAAATTTTCAGGACACCAAGAAACTATCTTTTCTTTCTCTTTAACAATTTCATTATTTATTATGCAAGTAAGTCATGTTCATTGTAGGAAAAAAAGGGGGGGGAAATATAGATATAAATATTTAAAATATGTTAAATTGAATTTATTCATAATTTTACTGAAGATAGCTAGTTTTGGGTTTTAACCTTCTGGACTTCTCTTCCCCCTGCTTTTATGGATAACAGTAGCCATATATCCATCTACATATATTTCACCTAAAATGTATATACATAAAAAAACATACGATTTTTAAGTGAAAGTAGAATCATACCACCTGATTTTCTCCCCAATCAGTATATTGTAAACAAAAATAACTGTCCAGAGCATCAAGCCTTTATGCATTTTAACTGCCTTGGATGGAAATGTCCTGAAATAAAACTTGTGCCCCTGTCTTTTCCACGGAGCCGACGCCTGAGCTGTACCTCATTCATTCCCACCAGCTTTGGTTCCGGGCTGGAAACAAGGGCTGAGCTCAGTGATGAGGAAGGTGTCTGCATGGCCCAGACTCTGTGCCAAACTAAGTTTTTAAATTAGATTTACCATTTATAGACTGGCAAGTGTCATATTTAAACATTTTGGAGTTTAGGTTTTCATGGGGGAAAAAAATGAGAGATTTGGCCAGCAAGACTGGTATTTTTTTCATGACCTCAAAATTAGTAACTGCCCCCATTAGATGGAGCCTGTCCTCTCTGGTCTGCCAGACTCCAGAATGCCAGGCAGAATGAGGTGAGTGCCTCATCCGCCTGGCCCGTAAGGGACTTGAGCTGGCCACCTCCACACGGATCCTATTTTACAGAAGCTGGTGGCCAATGAATGCAAAGCCTTCTTCATCTGTTTACTGGTGATATGGTTTCATCCATGAGTTCAACAAACAGTGAATGGCCATTCTGCATTTGACTCTGTCCTGCATGTGGGTCAGAAATGTATACATTTATTAAAATAATCATAACAATAGGAATAAAAGTATAGTCCCCGCTATGAGGTCCTCAAATTCTAGCTGAACTGAAGTCTGGGAGAAGTGCTCTGGGAGGGTAGAGAAGTGAGATGAACTGAATAATCCCCTGCCCCTTGACGAGAGGTCTGTGTGAGTGTCCCTGCAACCTGTGAATATGGTGCCTTAAATGGAAAAAGGACCTTTGCAAATATCATTGAAGTAAGGATCCTTAGATTGAGGGGTTATCCTGGATTATCGGCATGGGTCCAATGTCATCCCAAGGGTCCTGATGAGAAGGAGGCAAGTCGGTCAAAGTCAGACTAGAAGGAAATGTGAGGATGGAAGCAGAGATCAGAGAGAAGAAAATACTACACCACTGGCTTTGATGGTGGAGAAAGGGCCACCCTCTGAGGAACGCAGGAAACCCCTAGAAGCTGGAAGAGCCAGGAAAAGGATTCCCTCCCAGAGCCTGCAGAGGGGACACAGCCGTGCTGACACGCAGCCCACTGAAACGCATTTTGGAATTCTAACCCCCTGAATTCTAAGGTAATGCATGTACGTTGTTTTAAGATGCCAATTTTGTGGTAATTTGTTACAACAGCCATTGGAAACAGGAAGGAAGTAACTTTTTCTGGGGTGAAGAGGTGGAAAGGGTTTACGAAGAAGGGGATATTTGAATTGGGCCTTGAAGGATGAGTAGGAGTTCATCAGTTATAGAAAGAGGATGGAAGGGAGCCCAGGCATAGGCCAAAGGGTATGTGCAAATGGCGTGGAAAAGCAGGACGTGTTTGGAGGTTGGCTGTTGGTCTGTTGTGTTTGGAGATTAAGTTGTTGGAAGACTGAAATAGGGGATGAGGCCAGAGAGAGGAGATGGGATCTTGATTTAGAACTGGTCCCGTGGAAAAACAGAGTCCTCAAAGGTTTTATGAAGGGAAAAGATGATCCAACTCATGTTTTAGGGAGGCTGCTCTGGCATCTTGTGGAGGGTGGTTGAAAGGGGCCAGAGCAGAGGTAAGGAGACCAACAAGGCTGTTGCAGTGACACGGGCTGCGGAGAGTCATGGCTGAGGTGGTGGCCACGGGAAGGCGGGAAGTGATCAGAGTTGTCTGAACTAGGATTGGCAGGACTCGGAGTCTAGCTGAGGAGGGTGACGGAGAGGGAGGAATAATGACTTCCACGTGCTTAGACTGGGTGTCACCCACTAGCGCCCTAGAAAAGTGGGCCTGGGGAGGGCAGGGCTGGGGACAGGAAGAAACCCTGGCTGCTGCCTGGGATTTGGTGAGTGGGAGGGGCCCGCTGCACACTTGGGGAGAGTTTTCCAAAGGCAGGTGACCATCAGGTCTCTATAACTATACTGTCATGGGTTGAGATTAAATTCATCTGCCTACCTTCTGCACCCTGGCAGGAGAGAGGAGAAAAGGGGCCTAGGACTGAGAGGCGTCGTGGCATGCTGGTAAATGTTTAACAGCTCTGGGTGGGGCAGGAAGTCCTCGATATATAGCATTTGCTGATTCTTGCGGTATAAGTATTCCCTTCATAATTAATTTCAAGGTAGTAACTCCGCCTCACTGAACATGCAGGTGGGAAGAGATGCACAGTTGCACATCATTATTCACTGTTTCCACCACACAGATATGCGAGTAACAAATCATCTCAAGAGCATAGATCATAGTAAAATGTGGCAAAATAATCAGAGTATGGTTATTTTGGGAATTTACTTCCTTTGTAATTTAAGTTTTAATGATGTCTATGTTTAACGACCAGCTCACAAAATTGTTGACAATTTTACATTCAGTTCTTGTGAGCTGTTACGAGCAGGCTCCTGTATACACACCACTGGAGAGGGTCCAACTAAGGGCAGGTTGGAAGGGCCTGGAAGTGCGCCTCCTTCTCAGGCAGGCTGGGCGACTCCCGGAGGTCACATGTGTGAGAAGGCAGAACCAGCCCCAGGACCTAGGAGACAGTTCTCAGTCCCCCATTCTTCCTGCTGGTCGGTTGGTGCCCTGGCCAGCCTTGTAGACCCAGGAACACCGTGTGGTCCTCGACCCCAGGATGATGACTCATGGCACCCTGGAGCAAGTGACTCAGGGAAGAGGCTGCTGGGCGGCTTGGATCAAAGAACACTGGACAAGATTTATTTCTGCCAGGAGCTAAATGGGAAGCTGAGATACTTTTCCGCTGTTGCTGGTGCCTTTGAACTGCCTTCGATTGAGCAATTGCACATATTTCCAAGAAGCAAAAATTTTTTCAAGTGGACTTATTTTTAAAAAAGAATTGCTGAAGTGAACGAGCTGGAGAGGAAACCTGAGGAAATGTTCCGGCTTACTTCCTGTCACGGCTGGGGGTGGGGGTAGGGGGTGGAGGATGGAAGTCTGGCCCTGGTGTGACCATTGTTCCGTAGGCGTGGAACCTGGGTCCCAGGCATTTCAGGGTTTCTCCTCTTCCTCCATAGTGACACTTAAGGTCCAAGGGGCTCCCCAAGTGCCCCATGTCACCTGTCCTGGCTGGCATTTGACAAGATGTCCATCATACCTTCTGTCAGTCCTTGGTCAGCAGGTAACCTCTGAATCAGCCTTCTCAAAGCATCTTCAGTTCTGGCACCTCTGCTCCTGGACCCAAAGGAATTATTGTGCAATTTGCTCCTGGCCTCCTACCCACTCCATGGGATGCAAGAAACTGAGGATGCCTAAAGGCAATAACTGTCAAGTCATACCCAATAGCCACTTCCTCCTCTCTTTAGGTTTTCTCCTCAGGATTCTGTTTGGGAAATGGGGCCCAAGACCTCTCTGCTCTCAGATTTGGGGCTGTTCACCCACCTCCCGAGGGAAGCAGACTCCCAGAGTGCATGTTCTCACAGCCCCTACTTCCCCTTTCCTGTGTCTTTCTTGCCCCTTGATAAGGGCTAGCCTCAGGTGGGCAGAGACTTACCCTTACTTCCCCACATCTCTTTTCTGTATCGTGAGCCCTTTCCATTTCCCTAAGGGCTAGCCCTTGGTGACACAAGGCAGAAAGACACTCCTTTTGTCTACCCCTTGCTGCTACAACCCTTCCCAAGACAATGAGTACAGAATGGCCTAACTGTTTGCAAGAGGGGAAGGGGAAGGCAACAGGGGTGGGGGTGTTACTATTTTAAATGTACCATCTTTCCCCTTCCCCTCCCCGCCAACCCCCTCCTCCCCACTGACTGAGCACCACTCCGGCTCCTGAACGCTTCCTCAGGGAGCTGGCCGGCCCCTCCTCCTGGATGTGGCCCTGGAACTGTTGGAGAAAATGCTGGCTCACCGCTATGGCTAGAATGGGTTCTGAATCAGGGAGGAAGGCACCCCGCCCCCACCCCCCGCCCACCAGCAGAGCCTGTAAAAGATCCGCAGGCCTGGTGAACATGGCCAGAATGTGCAGACCCCGACCGTGGGGCGGGGGCGGGGGTGGGTTTGGCAGTGCTCAGGGCCAGCCCAGCTGAAGCACCCCTGGGCCTCAGCCCCCGGATCAGAGGGAGCATGTCGAGGGTGAGAAGTCATTCAGGAAGTTCCTTCTGTTCCCTCATGCTCCTCTGCTTCCTTCTGCCCTTCTACACCCCACTGTTGCTCCACTGGGACTGCCCACAGCACAGCACGGACCTGGGACTGACCACAGCACTATATCCTCTTTTTCTAAACCCACAGCCTGTAGGCACTGGCTGTCCAGCAGCAACGCGGATGTCAGCATCACCCGATGCAAGGCCCTTGACAAGCTTAATTCCGATCGTGTCTGACCGTCTTTTATCTATTCGTCAGTGCAGAGGAGAAGCCCTGGCCAGGCCTGGACTGAGTCTCCTTTACTTACAAGAGGCAAAGCTAGGAACTCTGCCACCCAGGATGAACATAGACTGTTTGGGCCTGGTTGGGTTTTGATGATGGGTGGCTAAGAGAACTCGGATGCCCTATTCAGAGTGGGAATGTGCTGGAATCTTGCATGTATTTCCTAATTTAATCCTGACAACAATCCTAAAAGGCAGGTACTATTACCTCCATTTTCCAGGTGAGGAATTTGAGGCCATCAAGAAAGAGGTAGAGGGAGAAATAGAATCCAGTCTGCCAACCTCCAAAGCCCTCTTGCAGCATCCTGAGAATAGGAAACAGGATGAGGTCACCCAGAGGTGGACACCTACTGAGACTGCCTTATAGGGGTACAGGACGCAGCTCTGCAATTGGCCAGACCCAGGGACGCACAGAGGCCCCACTCAGCACTTTGAGCTGATATCTGATGCCCCTGAAGATGCTCCAAGTCTGAACAGGTCCGCCCTGGGGTGAGTGCAGGGAGCAGGAAATATCCTGTCATCGTGAGAGTGATCAGGAGAGGCAGGAGGATTGGAAGGCATTGCCTAAGAACTCCTGCTTTCACAGCATGAACATATTTGCTTATTATTTACTAAAAGTAAACCTTGGGCCCAAGGATCAGGGGTTCTGGGACCTTCCCTGACTGCCCCTCATTCACTGGTGTGGCTCTGGTTAAGTCCTTGCCCCTGCTTGGCCCTGTAAGGTGGGAGCAGCGGGCAGGACTGGCCGATCTCCATTGGCCAAACTCGCCATCCCCTGAGGTTGCAGAGGGACTGAGAGAGATGTTTGTGCAGCCGTTCCAAACAGTCTCCTCTGTCAAATTCTTCATCTAGAGATAGACCAGTGGTATTAATAGCAACCTAATCTCTTTCAAATTCTTTGTGCTGCTAAAATGAAAGCAAAAATTCAAAGCTGGAAGAACAAAAAAAAACCTCCCTTCTGAGAATTCTGAGTCATTCCAAAAAGGTCAGTGGAGTCTGGGTTAACCCGTTGCTTTCTGAGAGGGCCTTGGCTCTTCTCCCGACACCCAAAGAATCATGAGGAAATATGAGAGACACTTGGCTGGGAGGCTGTGCTCCTAGGCAGTGGCAGTTTCAGAGAGGGGTTTGGTCACTCCTGGGCTGGTTGCAAGGCTCTGGGAGAGGCATCCTTGGGGCCATTGTGAGTGGCCTTTGCTTGCTGAGAACGCCACCCATGAGCTGGTGGGCTTGGCCCCACAAGGAGCTGGGGAGTCAGACAGACCTGCTCCAACTTTCGGCACAGCCACTTGTGCCGGATGTGACTTTAGGCAAGTCTTCGGGACTTTGTTTCCTCATCTGTAAAATCATAATGTTCATAATAACAGTACTCCCATTACCTACCTCCCAGAGTTGCTGAGAGCACTGCACGGGGTTGATCTTTCTAACGGCCCTCGTTACATCATGACTCCTGAGGACGCCCCCCTGCTTGCTGGGACATAAGCCATTGTCACTCCCCAGCTCAAGTGCGCAGAATGGAGGTGCTCCTGCAGCGGTGGATGGGCATGCCTCTGCTCGTACGGTCACTTGGTCAGAGCAGCACCCCACCCCCCGCCCTCTCTCCTCCCCACAGCCCACAGGGTCCTACAGAGGCTATTCCCAGCAGCAGGGCTTCTACTATTGACATACAAGCGTGGGACTTTGTGGGATGAAAGGTTGATTGGACAAACTCATGGGCAGTTGTATAAATGGAAAAGTCAGAAGGCAAGTGGGTAAATGGATGGACAGACAGATGAATGAATGGGTGGATTTGCCATTCCACAGTGGGGGAGGGGTGGTCTTGCAACCTCAAACTGTGGGCCCCCTCTTTTGCCCTCGTAAGACCTCTGGCTTGACAACCTGCTGCTTCTTCCCCCGGCCCAGCACCATCCTTAGTGGCACTGGGAATGCGCACTCCAGTTCGCTGCGGAGCTAGTGCTCATGCTGGTTCTCCTGCTACCCTCTAGCAGAATCCCTGGGGGAGGAGGCAGAGTAGAAGAGGTGGAAAAATGATGGGCCTCGGAATCAGACTATCCATGGTTATAATCACTGGCCTGCCACTTGTTAGCTGTGTGATCTTGAGCAAGCAGTTGAACCTTTCTGATTCTTAGTTCCTTAATATATAAAATGGAAACAATAAAACCCATCTCAAGGGCTTAAATGCCATAGTGCTTAAAATATACCTAGCACAGTGTCTGATACTCAGTAGGCAACCTAGAAATATCTAATGAATAGAAGAATAAAAAAAAGTATGTTGGTTTGCTTTCTTTTGTGAGCATGTCCAGGGGCAGATAACATACTTAAATATGGTTTAAACACTGTTGGCCTTTTAAGTTAGGCAAATGATTAGATAGTCGTACCAACAAAGGCTCTTAAGATCATTTGAACCAGGTACAAATGTAACTGGACCCAATGCGGTTGTTTCCTTTCTCTGCACCTCAGTTTTCCTTCTTATAAATTGGGCCAGGTTAAACTTAAACACTGGCTGGAGGAAGAATGAGTAGAGTCCAAAGAGCTGATTGGCTAATGACCCACCTAACCCTTTACTGACCAGGCTGGAGAGGCAGCAAGAAAGGCCTTGGAAATGGGTTAAAGAAGGAGCGGCTGGAGACCAAACTACTAAATATTTTTCCCTTTTATGGGTCGATGCTCTAGATCACCACTTCCTGGAGATTGTATTCTAAACTTTGCTGTGATGGATGCACAGTCCGCATGCCCACGAGCTGCAGCAGAACCCAGATGTCACCCTTGGGGAGGGACTCTGCTTTTACCTTGCTATTTTAAGCAGCAAGTTTATAATAATGGATGGGAGAGAAAGCAAACGGGGCAGGAGCAGCGTGGGAATGGCCTGGGCAGGCGCGGCTGCTGGGACTCCCCCTGAGGAGCTTAGGGTTCCAACTTGCCAAGTGTGGGACCTCAGCCAGGCTCCACTCTGCTTTGTCCTGCAGCAGCTGACACCTTTCAGTGCTTTTCTAACTTAATTCCTTTCTGTTTGACTTTGCTTTCTGACCCAGGGACTAAATTAAGATCTTTTTTCAGGAGTAGGAAGTAGTGAAAAGGAAGTGGAGACATTTCTGAAGTGTTGGAATACCTCAATCCCAGAATCCTTTGGGTTAAGACCATCAAATTTGTGGTTTATTGTGACTAGAAAGAGTGCAGGATTTTAGAGACTTTCAGGGCCGGGAAAGACCTCTGGAGTAGGTGGGAACTCTGTGACCCTTGCCCCAGCCTTTTCTGAAACTCTCCCCGGAGTGAGGAGCTCACTACCTTAAAGAGCAGCCCATTGCATCTTCAGGCGGTTCCAACCACTCAAAAGTTTTCCCTGGCTTTGATCTGACCTTTCAGTCATTGTTCATGAACCTGTCCTTTGGGAGCAATAGAACTACATGAATGGCTTTTGAGTATTTGAGAAGATATTTTTATTTCTCCCGGTACCTTCTCTTCTCCAGGCTAAACATCTTCAGTTGTTTAAACATACTTTTTGTCTCCCTATATCCTTGCTTCTCTTTTTACGAACATTGCCAATTTTTCTGAATCCTTCATAGTAGGAAGAGCATAATATACTTCATGCAGGTTAAGACATAAAGAAAAAGTGGAACGGTCACCTCCCATGTTTTTGAAATGATACTCCTATTAAGACAGCCTGGATCTGCACACGTGTTACTTACCATTTTAAGTGGTTTCTTGGGGGTGTAGCAAACTTCTATGATAGGACTAGGGTTTGCAGATACTCTTGCTACGTTGCTGCCAGTACCACTGATATCCTGCTGCTGAAGCCCGAATAAAGATAATAGAAATTAACCACAGAGCTCACCTTTGTGCAAATACAAAGCTCAATTTATCCATATAGTAACCATTGAGAATGGGAGACAGCATGACCTGGCCCCGTGGCTCTCGTTCCTGAGAGCCAGGTCCGACCCACCCAGTGTGGCTTCCCCTTCCTGTCTCACCTCCCCCTAGGCCTCGAGCTTGTCTATTCAGAAAATTCCATCAGGCGCTTCAGCGTTCATGGCTCAGCTCAAACACCATTTCTAAAGTAGGCTCTTCACTAAAACTATGTGCTACCCATCACAATTTCGATAATTAGGAACATTTTTGGGGATCCTGCAACTTGTCGCTTTCCAATTAGTTACCCTGCTATGCTGTTTTCCAGCTGCCCCCTGCCACTGAACTCTGTTCTTCTTGAAGGCCAAGGCTACATCTTCATCATCTGTATGTCAACAGCACCTAGCACAGGGCCTGGTAGAGCGGGTGTAAATTGCACGCTTGTGGTGAGTGAATGGATGAATGAATGAGTGAGTGAATGAATGAATGACTCAGTTCACGGGTGTTCCACTTCGGATGAGATTTCTTTAGCTGTCCAGTAGGGGTCACCTTAACTGTTTCAGAGAGAATGGGACTACCTTTCTACCACAGAGAATGACAAAAGTCAGGATGACAGTCACATCAAGCAACCCCAGGGCTAAAGTTCTCTAGTCTTTAAATACACATCAACAAAAAAAATTTGGGGTAAATCTGGTTACCCGTGAGGAGTCAGGCCTCTCTCCTGCCTCTAGGAGCTCAGTCAGAGGAACATGCGTCAGGTGAGGGCGTTGGTCAGGGCTGTAGGTGACGCCAGCTGTGAGCCTGCCCCATGGGACTCTGGCTTGAGGCCCTCTCCGAGTCCTTCCTGTGGGAAGCAGAGAGCATCTAGTATCATAGGAGGTGGCGGGGCTTCCTGCCTCTTCCTCCTGCAGCCTCCAGACTGCAGCAGTCTGTACCCTGCCTAAGACCCAGGACATGGTAGGCACTCAGTATATGAACATGTCCTTTGTCCTCTGCATGTGTCCCAGCAAACCCTTGACAGTGGCTGAGGTCAAGGTCTAAGAATGACCTCCTGCCTGGTGATTTTCACCTGCCATCCAGCAGAGCAGCTCCTTCAGGAACCTCTGAAAGTGCAGAAGCAGGCTAGTTGTTGGTTCTGCAGGCCTGTGAAGGTGTCCATACCCCATTAGGGGAAAGGGACCTGAAGGAGCTTAGAGGTGGGAAGAGGCTGGACAGAGCCCTCTGGACTCTGGCCAGGCTTTCTGAGCTGCAGACTTCCTGCACCCCCATGGCCTCTGTGAGCACTGCTTTCTCTTGGGCTCTCTACTTCATTTCACCTTTGAAACAGTCCTATGTGGGAGGCATTGTTATCTCTGTTCCCCTGACTAGGAAACTGAGGCTCAGAGGTGAAGCCAACGCTCAAGGCCTCACAGCCACTCAGTGGCAGAGTGGAGACTCAGACCCAGGAATCTGATTTCAAAGCCTGTGCTCTTTCTACCTTGCTATCCCGTCTCTCCAGATGGTGACTCAACATCACTGGTCTCTCTTTCCATGAGGTAGCAGAGGAGCCAGACCCACTAGAGAGATCATGGACCTAGGCCTCTTGACTGGCAGGAAACATGAAAGAGCAGTTACAGTCACAAGTGACAGTATAGTAGTTACAAGTTAGTAGGTACAAGTATACCCAACCCAGGTGGACTTAAACACTGAAATTTGTTTATGTAATTGACTGGTTTAGAAAGGGTTCAGCCGGCAGGTAAGCTTGGATCAGGGCTCCAGCTCTGTTTCACGGCAGGTCTGTTGGCTCTGCCCTGTCCTCTCTGTGTGTCAGTTTTATCCTCAGCCTGGCCTCCCTCATGGAAGCAGAATGGCATCAGCAGCACCAGGTCCACATCTGCGCCCTCCACTGCCCATAGTGAGAGAAAGCATCTGGGCCCTCAAACACTGCCACTGCTCATTGGCTTAGGCTAAATCTATTGTCTGTCCCCAAGACAATTACTATGTCAAGATTGATGAGATTATGCTGATTGGGATCAATCCCAGCCAGGCCTCAAGGCTGCTACACCAGGGTGAAGGGGCAAGCCTGGTTCTGGAGGAGGCAACCCAAGGTTGCTGGGGGTGAGCACTGCACAAGGCACATGAGACGCACCCAGGCCAAGCCTCCAGAATCATGGTTTTAGCAGGGCTGACAGACCCAACGAGGTTTGTCCTCAAGTGAGAGAGCTCTGAACTAAGGGTTAGAAGAACTGCTGAGGAGTGTGGGGGAGCCATGGGGCAGGAAGTTAGGAAACACCATCCCTTCCTCTTCCCCCACCCAGCCAAAGAAGCCTGTCAAGTATAGCGGAAGAGTTCTGGCCTCAAAATCAGAGAGACCTGGATTCAAATGCTTAGTTCTTCATATGAATTGGGCACATAGCTGCCACTCTCTGAAGCAGTTTTCTCATCTATAAAATGTGAATGTTAACACATGCATCAGAGATCATCATGAGGATTAAATTAGGCGATGTTGGTAGTGCTCCTAGGACAGTGCCAAGTACCAGTAGGTGCTCAGTAAATGGCGTCCATCTGATCCCAAAGGAGTGTCTTCCATTAGCTGTGGCTTTGAAGAGGCTGAAGCACTTTTCTCCCTTCCGGGATAACTGTGTTTACTGCAAGGACCAAATTAGATGCAAAATCTCTAAGGCCACCTCTGACTTTGTAAACAGAGCTAGTGAACAGGAGGAAATGCAATTCCAAATGCCCTTTATTTCCACCTCTGGTGTTGACACAAACTCAAGCAGGCTCTCTCTGCCGCTCATGACCCCTGGAAATGGAACCCAGCATGGGTCAGGGATGGGAGTGGATTTGACTTGTCCTTTTGGCATCTCCTCAGCCTGCGGAGCCCAGGCCTCCTGGAGCACCTTTGGGGCTGACACAGCAGAGGTTCCGGGCACCTGCAGCCACTCCTGCCATGCCCCACATTCCCGAGGACGAGGAGCCCCCCGGAGAGCTACAGGCAGCCCAGAGCCCCACCAGCCAAGTAAGTGCCCCCTCCCTGCCTGCGGCTGGCCTGGCCAGGGCCAACCCAAGCGCCTTGGGCTGATGCCACAGAGCCCGGCCTGGCCAGAGCGTTTGCCAACAGCCTGTGCAGGCTGCAGTGGGCGCCTGGGGAAGGTGTGCAGCGCCCACACTGAAGAATAAATGCACAGAGTTCCTTTGAATTCCCCACAGCCCCCACAGACCTGGAGAGTGGACCCCCCTCGGCTCTGACTGACTGAGGCCTCCTGGGACGTCGAACCGCCCTAACCCTGTAGACCCCCTCCTGGAGTGGAGGAAGCCTTGGAGGAGAACCTGGTCATGTCAGGGTCATGCGCACCATCAAGAGTTGCTTAAAGTGAATCACTTAAAATGAAGATCAGATTTTCAGAGTAAATAATGAAAAAGATTCTTAGCAAAATTATATTATAAAAAAGGAAATGATTAAAATAAGTCCACGTAAAGGGTCTCACTGAGATTGTACTGTACAAATGAAATTATGGAAGCAAGTTATTTTTTAGCTATATATACTACAAATATAGATTATATGTCACTTTTTAGAATGAACAAAGAATCAAGTGTGTTGACTTTGGTCTGCATTTATTTATTTTTATAACGACAAGATGATCTGTTCACGTGATACCTCTTCCTCCACATTTTACTGTATGGTACCTTCATTAGGAGATTCTGGTAATTTAATATGTGAGATCATTTATTTTCTCAAGGACGTATTTCAACCTTTCAATATTCATATCATTCTCTTGTGAAGAACCTATCTTACCTCATCCTCGTAATTTTGTTCTTCATTTGTTAACTAATCCAGCTCCATTTGTTCCTCATTGGCCCAAGACCTTGCACGTGAAGTTCTCCAACCTTGTTTTCTTTTGCTTCATGAATTTTGTAATTGGTTTGCGCTGAATTTGTATCATCCTGTTATATCTGACAGTCAACTCAACTGTCCCCAATCAAAAGAGAGAGACACTTGTTAAGTAAGCAAAGAATGTATGAGTGACAAGTGAGAAGATTCTTAGTGAACACCTTAATGTTATGATGACATTCGTTTTCTCACACATCATAACTCTGGGAATTTAGATAGTAAATACTTAGAAAAGAGTGGCCTCTTGTATCTCCATATCCCCAGCTCATGGAGTCGCAGAACTTGGCAGCCTTGGGAAGTCCTTGAATTTATAAATGGCAGTGGGCCAAGCCCCCAGGTCTCTGGCTGAAGGCAGCCAGCTTAGGGTTTTACTGAGACACCCTCCCAGGAGTGTCTTGGGCCACAGAGGACGCTGCTCCTCAGTTGCTTTCAGTGGCTCGAAATTGCTCCTCTGCAAAATATTCACATCTGGAGTCAAATGAAATTGTTCCCAGTCCTCAGGTCACTGTTTTCCAGGGTTCTGGCCTCTTAGCATCCCTACCCTACCCCTCAGTTCTGGGCTTCTTGCCTTGGCTATCTCTGACCATTTCCAGCCACTTCGCTAACAGTGGTAGCGCCCTAAAGCCAGACTCTGATGCAAAATCTAGCTCTGAGATCCTGGGCAACTCCCCCAAACAGCTGCCACATCGTGCTCCCTAAGAATACAAGTACTCTTATAAAGCCCTGGCCGGTGTGGCTCAGTTGGTTGGAGAACCATCCCATAACTGAAATATTGCGAGCTAGATTCTTAATCAGGGCACATACCTAGGTTTCAGGTTTGGTCCCCAGTCCGGCACGGGTGCATGTGAGTCCCAGTCCAGGCGCCAACGCTGGTCTAGCCACGTATGAGAGGCAACCAATCGATGCTTCTCTCTTGCATCAATGTTTCTCTTCCTTTCTCTCTAAAAGCAATGAAAAAAAAGTTCTCAGGTGAGGATTTAAAAAAAGTATTCTTTTATAATACTTTTAAATATAATAATAATATTAATAGATTGACAATTATGTAACTCCACCCTCCATGAAAAGATCCTTTTACACTGAGTTCAGTTCATCTTGGCTCCTAAAAGGAGACACAAAACCAGAAAGCACAGAAACCTGCTAGCCCTTCTGACCATCATGGCTTCAAACTACACATAGGCAGCTCCATCGGGTCAGAGGTGAGGGTAGGTTTCTAGGCGTGGCCAAGCAGGTGAAGGGTTTCATGATCCCACCACACAGGTGAGGGGCAGAGGAGCTTGAGCTCCAGATTTCTGGTCCCCACTAGCTCACTCTCCCTGTGACCTTGAGCAAAACCAGACTTCTATCACTTGAGGGAGAGGGCCCCCATCGTCTCTAAAATTCCTTCAAATGCCATGACTCTATCTCTGTGCTGTGAGAGGACAAGAAAATAAAGAGACTGTGGTTCTAATGGCTTTGGCATTGCCAGAGCCCAGCAAGAGAAGGACCCATGAGGAATTCAGGTGATTCATGGTCAGGATGCCCAGGTCTTATAAGGAAGGACCATTAGCACAAGATTTAGGAATGGGGACTCTGGAGTCACACCAAGCTGTGCTCCTCCACATCCTGGCCAAGAGACCTTGTGCAAGTCTGTTAAGTTTTCCGTGCTTCTGGTTCTTCATCTTTTCCCTGGGGCAACTGTTAGTAGCTGGCTCCTAGATTCTGTCTGCTCAGCCAGCATGGAGTGCCTTCTTTGGGCTGAGGGACAACAGAGCTCAGACTGAAGTCCACATCAGATTCAGTATTTTATTCTCTGCCCTTACAGATAGACACTGGGCCTCCCTGAATTCTCTAGAAGCCCACAGTCCTTGTCAACGAAGAGCATCTTCCTCTATTACACCATTCAGACAACCCTGGCCAGGGGGCCACGGCCTGAGCAGAGGGTCAGGCCTGTGAGCCAGGCTGGAGCCTCCGGGGGCTGGAGCCCAAGTCCCTGGGAGCAGCGGAAACCAGGCAGCCAGGGAAGCAGGGCTGGCCCGGAGGGCTTGGCTGGAGCTTTCGGCAGCGTGTGAATTCCCACTCTGTGAAGCAGGCAAAGAATGGAGCATCCTTCTGAGTTTACAGCTCCCCGGGGTCCAGCCCTACTTCTGGTTCCTCAGGCGCCAACCCCCAGTTCCCATGACAGACCCGACTGCTAGCTGAGCCCTTCTCAAAAAAACACCAAAGCAGGAGACCGAGATCCTGTTTTTCTCTCTGCATGCACACACATACACTCATATACACACAGAGAGACTCTCACATACATACACACATGAACGCGCACACACGCACTCTCTCTCTCACATGTGCACACACACACCCTTTAGGTCCCTAATCAGAAGCTATAATCAAAACCGACAGAGAACTAAAGGCTCCTGACAGTGCGCTCTGTGAGGCTGTGCCCTGAGCCGTGCTTTCTGGGGTGGCCTTGGAACAGGGAGGAACACCTCCCCAGAGACCCCTTGGAAAATATGTGCTCCCTCCGTGGAGGGAAAAGACACAAATAATCCATTCTCTCTGGCAGGACTGAGATGAAGACAAAACAAGTGTTATGTGTAAAACACTTGGAACCTGGCGAGGACTGTGCAGAGTGGGGACACGTCCCCAGCTCCCCCAGCGAGAGCCCTCATGCCATGCTTCCTGTGTGGCAGACACTGCCCTCAGCACTTTACATGTAGTAACTTCACAACCCTAAGAGGCAGGTATGATTGCCATCACCTTTTCAGATGAGAAAACTATGGTGTGTAAGTATACGCTAATCACTAGAAACCACACCGTACCATGAAAGTTTCAATTGTTGAGTTCGTCTTTCCTGAGCTCATTTCCATTTACCTCATCACATAAGAACTGCCTCAGTTAAGATCATCCATGAAATATCTTTAAATAAATTATCAGTAAAACATGAAGACCTGCTGTACAGGTATATGAGATATTGGAGACATCTCTGGGGCACCTGCTATGTGCTCATCCCTCCAAGGTACATACCATTATCTTTATTTTATAGAAGAAAGGAAGTCTCTGTGAGGTTATGTAATTGTCAAAGGTCACATAGTTGTGTCATAGTCGAGTGGAGATTGAAACCTAAGTTTCTGCTGAGGTGCTCCTGCCAGCTTTGCCTTCTTCCCCGCCCCAACTCGGTGGTAAAGCCAGTGTCCTGGACACTAGAGCCCCCAGGCATGGGGAGCTGGTGCTTGATGCCTCCTCATTCTCTATGAAAAAGAAGCCAGAAAAGATCAAGAGGACAGTTACCCCAGGATGGCTTCTAGTGGTTCTGGTCTTAAGAGCTGTGAGAGTGTTGCTGTGTAAGCAGGTGACTAGGATAAAGCAGAAAGCGTTTTAGAAATGTTGGTTGTTACAATGGTCAGGAATATATATTACAATTATTTGCCCTTAGTTCCTTTTCTGAACAATGGAGCAGCTTGTCATTTCTGTTTCTCTGATTCTCCTGTCAGACTGCATGGGAGCTACTTAGGGTCTGGGGTTATGTCCTTCATATGTGTTTCTCCAGTTCTCAGCATAGGCGGTGGCATGTGGTGGTTGCTTAGGGGAGGGTGGATGGATGGAGGGATGGATGAGTGATAGGTTGGTGGATAACTGGCTGGCGGGATGATTAAATTTCCGGACTGAAGGGTGGAAGGAAGGGAGGGCAGAATGGTGTTAGGAAAGGGGGAGGAGGAGAGGATAGAAGATGAAGATGGATGGACGACTGGCTAGCTGAGTGATACACTCTCATGGAGTAAGGCTAATAGTGCGTGCACTTCAGTTCTCCTCAAGTGGGTTGGCACGAGAGTCAAAACAGTGATGAAGAAGGCAGGATAATCAGTGATTCTTGGTCCCTGACCTCTAGGAATAGAGTGGACAATGGCAGGAACGAGGGCCCACCAGAGGCAGGGCAGGGCAGAGCGTGGGTGCGTGGAGGAGGCGGCATCTACCCGGTGGGTGCTGGGGAGCCTTCACAGAACTGGAACTGGCCCTCAGGGCTTGGCAGGGAGGAGCCTGTGTCCAGCAGCCTCAGCAGAGGCACTTCTGCTCTCTCCCGTGCTCTTAGGACTTGCCTCTGGAATAGTCATTTTCTCACAAGTCCCCAGAGAGACTTTTTCTCCTGTCAGAAGAGCAGCGATTCCCCTTTGCGGCCCAGGCCCCTCTCCCCAGAGGCAGTCCTTGTTTGCCCTCCCGGCTGTGAGAGAGGGACCTGGGGATGCAGCCACCACAATGTCCACCCTCTGCCACCACCCTCACCCATCAAATCCTTAAAACAAGCCTGGAAAATGGCGATTATTAGCTCCACACACTGTTTGAGAACATGAAACTCAGAGAAGTGAAGTAATTTGTCCAAGGTTACCCAGCTGGGATTCCGGTCTAGGCTCCCTGACTTCACTACCCCACTCAGCCTGTTGGCAGGGTCCTTCTCTCTGCCAGGGCCCAAGTGCAGGAGCTGAACTCCTCTCTCCTGCCTGCGCTGGGGCTGGGGCTGGGGCTGGGGCTGGGAGCTTCCGAGCCCAGGCCTGGTCACATGACATTGGGGAAAGGAAGATAATATTCCCGTCTACGACACTGGCCTATATTTATCCCTGTACCCGCGCAGTTAGGAAACTGTTGTGAATTCCTGGGAACTTAAGAGTGAGATAAACATTTAAATGTTTCTATAAGTTTATTTAAGGAGACTAAAATGTGACCTGCTGGTTTATTATAGGGTGGGTGAGCTTGCGGGAGACGGCCCAAGCGCTTGGCGGATGGCAGGGTCGGAAATGGACCCCTGGGGAGGCTGGGCCCCTGGAAGGGTGAGGGGGGCCCTTGCTATCTTTACTCAGTTGTGTGTTCAGCCTTGTGCTGGGAGGGCTGCCTGGAAGTAGGGGCTTATGAGGGAGGGTGCAGCTTGGAAGAACAAGAAAGGTGGGTTGGAGACCTGTGGGGCACTGGGAACAGGGAGGTGAGACCAAAGGCCTGGAGATGAGTATAAGAGTAGCTTGTGTAGTGGGAAAGCCAACAGCCCTAGTGTTTGGTCCCTTCCACTGTTTACCACCTGCAGAGCGCTGCACAAGGCTGTTTTGCATTGGTAAAGTAGCCGTTGAAATGGGAAAGGGAGGAAAGAAATGCGCCAATCACCCACTTCACGGCCAGGGCCTTCACTTTCTCCTTTGTCCTCTTCTAGGAGGTTGGGAGGTAGCATCACCCCCAGTCTGTAGATGGGTTTTCTGAGTTTCATTCACAGATATGCCATTAGGAATAAGTGAGAAAACAGGGAAAGCGCCTGGGACAGGGCCCCATACGGTAGCAGGTTTCAGGAAGTGTCAGTTCCCTCTGCCCACATTTGTTCCTTTGCTTCTCGGGTCTGAAACCTGCAGGTGCAGCTGTACTTGGCCTGAGAAGGAGTGGAGCCAGTTGGATGTGGCCTTGGAGGTGGGCTTCTCTGGGAGTCACTGGTTACTCGGGCTTACGTGCTCAGATGCCTAGAGAAAGTGCTCTGTGCTCCTCCAGAAGGGCTATGCCCCCTAATCTACCTCCAAATGATCGGTCAGATCCAAGACTAAGAAGGACAACTTCTTTAAAACCCAATTCCAAAGTAATGAATTGAGTCCCAAAGGTAGCAATAACCAAGTAACTTCTGACCCTCACTAAACATGTACTAGGGGCCAGGTGCCCCCCACAAGCTCTCCATTTGGAGCTGCCAGACTTAACAAATGGAAATACAGTTATGTCCATGCCATATTTGGGCCATACTTATATTAGAAGTTACTCGGTGTTCAAATGTAAGTGGGTTTTACATGACAATCCTATTTCTCTAACAACCTGTTAAATTCTTGTAGCTTCCCTGTGACATAGTTATTTTACAGATGAGGTAACCAAGGCACAGAGAGTCTAGGGAACTTGCTCAAATTCACACAGCTAGTAAGTGAGAAGCTGTGTCATGAATTAGTGTGGCTCCCAAGACCCAGGCCCCTGAAGGCCTGAAGCCAGTAATTTGCCTGGGGGATTCCATATTTGGCTTTCTTCAGGCCCTGTCTCTATTTGGCAGGTCAGAGTCGGGGAGCAGGGGTGGGTATTTACACCGCATTAACACCTGGCAGAATTCACCCCAGGGGGCCCCTGAATCTTCCCACACCCACTTCTGGATAGCTGTCTCCCCAGAGTGAAGCCCAGCCCACACGAGACTGAATGTTCCCCACAAAACAATTTTGAAAAAACACTAGAAGTTGTACAGAACTTTCTCAACCATTCTGAGAGCTGATTAGGGAAAGAACACTGATTTTATTACTGTGTATTTTGTACACATTGGAAGGAGAGAGTGAGGAGCTGTCCAGGACATTCCATCAGGGGATAAAGGATTCCTCCCTGATTGCTTCGTGCCTCTTGGCTTTTAAGCAGCTTAAAATTGTGTGGTTACGTGTTTGGCACTTGCCACCCACGGTTTGCTTCTGTCTTTCTGTGTGGGCACCTCTGCCCTAACCCTCCTCAGAACAAGGGGGCCTGCAGCCCCGCCGGTGGCAGCCAGCTCAGGAGAGCTTTGCTGCAAGTGGCCTTCAATAGGAAGGCAGAGAAAACTTTCTCAGGAAAGCAGCTCTAATGCTTCGCAAGCCATTGACCTCACTGGTGTCAACCGAGGGGGTGCCAGGCCCTGGGTGCTGCCTGGGGCTGAGCTGGGTACTTCCACCCCATGTTCCATCCCGTTGTGCTCACTGGGAAGCATTGCTGAGGCTGCCTGGTTCACCAGTGTCTTCCCAGGCCCTACCATAGACCCCGACGCATTTGCAGGATGGACAGAATAAAGCATAGTAATGTGAGAATATTTACAGATTGACCCCTCTCTTACAACCTAAGACATTTGGAAACTTTTGTGAGTCAATCATAAAGAGAAGAATCAAGACAACCTGCTTAGTAAATAATTGGCTGGAGCCTGAGTATACTGAGGAAGGAAGGAGGGAGGGAAAGAGAGGGTGTGGGTGGGGAGGGTAAGCAGCTGAAGAGTCCAAGGGAGAGGGCAGGCAAGGGTGGGGGCGAGGCTTGTCCTCTTTTTCTGTCCTTTGAGAGGTGAGAGTGAAGACTGAAGTTCTTTTTACACTCTTTTTTGTTTGCTGAACAAGCCTTTAACGCTTTTCTTCTTGGATCCTGGACCACGTGGATCACAGCTCCATTACATTTCAGGTTAAATTGTTTAACTACAGAGTCAAACCATGGATGGTTAGAAGGCGCATGCATTTCTCTTTATCAGCTAGGGATGTTTCTATTTACCAAATCATTCCCCCGTTTTTATAGTCTCATGTTTTTATATCTTACACTTAATTCTTGGTTATTTCAAATTGCTTTAGGAAATAGTGTATCAATAAAATAAAAAAAACTATATTTTACTTACTTAGCTTGAATTATATTCAACTCTTAGAAATGGATATATAGCATAACCCCAACTGCACCGCCATGATTTTTTCTTTTCAGAACACAGCATGCAGAAATTAATGGTTGCCCCCCACCCCCACCCCTTTACACAGACCTATCCCGTCTGGACCAAAGCATGCTGAGAGTTTGTAAAAGCCCCTCTCCAAGGGAGGACAGAAACCATGTGATATAACGAGTGTGAAAATGATGTTTTAGCCACAGAACATTTTTTTCTTGTTCACTAAAGGATTCATACAAAAAAAATCTAAATATGACAAATATGAATATATTTGGAGCTCCAACTTTCACGATCAAAATAACTTCTCCACCCAGGGAAGGAACCTCACACATACTGTAAGCACGGTCAGTGTTTTGGTGGACATTCCTGTGGCAACAGTCACCCACAAGGCCATATGGGAAACAAGCTCCATCAAGATGATGTGGGAGGTGTACATGATGAGTAAGTCCCAGAGAACTAGGTGCCTGGAGTTAATGATACTATATTGCATACGTAAACATTTGCTAAGGGCGTAGATCTTGTGTTTTTATCATCATTTTCATCATAAGTAAAAGGCAAGAGGAAACTTTTGGAAGTGATGAGTAGGTTTATATCCTAGATTGTGGTAAGGATTTCACAGGCGTATACTATCTAAATGCATCAAATTGTAGGCATTACATATGTACAGATTTTTTATATCCATCATACCTTAATAAAGAGGCTTAAAAAGGAAAAAAAGATGGGTGGAGAAGGTTTTAAGCACAACACTTACCCAAATGAAGGACTGTCACTGAACATCAGGAATGTGTGGGTGCCACCACCTCTTCTCCTGACCTTCATTTCTCCCCCGCCAGGCTGACCACAGCCTGAACTTCCCGCAGCATTTCTCTCTGGCTTGTCAGTGATTTCCTAGGTTTTCACCACAGAGGCCTTAGAGGTTCCCTCATTATAGTGCATGAAAAGTGGACCTTGTTAAGCTCAGATGAATGCTTTCTGGGGAATGAAGGAGAAACTGGATTATTCTCTGAATAATCCAAATAAACTGCAGTCACCCCTTTGACAAGATGGCTCTGAGTGTCATGATGCCAGAACGAATGCCCCAGCTCCTGGAAGCTTCCTCCATCCCAAGCCTCACTCAGTCTGTGTGTTCGTTCTAAACCCCCAGGGCCCTCCAACCACAGGAATATCTTGCAGCCCGCCCACCATTGTTCTGACTGGGGATGCCAGTTCACCGGAAGGAGAAACTGACAAAAACCTGGCCAACAGGTATATCTCAGGTGCCTGATCTTTGTGCTGTGAAGAACAGTATTTCTTAGCAAGCAGGGATGAGACAGCTATATTTTTATAAATTTTTCCTTCTTTCTTGAATCATTTTATTGATGAAAATACAATCAAGCAACTTTTCAAAATGTGAGAGAGCTTGGGCTTTTTCATTATCTTTCCCCCTCCCCCCAATTATTTTTTTCTCTGCTGGATTTGGCTCTTTGCACTCTGCTAAGCTTTAGGAAAAGCACAGATGATAGCAGAGGAGTCTCCTTTAGTAAGTGCCCAGATATTTACAAACAGACCTGGAAGATGTGAGTCTTTCCAGGGGTAGAATCTTGCCCCTGGCCAAAGCAGGTCCTGGGTGGAGGGTGATCTCTTGAAACGGACATTGGCTCACAGGCACAGGGATGTCACTGCCTTGGCTTCATACAGCACTAGCCCAATCACTAATCCAGCTAGAATGAGATAGCCTAAGGACGATTTCCAAAATGTTACAAAGATGATTCTCATACAACTATAGCGTGAGCATGTATCAAAGCTATATTTAAGTCATTAATGAGGGACCCGTCATCAATCACCAGGGTAACAAAGCCATTTCAAAGGAGGATATAAGAAATGGATATGCATATATAATCAGTGGGGACAAAAAGAATGCTGGAATAAAATTGCTAAATTAGATGTAAAATATGTTAATGTTCCACAAGGCAATGAAACTCTATTTTCATCTTTTCTTCTAAGCGAAAATCATCTGCATCTCTACCAGACAACAATTATTTCTATCTTATGAATTTTCTGTAAGTTAGATGTTCACTCAGTCTATGTCCTAATAAATAGCAAATAGTCAAAGTTATATCTTATTAGGGCAGTGGTTTGAAAACTGTTTCATGCATCAGCATCCCCTGGGGAGCCTGTCCAATCACAGATGGCTGGGCCTCGCTCGAGTTTCTGATCTGGTAGGTCTGGGGTGGAGCTTGAGAATTTGCATTTCTAACAAGTTCCCGAACTTAGAAAAGCTTGTAAGGCGATGCTCTCATATGACTCTGAAAAAAGAATAGACAGGCATCTGTTTGCCTATTTCCAAGCTGTGAACCAATTTTCTTAACAAGATGTCTCTGTTCTTTCAGAGCTCACAGTCCCCACCGGAGGCTTTCTCACCGACACTTGAAGGTTTCCACTGCTTCGCTGACCTCTGTGGGTAAGGGCAAAGCCAGTTTATCTTACTCCTGCAACTAGACATAGGGGTCCAGCCGAAGGTGTGTTTGAGGAGGAAGATTGAGTTCTGGCCGTTGGGCCTGGCGAGGCCCCTTGCCCTCTGCTACACCTCAGGCAGGTCCATCCCAATGAGCCCAATAGAACAGTCAGTCAGCCCCTCAGTGTTTGGGCCCAAAAGAGGTATGATGTCTCATTTCAGTTTATTTTGGTAAAAAGACAAGACCGGGGTGTGAAGAGGAAGACAAGGAAATAAGTCAAAAGAGGCAGAAGAGCTGCATGAGGCCCAATTTCAGGACTCAGGGAGCAGGAGACATGTCTGTCTCTCAGGCAGGCGCGTGTCTGAATGTAAAGCTATCCCAGTGGTCCTCAGAGCCTGCCCTGGACCATCAGAGCACAGATATGATACAGACTTGGTCCCCTGCCTTCATGTTACTCATGGTCTACAAAGACACTAAGAAGTGAATGGGTATAATAAGGACACTGTATCAGAAGGCCCCTTGCAGAAGTGTTAAGGAAATGGAGGCAGAAAGGGACCCAGTTCTCCTTGGAGAGGGGGAAGTTTGGATAGGTGTTCCAGTGGAGGGAGTATGTGAATTACCTTAGCAAGTTGGAGAGATAGGCAAGAGGGAGGAAAGGCATTGTGTTCCAGGTGGAAGAAGCAACATGCTGGGGAGCAGAAGCCCTAACAGAGCGACTGAATGTCTTCTGTGTGTATCAGTTGGGGCTCTCACATGATGAATCCAACTCAAAATAGCTTAAACAAACAAAAAAAATTAAAATTAAAAAAATTAAAGTGTGGTTTCAGGTAGTGCTGAATCTAGATGCCCAAGTTGGATAGTTAGTAATTGTCCCATCCCATCTCTCAAGTCTCCTCTCTAAAGAAAGTTCCTCTTCCCCATTATCCAACACAGTTCACAGGATTGCCTCTCATTGACCTCCCATGGCCATCCCTGAGCCAATCCCTGTGGCCGGGGGCATTGAACTCATTGACTGGTCGGGGCTGGTACGCAGTCCCATTCCTGGCACTTGAGGTGAGGTGAGGGGGTGGCATTAGCATAATTGAGAGGGATTTTATTCAATGCAAATCAGGGAGCTAGGAGAAGAAGGGGAAATGGAAGCTAGAGAGGCACGATGGGTGCCATTCACCACCGAGGGGCTGGAGGGGAATGACCTCAGGTGGAGTACATGGGGTCAACAAAAGTGGCTGGGCCCAATTTGGCATTTGGACATCATTCCATGAGGAGTCCCAATGAGGTGAGGCAGAACAGCATGGTCAGATACGGCTCTGAGCAAGGCCAGTCTGAAAGCCAGTGGAGGGTGAAAGGGATGGGATAGCCTATGAAGTGGCTGATGTAATTGTGCAGATGTAACTGTAAGAGCTAATGAGCGAGAATGGAGATGAGGGGCATGGTCCAGAAATAGGTACCCACAGAGCATAAATGATGATCAGGACTTGATTAGCTGGTTGAATGTGGTGGGACTAAAGAAGAGGGAGTGTGGACTGACTCTCATGTTTCTGGGCAGCCGGGTGAGAGGTAGTGTCATTCACCCAGAGAAGGGGCAGCTTTGAAGAAGAATTGGGGGCAAGCACTGTGAGTGGAGGAAAGCGGGGAGAGAGGAGACCATGTGACTTTGGCCCATGATCTTCTGAGTGCTCCCTTTATCCACACACCTTGCGTTCAGTAGCTTGTGGAAGAATCAGAGTCTCCAGGGCTGGCCTTTCCCTGACAGCAGAGTTTAGGACAGTACTGGGAAACTACATGGCTTCATGACCATTTGTGACAGGACCTGCCACAGCCACAGGCTATAAGCCAGAAGGGCCAAACCTGCTGAGAAAGCCCTGTCTGTCCCCACATAGCCCTCCTCATAGCCCAGGTCTGGGCCGAGTCTGGCTGGCTGAGTCTGCCCTGGGCAGCCTCCCTGCGCGGGGGCTGTGGAGTGGCAGAGACTCTCACCTTGTGCTTACTCTCCGTCTGCAGACCCTGCAGGGCATGTCATTGACCTGGTAAATGACCATCTGCCAGACATCAGCATCTCAGAGGAGGACAAGAAGAAAAACCTGGCTCTGCTGGAGGAAGCCAAGCTGGTGAGTGAGCGATTCCTGACCCGCCGTGGGAGGAGGTCCCGGAGCAGCCCCGGCGACTCCCCATCAGGTAGGATGTACATGGACTACCCTGAGCCCCTTCGAGGAGGATCGGGGGGAGGACCAGGCCCCCAGCTGCACTGGGAGCCCTGCTTTCAAGGGGCGGGCTTTGACATGCATGCTTCCAGGCCTCTGGGCCCAGGAGGACGAGCCTTACAGAGAGAATCCTGTGAGGGAAGGACATCTTTCCCTATTTCAGAAGCTCCCAAATAATGACCCAACTCTAGCCAGAAAACTCTTTTTGTTTTTTGGGTCTGTGTGTGTCCATTGTGTCTTCTTGTTTCTATAAGAAATGTCAGCCCATGAACTTAGTGGGGGCTCTCCCAGCTCGGACACATGCATAGAGAGAAATCCTCTGTGTGATGCCTGTGCGCACAGACTCCTGGGTTGCCTGCATGGGCAGAGTCTCTATGGCTCCCCCCACCCTTTCCCCAGGAGATCCTGCTCTACGGACACGTCCACGGGAAGGGTCTGGAAAGGCAGGCACTGGGCCCCCTCTCCCTGATTTCCAGCTTCGGGCTGTGGGAAGGGTCCTAGGCATTGTGAGGGAGGGGAAGGCGGTCTTTGGCATCTTTATGGGATTTCTGGATTGGAAGGAAGGTGTTCCTGGGCGCTGAAATCCACCCTGCTGCACCTTTGGCTAACATCACTCTTTTTCCTGAGCAAAGAGTTGAGGCACGTTTTAGACAAGCCTGAACGTACTGAGAAGGCTAGGGGAGCATTTGGAATCAGGGCCCTCCTGTCAAGTCTAGGAGGTAGAGCCTTTGCAGCTGTCCCTGTGCCAAGCAATGCCAGGTCCTGTTTCTATAGGGTGCTTTGAGATCAGGTCGAGCAGGCTGAGGACTGTGACCCCAGTCCTCACCCCTGCAGACGACCCCAGTGCCCCTTCTGTTGGGCTGGCAGCAGGAGGGCACTGGGCTGTGGTAGGACCCTTTTATGCCGCCATAAATCAGCTCCAGAATCAACCCCCGATCTCAATGAGGAAGACCCAGTTCCCATAGGTCAGAAATACACGAAAAGATGTCTTCGTTAAGCTGAAGTCCTAAACCTTCATAAATGTTGGCCAATGTGTGTTTGTCTCAACAGCTGTCTCCCCAAACCTCAGCCCCAGAGCTTCTCCTACATCTTCAAGGAGCAACTCACTCACAGTCCCCACACTGCCTGGTGAGGTCCAGCCCCCTTGGCATTTCCTGCCCTGGTTTCTCTCCTTGGGTGGCAGCTCAGCCCTTCCCTTGGCCTGACCACAAGGCCTCTCATCTTGCCGGCTTCCCAGGCAGACCCCCTGTTTGGGCCCCTCCCCAGGTGGCTCCCAGCGGGGCCTGGCTGGCCTGCCTCAGAGGCGGCAGATATATGTTACTTCGGGGTTTTGAGCTCATGTGGGGAGACAGATCTAGCCCAGGAGAAGGTAGGCTGGGTGAGCACAGGGGCAGGGTTGTGGGAAGGGGGCTGTGACTTGTACTATCTGCCTAGAGAGAAGTCAGGGAGAGGTCATTTCAGATCCTCTATTTGAACCACTTTGGCTTTTGGTTTCTGCCCTTTCATTAGGCTGTGTTCTGGGCCACACCCTCAGGTCAGCAGGGGAAAGAGGGTGCCAGGGAGAGCAGTCGGCCCTTGTCAGAGCTGTGGGGCAAGCTCAGGGTCAGGCCAGGCAGCCTGGGTGCAGGTCCCAGCACTGACACGTCCTGTGTGACTTTCTTCTCCCTCTGCCTCAGTTTCCTTGTGTAGTTTCTGTGATGATTCAATGAGGAGTCACCACAGAACCTGGCACGTGAGAGGTACTCAGCACATGGTGGCTTTACTGGTTCCCAGGCCTGAGGGAGAAAAAAGGGGACATTCTGGGGAGGTAGATGTGTTTTGCTAAAGGAACAGCTGAGGGTGCGGAATGCTAGACATCTCTCACCGCTGTCTGGACCATTCCAGGTTTGGATGCATGCAGTGGCCCACAGTCGCCTCTGCCTGGAGCACCAACACAGGTAACAGGGACCCCATTTGGGTTTTCTATGCCAACCGGTCTCTCTCCTCTTATCCCTTAGCCCCGAGAGGCCCTTCACAACCCACTGAAATGAGGGTGCTGGGTGCTGGGTGCTGGGTGGGGGAGACATCTATACCGCTGCTAGAGGCCTCCTTGGGGGTGTTTCCAGAAGAGGTATGATCTCTTCACGTTACTGACTGACTCATGTTTAATTTCTCCAGCAGAAGGGGGATGAGGCCGAAGTCTCTTCACCTCACCTTGGCGAGCCTGTGAGTTTGAGCTCTGCCCAATTTGGGTGTGGGAGACACAGTGTCCTAGAAGCCTGGGCTGGCTTTGGGCAGCCTGTGGGTGGTGAACGTGAGTGGAGGGTCAAGGTGGGGGAAGCAAAAAAGTTCCTCTGCCCTGTTGAGACAGGCAGTCTGAGATGGAGGGAGTGAGGAGGCAGGATTCAGTGGGGTGACCTCCATGGTGGTTTGGCCTGTATTCCTGCACCCCTAGCCAGTGACCAGGGGGACCACTGGGCCCAGCAAGAGCCAGGCAAGACTGCTGCTCTAGTGAAAATCACAGGAAAGCTCCAGCCCCTGGTTGGGAGTCTTCCTGGAGGCAGCCAGGAAACCTTGTCTTTTCCCTCACACAAGCACTCAAGAGGGCATTGAGGGCAGCATACAATGCAATCTCATCTAGGACTGGGCCTGGGTTAGAGTCCTCTGGGAGAGTCTCAGTGTGCATACAAAACAGGCACACAAATATTCAGACGTAGCCCAACGTGTTCCTCACAAAGCAAGCTTCCCTTGGGCAGCGAAAGGAGCGTAAACTGAGCAGAAAGCTATCACCTTTGCAAGAGTTATCTCATCTGATTATTTTGAACCTCTTTTGGATTATGGGACTCTCTGAGAAATCATTAAAAGCTGTGGATTCTCTTCCCAGAAAAATATATACAACACACACGCACACGTGCACGCACATATATATCTGCATATGATTTCAGAGGGTTCACAAACCTAATGGGAAATCTGAGTCCCTAAAAGTTAAGGGTTTTGCTAGACAGAGCCAGGGCTAGAATCTGGGGCAAGTGAGCCAAGGTCAAAACATGTGACCACTTCCAAGCTGCCCTCTATTCTACTCTTCTCTCTAGCTCCTGGCTCTATGGAAGTTCTTGGCAGGTTTTTGAATAGCAGGTCCCTTGTCCTGTGTGTTTTACAAATCTCAGGCTTGTCTGTGGGCGCTCTTTACTGGCTCAGACTTCCACTTAGCCCACACCCCTTCACACACACCCCTTAGCAGGGTCTATGGGTCAGAGGCCCCATAGCAGAAGTGGCCCTACCAGTCTCCTCCTCAGCCGACCTCCAGGGTCCCATGGGAGTTCTACCTTGTCTCTTTCAGAATATCCCCAAAGGGCTAGCTGACCGGAAGCAAAATGACCAGAGGAAAGTGTCTCAGGGCAGGCTGACTCCTCGTTCTCCCACAGTTGAGAAGTCCAAAGAGATTGCAATAGAACAAAAGGAAAACTTTGATCCCCTCCATTGCCTTGAGGCCACACCCAAGGGGCCAGCTTCTGGCACAGGCAGTGGCGGGAAAATGGCTCTGAACAGCCCCCAGCCTGGCGCCGCTGAGAGCGAGCTGGACAAGCCACTCCTGAAGACAGCCAGAGAGGGCAACCCTCTGCCAAGAAGTCCAGCCCAGGACTCTGGAGGGGCAGCTCCCCCGGACCCGCAGGGCAAAGGCACAGCTGGAGAGCCAGTAGGGTCCAAGGCTGCCTCCAAAACCGAGCTCCGGCCCCCTCCTGCCCGGCCACCTTTGCTTCGGGGAGTCTCCCGGGACAGCGCCCCTGAAGAACCTGGCCCCCGGCTGCAGAAAGTGCTTGCCAAGCTGCCCCTGGCAGAGGAAGAGAAGCGTTTTGCAGGCAAAGCCAGCAGCAAGCTCGCCAAGGTGCCTGGACTCAAAGACTTTCAGATACAAGTGCAGCCCGTGCGGATGCAGAAACTGACGAAGCTTCGAGAGGTGGGTTATGGGAGCCAGCTGGCGGGGCAGTGCACTCCAGGTCCCCTCTGGATGGAAGACCATTGAGCTGAGAAGGGCCCTGGGGCAAGGCAGTTCTGGCCTGGACTTGGGCTTCATGGGGCCCTAAACTTTCCAACCCTAGTAAATCAGGTCCACGGTGCAGCATGTTCTTCATAAACACCAGTTTCAGGCGCTTTAACACCACTTGGTAGGGTAGGTCAGTGTGGAGTTGCCACACAATGCTACATTTCAGGGGGAGGTGGCGTATGGAGGCACATGGGCCCTCAGTCCTGGGCTGAGTGTTTCCCCCTCCAGCTAGAGCTGGTGGCTCATAAACAGGAAGCCCTTGATGGAGTGCCTTGTCATGCCTAGGACTAGATTAGGCAGGGATGAAATAGCTCTTTCCTTTATCATGCTTCCAAGCTTTCCTTCCTGATGTCTGTTAACAAAGGGCCTCAAATCCATCCCCACATATAATAATGACCATGAGGGGCTGCTCCCCATCGTGGTGAATTTCTTCCAGCATCCATGATGTCCTCCAACTTTTACTGGTCATCAGACCAGGCACATTGGTCTCTCATGGGGCTGCCACCCAATGCAGGGAGTGAGTGAGGGTGTTCTGAGATGGAGGGGAGAAAGGCCATGGTGTGAATGACAGAAGAGGTCAACAGGACAAAGGAGTGTTTATCCAGTCCCCACTTCCCCAAGGGGCCAACCCAGGCCACAGGCCAGGGCAACCAGGACTCCACAGGGTAGGACCTGGCACCCCCAGAGCTTGAGATGGACAAGGGTCTCCTGGCTCCTTCATAGAGGGGCGTGAGACAGCGAAGGAGCAGAGGCACCCCGGAGCAGCCCGGCCCAAGGGAGGGACACACTCTAGTGCTGACCCCTGTCCTATTCAGGAACTTTCCATGATGCTGAGTTGGAGGTCAGGGGGATCTGGGGCCTGGATGCTATGTTAACATTTACACAGAAAACCCCACCCAGTCAGGAAGGCCTCACGGGTTAGTGGGTCAACACAGGCCCGAAAGGGCTGCCTGTGGTGGGCTTTAGTCCCAGGTCTCCTGGGAACGTGGTACCAATGGGGCCACGGCCAGTTATTTACCTTCATGGGCCTCTGGCAGTGAAGAGAGGCCAGGCTCAGGCAGGAAGCCACCTCCACCCAATACCCCTGCAAGCTTTCTCTGCAGCAAAGAAAGCCACAAAGAACCTGGGCCCCGCCCCACTCCCCACCACTAACCTGAGTACCCCCATCCCAACCCATCCCAACCCAGTGTTCTGAGAGCTGATTGGCTGAGGACCTCTGGCTTGCTGGGGAAATAGGTAAAGGGCCCTAGCCTGTGCCTTCTATTTGGGTCACAAGCCTCATCCCTTCCCTTTTTACTCAGGGGACAAACCATTCAAGTAGCGTCCACTACACATGTGACTGAAAATCTCTTAATAGCACCAGGCACAGGGATAAGGAGCTGGGTCAGGCATTTCCACTTGGGGGCACCAATCTGATGCTGATAGACTTGCAGGTCTCAGCCGACCTGTGGCACATACTGTGGTCAGAATCCTGTCTCTGTCCCAGCTCTGCCTGCTGAGGACCCAGGCAGGACAGAGACTGTTGATCTTGCTGCCTTGAGGCAGCAAGTCTCAGGCCTCAGTTGTCTGGAGAGGGTAACAACTCCTGAGGTGTCATAACAGGTCCCCAGGAACGTGTGGGGTAGGCCACACTCCTGGAAGTGGGCGCTCAAGGTCTAGAACCAAGCTGGGAGCTCCAGCAGCTCGGAGCGCAGCCAAGAGCTCAGCAAAGATTGTCTCCTGTGGCACCCCCCGCACACATCCATCCAGGGGACCCTCCCATCCCCAGGGCCTCAGGCTCTACCTCTGTCTCTCCTCCAGCCTTCAACCACGGTGTGGCAGGAGCTCATTCACCCCGAGGCCCACAGGCTTATTTACAAAGCAGATAGCTCTTAACTCAAGGAATGTGGTGCCACTACCAGTGGGTGGGGCTTCAGGTACCTTTATGGGCTGAGACGAGGGCCGTCTTTCTGGTGCCCCTCAGAAGTCACCTAGTCATGATTGTCCACTGACTTTGGAGTCTGCCCCTGCGGGTTCCCACAGTAGTTTGAATGGCCGCAGAGCCATAGACAAAACTGAGGGAAGAGTCCAGTCATCTGAAATGCTGTCTTTTGCTTTTTCTAAAAAGGAGCACATCCTGATGAGAAATCAGAACTTAGTGGGGCTCAAGCTTCCAGACCTTAGTGAAGCGGCTGAGCAGGAAAAAGGTAGGTGGGGCCTGGGCAGATGCCCTCCTCAGGCCAGGGCTGATCAAAGGAGGTGAAAGTGTACACCCTAGACTTCCTGGAGGAGCCTTTGTCTGTCCCAGTGGCGAGTGAGGACATACACAGAGCAGGCCCTCAGTAAATATTTACAGATGAATAAATTAATCAGATCATGTTTCCTGCCCTCTCAGAGAACCTCTAAACTGTCTCCTCCACCAGGTCTCCTGCTAGTCTTCCTTGGGCCTTGTTAGCACCTAGTGGGTCTGAAAGAGTGACCCAGGCCTGAACTTTTGCCCCTTCCTTTTCTTTTTCCTCTCACACCCAGGAAGCCACCCAAATAGAACAATTCCTCTTTTCAAGACATCAGAGTCATATCTTGCTATCTAATCTGCTGTCACCACAAAGTTCAAATCCCAGCCCTTCCCTCTCAGTGAGTGCATGTCCCCACCCAGCCATCCTGCCAGACTCATCTTTTAAAAAACGAAGCTTTGGGTATTTCCCCCCTGACCTTCCTCTCTCCCCGCCCTCACAGCCATCCCAGGCTCACCTCTCCTGATATCTCGTATTTTATGTTACCCTTGGCCAGCCTCAGCATAGAAGCCTCCTGCTTAGGGATTGTCATATGGGCATGTCCCCAGTGCCACCAATCATATTGGAAGACCCTGGTCTGAAATATATATCAACTAATACCTACCCATTCAACATTAACAAGAAGATTCCCAGAAGTAAAATTTCCAACAAATTTTTCTATTTTATTTTTGTATTATTATTTATTATTATATTATTTTCCTTTTTATTTAATTTATTGGGGTGACATTGGTTAATAAAATCATAGAGGTTTCAGGTGTACAATTCTATAACATATTATTTGTATATAGTATTGTGTGTTCACCACCCCAAGCCAACAATTTTTTAAAGTACTAATTTTTTAAAAAATTAACCATTTTTAAAGGAAATCTTGGAAAAATTATTATATACTGCTCTACTTTTAATTTTTAACTTGTTTATTAAATTACATTCAAAATGCTAAGAAAAGATTTACCTTAAAATTTCACCCATAACCCCATAAATTCTGAAAAAGCAACAATTTCTATTTTTTTCTGGTATTTACCCGTATTTATCATTTTTTCATAATTAATTTGATGGTAAATATAACTTCCTGTTCCTACATTTTATTTTATTTATTTATTTGTTTGCTTGCTTTTTATTGTTGTTCTATTACAGTTGTCCCGATTTCCCCCAGTTGCTCTCCCCTGCCCCACCCCCGACCCCCCACTCCCCACGTCCTCCCTCACTCCTGCAGTCAATCCCCACCCTGTTGTCCATGCCCAGGGGTCATTTATACTTGTTCTTTAACTAGACCTTTCCACTTCTTTCCTCCTTTATCCCCCTCCTCCTTCCCCTCTGGTTACGGTCAGTTTGTTCTTTGATTCCATATCTCTGGTTCTATTTTGCTCGTCTGTTTGTTTTGTTTATTAGGCTCGTGTTATAGGTGAGATCATATGGTATTTGTCTTTCGCTGCCTGGCTTATTTCACTTAGTATAGTATTCTCCAGTTCCAACCATGTCGTTGTGAAAGACAGGAGTTCCTTCTTTCTTTCTGCTGCGTAGTATTCCATTGTGTAAATGTACCAGGTTTTTGATCCACTCATTTACTGATGGGCATTTAGGCTGTTTCCAGCACTTGGCTATTGTAAATAGTGCTGCTATGAACATAGGGGCACATAGATTCCTTTCAATTGGTGTTTCAGGATCCTTAGTGTATAGTCCCAGCAGTAGAATCACTGGATCAAAAGGTAGTTCCATTTTTAGTTTTTTGAGGAAATTCCATACTGATTTCCACAGTGGCTGCACCAGTCTGCACTCCTACCAACAGTGCACTAGGATTCCCTGTTCTCCACATCCTCACCAGCACTCGTTGTTTGTTGATTTGTTAATGATGGCCATTCTGACCAGTGTGAAATGGTATCTCTTTGTGGTTTTAATTTGTGTCTCTCTGATGGCTAGTGATGTTGAGCATCTTTTCATATACCCATAGGCTCTCTGTATGTCCTCTTTGGAGAAGTGTCTATTCAAGTCCTTTGCCCACTTTTTAATTAGATTGTTTGTCTTCCTGGCGTTGAGTCACGTGAGTTCTTTATGTATTTTGGAGATCAAACCCTTGTCCGAGGTATCATTGGCAAATATATTTTCCCATACAGCTGGTTCCCTTTTCATTATGCTGATGTTTTCTTTGGCTGTGAAGAAGCTTTTTAATTTGATATAGTCCCATTTGTTTATTCTTTCCTTTATTTCCCTTCCCCTAGAGGATGTATTGGTGAAAATATTGCCATGTGGGATATCTGAAATTTTACTGCCTATGTTTTCTTCTAGGACTTTTATGGCATCACAGCTTATGTTTAAGCCTTTTATCCATTTTGAGGTGTTTTTTTTGTGTGTATTCTGTAAGTTGATGATCTAGTTTCATTTTTTGGAAGTATCATTCCAGATCTCCCAACACCATTTGTTGAAGAGGATATTTTTACTCCATCTTATGCTTCTTCCCCCTTTGTCAAATATTAATTGACCATAGAGAGATGGATTTATTTCTGGGCTCTCTATTCTGTTCCACTGATCTATGTGTCTGATCTTAAGCCAGTACCAGACTGTTTTGATTACAGTGGCCTTGCAGTATAGTTTGATATCAAGTATTGTGATCCCTCCTACTTTGTTCTTTTTTTTCCTCAAGATTGCTGAGGCTATTCCAGGTCATTTTGGGTTTCATATAAATTTTTGAAATATTTGTTATAAATTTGTGAAATACATCATTGGCATTTTAATAGAGATTGCGTTGACTCTATAGATTGCTTCGGGTACTATGGACATTTTAATCATGTTGATTCTTCCAATCCATGAACATGGTATATACTCCCATTTGTCTGTATCTTCATTAACTTCTTTCTTCAGTGTTCTGTAGTTTTTCAAGTACAGGTCTTTTACCTCCTTGGTTAAATTTATTCCTAGGTACTTTATTTTTCGTGTTGCTATAGTAAATGGGATTTTTTTCTTAATTTCTGTTTCTGACATTTCATTGTTGGTACAAAAATGTCTTCAATTTCTGAATATTGACTTTATATCCCACTGTTTTGCTAAATTCACTTATTAGGTCAAGTAGTTTTTTTGCGGAGCCCATAGGGTTTTCTATGTACACTATCATGTTATCTGCAAATAACGACAGTTTTACTTCCGCCTTTCCAATTTGGATGCCTTCTATTTCTTTTTCTTGTTTGATCACTATGGCTAGAACTTCCAATATTATGTTGAATGAAAATGGTGAAAGCAGACATCTTTGTCTTGTTCCTAATCTGAGGGGGAAAATTTTTAGCTTTTGCCCATTGAGTATGATGTTGATTGTAGGTTTCTCATATATGGCCTTAGTATGTTGAGGTATGCTCCCTGATTTCCACTTTGCTGAGTGTTTTTTTTATCATAAGTGAGTGCTGTACTTTATCAAATGCTTTTTAAGCATCTGTTGATATTATCATGAGATTTTTGTCTTTCATTTTGTTTATGTGGTGTATTATGTTGATTGATTTGTGAATATTACACCATCTTTGAGTCCTTGGGATGAATCAATCCTACTTGATCATGGTGTATGATCTTTTTAATATTGATGGATCTGGCTTTCCATTATTTTGTTCCTACTTTTTAAAATTTACTTCATAAGTAATTTCATATATTTTGACTCATTCTTATATTTAATGGGTACATATTATCCTTTTGTATTGTATCTATTGTTGTATATTTCAGAGGTTTACAGTTCTTTTAACTATGATGAACAACCCTACCAAAAACAGCTTTGTACTTGTAGTTTATTTCTTTCTTCCTTTAATTTACTCCCTTGGGATAAATTCTCAGGCTTGAAAGTCACTGGGTCAAAATGCAGAAACATTTGCATTTACCAAATTACCTCCAAAATATAAAGCTCCTTGCAAAGATTAAGCAGGGATACTTTCTTCTGAGGAAAGCCCCCACTAGAATTTGCTTTGCTTTACTTTTGTTCCTTATTGGTCAGAATACAGTGAGAACCAGATAATCAATAATAATAATAACAACAACAATAACAATATGTTATTATTAATGTGAAATGTCACTTCATTATTACTTTAATTAATTTGCTTACAAGCAAGCTCAAACTTTAAATTTTTAAATATTATTTCCTTTTTTTTCCTAATTGGGTTAATTACCATTTGAGTCTTTGGTTTTTCTGTTGGTTTGTTTGTTTTTGTTGGTAATGTGTAAAAACTCTATAAGTATTAACCGTTTGTTGGTTGTATTTTTCTTAGTTTTTCATTCTATCATTTTTTGCTTTTAAACAAGTTTTGTGTTATTTTTAAAGAAATCAAAGTTTTGATATAGTCTCTTTTGCCTCTTTTCCTATGGGAAGTCGTCCATTATTCAAGTCATTATAAAACTATTAATTCTCTTTAATTAAGACAGCAAGTCTATTTTCTACTAATTTATAGTTCGATCTACTTATATTTATTTTGCTAATACCTCTGAAATTTATTTTAACATACAGGTATTTGAAGATTTAAGGTCTTATTGACTCAATCATTTTTTAATAGGGTTTATATTTCTTGCTATATTGTGGCTTAGATAATTATATACTACTTCTTTTTTATATATTCGAAAGCTTCGTTCTGAACCTTTGATTCTGTTTTATTCTGATCTGAACTGCATTATTTAATTACTGCTGCGCTGCCATATGTTCTAGTGTGCAGTGGACTTACTTCTCTCTCATTGCTCTTTTCAGAATATTCATTATATCCTAGATGTAAAGATTCAGTTTAAATTAATGGAAAATGAACTGGATAAGAAGTCAGGAGATTAGAGTTCATGTCCCAGCCCAGGTACCAATTAATGGAGTTTCAAGACCCTTTGTGGGTCTCCACTCCCTCTTGGATTGACCTAAGATTCAAGAATTCTAGATCCTTTCCAGTTTGCCTCTTATTTCCCTAATTCTCTAAGTGAAATTCATAGCATTTTATATATTTTAATTGTGATTGCTCTAAAGCTGCAGATTGGATTCAGAAGAACTATCTAAGCTTTGTTTGTTATAGCTTATAGACTTTTAAATTATTTAATTTGCAAATAGTTTTCATTCAGGCACATGGTTTTTTCCTCTATAAATTTAGGTCTTCTTTTTCCTTTAAAAGATTCAAGGTTCTTTTTATATGTTTCCCATATCTCTTACTGGGGCATGTTGTACATCATTTATATTTTTGATTATTTATAAAGAAGACTTTTCCTTAGATTTTTCTAGTTGATAACTAGTGGCATAGATGAATCCTGCTTGGTTATTATCCATATTTCTTGTATAATACTATTATTACCAAATAGTAGAGAGTGATTACTATAGTGATTAAAGAGTGTAATTACTATAATTAGAGTGATAACTATATCCCAAGTACTGTGCAAGATTTTGATAATATTTCAAATAATGCTCACAACCATGAGAAGTGGGCCTTATTATACACCCATTTTACAAATGAGCAAATTGAGGCTCGGAGAGATTAAGCCCACATGGTTATTAATTGCTGAAGCCATGATTGGAACCCTGTTATATCTAAATTCAAAGAATCTTGACCACTTTGCAGAATGCCTTTTCCCAATTCACAATCTGTTAATTTTATAAAATTCACTGTTTGTCCTAGTTGTATGGTTGTGTATAAGTGTGTATGTATTTTTCTTCTTTATCTATATATGTTTTATTACTTTGCAACATTCTCTAATATGATAATGGTGATAAGGAGAACACTGCCTTGTTTCTGTTTATAATTGAATTGTTTTTGTGTTTTTATTTCAAGGATCATGTTGTGCCTGTTAAATAAAGGCACTATTTCAATTTCTAATTATTATTTCATATTTACATTATTTTACATTAGAAAATAGAAAAAGATATATGTAATAAAAGATAAAAATATAAATATCTTTAAAATATGTTACATATTTTTCTTTTATTACATAAATAAAAAATAAAATTATGTATTTTAAAAGTATGAAATTATACTTTTAATATAAATATATAAAATATTTATTTTATATATTAATATGTAATATATAAAATTAATATTTATATTAATATAAATATTTATATTAAAAGTATGAAATTATATTTTAATATAAATATATAAAATATTTTACATATTCTCATTTTTATTACATGTATTTTATATATTTTTAACTTTTATTACATATATCTTTTCCTATTTAGTTTATATATTTCTTATATTTTACATTTTTATTCTTTATTTTAAGGAAGCATTCTTCTCTTGTAAGTTTCAAGATTTACTTTAAATTTTATTGAATTGCTTTGGATATGTAGTGAAGGAATAATGCATATTTTACCATTTAATATGTTAATTAATAATTTTCATATATAGAAATAAACCATTGTGGTCCTAGAATAAGGAGATTTATCATCTAGGGGAACAAAGATTAGGGCAACACTCAAACACTCTATTTCATATTGTGATAGATTTGATAAAGGAGAAGGATCTGGAGGTGCTGGAAGGGTCGTCCCTAGAAGAGTGACATTTGAGCAGCTATCTAAAGACTGAATGGGAGTTCACAGGGCAAGGGCATTCCTCGTAGAGGGAACAGCATGTGCTGAGCCCAAAAAGGACTAATGAGTTGCTGAGGATTCCAAGATGCTGGGGAGGGCTAACCACATAGCAGTTTCTACTTTGCATTCTAGTGCTTGTTCTAAGAGCAGAATGAAACCTCTGAGACAGGAGGCTGTTAGGCTGTTGACACAGCCAAAGGAATTGATTGTGGCAGCGGGGACAAGACCCTCTCTGTGGTGGCAGGGCCTGAGCCTTTTTAATCTCTGCACCCACAGCATTCAGCCTCGGAACTGGCCCACAGTCAGCCTCACGTATTTGGCTAGAAATGACCTCCAAATGATCCTACATACTACAAGATCCAAACATCCTACAAGTGGTCCCTGTGAAGAGAACTGGTTGGATTGTTGGAGAGACCACATGCAACAGGAAAAGGGCCCCCCAGTCCTCAGAAACTGAAGGAATGCCAAAGTTCTTAAGGCTCTGGAATGTTCTGATAAGGATCTTCCCCTTCTCCCAAAGGAACAGCAAACAATCATTATAAGAGACTCGAGTTTACCCCATGAGCTCATATGCACTGCAGTATTTAGAGATGTTAAAGGGCTAGCCTCTCTAGCTCCCTGGAAGGACTCCCAAAGCCTTTTGTCCTGGATACAGAGGGAATGAGGCCCTTGATGGGGTTTCAGAATGTAGGAAAAGGAAGTCAGAGCTTCAATCAGTCAAACACATGGTTACCCACCACATCTCTTGCACTGTCCTATACACTGTGGACCACAGGGTACAACATCCTACTTAGCTGGCAAGATAGAGTTCCACAACCTCAGTGATAGGAATTAAAATGTATGCCAGCTTTCTGTTAGAATAAAGACTAAGCCCTGACCAGGTGGCTCAGTCGGTTGGACCATCATTCCATACACCAGAAGTTTGCTGGTTCAATTCCCAGTCAGGACACATACCTAGGTTGTGGGTTCGATCCCCTGGTTGGGGCTCCAGTAGAAAGCAACCATTCAATGTTTCTCTCTCCCCCTTCCTCTCTCTAAAGTCAATACACATATCCTCAGGTGAGGATTTTTTTAAAAAGGAGAAAGACCAGTATCACATAAAAACATTATATGAGCTCAGCAAAGTAGGTACTATCATTCCCGCTTTACATATGAGCAAACTGAGGCACCTAGAAAATGAGAAACTTGCCCAAGGCAATGCAGGTGGCAAGTGGTGAAGCTAGAGCTCTTAACCACTCAGATCCCAGAAATAAGAGAAAATAAGACGAAGGACACATTTACTGAACACCTGCCACAGTTAATTTTCTTTTTAAAAATTTGGTGTTTATAAGAGTCAAATTCCTTTACCTGATGATTTTACTTCTAAGATCCATCTTGTCCCCTATTAGTACTGGACGGTGAGGCATTGCTATAAGCAATGACATACATGGAGGAAGAAGCAGCCAGCTCAGCAGTGGTGAGTAAGGCAGGACGGGTTTCCAGGAGAAGCAGTTTTGAGATGAGGAAGAGAAGGGAATCCCAAGCCGAAGGAAGAGCAGGAGCAAAGGAATGCAGGCATCTTCTAGAGTCTGGCATGTTCTGGGAGAACAGAGGTATCCATCTGAGTCAAGTATGGACCATATGTCACAGAGAGATGGGCAGCAAGGGCAGAGAGGAGGTGGAAATCAGGGAGACTGAAGGCTTTGAGGGACAATTAATGAGTTTGAACTTTATTCAGTACCTCTTGTAAAGCCAGAGAAGCATGCAGGTAAGGAAGCATCTGGATAAAAATTAAGTTTGAGAATAATTTTGGACAGATTATGAAAGCTGGCCTGAAACAGGGTGGTCTGGAGGAAGGGAGACCAGGTAAGAGGGTATGGAAACAGCCTGGTGAGAGGTGATGAGACTGTAGACTGACCCGGACAGGTGATGTGATGTGAGGACAGGTTTGAGACTCTGTGGAGGTCAGCCCGGCAGGACATGGTGAGGAGATGAGGAGGAGAAGGAGACCAGGAAGACCCCCAGAAGTCTGCCTGCCTGGCCGAGGGGTGAAGGTACCATTAGTCAGGACGGGGAGCACGAAGAAGCTCACCTGAGAATTAAGACAGCGGGTTTGGATTTGGAAGTGTTGAATGGCCCTAGGTAGCAACTCGGATGCTCCAACCTGACAGACCTGGTTTTGCATCCTGGCTCTATACTAACTAGCTGGGCCCCTGGGGAATCTGATTAACTTAGCTGAGCCTCAGTTTCCTAGCTTGCAGTTTCCCCAGAAAATGAGCTTAGCAATACTTTCTTTGCAGAGTTGTTGTAAGAAAGAATGAGAAAATGTGTGTGATGCATAGTTGATGTTCAATAAATGGTAGCTGTTTGAAATGGCTTTGACTATCCTGATCCAGGTGCCTGTCTAGGCAGTGGGTGGGTTTCTGGACCTGGATGTTGATAGAAGTGTGGGCTGGGGCAAAGATGTGCATTAAATTGCAGTCCTTCCAGACACACTGGTCTGGGCTCAGAGCCCTCATTCTCAGGCAAGGAAAGGCCTCCCAGGGATGGATCTGAAGAAAGTTAATCCCCAGCCAGTAGATTTGGCCTTTCTGGGGTCATCAGGGGGCTCAAAGCACCTCTAACCACAAACACCAAAAGTTACTTTTCCAAGTCCCTGGGACAGCCAGAAACAAATGTTTTCATTGGAATGAGCTAGTATAGGCAGACATTTAAAAAATAAACTTACTACTTTTGTTTAAATTAGCTCCTGTTCATTATTAGCTCCTGTTCATTATTTTTAAATTCAACTAATAGTGGGAAATACAAAGAAGAAAGTAAAAATAGCTTACACTAAATGTCCCCTTCCCCACAAATACAAGTGGAGAAGGGGGGATGGAGAGAGGTTATATTGTTAGAGATATTTTTTTGAAATAAACTATGTTAAAATTTACTTGAACTTCAATTAAAGTGAAGTGAAACTGTAGGACCTGCTGAATTTTGGTAATCGCTACCTCAAGAAAAAAAAAAAGAGAAATTAGTTTTTAAAAGTTTAAAGTGTATATTATGAAATTCACTAAGTGTGTGGGGTCATGGAGGTACTTTACATCACGTTTCAAATTTGAACTAATTATTTCCTATAGGAAAAGATGAAATGGCACCTTTATTATTTCTTCCTACCTTTTTTATCTCCACATATACTAATGATAAATTATTCTTTTTATATTGTTAAGTTTATAGTATTTACATTTTATACTGTAACCATAATTTTCATAGTTGTTTAAGCCTTACACCTACAGGTGGAAGGATTTAATGCTCACCACTGATTCCTTTACTGTGGCTGCTCAGTCCCATTGTTATGATTTTGACGTATGTCTTGTTTAGCTGGATTTCATTATTCAATAGCTTTCCTAGAAGGGCTCAGAGGTGCTATGTTCCCTAAATTCTAGCATGTTTGAAAATATTGTCCTCAATTCTTTTTCTTTAAATCCTTACCCAGAGACATTTTTCCATTGCTTTTTGAGAGAGAGGAAGGGGGAGACACACACACACACACACACACACACACACAGAGAGAGAGAGAGAGAGAGAGAGAGAGAGAGAAACATTGATGTGAAAGAGAAACACTGATTGGTTGCCTCCTGTACGCACCCCAACCAGAGATTGAACCTGCAACCTAGGTATGTGCCCTGACTGAGAATCGAACCTGCGTCCTTTTGCTGTACAGGATGATTCTACAACCAGCTGAGCCACACTGGCCAAGGCAAATTGTTGTCTTTAATTCTTGGAGGACAGCTTGGATGGTAATAAGTTCTGGGTCACTTTTTTCTTCAGAACTTTGTGAATGCTATATGCAGCATTCAATGTTGTAGAGAAGTCAGAGACCAGCTATTTCCAGGACCCCTCATTTCCTCACCCTCTCCCTGTAGACAGCTTATTGTCTCTGTGATGGTAGTGGGAGAAGCATTTTATACTTGTATAAAATGCAATCTGCAAGTTCAGCTTTATCTCAACTGGTGGAAATTTTTCTTCTCTTCTTAACTTTGGATATGTTCTTTGTTTCTTTTTTTCACTACTTCAGAGACATCATAATCCATAAATTTCTCATCACTGCCTCAAGTGCAGATTCATCATTCCATTTCCAAATACTTTAATCTTTCCTTCTTTAAATTCCTTGTGCTTATCTCATTGTCTCCCATCCTCCTTACAAATTCAGTCTGAGGTTGTATCTGTACTATTCTTTCATATTTTCAACACATTGGTTAGTTCTATCTTTTTATAATTTCCTGCTTAGTTCTGTTATTTTGGTCTTCAATTTATTTCCTTAAATTGTAATCTTCTTCCATCTTTGTGTCATCCTCTCATCTTATCTCCGATGTCCTGTTTTCATTCTTTTTATGTTCTAATCTTTCCACAAACCAAAGAATTTGTGGTATACATTTCACACAAAGATGCATTTTTGCTGTGTGTTTTTGCATCTATGTTTTCATCCTGACAGCTGTCTCCTGCATGTTTCCTCTCTTCTTTCCTTCATACTTTCCTTCCTTTTTTCCTTCCTATTTTGACTGTAGTATTTTTACATAGTTGACATGAGCTTTGTTTTTATTCTATTTCTTTCTTACATGGGCATTTCTTCTTGGATTTTCTCTTCACCTAGATATATTGTGTAGATCAGTTTTCTCTGACTCCTTCCTACCTTGCCTGTGATCTCTGTCCTCCCTGCAGCGCTTAGCTGAGGACTGAGGACAGGGCATTTTCTGCCTGCTTTGTTGTTGCCGGATGGTGGGGCAAAGGGGAAGTTCAGATGGAGCTATACATAGTGGCATTTGCAAGGTTGGTTTCTGTTCTTTTTCTAACTTTATTCATAGACCAACACTTAAGTTTGTTACACCAAAGTGGGGGCTTATCGTATTCCCTTAGGTGGTGAGTAATGGGTTATGGATTATTTCACCAATTCAGGGTAGAATTATAGAGACAATCTACTGAGGTATTCATTTTCCAGCTTTGATCCAACTATTTCCAGCAGACATTCATTCTCATTATCTTGTCAAGTGAAGGAAGGAAAAGAGACAAATTGCATGGAGTTTGGCCACTAGGCTATTTCTCAGAAATGGTGGGAAGAGGATAGTAGGGAAGAGCTTCAACTGGGGCTTTCCACGTGTCTCACTCCATCAGATACTCTTGTTTTATTTATTTTCTCTTCATTTTCTTTTCTGGTAAATCCCTCCATATTTTTCTATGTAATTTAGCTGTGGCAGGCTCCTGTGCAGTCCTTCTGTCTTTTCTTTCCCCTCCTCCTCATCGAGAAAAACAAACAGTCGCACAGGCAGTTTTTTCACTGGCTGGAGTATTGCTGTGGTGGCATGGAGACCTTTCTACTTGAGAGAGCTGCTCTGAATCTCCTCTACCAGCTGCCTGCTCAACTCCCCAGTCCACTTCCCTTCCCTCTCTGTGGTACTGCAGTCTCTGTCAGAACTTTTTCTCTCATCTTCCTCTCAGTACTGAGTCTTTGCGGGAAGAAAAAAGGGTTATTAAGGGTAAGAGCTCTGCATTTATTTCCAATAAGTTTTGTCTTTCTCTGGCCATTATTTTTAAAAATTATTGCCTTTTTCTGTATTTGAGAGTTGCTGGTATATTTTTGGTTGATTTTCAAATTAATTGTTATTGTTAAGTTCATCTGGCTATGTTTCAGAAGAGGCTGGCTGATTCTGGGACCCATCAGTTCTTGGATCACTCTTAAGACCACCATTTTAGCAGGCTAGATGATCTGACTAACTACTTTTTGGGGATGGGGGATGCTCAACCAAGGGTACTTTTCTAGGCCAAATTTCCTGGTGTGGCTTTCACTTGGTTATTAGACGTTGGTGTTGTTCAGTCAATCATTAGATCTGTCAGGAGCCCAGTGCTTAATTATCTCTGCTGGGTATTGGTAGAGTGAGGCCAGAAGCACCACAAGACTTACCAATTGTCACATGGAAGTATCAGAGAGCAATAAATGCCAGGACAGAACCCAAGAGGTGACAGGTAACTAAGAGAATATCTAGTTCAATCTTATACTTAAAGAAGGACCACTGACTGCCCCATCTCTGACAAATGGCACCCTTGACTTTGCTGGGATTCCTTGAGTACCAGGAAACTCATGAACATCGTTCTGTCATTGGAAAGCTCAAAGTATTTAAGCAATATTTACCTTGATCCAAACTATGCCTCCTCTTCTCTCTGCATGGTCTCCCTTGGTGAGGAGGCTTCTAATCCACATGACTCCCAACCTTAGTCCCATTTGGATGGCTACCACAATTATGCCTGTAGCCTGGCCAACAATTCTGGGAAATGATTGAGCAGCTTGGAAATCTTCTAGGTGAAAACCCATTAGAGAATGTAAATCGTATGACTATAAAGTCCTGCATGCACACGGAAAGTAATCAAGATATGGGATGAAAATACATCATTTTGCTCAAGTAAAAGAGATTTGAGGGTTTTTTTAATCTTAAACGCACTGTGAGCCCATAATAAGGCACAACAAGTCAATGCTGCATAAATAACAAATGTGAATGTCAGGGAGATGTGCCAGTGTCTTCCTGGGCTAAGACCTTGTAAGAGCACATTTGGGCCTCTGGGACAGCAACAACCAGGTGTGTGCAGGCAGGGGATGATAGCTAGAGGCCATGGGCCATAGTGGGTCACATTGAGCATCTGGGAAAAAAGGGCTAGAGCGTGGAAAAGGAAAATTTTGGGAGAGGTACATGAGTTATCTTTAAATAAGAGAAAAGATTTACGAGAAAGAAAACATTTCATTTGCTCTTTCTACCTTCAGAGAAAGACCCCAGGCAGTTTTAGGAGATAACAAAAGCCTATTCATTTGTTCTGTTGATGGGACCATTTGTTTTTGAGACATTTAAAAGATTTAATGACCTTAGATTTACCCTGGAAAAATTCTGTTTCTATTCCTACTTATGGGGATATGGAACCAGATGCTGATTTCTAGGTAGGCCACAGGTGACTGAACTGTTGAACTCATTTGAGAAAGAATAATTGGGCAAGAGGCCTTCTGAAAAACCTGCTAAAGAGAGGAGATGGTTGCAAACATTATGCCAAGTAGCCAATCAGCTTCCAGTTGCCAGAAATTAAATTCTGACCCAAGACACAAGAACCTGCTTGGTACTTTGGGAAGCAATGGGAAGAACATAGAATTTGGAGCACACAGAATTTGTTTGAAGCCTGCCTATGCTATTTACCAGTTCTGTGATCTTAAGCAAGTTCTTACCTTGCTGAGTCTTGGTTTACCCACTTGTAAAATGAGAAAATAAAGTTCTAGCTTATTGAGTCATTGTGAGGATAAAATAACAATTATAAAGCCCCTGGAATATAATTAGGTTCTAATAAAGCTCTTCCTAGCCACTGAACCAAGTTGTCAACAGTACTACAGTGATTTCAAACAGACATATAAGTTAAGCACTTTTTTCTTTCAGGGCTCCCTTCTGAACTGTCCCCAGCTATTGAGGAAGAAGAATCAAAGAGTGGCTTAGATGTCATGCCCAATATTTCCGATGTGCTGCTGCGCAAACTGCGGGTCCACAAGTCTCTCCCTGGAAGGTAATATCAGGGCATGGGTTACAGAAGACCTATATTAGGTGGCCCATGTTAAATTCTCGATGGGACACAGAAGTGCATAAGCTCTGATTTTTGACCCCGAACAGGTCAGGGTCCCATTGTCCAGGCAGGGCAAATTCATCTCAAACAAAACAAATAATAAAGGGCCAGGTGGGGTGGATCCAACTCAGAGAGCAGGTGGGGTTCATAAGCATGCCCAAGGGTCACCAAGAGGCTCATGACAGCAGAGGGTGGTGGACTTTGGGCCAGGAGGCTTCGTTTTAATCCCAGCTCAACCATTTGCTTATAACTGAGAGAATTTTAGATCTGATATCTGCCTAGATAGAGATGTATAACATTTGGAACCACATGAAGAAGGATTTCTTGGCAAACCTACAGGCTCTTCTACACATGGGGAGACAGTCTCAGCCTCCTCACCTATATAACAGGGATCTATCATTGCTAGATAAATGAGATGGTGTGTGAACGTGGACTTAGGGTTTTATCAGCACATAACAAGCCTTGGTAACTGGGTTGAAAAGTGAACAGTTTAGAGTATAAAGGAGAGAAAATAGGGTACAACTAAGCAATAGGGACTGGGTGGTCATCTGCAAATGAGGCCCCTCCCCAAGCCCAGAAACCTGGGGACTAAACTGTTGGGCACAAAGGCCATTAAGAGGAGATGCCAGATATAACAGAGCTTCTCAATTTAGGGGTAAATATGAAAGGAAAACAAGCTTTGCCCATTGGGTGTTATGTGTTCAAATTCCACACTATAATCAACAAAAACTGGGTTTTTTACAGGGCTATCAGGGCAGTATTCAAAGGGACTGAGCAACTAAACCAGTATCAAGAAAAGTGGTAGAGGGGACTTCTGGTCAAGATGGAGGCATAGTTAGACACACTTTGCCTCTTTGTGCAACCATAGAAAGAATTACAACTAGATCTCAAAAACAAATAATGCCCAAAACTGTCAGAAAATCAAGCTGTATAGAAGCCTGACAACAAAGGATTTAAAGAAGACACAGTCATCCAAATAGGTAGGAGAGGCAGAGTCATGGATACGGGTGGAGAGGTGCAGAGACGGGGTGTGACATGGAGAGGCAGGGGTGGCAGCAAAATGGACAATCCCACATTCATGAAAGTGGATGAAAATCAGGAGGGATGCCTTAGGAGCGAGCAATTCCAGCCCCATGTGAGACCACGCAGCCCAGGATTCCAGTACTGGGAAGATAAATCACCATAACTTCTAGCTGTAAGAACCAGCAGGGGTTGGGAAAGTGGAAGAAACTGCTGGATTTTCAGAAGATTCAGCTTAAAGGGCCTGCATGGACTTATAACGTATACAAATCCATCCACTCTGGGACTCTGCACCAGAGCAGCAGCTGGAAGAGCACCAGTCATACACGGAAAGTGGGTGATATGACTGGAAACAGGGTGAGTGCTGGGTAAACTCCCAGAAGCCAGGCAGCGGTATTGTCCCCTCTCTGAGTCCTTCTCCCACACAGAGCCACAAAACAGTGAAGCAGTTTGCCTTGCTCTGGCGATTACCTAAGGCCCTGCCCTACACAATTTACAGGTGCCTTCTCTACAATAGGCCATGCTAGTAAGACAAGGAATCAAAGTAGCTCTACCTAATACACAGAAACAAACACAGGGAGGCTACCAAATTAAGGAGACAAAGAAATATGGCCCAAATGAAAGAACAGAACAAAACCCCAGAGAAAGAACTGAACAAAATGGAGATAACCAACCTATCAGATGCAGAGTTCAAAACTGGTGATCAGGAGGTTCAAAGAACTCGTTAAGTATGGCAACAACATAGAGGAAGAAATGAAGTTTACACTAAGTGAAATAAAGAAAATTTACAGGGAACCAACAGTAGAGGGAAGGAATCCAGGATTCAAATCAACCATTTAGAACATAAGGAAGAAATAAGCATTCCACCAGAACAATAAGATGAAAAAAGAATTTAAAAAATTGAGGATATAAGGATCCTCTGGGACATCTCCAAACATACCAACACTCAAATCATGGGGATGCCAGAAGGGGAAGAGAAAGAAATTGAAAACTTATTTGAAAAAATAGTGAAAGAAAACTTCCTTAATTTGGTGAAGGAAATAGACATACAATTCCAGGAAGCACAGTGTCCCAAATAAGTTGAACCCAAAGAGGACCACACCAAGACACAGCACAATTAAAATGCCAGAGGTTAAAGATAAAGAGAGAAACTTAAAAGCAGCAAGAGAAAAGCAGAGTTACCTACAGGGGAGTTCCCATAAGACTGTCAACTGATTTCTCAAAAGGCACTTTGCAGGCTTGAAGGGACTTGCAAGAAGTATTCAAAGTAATGAAAAGTGAGGACCTACAATCTAGCTTATTCTATCCAGCAATGCGATCACTTAGAATGGAAGAGCAGATAAAGTGCTTCCTAGACAAGGTAAAGTTAAAGGAGTTCATCATCACCAAACCATTATTACATGAAATATTAAAGGGACTTATTTAAGAAAAGAAGACCAAAACCCTGAACACTAAAATGGCAACAAATTCACAACTATCAACAATTGAATCTAAAAAAAACAAACTAAGCAAACAACCAGAACAGGAACAGAATCATAGATCTGGAGATCATTTGGAGGGTTATCAGCAGGGAGAGGGAATGAGGAGAATTGGGGAAAAGGTGCAGGGATTACAAATAGACAGGGAGATGTTAAGAATAGTATGGGAAATGGAGAAGCCAAGAACTTACATGCGCAACCCATGGACACAAACTAAGGGGAGGGGAGAGGGGGATTGCTGGAAGGAAGAGGGTTACTGGGCAGAAGGGGACTCAGGGGGAACAATTAGGACAACTGTAATAGCATAATCAATAAAATATATTAAAAAATAAAATAAAATCCTGTGGAGATATTCCAAAATGTAAAAAAAACAAACAAACAAAAGAAGTGCTAGTAACAAGTCAGAAGAGGGCTGAATTCACAGCTGGAAGAGGAAGTGACTTAGGCCAGTTCACGTGGTGGAAAGGCATAGAGGGAGTGTCCAGAGACAGGAAACCAAAGGAGAAGCACCCAGGTGCACTGCAGGTAACAGAGCATTTTACATGCCATGTGTTTTTGGTGTTTGAGACAACCCAGTGAGGCAGAAAAGGAAGGTTTTATTTTGTTTATCTTAGTGAGAGAACAGAGAAGCAAAGCAACATGCTGGAAGGTGATGGAGTCAGAAATTGAATTCAGGGTGAACTTAGTTGCCTTTTCAGCTATTCCAGAGGCCTGTCAAAAGTACCAAAACAGTCACCGGCGCTCTTTGGTTTGCAGGGAACAAGGCTGGTCAAGAGTGCTATTGGCTTCTTTTTCTTCTGTAAAGTTGAAGACAATTAGTATGATTAGGGCACACCTTCAGCTAATCAAATTTCCCCAGCTTCCCCAGGAGAGGGAGACCGAGCAGTTCTATCACCCTTGAGTGAGTTAATAGCTACCAGCTGTCATCCATGAGGCCAGACTGAGCTTGCATGGTCAATGAATAAGATCAGCTTCTGAAGCATATGGTACAGGTTGTCAGACTGAGATCAGTGTCTCTCATACGTTGTGGTCAATAGCCATGGTTCCCATTCCTAACCTACCTGCTCCAACCACTAAATCAGCCTCCCTGTTTCTGGCCTTAGGAGAAGTTGTTTCCAAATTGGGCACTTGCTTGGGCTCAGAACTCTCTAGCTCTGGTTTGGGGGTTTGGGAAATATGGACAAAGTGTCATGTAAAATGCCATCCAACAGAAGAAAGCCAGAGCTTCAAAATTCCTTTCCCCAGCAGAAGTATGGGAAGATTACACTTCAGGGTTGTTGTTGTTTTTTAAAGATTTCATTTATTTACTTTTTATGTTGAGCATCGGTTTTTAAAGAGGGGAAGGGAAGGAGAAAAAGAGGGAGAGAAATGTTAATATGTCATTACCTCTTGCATGCCCCCTACTGGGGACCTGGCTTGTAACCCAAGCATGTGCCCTAACTGGGAATCAAACCAGTGACCCTTTGGTTCACAGGCCAGCACTCAATCTACTGAGCCACACCAGCCAGGGCTACACTTGAGTTTTAATACGCAGAAGGAATTTGTTTTATATTCTATATAAACTATGAAAATTGGGATTGAACCATGTTAAGAAGGAACTCATAGGGTCAGCAAACTGAATGGATTCGGTAGAGAAAACAAGTCTAAAACTCAAATTAGGGACATGGTCAGTGGTTGGTTAACAAGAGTGCAAAGAGGAGATGTCACTGGATAAGATATTCCAGGGTCAAACACCAACAGGATCAATAAATAGGCATTAAATCAACAAATATTCACTGAGTACTCATTATATGCCACACATTAGAATGGAGAAACGAAGACACAGTCCCTGTTCTTATGGCATTTACATTCTGGGGGTTGGGGGAGAAAAATAATATTCAAGTAACAAAATGAATGGTTTCAAATAGCAAAGCTGCTAGGAAGACCATAAATTGGCACGGAGAGAGAATAACATGGGAATGGATCATTGGGTAGAAGGTCAAAGAAGGCCTCTATCATAAAGTAGTAATTAAGTTGAGACATACAAATGACAAAAAGATGTTATCCATGCAAAGATTTTGGTGAAGAAATTCCCAGACAAAAAGCACAGTAATTTTAACAAATCATTCTGGGATGACTAGATAGCCACATGCAACACAATAAAATTGTGCCTTATCTCACACAATATATAAGAATGAACTCAAAATGGATCATCAGTCTAAATGTAAGAGTTAATGTTTTAAACTGTTAAAATATAAGCACAAATCTTTGTGACCTAGGGTTAGTCTATGGTTTCTAGATATGACAGCAAAATCACAAGCAACAAGAGAAAAAATAGATGAATAGTATTTCATCAAAATTAAAATATTTTGTGATGCAAACAATAATACCATCAAGAAAGTGAGAAGACAACCCACAGAATGGAAGAAAATGCTTGCAAATTGTGTATCTGATAAGGGACTTGTTACCAGAAGATATAAAGAACTCATAATTCAATAATTATAATTGAATTTTAATTTAAAAGGGCAAATAATTTTTTAATGGGCAAAGGATTTAAGTAGACATTCCTTCAAAGAATATATATGTGGAGGTAATAAGCACAAGAAAAGATGCTCAACCTAATTAGTCATTAGGAAAATGCAAATCAAAATGATAATGAGATACCGTTTTACATCCACTAGCATAGTTATACTAAAAAAAAATGAGCAATAACAATGTGGTGGACTTGGAACCCCCAGCAAAATGGTACAGTCACTTTGGCACAACAGTTTTGGCAGTTCTTCAAAAAGTTAAACATAGTTATCACATGGACAAGCAATTCCACCCTTCTAGCAAGTATATAGCAAAGAAAAATGAAAATACAGGTCTGTCCAGAAGGTGTCCAGCCATGTAATAGGAAAATAGAGATATTTACTGAAGAAGATACAAGATACAAGAAACATTGTACATAGGACAATGACGCCTCAGTCCCATTCAAAGTAGGCACCTTGGGACCTCACACAGTTCTCCCAATTGCCATCAGCTGTCCAGTTGTATTTTCCTGAATCTCATTGGCAGTCTGAAATCTCTTCTCTTTCAGAGGTGATTTTAGTTTGGGGAAAAGCCAGAAGTCACAGGGCACCACATCTGGACTGTAGGGGAGCTGAGTCACTGGGGTGACTTGATGTTTCACCAAACACTCTATACGAGAGGGAATGCATGAGCTGGTGCCTTGTTGTGATGAAGCTGCCAATCACCAGTTACCCACAGCTGCGGTCTTCTGAATCACCCAAATAGTTTCTGCAGAGGAATGTTCAAGCTTAACACAAAATATGATGCAGTTTTGTTGCTCTATTCAGTCATTTTAAATGCGTGGGCCACAGTACACATGCTCACTCAATGGCATCAACCATCCCCACTGACTAGTACAGTGAAGTCATCATTGTTCACACATGTGCATTCCAGTTCGCTCCCCTTGGCTGTCAGGTTACGTCAATGTCACGCAAACCATTCTTGTTATATTAACAATGGTTGATTTTTTTCTGGACAGATGTTGTTTATTTCCACACAAAAACTTGTATATAAATGTTCAATAACAGCATTTTCATAATAGCCAAAAAGTGGAAACAACCTAAATGTCCATCAACTAATGAATGGATAAACAAACTGTGATAGATTCATACAATGGAATTGTATTCAGCCATAAAAATAAAATACTGATATGTGCTATAATGTGGATGAACCTTAAAAACATTAGGCTAAGTGAAAGAAGCCAGTTACAGAAGACTACATGTTACGTGATTTCATTTATAAGAAATATCCAGAATAAGGAAATCCATAGAGACAAGAAGTAGATTAATGGCTGCCTAGGGCTGGGGCTGGGATGGGGTAGTTGGGGAAGACAAAGAGGGGCTGCTAATTAATGGGTACAGGGGTTTCTGGGAGAGATGATGAAAAAGTTCTAAAGTTGACTGTAGTGATGGTTGTAAACTTCTGTGAATATATGAAAAATTCCTGTACTGTAAATTTTATAGTATATAGATTATATTTCAATAAAGTTGTTACAAAAGAAAAGTGAGAACAAAAAGGAAAGAACAGTAACTTTCAAGGCCCTGGGGCCACAATGAGGTGTGTTTGAGGCACAGAACAGTCAGCATGGCTGGAGAATGTGAAGTCTGGTAGAAGTTGGTTTACAGAGGGCCTTGATGTTATTCTAAGGCCTATTAAGGGATTTTGAATTTTAGGCAGAAAAAGCCATCCAGAATGGTCACCTCATATGTCTCCTGCTAGACCTGTGTCCTTTTGGAGGCCCGCGGCTCTGCCCCCTAGCTGTCTATGCCGGTTCACAAGGCATGGCTCTCCGTGTCAGGTGCTGGCTATGCCATGTGGCTTCTTTAACTAAATCACACCTTCCTGAGCCCTCAGGGCTTTGTACATTTTTCTGAAAAGTGGGTTCTATAGCAAAAAAAAAAAAAAAAAAAAAAAAAAGTGGAAAATGGGTCATCAAAATAGAAAAATAAGTTTGGTGAGTAAGTGGTTAAAATATGTAAATATCATATAATATCCAAACAAAGCCAGGAGTCAATGGCAAACTTAATGAGTTTTGAGAAATCATTTACACAATGTGTGCATGCTCTATAAGATATGTTGGCTGGCCCAAAGCAGAAAGGGCCTGACTGGTGGAGTTGTATCAAGAATTGTAAGTATCAAACATCTTTGCAGTTGTTTATCTCATGCCTTGTACTGTGCTGTGTTGCTGGCCAAGGGGTCTTGTTGCTTCATCCTGACAGGAAGGCTCTCACAGTTGCTTGTCGAGGTGAGAACCAGGGCCCTGCTGAGATAATTGACCCCTACCTTTGCTCTTGGGGTTCCTCCACACCTGTCAAAGGGAGGAAGCTGTGTTTCCTGAGAGTCTTATCAATGGCACGCTCTGTTGCCAAATCCTATGACGCTGGTAGGACCTCTCCCAGTCCTCCCACCCTAGCACAGGAAAGGGCCCGCGTTATTTACATTGTCTGGGTTTCAGGACAGGGCTAGCTTTAGTTACCAGCAAGGACTGCGGCAGCAGGAACACAGGGCCCGGGCAGACACAAGGACTGTTTGCTGTGGGCACCACACATGAACAGGAACCTCTCAGAATGATACCACTGTGCTAGCTGCGACTTTCTTGCACAATCTCTGATTCCAGCTATCAGAAACAGTGCTTGCTGTGGAGAAGAGCTCTGACCACTCTTTCCTACTAGTTATTCTTTGGCCCACGTGCACCCTTGTCACCATCCTCAGAACGGGAGGAGGGTAACACTGTGCAGACCTGGGTAGCCTGGAAAAAATAATGACCACTTAGATGTGTACAGTTTATAAAGTATGTACCACATGCATTTTCTTATTAAGTCCTCAAAACAAGCCCATGAATGCATCACAATAGCTAACATCTGAGTGTGGATGTCATGTATATACATGCATAAATACACACACATATATACACATTTATACATAATTACATGTGTGGATATCATACATACATGAATATATATACACTTATACACACATATGTACATACATCATATATTCCTTAAAAGACTCCTGTAAGATGAGCAAACAAAGATTAAAATGACTTATCTGAAGTCATGATAATAGAGGCACTGGTGGAGGACTGGCCCAGGATCTAATATTTGGAAAAATATTGACTCCTCTGGAGGAGTGAATATCTGGCAGAATATCTCACAGATCACAGAGCTCACACAAAGTGTACCCTGAATCTTTTCCATCTCATGAACTTCGCTTACTCCATTTCTGGAACCCATGGTCTGCTGGTTGTTCAAATTCACCTTTTGTACATTTCACAGGTTGGATAAAGTTCATTTGTGTGTCTTTTCTTTTTCACAGTGCACCTCCGCTCACTGAAAAGGAAGTTGAGGTAAGTAACTCGAGTACTTTATGAAATTATGAAGCCTGGCCTTGATAGGTTTTGTTTAGTCTTTCATTGAGTGGCTAATCCAGGAATAGAGAATTAAACATTGAGAATTATTGGTAAACTTAACCAGACTGAGGCGTGGGGTGGACAGAGACTCTCTGCCCACTGACCTTGGTGAAGATGGGCCATGGGAGGTGTGCCAGGGCCAGCTCCTGTCCTCAGATGTGTACAGACACAGTCAGGACTCAGCACGACAGAAGTAGCACAGGCTTTGGAATCAGACAGTCCACAGCTGAATCCTGGCTCTGCTATTCTGTGCCACCTTAAACAAGCTAATCACCTCTCTGGTCTTGGTCTCTTTAGCCATACATGGATACAATAGTTCCTATACAGAGGGTTTAGTGGGAATCTATGAGCGACGGTGCCTGAAACCCATAGCATTGCTGGGATATAGCAGATGCTCCATGAGGAGTGGCCATCAGAGTTGCCATCACTGCCGTCCCTGGGTCCATTCAGGGCCTTCGGTTCCCTGTCTGGAGATTTCTGCCCACAGTGGGCCTTGTTACCTGTACTTCGGAAGCTCAGGCAGATTTGTCTCCCCCCAACAGTATAAATCTGCTACCATTTGACTCAGGCAGGGCAATGAAAGCTGTAAAAATAAAATAAAGGCCATTTCTTCCTTCCTGTGCACTCCATCTATTTCCTCTCCCCAGTAGTTTCCTATTAGTCCAGGAATTCCATGTCTGATCAATATCACCTTTCAAAGTCATTCATACAGGCTGCATTTTTGGCATGGAATGTTTGTTCCAGAGAGCTCCTGACAGGATCATACCTGCCCTTACTTAATCTGCTGGCAGCTCTTAAAGCTGCTTTCAATGGGGCACTTGGAATACTCAGACAAGATGCTAGTTCAAGTGTGCTTTAAGTCAACAGGCTTACATCTCAAATTTTCTTTACAGTAGTCTCATGCAAAACCTCTAAAATCCACATGTAATAAATCCTTGCATGACTCCAAACTGCTTACACAATCAGTTGTGTTGGCCCAAGTTAATCTAAACCTAAATACAGGATGTTATCTTCTTGAAGTTCAGGGAAAAGCCGAGTGTTACTCTCTTATTATTCCTCAGTAAAATGCATTGGTCTTCTCGTCTTGGGAAGAAACTAGCATGGACCTCAGGTTACTATCTCATTGTCCTTTGTGCACTTGACTGTAAAAGGAGAGGTTCACATGTACACAGCTGCTTTGGCAACTGGTTCCAGGAACTGATGTAAAATGCTCACGGAAGGAACACACCTGCAGCTTTGTTCTCTGCAATAATTCCTCCCAGCACCTCTCCTATACTCTTGTTCCCAACAGAACGTGTTTGTACAACTGTCCTTGGCCTTTAGAAATGACAGCTATACCCTGGAGTCTAGAATTAACCAGGCTGAAAGGGAACGCAACCTGACAGAAGAGAACACTGAGAAGGAACTGGAAAACTTCAAAGCTTCGATTACGGTAATCGTGGGTCCTGACTGGGGACCCCTCAGCGGAGGGACATCAAGGGCTCTGCTGGGTGTCCCGTTTTTCTCAGTCACCAAGCAGTGCCTCCTGAAATGAGAGATCAGGCCAAGGCCCTGAGCCAAACAGCTCTCCTCAGAGCGCCAGGAGGAGCGGGGGCAGCGATCCTGAGGCCTGATTACCTCGGGGCTGCAGGTAAACCCTCTGAGGCCTTGGGAGCTCCTCAGGAGGGGGCTGGGTGACCTGGGATGGCAAAGGGAGCCCCTTGGGAACCAGAGACCTGGATGTGATTCCTTTCTTTCAGGCCACCAAGTACAAGGGGGGACCCAGAAACCCCAGAATTTATTTATTAAAAATTGTGTACTTATTCTTACATGTTTAACCTTTAGTCACCTTCAAAACACTCTCCATTTGATGCAATACACCTATCAAGACACTTTTTCCACTGCTCAAAATAGTTTTTGAACTCATAGATTTTGATATCTTTTAGTGCTTCTGCCATTTTTTTTGTTTCACCTCTTCCTCATCAGCAAAATACTTCCCTTTGAGGCCTTTTTTCATCTAGGGAAACAAAAAGGGTCTTGCTTAGGGCGAGACTGGGTGAATAGGGAGGGTGGGGTAGGGGGGTCATGTCGGTTTTAGTCGAAAACTGCTGAACACTCAGCGAGGCGTGTGCAGGTGTGCTTATAAATCACCCATCATGAAATGGGCAAAAGTGTTGAAACAGTCTTCCAAAAAAACTCACTGAAGCCAAACGCAGCCTCTCACAACAATGCCAGATGGTACACTGATACAGATGGGTTCCTAGAACACGCACGTAGTTGGGGGAGCCTGTACTACAAGGGACCCCCCTCCAGAAGATAATTCCAGTTTTTGGGGGGTCCCCCCTCACACAGAGTGTCCACATTGGGCTTCTCTAATCCCCAGAAGAAGCTGTAGCCCTGGCCCTGCACAGGCCACTCCTCTCAGACAGGCCGGGGTCCAGGGTCCATCCGGTGAGGACCCCTGGTGATATTCCTTCTCACTCTTCAGTCTACAGCTTCACTCTGGCACCACTGTGAGCACCGGGAGACCTACCAGAAGCTGCTGGAGGACATCGCTGTCCTGCACCGCCTGGCTGCCCGCCTCTCCAGCCGGGCTGAGATGGTGGGGGCCATCCGCCAGGTGAGCCTCTCCAGCTCCCAGCCCCGCTGACCGGCTCTGTGCTTCCCACAGCAACTGAAGCGATCATATAAGCAGTGACAACTACACATACCACTTACTGATGGCTTCCTCTGTGCTAGGCTGCCTATGTACGTTGTTGTGGTTTTTTTCAGCTTTTTTTGGTGGACCATTAAACCCTCAAGTGCTCTCTGCAGAAACTTTCTATGGACACCTAAGTGTAAGAACTACTGCATACCCCCTTCTTTTGTTAGAGATTTTAATGCATATTGGAAGGATCAAGGCTTTGAGAGTCGTATACTGAAGAAGCTTGTTTAAGTTTACCTCTGTATTTCCCAAAGGTATTTGACTGCAGAAGCACCACCACTTTTTTTATTTTTCTCACAAAATACCTATTAAACTTCCGTGGAACTAGTACTTGGCAAACATGCATTAGGAAAAACTGCCTTGTGTCATTTAATCCTCCCAGCAACCCTGTTAAAGTAAATATCCTATCCCCTGACGAGACAGGAAGTCTCAGGAAAGTAATAGCACTGGGAGTGGCAGAGCTGGGGTGCCGGCCCAGGTCTGGCTCCCTCTCAGTCACTTTGGAGTCCGAAGCACACGGAGCCCTGCCCCGATCCCAGACGGTGTCGTAGGATCAGGCTGCCTGAGGTCTAATCTCGTCCCCACCAGGATGCACTGTGTTACCCAGCTCTCTATGTTCCAGCTTCTCCAGCCATAGAATGTGGCTGATGATCGTGTCTGCCATGTAGGGTTGCTGCAATACTTGCAGAAACCTGGATGTTGTTATCATTGTTATCACTCCTTGGACCTCTGTCCTGCTGCATCGATTGTATCAGCGCGGTGTTCCTGATGCACAGCCCCAAGCAGTTTTTTGTAGAATAAAGGAAGGACAGCCACTGGCTGTCCCACCCCTCTATCTTCTAGGGGAAAAAAGCACCTGACTCAGCAGCAGCACCCAGGAAGTCAGTCCAGCTGGCAGCAGCCACAAAGGGAGAGCACAAAGGAAGTGGCTGGTCTCAGCTCACGGCTATAGAGAATTTTCCAGGGCAAGGTCACTGAGCATGTCTCTCTGTGGCCTGTCAGGCTCCAGCCTGGGCTCTCTGAGGGATCCAAGGGGGTATAAGCAGAGAAAAATATTCTTACCTGCACAGCTCTTCCAAATGTGTTTTGAGGCCCACGTGTGGTGCCCACTTCCGCCTTCAGCCTTCTCCCAATGCTTCCCCTCCCCTGGCTTCTGAGCCTCAGTCCTCACCCCTCTCTGGGTCCGCCAGGCTGGTTCAGGCACATCTTACTGCCACCAGTCTCACTCCCGTCAGTCTAATTTCCACGGTGGCTTGATTATGTCACCCACTTATTTTAAGACAAGGTCCTTCATAACCCAGCCCTAACTACCTTTACTTCCTGTGAGCAAACCCATTGCTTGCTGATTCCTAGATAAATGGAATGACCTGTACTTCCCTGGTTTTCCAAAGAGTCCTGTTATTTGCCTATTGTCCCACCATAATTCTTTTTAAAGTTTATTAAATTTATTCAGATGACATTGGTTAATAAAATTATGTAAGTTTCAAGTATACAATTCTATAATATATCATCTGTCTATTACGCTGTATGCTCACCACCCAAAGTCAAGTCTCCTTCTGTCACCATATATTTGACCCCCTTTATCCTCTTCTACCTTCCCTGTGGTAACCACAATACTGTTGTCTGTATTTCTGAGTTGTTGCTTGTGTGTTTTGTTTGTTCATTTGCTGCTTTCTGTTTTATATCCCACATCTGAGTGAAATCATATGGTTCTTGTTTTTTTAATCTGATTTATTTCACTTAGCATGACATTCTCATGATCCATCCATCTTGTAGCAAATGGCAGTGTTTCATCCTTTTTTATGGCTGAGTAGTATTCATTGTACATGAATATATATCATGTCTCCTTTATCCAATTCTCTGTTAAAAGACAATTCAGTTTCTTCCATGTCTTGGCCACTGTGAATAATACTGCATTGGACATAGAGGTTCATATATCTTTATAATTAAGTGTTCTCAAATTTTTGTGTAGATGCCCAGAAGAGGGATGGCTGGATCATATGGTAACTCTATTCTTAATTTTTTGAGGGACCTCCATACTGTTTTCCATAGTGGCTATACCAATTTACATTTCTACCAGCAGTGAATGAGGGTTCCTTTTTCTCTACAACCTCTCTCATACTTGTTATTTATCATCTACTGATAATAACCATTATAATAGGTGTGAGGTTGTATCTCATTATAGTTTTGTTTTGCATTTTTCTTATAACTAGTGAAGTTGAACATCTTTTCACACTCTGTTGGCCATTTGTATGTCTTCTTGGGAGAATTGTCTATTCAGGTACTCTGCTCATTTTTTAAATTGATTGTTTTTTGGTTGTTGAGTTGTATGAGTTCTATATATATTTTGGATATTAGCTCGTTATTGGAGGTATTCTTTGCGAATATCTTCTTGTATTTGGTTGGTTGCCTTTTTGTTTTGTTGACAGTCTCATTTGCTGTGCCAAATCTTTTTAGTTTGATATATCCCATTCATTTATTTTTGCTTTTGCTTACCTTGCCTTTGGGGTCAAATTCATAAAATCCAAAGACCAAAGGCCATAAGTTCAGTACCTACGTTTTCTTCTACGTATATTATTGTTTCAGGTGTTAAAGGTAGGTCTTTGGCCCTAGCATAATTCTTAATAGCACTCCCTTTTGCTCTCCAAAGGACCCCTGTTTGAAGAATAAATCCTTTACCTAGGTACAAACCCTATGGTTTCCTTTCTCTGGACCCTTGGTCTTGGAGTTCCCTGTCCTGAATGCTCTTCGTCCCTTTTGTCCACCTCTGAATGCCCAGGTGCTGCCCACACCCCTATAGCCACTTCACTCCATCTTCGGGAAGCCCGCCGACACCTTCTCTGGGGACTCTCCCACCTGTCATCACCTGAGGCAGTGTGGCTGTGCTTGTATTTGTCCTCTGCGAGCAGGTGCCTGTGAGCCCCTCTCAGCTCACATGGTGGACAGCAAACTCTTAGAAGGCAGGGTCACATCTGATTGGTTCCTGTATCCTTTTGATTCTCCCAGTCCAGAGCCTCATTCAGTGCAAACAAGTGTCAATGAACCTTTCCTCCAAGTGCCGGGGATGTTCATGCTCTCCTTCCCTGCAGGAAAAGCGCATGTCAAAGGCAACAGAGGTGATGATGCAGTATGTGGAGAACCTGAAGAGGACATATGAGAAGGACCATGCGGAGCTCATGGAATTTAAAAAACTGGCGAATCAGAATTCGAGCCGCAGCTGCGGCCCTTCTGGTAAGGAACCAGGGTCCTGCCCTCATCTTGGGCCTGCCAGTTGGGTCCCTGATGTCTCCAGGCTGAGACTGAGGGTTGCCCTAGGACCTATTTCAGGCTGAGCAAGGTTCACTGCCCCTGCCCAGGGCTGCCCACAAGGGCTTCGCAGCCGCTGCTCCAGTGAGCCTGGGGGCCTGGCACCAGAAAACATGAATGGCCCCAAAGTGCCTCCTGACTTCTGTCACAATTAACCAGAAGAGCAAACCGCTGACATGAAGCCCACAGGCTGCGAGAGCTCACTCTACTTTGTGAAACAACTGACCCCAGACCCTTTTTGTTTTGGGGCCCCCTTCTGGGCAGCACATACTAAAGAATTTGGACTTTATCCTGAAAAGTATTAGGGATTTTAGTTAGTCAGGGAAATGGCATGATCACATATGGAGTTTAGAAGATTCCCTCTGCCTATGGTAAGGCCGGTACAGCCCTAGGGCAAAGCCAGAGACAGGGAATCCCATGAAGCTGCTATTACAACAGTCCAGGTGAAAGATAAAGTCTGGGCTGTGGGGTGGGGCAAGAGCCTGGTGGAAGGAGGCGTTGCTGGGATAACTAGCAGGCTCCTGGGCAAGGCAAATGTTTTAAAGAAATACTCTGTTTTAAAAATATTCTATAGAATCGCTATAGGAGCACAGAGGAGGGGCCACCTGGTTCTGTGTGAGGGAGTTAAGGAAGGTTTTACAGAGGGATGGTAAAGGAGCAGTATTTTAAAGTAAAAATTTGAGTTCTCCAGGCCAAAGGGAGAAATACATCCAGGTGGAGTCAACAACGCATAGAGAGGCGTGGCCTTGGGAAGGGAGGAATACGAAACAAACAGTTTGATGTGGTTGCAGTGTTGGGGTATAATAATGACAGGTTGAAGTTGGGACTTGGTAGGCCAGGGCCACATGCCAGGCCTTTGTCCCTTAGGCAGTGAGGAGTCACTGATGAGTTGATATGACTTGACATTTCCAGGTTGTATTTTTAGACGATTTGCCCGACTTCAGAGCAGGTAATGCAGTAGGGGAGTGTGGACGCTGCGGGATGGCGGGACGAGTCAGGAAGCCTGAAGCAGTCCAGGGGAAGGAGGGCAGTGCCTTGGAACAGGCTCTCTCCTTGGGAGCTGCCAGGGTTTAGGCTCTGGCTGATGACCGCGGTGTTAGCAGGAGAAACAGACACTTTAGCGACAGGAATCCCGTGGAATGCAAACATCCGTATTACCAAGAGCAGGAGGAGGGAAAGTACAGAAACGATAACAGATGGAGAAACCTTTATAAACAGGAGGTTTCACAAGTTTCCTGGGGAATATCAGTGACGCTCCCCAGCCCCAGACTGTCTGCTTTGGGTCTTGGCAGCAAGGTTCCTGACCCACATGCATCTGGGCCTCTAACAAGCCGCTCTCTGTCAGGGTTGGAAGTGGGAGAAGTTGCCATCAAAGATCCTAACACATGGCTGCTTGCATTATTGTCCTGCAAGGTGCAATGTCCTCCGTGAACCACATTAGCCAAGATTTATGAAATGAGCAGTAACCTATTCATTCTGCTGATGTTATTGAGCACCTCTGGTGTGCCCCCAAGATACAGGAATACAGAAGAAGTCAAGGGCACACAGCTCCTAATGAAAAGGAGCTCCCAAACCCATCGGGCGGGGGCAGGGCAGTGCAGCCAGTGCTGTGACGGAAGTAAACAGACTTCCGGGGGAGCACACTGTGCAGACCCACCTTCAGTCTGGGGGGATGAGAAAGTGCTTACAAGGAGAAGCGAGACAGAGGGCTGCTGAGTCTTGAATGGTGAATAAGTGGTTTTCAGACATTTGTTCGCACTCCGCTGTTTTCCAAGCTACAGCTCAGCTTGGGCTGCTGCTGAGGGACCAGCACCCACCCTACAGGTGCCTCCATCAGATACTCTATGGCCGTTCCCTAATATGGCGTTTGTTTTTTAAGTCTTTATATGACTTCTGGCAATCTTTGTCTTTGCCTGATACTCTGGAGGCTACAGTGAAATAAAAATATCTCTGATTTCAAAAAAAGTAATTCACACTTAAAAGAAAAAGTAGAATCTATTTTTTTCTAAAATAACACCTATATTTTTTCTAAATATGAAACATGTCGATTGCCTACATTTTGGATTATTTCCATAAGATAGATTCTACAAGTATAAATACTAGTGCAGGGGAAAGACATACTTCTCAGGCTCTTAAAGCAAATTATTTTCAAATTACCCATTGATATTTCCATTTAATGGGTTACAATAATGCTCAATTCATTTTGCCATTGACATTCTTGTCCTTTCTATTTAAAAATATCTTTAACTTTGAAGGTCAAAATTTTAATCTCATCTCATAATTTCAATTTGTATATTTTACCTTTTCGAATGTTCACTTGACATTTGTATTTCTACTCTGATAAATTCTCTATTTATATCTTTTGCCCAGTTTTAAGATTGGTATTTTAAAAATTTGTGTGAACTCTTCATCTGTAAAGAATATTTTCTGGTTCTGCCGTTTTGGCTGACGAGAAACTCAAAGGCCTTTGACCACAAATACTTTTTGCCAGATAAAATAAAGCAAACATTAGTCTAAAAGAATAGCTGAATCAACAAGAAAAGAAATTGAAGTACTCAGACAAGAAAAGAAAAGAGAACTGAAACGGAGCTGATCCTGCAGCCTCCTTGGGACGGAATCAGCCTCTGTTCTCTGGGCGTGGGCTTTTGCGCTTGCTGCAGTTTGAGGTGAGGCCCAGGACACCCAGGCAAGAGAGCTGACTCTGAGATTCCCATAGAAAGTGAAGGCTTTCCAAGGACTGCATCTTTACACAGAACTTGGCAAGAAAAAAAAAAAAAATCAGTCACCAAACAGCAGAGAAAGAAATCAAGGGAGTTTGTCTGGTTTTGCTGTGGGCTGTATGTAGTAGAAAAAAAGTACTTTTTCCTTCCTTGTAGGAAAAGTGCGGCCCCAAAAGTAGATGCCGTGTTAGAAGTGGTGATGCAATAGGCGGAGAATCTGAGAAGAGCATGACAATGGGGCCTCCGGCCCATAGATACCTTGGCTTAATTTTTAACTATCCATTTCCTGCTGGAGCCTACTCTGAAAACTTACCTGAGTTCTCCTCTCTGTTCCCTCCTGTTGCAGAAGACGGGGTCCCTCGCACAGCGCGGTCCATGTCCCTCACTCTGGGAAAGGTATGCATGTTCAAGGAATACCAGGGCTCCCAGAGGAAGTACAACAGAAGTTTCCACAGTCACCCAGGAGAGCATTTGCTCTTGAATCCACGGGTGGCAGAGAACCTCTGGACAGAGTCTCTAGTCCCGCTCCTCACACCTGCTAGCTCATCCTCTAACCTTCTCTTGCTCGTGGTTTTCCTGACTATACCATCCCTTCAGTGAACATGAAATGATGCACAAACCTTGGTATTGCTATAGTTCTCATACGCTATCCAGGATGTAACCCAGAGACTGGGGGTCATTTCTGTTTCATTTCTTCAGGACTTAATAAACTAAAATAGAAACATGTTGAGACGTCACCAGTAACAGAGAATTTGTGTCAATTTTGGCTGCTCTCTCCACACCAACTCCCACCACGATCACTACCCCAAAGCCCAAATATCCAGAGACTGTTATTACAACATTAGGAATAAGTAGGTATTTTCAGGGTCTTTCCAAACTGTGGGTGCTGCTCCCTTCATGACAATGGTCCTGGTCACTTCTTTTTCTACAGAACATGCCCCGCCGGAGGGTCAGCGTTGCCGTGGTTCCCAAGTTTAATGCCCTGAACCTGCCCGGTCAGCCTCCAAGCTCATCACCCATCCCCTCCTTACCAGCCCTGGTGAGTATGACGACGCCTGCCTGTGGCCCTGTTTGACCTCTCCCTCAGGCTCACTAATATGGGGGTGACCTAGGTGACGGCAGGGTCAACAAAGTGAGGACATTGCCAGCACAGATTCTGGGCTGTGGGCTTAAAAAGCTCAATGTAGACCAGGCTCCATGTCTCCCACTGACCTTAGAAGACAACTCAGTATCCTTGAGTAAGGTGCTGTGTTCCTTACAAGTGACCTCCTTTTTCATGCTGAAATCACAACCCTCCAAGGTAGGTACGACTTTGTCCCACACTGCAATGGGATTAAACAGCCAGAAGCTGCATTGCATAGTGGTAGAGCTGAGCTTTGAACCATATGCTCTGATTCCGGAGCTTGAATTCTTAAACCCAATATTATTCTGCCTCGATAACTGCAACATTGTTTACAATGATGAAAAACTAGAGACTACTCAAATGTTTGTTAATAAGAGATTGGTTAAATAAATTATGGATATCCATATAAGGAGTTTCTATGTAGTTGCTAAAAATAATGATTTGAATATAAATACAGGGTGGGGCAAAGTAGGCTTAGAGTTGTTTACAGTTGTAAGGAAAATAATACAATAATTAATTAATAATACAAGAATAAACTCAGTCTTGTGTACTCACAACTGCAAACCTACTTTTGCCCCATCCTATATATGTTGACATGAAAACACTTTCATAATTATCAGTAAAAAGCAATTAAAAACGGTATATACAGTATAATTCTGTTGTGTAGTTTTTTAAAAAGTGGTTTTCTATGTGTAGACAGAAAATTCTGAAGTATATAAAACTATTAATAATGGTTCTCTATGGGCAATGGTAAAACCACAGATGATTTTTATCTTCTTGATGCCATTTTATATTTCTGTAATAAGAATGTATTACTTATAATCAGAGAAAAATCCCTTTCCATTTTTTTAAACACAGTTCCTAGACAACAAAATATTTTCCAGATCCCAGGTTTTTGTGAATCTAATTGAATTCTATCTAAAACTTCTAATTCTTCTCCAGTTGTTTGTTGATGCCCCCGTCCAGAACTGGCAATAATCTATAGGGAAACAATCTGACTGCGTAAGCAATAGGTGAAGTAGATTTAAGCTCTATTGTGCTGACAGGTAGCAACAACTCTTTAACTTCTTTCACCTCCTCCTGCCTTGAACATGTCAATCATCTCTGAAATCAACATAAACTCCCAAATCACCCACTAAAACAAAGGAGCCTAAACAAAATTTTTTTAAAGGAATTTAGGAAGGACTAATTAGTGTGTTTTCGAGGATCTATTTCTCATTCTCTACTAAATGTATAAAGGTGGTATATATATAAAGGTGACTATATATATAAAATCTTCCTGTAGGCCAGGGGTTGGCGAACAGGGCTATATATTAAAATGACATGGGGTACTTTTCTAAACATTATATACCCAGGCCCCACCCCAAGATTCTAAATGGGGTCAGTACTTTAAAAAATCTCCCCCAGTTGATTTTAATGTGCAGTCAGAGATTAGAACCATTGCTTAAGTCAAATCCATTGCAAGAAAACAATGTGGTAATCCTAGAGAATTTATTATAAAGAAATTTATAACGGCTTGAGTTTTTAATAAGGACAGTCATCTCCTGAGAATTGTGCTTGGAGTTGTATCTCCAGGGCAGTGACAGGCTTGCATGAATCCGTCCCAGGGATCCTGCGGCCTGTGTTGGATGGGAGGACCACTGGTGTTTAGTCCAAGTCAGTAAACAGGGGACAGAGCAAAAATGAGGGCTCCTCCAGAATGGGGCCTCAAATGTAAACTCTTCTGTTTGCTCAACAAAATGTGGAAGAGGAAAAGTAAAAGTTGCAAATTGCATGTGCCCCAGAGGGAACAGATACCAAGGAAAGGAGGACGGAGGGGGCCTGAGGAGAGGGCCAATGCCTGGTCTCAGAGGAAGATTTGAGAGGGCGAGGAGTGAGGACAGGGAAAGAGGCGGAGCAGCAGCCGCCCCTCCATCCCCAGCATCACCAGACACCCAGCAGCTCTGGCTTCTTCCTTCCTAGCTAATCCTCACTTCTCTGTCTCCTGTTTTCCACTCAGTCAGAATCATCTAACGGGAAAGGCAATCTACCTGTCGTCACCTCAGCACTGCCGGCACTTTTGGAAAAGTAAGTTTGTCATTTTTTCTCTGAACCTTAGGGATCTCTGAGGAAAATTTCCCCAATTCACCTTTCCTCCCATTCCCACTCCCAAAATGCAATAGAAAGCAAATTAAGCTCTAGGGGAAATGGGTGGGACTTTGAGACTTACAAAGATTTCAGACCTAGTATGCAAAATTCCTACACTAGGAAGATGCTGTGGCTTAGGGTCACAGGTCTACTAGAGATGGAAGCATTCTCTGTTGGTTGGGACTCTCTGCACTGCAGATACAAGAAAGCCCCATCCCAACCCTGGTTTGTGTGGCTCAGCGGGTTCAGCACAGGCCTGCCAACCAAAGGGTTGCCAGTTCGATTCCCAGTCAGGGCACATACCCTGGGTTGTGGTCCAGGTCCCCAGTAGGGGGCAAGCAAGAAGCAACCTCACATTAATATTTCTCTCCCTTTCTTTCTCCCTCCCTTCCCCTCTCTAAAAATAAATAAATAAATAATCTAAAAAAAAGAAAAGAAAAAAGGAAGCCCCAACTCAAAGGGGCTTAACTAAATCCAGAGGAGGGGCTGCTCCAAGTGTGGCACCACAGGGCCCAGCTCAGCCTCTCTACAATTTCCTTGCCTCTTTCCACTCTCTACGTTGACTTCATCAGGAGGCTTGTGACAAATGGCGTCTAGTTCCAGTTGTCCTATCCAGATGTGGCAATTTCTAGAGTTAAAGGGACCATCTTTCCTCATGTTTTTTCCTTAGGAATGAACCCAGAAGCCTTTCTTCAGCCTTCTTTCTTACCTTGTTGGCAGATTTGGAACATAGCCCTTTTCTAAACACCAGTCACAGGCTTTGGGAATGGGATTGTCTTCATGGTCTTAAACTAGTCCCCTGGAGATGGAAAGAGAGGGCCAGCTTCCCATGAAGAAAAATGATTTTATTTAAGAATTTATTCTTCTTTACAAAGTCATTTTTGTTGCTGTTAGGATACAGGAAGGAGAGGAATATTAGATGGGCAACCAACAGCGTCTACTAAGTTTTCTAGGCATCTATGCAATTTGTAGACTTTTTCATCTTCAACCAAAGCAAGGCAGGATGTTTCTACACACTCAGAGGAGTTTATAACTTGCTTTTCAAATTCTTCCATTTGCTTGCTGGAAAACATCTGGATCACAGCTGCCACCTCTCAGAACTTTCCCCTTGTGTCTTTCCTCACTTGGTAGAACATACACCTCTATTCCTCCTTCCTCCTTGCCTTGGGACAGCTTTAGTCCTTTATACTTCATTGCTGTTAGAATAGTTTTGCTTGACCTGGTAAGGAATGTCTATGTTGGGTCCCTTTTTGTACAGACAGGTTCCTAAGCTCCCCACCCCCAGACTTAGCCTGTTTTCCTCCCCTCTCAGTGTATCAACCACAAACCTCTCCCTCAGTGACTTACTCCACATTAGTCTTGAAGTTTTTCCAGCATTTCCTCTTTTTGCCACCTTATTCTACATAAGCTTACTGGTCCTTATGTAGGGTATTTTTGTTCATTTATTTCCCTGATCACTATAAGGAAATTATAAAGGGATGAAAAACTAACAACCACATGGAAGTAACTAAGTTTACAGAACCTTGTCAGGTTCCTACAATCATGGCCTATGAATCTCTGTAGAAATAGTCACTTCTGTCCTGAGTGAGAAGCATACTAAAACTTCTCCCAATCCTGCCTTTGGACGTACCAACCCCTTCTCCAGGAAGGCCCCCAACATGGCTCTGTTTCCAACTCTTGGCCTGCAGAGTTAAAGAGGGAAGATTTAAGTCCCCACTCTCAAGAGACTAATCATGATGGGGCAGGGCCTAGACCCTGTGGAACTAATGTTCAAGCCAGCTTAGAACATACATTGGAGGCAGTGGGGTTCATCAAGAACCTGGGCTAAACTTGGTAGGAAAAAGTGAGGTGCAAAATTGGAGACAACAGGTGGCAGCCCCAAATCAGAAGCGCCAATGGATGTCAATGGTGATGCCTGCAATGGGGAGCAGCTCACTCTTATGGGCTACCCAGAGAGAGCGCCCTGCGACATTGCCCATGCTGAGGCTGACCTACCTGCACAGAAGCCCGCACAAAGGGGAGGGAGTATTCAAAGGAGGGGGTATTCAAGGCTAACAGCAGCTTCCCTCTGTGGTTTTCTAAAAGGTGCTAAGTGATTTCTATCTGAATTCATGAAACTGGAAACATTTAACATGGTGCTGAGACTTAACAATGAGACAATCTGTGAGTGAAAATGAATTCATGCCTTCTGTTCTAACACAAACACAGTCAATTCTAGCTACCTTTTCCACATTGTTAAAGTGAAAGAATGCACTATAAGTTAATATACATTACTTTCTAGATTGTTCTATTCAGCTTGATCTTGAAAAGATGTCACATCTCTCTAAACATGCAGTGACTAAGCAAGAAGGGGAAAGGTTAAGGAGGTGAAAGATAAGATCAAATTGCCTGTGGCTAGTTCTCAAGCAAGTACCTGAGCTCACTGCACTGCCCAATGTGGTTTGAGAGAATTTTAAGCCTTGTTTTTGAAGGTCACTTCATAGTAAACTGCTCTTCACTTCACAAGTGTCTGAGAACATTTAGACTTAGATAAAAATATAGAAAGTGGTACAGTAGTCCCCTCTTTTCCACATGGAATACATCCCAAGACCCCAAGTAGATGCCTGACACTGAAGATAGTATTGAACCCTATGTAGTTTTCTCACATGTACACACACATACATGTAGCTGATAAAGTTTAATTTATAAATTAGCCACCATAAGAGATTAACAACTAAAGATAAAATAGAACTATAACTATATAGTATAATAAAAGTTATGTTCATGTGGTCTCTCTCATATCTCATTGTACTGTACTCACCTTTCCACTCGAAAAGAGCACTTTCAGGCTTCTCTTGACATATCAGGGGTGCCAGCATCTCTACTCTTGCAGTTTAGGGCCATTATTAAATAAAATAAAGGTCACTTGAATACATGACAGTTGATCTGATAAGTGACTAACAGGCTGGTAGTACACACAGCACGGATATGCCGGACGGAGGGGTGATTCAAGTCCAGGATGAGCTGGAGCAGGACAACATGAGATTTCATCATTCTACTTTGAATAGTGTGCAATTTAAAACTGATAAATTGTTTATTTCTGGAACTTTCCATGTAATGTTTTCAGATCATGGTAGACTGTAGGTAACTAAAACCACACAAAGTGAAACTACAAATAAGAGGGGTGATATATATATATATATATAGTCATAAAGCAAATTTAAAGTGTCATAAAGATTAAAACAGAACAAAGCTCAAGAGCAGACTCACAAGTAGGAAGAGCTATTTACTCATTGCTTTTATTTCTTTTATTTCTTTGACAATTAATGACCAAGGGCCAGGCACCCAGAATGTACTCACATTCTAATGGGAAAGACAGATGGCCATTATAATGCAATGTGATGGATGATATCACAAGGAAGTACGGGTTACTAAGGAAACAATACACACAAAAGTGAGCGCCTTAGCCCAGATTTTGTATTGCGGGGGGGGGGGGGGGGGGGCAGGGCAGGGGGGAGAGAGAGCCCCAGAAAATGTCTTCTCTAGGGACTGACTTTTAAAGTGAAACCTGAAAATCATATTAACTAGGTAAACTAGAGGTTAACAACATTCCAAGTTCTAAGGTGAGTAAGTATAGAGTCAAGGAATAATGATGGTGATGATAATGGTAATTACTCTTATTATTAGCTACATGCTTACTTTGGGCCAAGTGCTGTTTTAATTGCTTTACATTAATGACCTAATTGAATCCTACCAGAACCACATCAGATAAATGTAATTTTAATATCCCTATTTTAGATGAAGAAGCTGAAACTCAGAGAAATCATCACTTGCCTGAGGTTACACATCTAATAGCACAGTTCATGCTCTTAACCTCTTGATGGTTCTATTCTCCAGCTAGAATAGAAAGAAGTCCAGTACGACTAGAGAGAAGAAGGTAGATTTAAGAGGTATTTTTTGAAAGAACTTTCGTGAAAGGACCTGGTGACTGGCTGGGTATTGAATGGAAGGTACAGTGGGGTGGGAGGGAGGGGTGTATGTGGAACCATTCCCTGGCAGGAGGGATGGTCAGCAAAGCTACAGAGATAAATGACATGCAGGACTAGTTTTATAAAAGGGACCGTTACACTGATGAATAACAGAGCAATTTTAACTCTAATCTCTAAAAAAATATTTTTCCACATTTTTTAAGTAGCCAGAGTAAATTGCTTGAAGTTTTCATATGACATCACATACATACGGTAAGCAACTCCCCTGTGCTGATAGTATTCTGGAATTAATTAGCCCCGAGTTAACTATTAGTAAACCCCAGGAATCTGGAACTGAGTGATAGGGAGTAAGGAAGCTTCTCTAGCGCAGGTTCCCTGGGCTGGTCTTGTCTGAGGGAGCTGTGGCAAAAGGAGTGGCCTAGAGACACTGCTTAGCCCAAGAAGATAAGATGTATGCATTGGTAAGTATAGTAGTCACTTTCAACTACTGTTTACCACATGGAAAAAAATAGACTCTAATATACCTGCCAGTCAAACAACACATTTTGACTAAATAGCCCTCATGTCATCAGGAGTGAGCATAATGACAAACATTGTTGACCTGGTGGACATGAGAGAACAATGAGTTTCATTTTCATAAATCATCCCAGAAAAAAAGCATTCAAAATTTCAGGCTGGGAATAGATGCCAAGATCCATGAGCATTTGGCCCAGAAATCCCTAGGGTGGGCACAGGCTATGCTCAGCTCCACGTTTACAGCCATGAATAGAGATTCCTTCAGCTCAACCCAAAGTCTAAGTTCTCAGGAAACAACCATTTACAGAGAGGACCTGCCCATTTTACAAGATTAATAGGCCATAGTAACGTCAATGTAACTCAGCAAACACTTGAAGGCACTTACTGTGCCAAGCGCTATTCTAACTCCAACAGCCTCTCTCCCTGTGATCACAGTCACATTGAGAGATGGGCATGTATGTAAGACATTAAAATATCCTATCTCCAAGTTACGCTGTAACAGAGGTATAATAAGGGCATAGAGGGAAGAAGAGATCAACTTTAATCACACACCTTTGTGGGATTACATTGGCAAAGATTCCACAGAAGAGAAGGTATCTGAAATGAATCTTAAAGACACATGAGGAGAAACTTTCAGGTAGTTGGAGAAGATAGGTCAGCAACTGTAAGCTCAGTCTAGAGGTCTGGACAGGATATAACAGCAAATATTTTACATATTGTATATTTCCCCCACTTCCCATCCTACCCCCAGTATTAAACCAGTGGTTCTTTTAGCCCATCTCTCATTCCAAACAAGCAACGTTTAAAAGAAGGGTCACATTATAAGCCATGGCCCAGGCTAAGGTCAGGCATGGCGTCACTCAGCAGGTACCCCAGAGTCCCTCACACTGCTCAGAGTGCCAGGAAGAGACTTCTGTTGAAATGGAGGGCTCAGAGGTGTGTGGAAAGTGTACTTTGTACCTGAAGTTATAAGACCAAGGAAAGAGTTCCCACCAGGTCCACCAACCACCAATAATGCGAACTTAGGCAAATCACTTATTCAACCTGAGCTTAGGTTTCTCATCTTTCAAATGGGGTAAGCCTCCTCACAGGTTGCATTTAGTGCAATTAAGAGAATAGGCAAATGTCAGACTGCATAGAAACAAATTTGAGCTCTACCAAACACTGATTGCGTGATCTTGGGCTGGTTATTTAACCTCACAGGGACTTGGTTTTCTTGCCTGTCAAACTGATAAAAATAGTATTACTTATCCTACTGGGTCATTCATGAGTCTTAAGTGAGCTCTTAGCACAGAGCCTGATACATAGGATAAATGTTAGCTCTTTTTAACATTGGGAGAGTCAAGAGAGAGCATGTATGTGAAAACCCATTAAGAACTAAAGCCCCACAGGTGAGTTGAGTGGAAGAGAGCAATTAATTAAACCTGGGAGATCTGGACCTTGGACAAAAGAACCACATGTTAGAAAGTTGTTGAAATGGGCTTCTTAGTTCTACTAGGGAAAAGTTTTAGTCTCTACAGAGCATTAACCTGAGGACAGTGAAACTTTTGTTTACAATCACTTGATCAGCAAAACTTAAAGGTGCATGCATGTGTTATATAGCACACAATATACAGGCATTTGAGAAGTTTATTAAAGCAATCTTATGTCAATTTTGCCATACTTTAAAGTCACACAGGGTTCCTCTGATTCTAAAGTGTCAGGAAGCTATATCAAGTTCTCTCTTGAAGATATAAAAAAATCACCTGGTAATTTATCAGCTTGGGTTTTTTGTGTGTGTGTGTGTGTGTTTGTGTTTTTTAATGGATCAGGTTTGGAAGAACCTCACATTGTTCTCCAAATTTACCAGAAAATTTACTGCATAACTAATAACGAATAATATCCTTTGTTGGGTACCACATTGCAGAAAGTTTACCTATATTTCTTCATTAATTCTTACACTACCACATTCAGGTATATATTATTACCTTCATTTGACAGTGAAGAAACTCAAGTAATTTGCACCTGTTGGAGCTGGGATTTGAACCTGTTTGCCTCAGGCAGGTTCTTTTCCTCTTTACCACACTATCCTCCTTCAGACATGTTTATCATTAACCTCTAAGCTTGACAGCTGTAGATTAAAGATATTAAAAGTCCAATACCTATATTCTATTTCTAATATGTAAATATATTTAATAAAAGAATTACTTTCCCTGCCCTTGGCTGTAGCTCTTTTTCTGCTCTTGTTCCAGTTGTTTGGACAAATAGGAAACCGCACATTAGGCAAAGGTCACATGGAAGGGAGTGGATAATGTAATTTGCAAAAAAGAGAAATGTTATGAATAGCTGATATTTTTGGAGTGTTATTTTTCTTGTTCACAATGGGTTTTGGTTTCCAGCCTGATGAAATGTAAATTTTACAAGGCCTGAGGAAACTAAGAGAGGAGAAATTGGTGCCAAGAATGAGGAGAAGATGTCAGCCTCTCTCATAAAGCCTGTCTGAGGGGCTGGAGAGGGTGGCAGCTGTGATCTCTCAGAGTCCTGGCTGAAGAGCTCTGCTCACTCTTCTGCTGAGTTTGAGGGCCCCTCCTTGACATGACGCCCGTTGGGATTCTGGTTACCGAGGAGGGCTGCAAGGTCTACAGGGAAGGCATGGCCATCAGGATACAGCCAACTAACCTCTATTTGTTGTAACCAAGGAGGTTTCTCAATCTTCCTAAGGTCAGTCTCTGCTTCCCTTTTCAAAGAATTTGTTCTTTTGCTTATCCTCTGTGTCTCAGCTCCTTTACTGGGTCATTTCTACCCACATTCAAATGTGCTTCCGTCCCTTAACCCACTTCTTTAGCTACATGCATCACCCCCCACCCAACACACTCTTCTACTCTCCTTCATAGTCAAATTATAGTGTATGTGTCTTCCCCTTTCTCATCTCCCATTCTTTACTCAGCCCATTTCAGTCTGGTTTTGCCTTCTACCATTTCATAGAAGCTCCTCTTGACCTTCATTTTATCAAATCTAAGAGTCACTTCATACTTACCTGACTCACTTTAAATATCATCTAGATTATATGATGATGCCAAATGAATTTCTTCAGCCTAGAGCTCTTCTCTGACTCACTTTGGTATATTCAACTACCTACCTGATATCTCTGTTTAGATGCCTCTTGTCCCAAAGTTAACTCCTGCCTCACTGCCTCCTTTCAGTTCCTCAAACATCTCTGCGTCTTTTGTGTCTCAGGGTCTTCGTACATCCTGTGCCCTCTACCTAAACTAATCTTCCCCCTGTTATAGATATAACTGACTTCTCACCTTTTAAGCCTGTGCTTCGGTTACACCAACGCAGGCCTTTTTTGACTACTCAGTTTAAGCAGATTCTCTCATTATTTTCTGACACTGTTCAGAAAGTTATCACAACTTGTAATGAATTATATATTCCGCCCCACCCCCCCCCACCCCGCTTTTTGGACTTCTTTCCCTTCTAAACTCTGTGTATGTAACCCCAGCACATTACAAGGTGCCTGTGACTCAGTCAGTACTGGGTGCAAAAGATTTGCTTCATTCATGTAAATATCTACCAAGTACTGACTGAGTCACAGGCACCTTGTAATGTGCTGGGGACACACATACAGAGGACACAGGAACAGGATGACGCTGACCGTTTCAGTCTGCCTCCCTCTTCCTCATCTAGGTGCTGTCAAGCTCCCAGTAACTGTCTGTCCACTCCCAGCATCTCCTGAAATAAGAATAAAGGTGGCATTGGAAGCATGAGGAAAAGGGGGAACTGATGCAGTATTTGATGTTTGGGAGTCTAGGGGGGATTCATGGACTAGGGCTTTTATAAATCTTGCCTTAAAGTGGAAGGATTGAGGTGAACTCAATCAAATTTCCTCATGTCTGATCAGAAATCAGGCCAAAGACATGATTTGGTTTTCAGATGCCCAATCTGTCCCTGAAAGGACACCTTGTACTTCCCTCTTCTCACTAGTGGAAAAACAAATGGAGACCCAGATTGTGAAGCCTCAGTTCCCATGCCAACTCCAAGCTGCCTGGAGGAGGTTAGCCAGGAGACCAAGGCCAGGATGGAGGAAGAAGCGTTCAGCAAGCGGTGAGTCAGGCTTCAGCTGCTCTGGGGTCCCCTGGCAGGTCTCAGAAGATACCTTCCCACAGGCCTTTCCTGTCTCTTAGAGCATTTAGGGAAGCAACCAGTGGCCCCAGGACCTCCTTATGTCAGTAAGGAACTATATAGGAAAGAGCAGTGCTGTTCCACAGGAAGAACTGGAGGAAGCAGGGCAAGAGGGTGTGGTCAGACAATAACAAGACTGCCCTCTTTTTTAGGCAAAAAGCCATCAGAACAGTACTGCTCAGACTGATCTGAAAACCAAAGGTTCTGGGTGGGTTCCTCCTGGTGCTGCTGGAGGCTTCCTGAGCACCCCGACCAGTCATGTTGCTGCCAAAAATGCCCAGGAGCAGCTAGCTGCACCCCTGCTCACTGCACCAGCCTCAGCCAGTCCTTCTCCCTGTAAACTGGAGTCCCCTCAGCTTCCAACTGTCCCCTTCTCTAATTGGGTTTCTATAGCAACTCTTGCTTGTCAGAGTACTGATCAGAGCCCAGGGCCCAAACCCAGGCAGGTAGAGAATTACCTCTGACAGGCATCGTATCCTGAGCTTCTTTCCCCATGGCTCCTAGGCAGATAGAGCCTCCCACTGGTGTGAAGCCTGAGGGCTTCTATATGGCAGCCACAAACACCATCCTGGGGTTGCCCCAGCCAAACTCTGCTGGACTTAAACACTCAGCTGTGGGACAAGCAGAAAGTATATATTTGGTGTAATATTGGTCCTGGGAGAAGGCAGCTAGAGGAGTTTCCCTTGGAAAGCCTGTCACTGCACCCATAGCTGTCCTGTACTCAGAATGTGTGCGGGTAAATGCCTCCACTGGCTTCGTAAACACTTACTGAGTATGTCTCTGTGTCAAGCCATGTGCCTGTCACTTCGGTAAAATTTCCCATCAAGCCTGTGTGACAGGTATCACCCTCTCTAGATTAAGCTGTATGCCTGACACTTCCTCACAACATTCCAGCACCCTGTGAGATGAACGACACCCTCTCCATTTTACAGGGGAGGAGCTGAAGCACCAGGGTTATGTAGAAAACAAATGCAACCTTAGCCCCACTACATGTTTTGTAGGACAAGGACCCAGTCATATTTTTCCCTGTCAGTTTTGTCACACTTTCATAAACAGGAAGGATGACTGAGAAGTGAAGGGAAATTGTACTGACATGAGCCACGGGATTCACTGGAGCTTCCCAGCTTTTTCCTGTTGTGTGGAACCACAGGAAATGCGTAATTATTGGAAGTGCTCAGGTCCCCTCAGGAAAGGATGCTCTGTGCCTGGCCTTTCCAGACTCAACTGTTCCTTCTTGCCTTCCAGATACCAGGAAGGTCTAAAGAAGACCAAAGAGCTTCAAGAACTAAAGGAGGAAGAGGAAGAGCAAAAGACCGAGAGTCCTGAGGAAACTGAAGAGGCAGAAGAAACTGAGAACGAGGGAAATGTCCATAGAAACAGGTTGGAGCCTTTGCCGTTGCTGAAACGGGTCCCAAGTCATTAACTGCATGACATTCCTGCAGGTGTCGGTCCAAGGCCCCAGTGGGTCTAGGGCCCACATAAGCAACCGACAGAAACCAAGAGGGCACTTGTGCTGGGGGGAGAAGGCAGAGGAAATCCCAAAGAACCAAAATAGTTAACAAGGGGAGGTTTGCGAGAGCTGAGAGGTCAGAGGTGGTTGGGGCGTGGAGTGGGGCTGTAGTCAGGAGCCAAGACACTAACTACAAGGGACCCCGGCTGGAGTCCCTCCCGGCCCACCCACAGTTGGCTCCTTTTCCAGCCATCCCCATGACAGATCCAAGGTCAAGGAGCTGACCTGAAGCCCTAGGGACTTTTTAAAAAATATATATGAGAACAGAGGCAGAGAACAGATGGGTGTAAGGTATGAACTCAGCTTGATGGCAAAGGTGAGTCTCCAACAGGCCCCTTCCATGCTGGTCACACAAGCTTGGTCATCTGCTCAGTGTTTTCACTTTGGATGGGAAATACATGAGGTTTTAAAAAATATACTTTAAATTTCAAGTGCATTTTTCTCTAAATCTGGGAAAAAATATATAACATAGAGATAATAGTATAGATCCTGCATCTTGTCCTACCTACATCCTGGATTTTAATGATAGCCCCAACTTCGTATATTCTACCCCATTGTCTCTATTAGTACATTCAAATCAGAAGTCTTGAATTTTGATATTTAAAAATGAGGTTACAGCAAACTTGGAACACTTCACGAAGATCTTTGTTTTTAGACCCTCTGCCTATCGTAAAGTCAAGAATGGCTCCAGCCAAAATGATTAATTATCTAACTGGTTGCTAAACTTGGGACGGGGTATGTGCCTGTGTCTCATTACTGGCAGACTCTGGAAAGCTCTGGAAATGACATGCGTGTAACAAATAAGGTAATAAAATGAATATTGGATGTGAAATAGATATGGTTCAAAGCATATAGGAACAATCAATAAAGCCCAGCTGGTGGAAAATTAAACTAGAGTGAAAGATCTCAGTCTGCATGAGTTAACCCCAATGTTCAAGGGAAGAGCTGCCTGGGAGAGCTGGAGAAAATGCTTGGCCATCGAAAACAAATCTGTGCCTGGACGCACCACCTGTCCTAGTGAAAGAACCCCCAAGTTTCAACAATGAAAGCACAGCCTCTACTCTAAGCAGCTGGATTCTGGTCTCTTTATGTCTTCTCTCTCTCTCGGGGTCCTCTGCTCTTATTTTGCAGACCACAATGCCTTCCTCCCTTTCAATGCACTCAGGCCTGAGCCAGGACAACAGCTCTTCCTTTGGCTCCCTTCAATACAGCTAACCCAGGCTGGAACTTCTAACATTTCCAAACACTGAGAAAGAACAAAAGAGAAGTAAACAGAGAGAGTACATAGAATATAAACAGTCTGGTTTACAAAGCGCAGGGCTGGAGTGCTTATCTGGCTAATTTGATCTCAGACGATCAGCGGCTCCCTCCCATTACACGAAGCCCCAGGGAGAGGAAGGCTAAGGTTGGGGGTGCCCCTCTCCGTAAAGCATAGTCCGGTCAGCAGCATAAGGAAATGGCCACCCTTTGCATCCGAGGCCTGAGAGTGTCCTGTTGCCCCACTGAGCCAGAGAGGCCTCGTTCTCTCTCCGCCCTTGGCTCTCTTTCAGATTTACATGCCTATACCACAGGTGATGGATACCAGCCACCAGCACAGCCCTCAGGAGTGTCCTTGTCCTTCAGCACAGGGGTTTAGTTTCACCATTTTTGGGCCCAGCAGAGTGGCATCATCTTTTCCATGACGACTGGCACTGCTATCACATAAACTGCCCGCTCAAAGTTAAAGGCTCCCTAACTCGACTGTGACCCAGGCCAGACTAGCCCCAAGAGCTGTTGTCTTCAGTGCCAAGCGACCCATTCATTCCAGAGTCCTTTACACACCCAGTTGCCTGCAGGCACCTGCATTCAGTCATGATTCCCACATGAAATTTTGCCATCTCACCAACCAGCAAGGTCTGAAGTCATTAAAAGTTCCATGTCCTACTTAGTGAATTTCAAAACAAAACAAAACATTGAGGTAACCCCAGCAGCTGACTCCTTATTTAAGAGATAAAACAAAAAACACTGAAGTCTTTTTGTCTGAATATCTCCTCTGTTAAATAATATATAATAATGTGATCTGTTATAAATATTACTTACCAGAGGATCATCTTAAATGAACTTCGGTGAATCAATCCAATATCTTAACCATATTAAAACAGAGAACACAGGCTTCTGACATTTAAAAAATGCATTAAACAAGTAAGACCCATAAGGGGCGACGGAAAACTTTTATCTCTTTTTTTTTTTTCTCATTTTCTTTTAATGAAACTCTGTGACAGATGTTTGGTTAAGTTGTCTCCATTAAAAATTACTGATTTTAAAAACCAATACCTTAAACACTACCACACACACACACACACACACACACACACACACACAAACGATCCACAAAACATCCTCCTTTCTTTCTGAAGTTTCTACCATGCATTGTAATCATTAACCAGTCTTTTGCTATTAAATGGCCAATTGAGACAAAGAGTACCAAGATCATTCTTCCACCACTGATCAAGCCTGGGGCGGCACGTGTTAGGGATAATATTCATTTAGCCTGCTGAGTTTCCGGGCAGACTTGGTGACTCTGCCAGCTCCAGCTGCCTTCTTTTCCACTGCTTTGATGACACGCACAGCAACTTTCTGTCTCATATCAAAAACTTTTATCTTTTCGCCCACTGCCTGTTCCAACTTGTTTTGTGGGGTTAGGATTATAAGAGGTATATTTCTTTACTTTCCAATAACTCTCAGAAAACGTAAGTCCCCTGGTCAATTTTAAGTCTCCGGAATAACCTCATTTCAGTAATGAAATCGGCCAGTTTCCTCCCGCGGCTGTCGCTGCTTCAGGAAGGAAGTGCGCCGCGGGGACGGAGAGCATGGCTTCTCTCTGTCTCCTGCCCTCTGTCCCAGCTTTGCTACCACAGTGGCGCACCTGTCCAGGATTAACGCTGAGAACAGGATTTAGGATTGGGAGTAGAAAAGGCATTACTTGCTGGTATTATTGTGACTGGACTCCAGGCTGCCTGCCTGGCTTTGTTCAGAATGGCACTCCAGGAGACTTTTCCCTCCTCCCCGCCAGCATCACATATGCTCACAACATTGTGCAGGCTCTCTCGGGTGCAGGTCCCTTTATGAGGTGAAACACATCTCTTCCAGCTGGCTACTTAAAATCATTCTCTTGGACCTTGGGCATCTAGAAGTATACCTTCATTGTTGGGCTTCTCTAGAACATTACTATATGTTCTAAAGAAAATGCTTCTCTAGTAGTGCTTTCAGACAGGACACGTGACATCCCATACCAGCTCTCCTTCATCTGAGTTCATCCAGTTGAGGTGAAACGTGTACCTTTGGCCCACAATTGGTGGGAGGACAGTTTTCTCCATCTTGGCCCCCTACTCCGATGCCACAAAGAGATCCTTGCTCTTTTGATATCTCAGGTGTGAGTCACACACAACAGTCCACTGCCTCCCCCTTACTGCCACATATTGAGCTCTCTAAGCAGCAGCCATGAAGCCCCTGTCTCTCAGCTCAGGTCAGGGGGAAGCAACTTCACCCCTCCCCGTGGAGGAGTGGGTTGAAGACAGAAGAAGCAAAAATTGATTTCCAAAGGAATTTTATTTCGAATCTAATCCTATTTCTAACGTCTTTTATCAACTGAAAATGGGTGACCAGCTAAAGGTCAGGAAGCCAGACCTTGACCTCCTCCCTTGCTGTCCCACATAAGGTTGGGGTTAGAGTGGCATTCTCACTGGAATAGCCATTTGTTTTGAGCACAAAAATGCAGCCCAAAAGAAAGACTGCATTTTTGCATCCAATTATATCTAAATAGAAAGTAAAGAATCTAAATAAAGCTAAAAGAAAGTAAGCTTCTATTTCTAGCTCTCCCTTCCCAACAGTTGTGAAAGAGCTGATGATTTTCACCTCAGCTAATATGCTCACTGTTTTGCGTTGATTAATCATTCCTGAAATTGATCACCAGAAGGTTCCCACGTGGAAAAGAAACCTATCAGTGCCTTAGCTTAGCATCTGAGGCAGGCACTCCTGAGAGTCTGGTCCCATTCTAAAGACGTTATTTGTTGAGTCATTTTATCCATTTTTACAGCATCTTTTTTTCTCCCAACTCTAAGAGCTCTCTACTTCTCAGCAAATAGCACATTTCAGTGTCTATGTGAACCTCAAGATCTTCCAGGGGGGCCCCATCCCTTTTTTCATCTCCTCTACTAGGTGACCCTCAATATTCTCACTTTTAATATCTATCTATATATCTGTCTCTATATAGATCTGTGTGTGTGTGTGTGTGTGTGTGTGTGTATCTGGAGGTAGAAACAGGAAGGGATTTTAGGTTAATGAATGTGTCCAGGGCTTCTCCAGGGAGCTCTAAGAATGGACTCTTCTCATTAGGCCACAAAGAGAGTGGAAAAGTTGAAAGGTGGTTGGGAAGAGAGGAGTGAAGCCGGCAAAAAGTGGAGGAGCACAGAAAGGAAAGGGAAGGTGGGAAGAGAAAAAAGAGAGAGTGCAAAGGGAAGAGAAAAGAGTATGAAGAGAAAGAGAAGGAGGGGGAAATTAGGAAATGAAATTCAATGGGGTTGAGAAAGCATCCTGAATAAGCCACCCCAAGGTTGCTGGAGGCTACTAGTCCTCTGGGTGTCCCTGGGATGCTTTCAAGTGAACTCAAGGTTGATCAGGCTCCTTGTCATTTACCATTGACATCAAAAGTCTTCTAGGAGTTTAGCATAATTCTTCCCCTCTGGATCTAGTCAGATGTGGAACTGAGGACTACAAACTACACACCCAGACATGAAGGCAGATAAAGATTAGAACTTGGAATAATCACTAATACCGCTAAGTGCAGAAGAGACTGCTGGTCCTGTCTGGATGCATGGGAGTGTGGGTCAGCCAACTTCCAATCTGGGGGCTTGGGAGAATTCATATATCTATGACCATCTCATGAACAGGTGAGAGAGTGTGTGAATGGGTGACTGATCAAACAAGTAAATAGAGTGTTGTATCTCAGTAGCTCCCAACATCAAGGCTCTGGACTGGTGGCATTAAAATCATCTGGGGAAAGTTTTAAACTGTGGATTCCTAGAGCATACCTTTGGCAACTCTTATTCAGTAGGCTTGGGTACTTTGAATAAGTGCTGCCAAGTGATTCTATACACCGCTGAGTTTGAGAACCACTACTCTAGATAGCATGGAATATATTCCACATAGAGAGGTATGGGTCTGGGCATCATATATGTGCTCAATATACTAAACCTGCCACCCTTTTTTTTTCATTTGACAGCAAACTTGAAGAGTTGGTTCATTTCTTACAAGTTATGTATCCCAAACTGTGTCAGCACTGGCAAGTCATCTGGATGATGGCTGCAGCGATGTTGGTCTTGACTGTTGTGTTGGGGCTGTACAATTCCTATAACTCTTGTGCGGAGCAGGACGATGGGCCCCTTGGAAGATCTACCTGCTCAGCATCCCAGAGGGACTCCTGGTGGAACTCAGGACTCCAGCACGAGCAGCCGACAGAGCAGTAGGAAACCTGACATCCAGCCAGTGCCCTGCTCCAGCATGCAAGCCCATCACCCTTTCCCCAGGTGATAGCGCTGTTGGCCCGGGTGTGTGCATGCTGCCACCAGCCCATCAGGGAATAAGTAGGGGTTCCTTCACAATCAGCTCTTCTGTGGGAGCTTTTCATACCTAGTAGCTGATGTTCTTGGAGGATCAACAAAACTGCCTGGGAAAGCAGCCAGTGGATAAAGAAGTCACCTTCACCAAGGAACTCTAATGGAAGGGAAGGTCACCTGCCCTTAGCTCAGTTGGTCAGAAGAAATAAAACACCTTCACTGCAAGGGACAGTAAGAAGCTCACTCTCCCCATCTTCCTCTTTGCAGTAGGAAATCAGGAAGACTTTTGCCTAAAGCCTAACTCCAACCCCAAGCGTCAGGCCCAGAATTTGGAGTCACAACCTGAATATCTTTCCATTTCCCATCTCATTCTCCCTGACTCTCTTTCTGCCCCTTTGGAATCAGAGTTTCTCTTTACAGAAGTAGGAAAGGTTTCTCAGAAAAAAAAATATTTAGGGTGAACTTAGCTCAGTGCTTGAAATTTGATAGGAAGATGTGAATTACTACATATGCATCTGTACACACACACCAAACACACAGCACACATGTGCATGAAGCCAACAACCATCCAAACATGTGCTCTTGGGTGCTCTGGATAAAGCCAACCCACAGATTTTCACTAGGTATGGGGCAGTTGCCAGGCACCTGCTTAATGAGCTCTACACATGGATTTAAGATATTTAAAAACACTGAAAACTCATGGCTTCAATGGGCTCCATTTGAAGTACTAATTCTAAGCTGCTGTACAGCACAGACTATTCCCTGGTTGTTCTCTCCCCATTGAGAGCAGTCAACCCACCTCTCGAGTGAACGGGGAGACATGGTGCGCTTTCAGCTTCCGTGTGCCCACACGCAAGTGTGCAGTTGCACCTTAGCACTTCAGTCCAAATGGAATTTCCAACTCAAACATCTGGTTCAAAGCATCCCCAACTATTTAGCAGAGCACTGATAGAGCACATTCCGCCTCCAATTTGACTTCTCGCTCCACCTTCATAGCCTCCATTCATCCCTCACCAGTTTTGGGGGGTTTTGGTTTCTGTGTTGGTTTTATTGTTATTGTTTTGCTTTTGTTTTTGTTTTGTTGTTGAAGTTGTTTGTTTTTGTTCCTAATACTCATAATATAAAACTTACTCTGAGACAAACACTGTTCTAGGTATTGATATAGGTTATTAATTCATTTAGTCCTCAAGAAAAACAAACAAACAAACAAACAAAAAAACCAACTATGAAGTGTGTACTTCTCTTCTCGTTTTCAGTTAAGGAAACTGAAGCTCTCCGGGGACATCACATTAGTGATCATGGGGCTGGAACTCAACCCCAAGCAGGCTGGCCCGTGGGCTGTGCTCTTAACCACTGCACTGAATCACTTCTTCCTGTGGCCTCCTAGCTGGACGCCTTGCCTTCTAGTCCCACACCCCAAGTGGTCCGTGAGCACCTCCAAACCATTTCTTGTTCCCAGACTAACCTATTTTTTCTCACAGCTCTGTTCCTCTACTCACTAGTTTTCTACTCACTAGGACCTTCACTTTCTGCCATTTTCTGGTATTCTGGTCACTCTTCAGGACCAAGTGCAAACACCATCTCCTCTATTCAGGCTTTGCTGATCTCCCTCCAACTCCCTGCTACACCCCACGCAGTAGGACACACCTTCCTCTGTGCTTTCTGGTACTTTTTAAACATCTTCACCGTTGACCATTACAACAGTTTATAATAATAACTTATTTACAGGTCCCTCTCCCCTAGCATTTTTTCCTCAAAGACAAGAACCATGTCTTACCCATTCTCAGGGGGAGGGCCTAGCATGGTGGCTAATGCTTGGGAGGTTGCCATTAAATGATTGTCAAAAGAACATTTTGGAGCCTTCAGGGTGGCAGAGAACAGCCTGGGGACAGGTGACATTTTGCATGCTTTCCAATATCAGCACCATCATCAAAAAGAAAAAAATAACACCTTTTTTAGCCTCAATTTATTTTAATATTTTTCAGTTTACCTTGAGAACAGAAATGAGGCCTAACTAGCAACATCATTTCCAAGCTTGAGGAGGTAGCTTGTTGCCACCACTCCTTTCAGAAGACCCACCTAGATTAGGCCCCACTTTAAAACAGCAGGTTGATTTAAGTGGGGGGCATCCTTTACAGTGGCTAGAAAATCACTGTGAGAGAAGCCCAAGTCAGGGGTGACCAAGGATGTGCCATTAAGGTAAAGAGGTGCAGATCAAGGCAGACAGACTTTTGGGGCATGGATGGATGGTTTATCCTGCCCCTTCCAGGGAGACCGGATGCGCTGAAGGAGCGTTTAGGCCCTCAGAGCCGAAGACAGGATATAAATAGAGCTCTTGAGAGAGGGGTTGTGGGATGGGGCCCTAGGCTGGCAGTGTCCAGTCTCAGCCTCTCCTAAAAAAGGACCAGGCTGAGCTGGTCCCTTGTCCACTTGGCCACAGGGTTCCCATCTTTGTTTCTGATTGAGACAAAGGCCAGGAGAGGAGACACAGTGAGTTCCTGAACTTCCAGTTTCTCCACAGAAAGGTTTGCAAGAGTACTCCCAGACTAGACCCTCAGCCAGACTCCTCTGAGAGCAGGGGACAGTGAGGAAAAGGAAGGACATAAGAGCAACCACATTCCCAAGGGTATTCCCGAAAAAGTACCCACTGCTATTGGTTTTCGGAAAAGCAATGGTTGACCTGAAATGGGTGGAAGTGTTGCCAAAGCAGCAGTGAAATGGAAACAGGCCCTGTATTTCCAACAGTGATACTGATCTGAAATACAAATTCCCCTCAAAATGCCTCTGAAGTCTGACATTTCTGCTTAGCCCTAGGACTCTGGGTGCCTATTCTCAGTTGCCATTGTTGATGTCATCTCCTAAAAGGACCTTCACTTTCCAGCTACTACAAAGCCAATATGTATTGTTCCTTCTGTGTGGCCTGGCAGAGTAAATGGAGAGGGAGACGTTGGATTTGTGTAGCACTGGCTGTCAGTTCCAAATGTTGTTAAGCCTCACACAGGTGTGCTAGCATTGAACTATAGAATGTCACATGCCCGAGTTTGAAAATAAAAGCACATTTCCAAACCTCTGGCAACAGCTAAATGCCTCCTCATTTTGTGGATGGAGCTGAGCCTGAATTAAATAGATCCTATTGGCATTAGTGTCCCCCAGAAGCAGGCCAGAAGTCCCCAGTCCCGGGGACTGGATCAGCTCTCCTCCTTCTCCCCTTCCCCGTTCCTGATTTCAGTCTCCTCTACCTTTTTGGCCTATGGGATTTTTTTGTTGTATGTGTGGGTTTTTTTAAATTAATACATTTTGCTGGGATTGAGACTGCTGAGTTATTACCAACTTAATTTCCATAGACAGATGGCATTTTTCAGTCTTTCTTGCAGCTAGCTACAGGGGAATGTCGATCCTCCAGGTCTAGGTTCCTAGAAACAAACTATCTTACCCAATACTTCACACCCCCTCTTGAATACCCTCTTTTCCTATCAAATTCAGAGGATTCCTTTGAGGAGCCGAAGCCAGAGAAGACAGCAGAACCACTAGGTGGAAGCTACATCTTTGAAAGGGCATTCACAGCACTCGCCTGTGACATAGGCACCCATGGTGCTCAACTCTGATGTGGGCACTCAACCCTGATGTGGGCACTCACAGCCTTCAGCTGCGATGTGAGCAAAAACCAAAATTGTAGTGTATTAAGCCACAGAAATTTAGAAATACCTGTGATAGCAACCACCTTACCTTGACTACATTTAAACCAGAAATGGGGTGTTTCAGTAACAAATTTTCAAAATATGAAGCACTAGCTTAGTCAAATGGTAGGAAATAAGAAACTGGTAGCAGGGGCTGGAAATAGTGTGACCCATGTTGAATAAAACAAAAATATTTGGTAAAGTCTTACCCATGCTTAACTTAGGGTAAGCCCATGGGCAACATATATCTAGGAGAAGTAGTTGGAAAGAATCAGAGTGGTGGAGTATGTGAACTTTCATTGGCTGCCTTTAGCAAGGTGTTACAAGAAAAAAGCACTCAGCAAAGAATTGGAAATTTGGAAGCAGAAAAGAAAAAAAACAGTGTTCAGACTGAAGAGTTAGAAAATCTGACTGCTTCTAAACCCTAAACAGTAAGACTATAAAAGAGCTTTAAGTGAAAAAGAACCAATATAATTTCTCACTTGAACCCACATCAACTCAGTCCTGTGGCAAACACCAGACTAAGGATATGGCAGTTTCATTCATGGTTTCAAATGCACTAGCCACTATTAAATTAGAGAGAGAGGAGAGAGAGAGAGAGAGAGGGAGAGAGGGGAGAGACAGAGAGAGAGAAGGCATGGCGCTGAGAAAACAGAGAAATACATCTTGAGAATTATAGCCGGGAAAGGATTTGGGGTATAACTATTGACACATGGAATCAAACTGAAGCAAATAGATCAGAAATCTAAACTTGTGAGGAAATTTGTATTTACAGAGAAACATAAGCCAAGACTAAAAACTCCTTTGATTGTTCAAGCTGGAAAAACAACTTTGGGGAACCTAAGCATATACCAGCAGAAAACAGATAGTAAAAGCTAGACATAATCTCTAATTCCCACTTCGTGTGACCAAGGAAGATTATATAAAATGAAGGGTCACAGAGGACAGTGGACATGGGCGTGGGAGTTTCTCCCTGAAAGCAGAATCAGGATCTAAACGAAGTCAGGTAACTGTGGTAGGCAGAATTTTTAAAATTCTTCTGCTAGTCTGAATAAGCATGGAAATGGATTCTTTCCCAAAGCCTCCAGCTGAGAGCCCAGCCCAGTTGGCACCTTGATTTCAGTCTCATGAGGCCCAGAACAAAGGACCCAGCTGAGACCACCAGACTCTTGACCCACACACAGAATGGTGAGAGAATAAATGGGTGCTGGTTTAAGTCATTAAGTCTGTGGTAATTTGTTACACGGCAATTGGAAGATGATCCATTGGCCGTTCTAATGCCTCTTCATTGGTGTTCCAGAACTCCTGTAGCCAGGCGACTGCTGTGTCTCCCCTTCATCTCCTTTACACATGGCAGTTTTTACTGAGGTTATCAAGGCCCTGCTTCACCATTACACTGGAGGGGCAGCATGTAACTTTTTTAGTTCTTACATTACCAGACCACGAAGTACCACAGCTGGACCTGAGAGAGATGGCTGAACATAATTCAGAGATCATGGACTTTGAGTTGGACGGGGCCTTGAACTGTCACCTTTAAGAACAGAGTGATTGCATTCTATGTGTGGTAGAAATAATGAACCCTGTATCGGGTGATCAGAAGGGTAGACTGTGTCAGAAACTACTATGTGTTCATCAAATAATTTTTCTTTTTGCTCCTGAGCACCTAGCTAGATTTCAGACTCCTTTACAGTTAGATGGGAAAACATGTGACAAAATTCCGTCTAATGGGATATGGTTGGAAGTGATCTAGACACTTCCCAGGCCTGGCCCCTGTAGAAATCTGCAGCACGGTCCTCCACACTCCCTTCCCTTGGTTTCTGGATCAATGTAGAAGATCTTGAGGAGGAGAGAGCTGACGTACTAAGTGATGTTAGAGCTATACAGTCACTGAATAACTATGTGTGACAAAATCACTCCCACACACACACCCCAACACTATCAGCACTACAACTGTTACCTCCACCACCACTATTGTCAGCCATTCGATTGTAACATGAGAGTAATAAACTTTTTTAAAATTTAAGGCATTGAGATTTGGGGTTGTTTGTTATAACAGGCTACACTAACTGATACCTTTGCCTATTTATATATGTTAGAAAACAACTAATCCCTGTAATATCAGGATTATTGTAGTATCAGGGAAAAGTATCATAGAATTACATTGCTATGTTACTTTTAAATTTATATAATTCAACACACCTATTTGACAGATGATAAAAACAGGCCCAGAGAAGTTAAATGACTTGCTCAAGGTCACACAGACAATTAGTGTTAGGACTTAAGCTAAAATTTGGGTATCACCCTCAGTCCAGGGATTTGGATTGTACCATATTACCGTCTTTCTTGCCACATTTCAAAATGTCTACTCCATTTAAATTTTTGTTTGCCTACATCAGATTAAATGTCGTTCATGCATATATTCCATATACAGGGAACAAGAAAACTGGTCTGGATATTCCATATTTTATGTTCTTCTTTGAAATTTGTTGTTTCTCCATTTTTCATTTAACTTTTCAAATTTCCCTTCTAATTCTAGCATTTTTAAAAAAATTCTTGGTTCTCCCTGACTACAGGATGAGCTGTCATTGTAGAAGTGGACAATGCTGCAGTGATATCCTGAACACTGTTTCTCAAAATGGTTACGAGAGACTATCTGGCAATATTTTCCTTATAGCTCTACACTTAGCTTTTAGCTCTTGGCAACAAATTCTTCAGACCCTTGTCTTAGGTGAAAGGCCTAGAAGCTAAGACTGAGCATATTCACACTTAACAAGAGAGGCAGCAAGTTCCCATCAAGCATTTCCAATCACATTCCAATGGTAGTTTACCTTCTCTCAGTGGAAAGATCTCCCAAATAAGATTGTTTTCTCTTCTAGAAACTCATTATTAAGTACCAGTATAGTCATACAGACTCCCTTTACCTACTAATTTCTCTCCTTGGGGTATGTTTCCAAAATTTAGGTTGACCCCTTTTCTCATAAACTATTTCTCCCACGCAAAGCTTTGTTTTCTGTGATTCATTTTCCCCCTTCTTATTTTGCTTCCTTTTTCTTTTTGTAATACCTGAGCAAATGCTAGAAGCCTAGCTCTTATTTAAGTGTGAAGCTAGGGCTTTCAGGACAATGATGAAGAGGATGTGATACCTGCTTTCCTGTCTTCCTGGTTCTATGGTGATAGTCACATGTTTCTGAGATACCCATAGCCTGAGGCTTATGCTTACTTAAGTAATAAGACCTAAAGATATTAAAATATTTAAGAATTAGAAATATTTAAGGATTATCCCCTAGTCTCTTAGAAGTTTCCTTGTGTTTGTGCAGAGCAGATTCTTCTTTTGTTATCGGTATTTTCTGTATAGATATCTAAATTATGGGTACCATTTGTATAGAAAAGAACTAGTTATCCATAGACTACTTCTTATAAATGACATTCACTTTGAAGGAAACTCATACACCTTTGCTCAAGGCATCATTCTTAAGCCAGAATTCCATAATTACTACAGAGGACCGCGCACTGAAAATGCAGCTGGGAAAACAGAGAGTGCAGCCTGCTTACACACAGTGCAGATAAACCTCACATCGGTCAAATGAGAAAGGGGAAGTCTAAGCTGAGTTTTGGTCTACCAGAGAAGCTGTTTGGTCTATAAGACAAATTATTAAAGAAAGAGCTATTATAAAGGGCCCCCATAGTAATTCCCATTGTAGAGTCTAAAACCCTTTTTTGTAAAGTGTAAAAATGACTAATTTTGTGAGTTGCACTCCCCCGCCCCCAACACATACTTGTATTGTTTAAATATGAATTTTTTTGTTTGTCTGGTTTCTTTGGAAAAGGGATCACCTGTAGTGGTGTAGAAATTTTAAATGTATAAAAGAAGTCCCAAAGGGAGGCATGAAGAATCTGTCCTTGGTATTTAAATGGGCATTTGCTTTCATGAGCCTTAGCATCATTCCCCAACAGATCGCAAGAGTAAGCAGTTCGGGGGGGCGGGGGGGAACAACCCACTGATTGTGAGAGGAAAAGCACAACCCATGTTTAATCTTTGGAAACAGAGACATTCCTAGGAGTGTATAAATGAATGGGCTCCACAGCCAATAACAATGAATGTGTGAGAACTGAGCTGCTGGGTGGGGGCGGGGGTTGGGGGGCGGCAGTGGCAGGGAATATGGAAATAGGGAAAACCTTCAGCAGTTCACATTGTGCTATCTGCCTTCCTCATTTCTGTGTTTTCTGAGTCAGCATTAGCTAAATTTTCCAGAAAGCTATCCACAAAGTGCAGCCTGAGCATCGAGGGACGTCACTCATTTCCCCCAGTGACCTTGACAAGTCAGAGGCTTGAAAGCAGGGAAATCCGGATGTCTCAGTTATGAAGTGGAGCAGTGGGGGCCCCAACATATTTCCAGAAGTCTCCATCCAGACTGGTGATCGTGTGCTTGTGTGACTGCCAGTGGCTGTCTGAGGCGTTTCTCTGGCTCTGAAGGGGTTGGCACAATGACCAAGTGCTACAGCCTGGTGTTGCTTCTTGCCTCCATCTGGACCGCAAGGCTCTTGGTCCAAGGCTCTCTCCAGGTACAAGGTAGGTTTCTTCGCAGAATGCCAACCTGAGGCAAGGCAAGATCTTACAACCTGTCCTAAGCCTACTAAGTTCTTGACTGTGGACGGCTGGGAGTGGTGCGGGGGAAACCTTCCATGTCCACGGAAGATCTAATTGGCCAGATTGGTCTGCCAGAAAGTTTTCCCCATATTGTCAACTTCGCCAAAATGATTCACATTTACCTTTATGTTACCTTTGGCTTTTATTTTGGGTTATGGACTATTTTTGATGAGAATATTTTGAAATAAAACATTGAGGAGAGATCATTTGTTTTTAAAAGTGTTTCACTGAAGAAGCAAAGTATGATTGTAAAACTTTTAAAACAATCACTAAGCCTGGGGAAGATGACTAACTTTCACAGAATATTGGCCTGTTTTAAATTTTTGGACATGTCAATATAATTATTTTTATTTCAATTTTTTTATACTGTCATGGGATGCATATGTTTCTAATATGCAGTAAGTAGCAAATTAACTGAAAAAAATGTGAAATATAGGTTTAAAAATTAGCCATCAGCTCTCTACCAAAAGAATGACTTGAAATAATTTCTGGGCTTTGAGATGCCTAAATGGTAACCTCATTCTGCATTGTAGGCAAAAAATTGTAACCACAAATCACTCACTTCAGTTTGGGACAAATGAAACTTTGAGCACATTAAAAGAAACTTATGTATTTTGATGCTGGAAGATGTCCTGAGATATAAAATGTTGGGAACTGACATCCAGAGTTGATTCATACATTATTGTATTTAATTTTATAAGGAAGACTAGAGTTATATTATTGATTTTTTTAAAAATACAATTACTAAAACTGTTTCTGTCAAATAAGTGTGGTTCTCTTTGAAATCCCCCTGAGAAGACTCTTCACTTTTCTCAAAAATGCTGCCATTACTCAGTTGTCTCTGACAATGACTCTATCACACTCTTCAGACCATCCTCAATAATTGCAAAATGTTCCCAAGGAAGTTAAATTTTGGGAAACAAATGAAAGTTATTTAGAAGCATGATTGAGGGAAAAGTGGCTGATGAAGATGAGTGGATGAGAATGGGAGCTAGTACTCTTGAGGGCCTAGCATGTAGAGATAGAGAGTTAAGTGCATGTATATGTGTATGTGTGTATATATATTTAAAATATATTTTAATATATATTATATTAAAAAGGAATTGTAACCATGAATTTTAACTATAAATCACTTATTTCAGCTCTGGGAAAATAAAAATCTGAGCACTTTAAAAGGAAAAGTGTGTTCCTATGCTTGAGAATAATATAAATTATTCAAGAAGACATTTTATAGATGAAGAAACAGGTTCAGTGTGGCCAAGCGACTTGCCTAATGTTATACAGGCAGCAAATAATAAAGCTGGGTTTGAATTCAGCTCCGTCTACTGGCTAAGCATATACTTTCTACTATGCCTATTGTTCCCTGAGAATGCTTACGCTATCACTGGTGTACCTCTTGGAGACCAGCCACCTATTTCTATCCTTAAATAAAATAAAAAAAACTTAAACTTGACCAATATTTGTTAACTGTCTACTATGGACCCAGCCTCCGCTAAGTACTAGTTCTCTAATTCAATTCTGACAAAAATTCTGTGAAGAAGATATGACACCCCAATTTTACAGATGAGAACACTAACTTGCCCAATGTCCCACAGCCAATTAATATTACAAGAAATATTCAAAGCTCAGTCTATCGCCCAGAATAGATCTGTCATTACTACTACTACTATTATTTATAGTAAAAATGAGATTTGATGAGAGAGTATCAAGGCCACTTTATAGTATAATTAACAAATCTGCAAGTATCCCCACCCCCTCCTACCCCCCCCCCCCAAAAAAAAGAAGTAGCCCTAAGACGCTTGAGCAATAGCAAGTTCATGGGCTAAATGAGCCAAATTCCAGGGCAAATGGTGTGTTCCAACAGTTCAGCTCCAGTTTAGTGTGTGTAGGTGTGTGTCCATCTTTTCCCCATAGCACAGTGGGTAGCAGAACAGTGTCCCTGTTAGGAACTGGGCTTTTAGAGTCAGTTGCAATTGGGTTTGTGCCCCCAATCTGCCACAAGTTGCTCTGGATCCTTGGGCTTGGGAAAGTTACCTCATCCCCTCGAGCCTCAATTTTCTGTTAAAAGAGACATAGTTTCACACAGAGTAGCATCAACAGAGGATAGAAGCTGGAATTAATATTGCTATACTTCTAATATCAGAGGCTGTTTTGTCACAAACACTCACATTGGAGCGCTGGCTCTCAGGTCTCTCCTTTGGTGAGAGCAGGGTTGGGATGCAGACAAGGCCACCCACAAATACTCTTCATAATATACACATTTCTTCCTGCAGCCTCCTGACCCAGAGCACAGCAAGGTCACATGGAGGACTTAGAAATGCTCCTTCCATGTTTTCAAGAAGAAACTGCCTTTAAATACTAACCTAGAAAGTGGTCAAAGCATTTGACTAGGCACCCAGTGCACAGATCTGTATACAAGAAATTACTCAGGAGAATGAAACGCCCTTTTATGGGCTTTTGTGGATGAAATGCAATAGGGAGAATGTACCTGAAAGCATTGCAACTCACAATTTCATACAAGGCTATAAATCTTAGAACTCAGAAGGAAGGGATCAAAAGAATGCTCAGATTCATTAGATCTTGAGTAAAATATTATTCATACTTTAACTGTTCAACTGCCTCAGCTTCCTCACTAAACACTTTTTTGAACACTAAAAGCGAAATGCTTTAAAGATAACGTAATGATAATGTTCTTTATGATTTACTGAGCACCTACTGCATAGCAGGCAATATGCTAAGCATTTTCACTTGAATTATCTCATTTAACTCTCACTACCCGATACAATATATATTGTTACTCTCTCAGTTTTATAAATAAGGGAACTGAGGCTAAGACATAAAATAACTAGGCCCGAGGTCACAGAGCTAGCAAGCGACGTAGGCTAGATTAAAATCCAAGTCTGATTCTAAAACTCCACTTCATTTATTTTCTCTGCCATGCAAGGTTTACTGGCCAGTTCCTCCAGGAACTTCTGAGTAAGTCTGCCCCCCAATGGTCAGAGAACATCTGGGACTGAAAAAACTCAGATTATACCAAGTGCAACATTTTTCAACCCATCTCTGAAATAGTGGTATCTCCAACCCAAATTAGTTTGGAGTATTGTTATTTTATTAGCAAGAGATATGAATTCTGCATTTCCCAAGGTCTCAGACCATTCACTGTATAGACTCCAAAAAGGTTTGCAGCAGCAGAATCACCTAGACTCTACCCCAGGAACGGGTACCTGAAGCCTCCAGGTAATGAACAAGGCACCTTAGTGCAGTATGACAGAGTGGACTCGGATGTGATGAGAGGTACTGCTTGGATCAGACCAAGCACCCACCTAACCCAGCAGTTTGTCCTTGTGGGAAATGTCTGGCCTGTGTCTTGTTATTTCTAAACTTCAATCCCAGCCACAATGCCCTCATTGCTGCATCAAGATAATGATGCTGTGCCAGGAAGAGGAGCCTAAAGGCTCTGGAAAACAACAGCAGCAAACTGAGGATCTATGTGGTTCTTTCACAGAGCTTTCCGTCTCAGTGGTATGCAGAATCATGGGAGTCACCCTTGTGGACAAAAATGCACCCAGCCACCTGAACTTCACAGAAGCCCAGGAGGCCTGTAGGCTTCTGGGACTAACTTTAGCCAGCAAAGACCAGGTTGAAGCAGCATGGAAGTCTGGCTTTGAGACTTGCAGGTGAGAAACAGCTGGATTCACAGACAGGGCAGAGCTCTTTGGGCTCTGTGTTCTTGTTCAGCCATAGATATAAATGTAACCACTCAACAAATATGTATTCTGTTACAGCTATGGATGGGTCTCAGATCAGTTCTTAGTCATCCCTCGGATTTTTGCAAACCCCAAGTGTGGAAGGAACGGAGTAGGCGTCCTGGTTTGGAGAAATTCTATCAGTAAAGGTTATAAGGCCTTTTGTTACAACTCCTCTGGTAAGTCAGATCTGCGGTCTCTCCATATGATGGTATGTTTTCTCTGGGTTTCTCTAGCTCTAAACATATCTGAGAAGGGCAACCCTGAGCAGCTGCAATCATAGCAATAGTTATTTAACCCTCCCAAGACTTGCTTTGTCACCCGGCTAGATGTGGCAGTGTGCCCTTCAGAGGAAAAAGGGACAATGTGACTGACTCACACCACCAGGGGAAGGGCATCCCAGAAGGCTCCATTACCTCCCGCACTCCCTCCTATAAAATAAACAAGAAAAAGAGAAGGAAAGATCTGTTATGGACAAAGTAACTACTAAGTTATCTCACTGAAACTTGACAATCTCCCTTTGAGATATGCTTAATCATCCTCATTTTGCAGAAAAAACAGCTCAGAGAATATAAATACAGTTGTCTAAGATCTCATTAATACAAAGATTTAAACACAGATCTAACTCTAAAACCATGCTCTTTCCATTATCCTACATTCCTTTACAGGAGAGGAAATTCAGATGCTGCATATGGCATTTTTTAGAACACGGCCCCATCTCCATTTCGTGGAGGAAGGAGTCGAAGCTAGAGAGTGGGAACGATTTGCTCACGGTCATGCAGTCATCCTTTAACCTTGCTTGGAGACCTTGGCTGCCTTAGCCCAAGTGCTTTTCCTTCCTAGAAAGGTTTAAGTACCTCCTCAGAAAGCTTTTTCACTTGCTAAATACTTGTTCTCAATTTGTCAAAAGAGCCTCTCCCTGATTTATTTCTCTTCATACATACTCAGATATCTAACCTTCTAAAGGTCATCCAGCTGAGTGGCCATACACAAGGATAGATTCCAAAATCATTCTCTAAAATCCAAGAGATAAATGGCATCAACAATATTATGTTTCCCAAAGGCAACATAAGGCCCAAGCAGTCCTCTGACCCCGGGGGCTTTGGCATAGAAGGCGCCCTGAAAAACACTTTGTCTCCTTCCCTCACTATGAAACTATGAATACTATAGCTCAGAATGGAGATTTGGTTTGTCCAAAGTCCTACAGTCAGTTGCAGAGTCAAGCCTGGAACATAAAGCTCCTTCCAACATTTTTTTCACTGCCCTTCTCCCCTTTGCCCCTTCAGCCTGTATCACCTTTGGCTGGAGAATTGGTGATTGACAGGCCGCTTATCTCATAGCCAGCCCATGCCTGGCCTTTTAACTGCCTGGCCTCCCTGCCAGCTGTCAGTGTGATGATAAGACAATCAGCCCTCTAGGCTCAACGGAAAAGAGTCAGGGGAAGAAGAGCTGGATTCATGAGTTTCCCCACCATTTTATTTCACCTGTACTTTCTATCCCTTATATTCCCTGTATACTTAAAGTTAGGTCTAGATGCTTAATTAGATGCATGTTTGATATTTTTAGCAAAAACACTTCATGGTTGATATCATGTACTTTGGATCACATCCCAACAAAAGGCACTTAATGTCAACATGCCCCACTATTAATATGCTAATTTTGAGCTTTTAACTAAGATGGTGACTGCCAGACTTCTCTGATGAACTCAGAGGCATGTTTTCCCCCTTGCAATGAGTAGGTAATCTGCGGTGTGATATTTTGGCGTCATGCAAATATTCTGACCCACAACTGTCTTTTACCTAATAGTTTAAGTAGACATTGATGATCCTTGCTGGAATCAGTTATTATATGGGGGGGCAGTAAAAATGGTTATTTCCTTTTTATGTGTGTATTTTATTTTGGTTTGCATTTTTAAAATTAAGCATATTGGGGAAATATTGCTTATCAAAATTATATATGTTTCAAGTGTAGAGTTCCATGATACATCATCTGCATATTGCATCATGTGTTCACCACCCAAAGTCAATCTTCTCTGTCACCTACATTTGACCCTTTTCCCTTTACTGCCCCCTCCAGCTCCCTTCCCTCTGGCACCCACCCTACTGTTGTCTGTGTTTGAGTTGTTGCTTGTGTTTTTCTTGCCTGTTCATTTGTCATTTTCAGTTTTATATCCCACATACAAATGAAATCATATGGTTCTTGACTTTTTCTGACTTATTTCACTTAGCATGATATCCTCAAGATCTATCCATGTTGTCACAAATGGCAGTATTGCACCTTTCTTACAGCTGAGTAGTGTTCCACCGTGTATATGTACCATACCTTCTTCATCCAGTCCTCTACTGAAGGACACCTCAGTTTTGTCCATGTCTTGACCACCATGAATAATGCTGCAATGAACATAGGGGTGCCTATATCCTTACAAATAACTGTTTTTAAATTTGGGGGCTGATACCCAGAAGGGGGGTTGCTCAGTCAAATGGTAATCATAGTCTTAATTTTTTGAGGAACCTCCGCACTGTTTTCCATAGTGGCTACACCAGTTTACATTCCCACCAGCAGTGAATGAGGGTTCCTTGTTCTCCACAACCTCTCTCAAACTCGTTATTACTAGTCTTCTTTGACAATAGCCATTCTAATAGGTATGAGGTGGTATCTTATTGTAGTTTTTTATTATACTTTATTGATTATGCCATTACGGTTGTCCTAATTTTTCCCCCTTTGCTCCCCTCCACCAGTACCCACAACTACGTCAGGCAGTCCCCACACCATTGTTCATGTCCATGGGTCATGCGTGTAAGTTCTTTGGCTACTCCATTTCCTATACTATATTTTACATCCCCATAGTTACTCTGTAACTACCTATTTGTATTTTTTAATCCCCTCACCTCTTCACCCATTCTCCCACTCCCCCATCTCATCTGGCAACCATCAAAGTGTTCTCTGTATCCATGATTCTGCCTCTGTTCTTCTTGTTTACATAACTTGTTTTTTAGATTCAGTTGTTGACCAGTATGTATTTACTGACATTTTATTAATCATAGCTTCAATCTGCTTTCCTTAAATAAGTCCCTTTAACATTTCATACACTAGTAGTTTGGTAATGATGAACTCCTTTAGTTTTTTCTTGTCTGGGAAGCTCTTTATCTGCCCTTCAATTCTAAATGATAGCTTTGCTGGGTAGAGCAATCTTGGCTGTAGGTCCCTGCTTTTCATGACTTTGAATATTTCTTGCCAGTCCCTTCCAATCTGTAAAGTTTCTTTTGAGAATTCAGCCGGCAGTCTTATGAGAACTCCTTGTAGGTAATAATCTGATTTCTCTTGCTGCTTTTAAGATTCCTTATCTTTCACCTTTGGAATTTGAGTTGTGATGTGTTGGCATGAGCCTCTTTTCATCCATCTTGTTTGGGACTCCCTGTGCTTCCTGGACTTGCATGTCTATTTTCTTCACCAAATTTGGGGTTATCTTTCATTACTTATTCAAACAGACTTCCAATTTCTTGCTCTTTTTCTTCTCCTTTTGGCACCCCAATCATGCAAATGTTGGAATGCTTGAAGTTGTCCCAGAGCTGCTTATACGGTCTTGTTTGTTTCATTTTTTTCCATTCTTTTCCTTTTTGTTGTTCTGATTGGTTGTTTTTGTCTTTCTTATGTTCCAAATCATTGATTTGATCCTTGGTTTCATCTGCTCTACTGTTGTTTCCCTATAAATTGTTCTTTATTTTAATTAGTGTATCCTTTGTTTCTCACTGAATCTTTTCTATGCTGTTGAGGTCCTTACTAAGTTCCTCAAGCATCCTTATAATCAGTGTTTTAAATTCTGCTTCTGATAGATTGCTTATCCCCATTTTGTTTTGTTCTTTTTCTGAAGTTTTGATCTGTTCTTTCATTTGGGCCATGTTTCTTTGTCTCTTCATTTTGGCAGCATCCCTGTGTTAGTTTCTCTGTATTAGGCAGAGCTGCTATGACTCCCTACATTGGTAGCATGGCCTAATATAGTAGGTGTCCTTAGGGTCCAGAGGCACAGCCACCCCTATTACCCAAGGTGAGTTTTCAGGGTGTGCCCTTCGCATGGGCTGAGTATACCTTCCTCTTGTGCTTTGGACTTGGTTGCTGTTGGCAGGTCAATGGGAGGGATTTACCCAGGCCAGACAGTTGCAAGGATTGGTTGTAACCACTGACCACCAACCTCCACCCTCCATGAAGGATCAGCTGTGCAGGGACAGGGTGGTGGTGCTGTAACATGGTCTGTAGCTGTCCACTGGGTACACAGGTCCTGGGGTTTCCCAGGTGGGCAGGCCAAGGTCAACCCCCATCTGTGTTCTGCCCTGGGCCATCCTGCCTCAGCTATAGAACAATCTGAGATGGCTGCTAATTGTCTGGGCTTAGAGATTCCCAGGCAAAGCCAAGCTGTGACTCTAGGCTGGCTGCTGCTAGTGCCATGCCTTGGGGCCACTTAGCAAGAGAGAAACATTGATTGGTTGCCTCCCTTATACACCCTGACCAGACCGAACCTGCAACCTAGGCATGTGCCCTGACTGGAAATCAAACCCTGTGAACTTTCGGTTTATGGGATGACATTCCAAACAGCTGAGCCACACCAGCCAGAGCACAATTTTTATGCTTTTTGATGCTCAAACTGTCCCAAATTTGGCAAGTGGGAGCCCCTTTTAGTTGACTTTTGTCCTTATTCCCATTAGTATCTGATCAAATCCTTACTTTCTGGCATAAAAACTTGTCCCCAGCTCACTTTGTACTTTCTCAGTTCCAGCCGTGTTATCAGCCATTTACTTCTCTAAGGAGCCCTCATTCTTTTTAGTGGAGACTGTTAATTAGAAACCAAGATCTGGATGCAAGTTGTTCTCACTGCTACTGGATTTTTCATTGCTCCTCAGTCCTTTTTAGTGGACAGCTAGAAAATATGCATACGTATATATTTTCTAGCTGTCGACTAAAAAGGATATCTGCATACATACTGCTGGTTCACAATCTTAGGAACTTCCCAGTATAATCTGAAAGTGGCCCCTGTATGCAGAGGGCAGGGAGAGACTAAAGTAAGAGGCAGGCCACTCCCAATTTGTAGGTGGCAGGTTTAAAAAATAAAATATAAAAAGGAACTTATCTATGATGCTTGTCTTGGGTGGCCTCAAGAGTGTAGATTGCCACTCTGCCTGCCAGAATTTTATAAGTTTATGTAAAGGCCTTACCTGGGTCAGGTCATGTACATGGGACACCTTAACTGGGCTCAGTCATGTACACCATCTAGACGGTCTCAGCCAGCACCTTACTGTCTCAAGGCTGTGTCCTTGGGCAGCTTCTCACACCAGGAAGGAAAGCAGAATGCACATTCCAAGGACAATGAGGGGGTGAGGAGTCTCCAATTACCCAGATCTAAGTACATACACATATGCATCCATATATATATGTTTTAAAATTATGGATTTTTATTTATATTTATAACCCAAATTTAATAATTCAAGCTTTTCCTTAGCTTATTTTTATGTGTATCTCTTTTTTCTTGTATGAAACATCTTAGTTCCCAATAAATAATTTTAATATATTTTCTTGTTCTGCAATGCTTTCGAAATTTCAAAATCAACATTATTAGGGGAAAAAATATCTTATATACTGAGAAGACTATAAGATATCTTTGTATTTCTTTCAGTCCTTGGAAGATATCCCTCTAAAGATGTACTGTCAAAGAATTGTGTACAAAAACGACTTGAAAAAATTCACTACTCTGAGTGGTTATATTATCACTCTGAAATAAATTAGGTTTCCATGCTTCCGTTTGACATCTTTGTGAAGATCAGTCACCCTAACCCTCACCCTAATGCTAATCCTAAACATACCCCAGACTTCTTTGTTTTTGTAACTTCTTTTTTATTACTATCTTGTGAAGTCTGTGGATCGGAATAACTTTAATGCTGATTCTCGACCGTCTTTTTCTTATTGCTATTTTTGTCAGCTTTGGGGATCAGACCTAAGTGCTTTTAAAGCCCCTTGTGCGCCATCTGTTTCACACTGTTCCCTCTGCCACGGTGCCCCACCTCTTCCACCTGGCTGGCTCTTTCTCTTTATTCAAGTCTCAAATACCACCTTCTCTAGGGATCCTTCCCACACCCTTCACTCTGACCTTTCCTCTTGGATTCCAACCCCAGTCTGTGTTTAATACCTACCAGAGCACTAGAGAATCCTAGAGAAATTATATTTATAGATTGCAGGAGAAGGGGAACCAGGTCCTAACACTTCTAAGTGAGATACATTGTGTCCTTGACCAGTTAGGGATCAGAGGAACAAACAGTTGTTGTTCCCTCACACTGTGGCCTTCTTGCCAACACTTAATGAAGAGAGGCAAAGGAAATTTCTTATACGCCTTATCTATTCTGCCCACACATTATGCCAGACCCTACATATTTACTGTCTTATGAATTCTCAGTAAAAGGATACAGTGTATCATTTTTACTTATCAGAAGTAATGGATACTTTAGAGTGTATCATGCTGTGGTCACAGTCAATTAGGGACAGAGCCAGGATTTAAATCTTAAATCATGTTACTTCCCTGTAACACCTTCCATGGTGATAACTACACATCAATAACATGGGCCCAGACTGGGTTCCGAGCATCAGTATTTTTTTAAAGCTTCACAGATGAGTCAAACCCACAACCAGTGTTGAGAGTCACTTTTCCCTCAAAGGTCTTTAAGATCTAAATTCCAGGATTCCAGTCACTCTGGATTCTCCTGTTGCCATGCCATTGCAATCATCTTCTCTACCACTGGATTGTACTCTCTTCCCTCTGTATTTCGCCTTCCACACACCTCCACTAATAATTATGTTACTCTGCTCCACAACCTTAGATAACTTCCCTCTGCCATTTAAGAATATGATGTAAACTATAAAGCCTTTTGCACATAAAAGTGGGCACAAATGAGAACTTTTGTATATCAGTTTGTGGACTCCAGGTGAAAATTCCAGCTCCTACAGAATAAATTCTGAATTCTTTAACATGACAATTATGAGTCCCAATACTCTGGCTCCAGACTGTCTTCCCAGTCTCATCCCTTGCTTGCCATCTTTCATGCTGCCAATCATACACACACCCTCCTCTCCAGCCTCACTGTGCTCTTTCTCATTCTCCTAACATGACCATACTTTCAAACTCCTAGATTCTTGGATCATGCTTATTCCAATTGACTGGGACATTCTAATCCTCCTTCCATACTAAGTGAGTTGTACCTCAGTTCCAGCCATTCTATTACCCCCCCCCCCACTACCCCTCATCAAATATGCTGAGTTCATTCAACTTCAGGCTCTTGAATGTCCTCTTCTCTTTACTTGTGATTTTTTTGTCCTAGATCTTCGATGACCGGCTACTTTTCATCCTTCAGGTCTCATCTTAAGTATCACCTCCACAAAGAGATTTTTCTCTTATCACCCTACCCAGAGTATCTATCCCCCATTCCCTACCCTTTCCAGTCTAAATTTTATCCTGTTCAACTTTCTTCTCAATATTTACCATCTTTGGACACTTCTGGCTTTATAAAAAAAAATTATTATATCTATATTTCCAATAGCATATAAGCCCCTTATAAGCCAGGACTTTGTACCATGTCCCTAGGAACTAGGACAGTCCCTGCACAAAGATGAGCTAAATAAATATTTGTTGAATGAACACATTAATCTTCCACACCCTGCCCAAAAGCCCCATCCTCTCCCCCAGTGATCTCTCCCTCTTCTTATCAAATACTCTGTCCTGGAAACAGGAACCATGCCTATATTTTCAGTTCCCAGCATAGTATATTGTGCTCAGTTTTTTTTTCCTGTAATATTAAAAAATGTTCATTTTCTGAGGGAAGAATTCAGCATTGTTCAAAAATGGGAAATGCAGCTAAAATTTCAGGGTAAAGAAAATCAAGGATGATGTCTATTTGAATAGAGGTCTTTTCAAAGTAAAATGAATGGCATGAAATACTGACTGAATACATATGTAGTCAAATGCTTTACTGGTACAATAATATCCATGATCTTGATTTATAATTTATTTACTTTTCAAAAATGAATGGACTTTTCTTTATAGCTAACATTCCAGCTGATACTACCCACTGCCACAAATAATGAAGGATTTTAAATAGATGAAATTATATTATAATATATTCATGGCTCTGCCATTTACTAGTTCTGTGATTTTGGGCAAGTCATTCAGTTTCTCTGAACTTTGGTTTCCTCCTATATAAATGAAGATCTGATAAAATTGTTAAATGAGTGTTATGGTGACTCAGAGCAGATGCTCAACAAATGTTAATTTCTTCTCTACCACATTCAACAGATTGAAAAGCAAACCTACGTCTCTCCCTTACCTCTCCCACCCTTTTTGATGAACACAGAGAAATCTGATTTCAGTAGACCTTTGTCCTGAAGTGGTGTCATGTGTGTATATTTGGTCTCCTTATCCTCCCCTTCCTTTCACTTTTCCTTCCTTTCTTTACTTATCAAATATTAAGCATGTACTATGCGCCAGGTACAGTGCACACGTAATGATGACTAAGACAGGCCAGTGGGGAGGAGTGTAATGAGAACTGTGACAAGGGAAATACAAGGAGGTACAAGAACATATGCCTAGGAACCCAATCTAGTCATCAAGCCTGCCTAAGAGATGTTCAATCTGAGAACTGAAGGACAAGTAAGAGCTAAATAAAGAGGGGACAAAGAGCATTATAGGTGAAGAAAGCATCAAGGTCAAAGGCTTGTGAGAGATGTGAAAGAAGGCATATCAAAGAACTGAAGGAATTTCAGTATGGTAGGAGGAATAAGAGAAAGACTAATCAGATGACGCTGGTCATGTCAGCTGGCCCAAATCATGGAGGGCCTTATAGGCCATGCAGTAGTGGGAGTCGCCAAAAGATTCTAAGGAAGGAAGAGATATGATTAGATTTGCATTTTTGTAAGACCATTCCAGCTACAGTATAAGGGAACTAAAGGGGCGTAAGACTAGAGGTGGTAAGACCAGTTAGGAGACTATTGCAAAACTTACTTGTCATTTTATTTTCCCTCCCCAACAGATACTTGGATTAACTCATGCATTCCAGAAATTACCACCACCAAAGATCCCATATTTGACACTCAAAATGCAACATACACAACAGAAATGATTGGCAGTGACAATATACACTCAGCATTATCTACTGGTGTAACTTATTCTACTAAACCTGCTCCTGTTCTGGCTTCCACTGCTCCACGAAAAAAGAAATTAATTTGCATAACAGAAGTTTTCATGGAAACTACCACTACATCTACAGAAACTGAATCACATGTTGGATATAAAGCAGCATTCAAGAATGAAGGTGTTGGGTTTGGAGGTAAAGCTTCCTGTGTCTGCGTTATGTGTGTGTGTGTGTGTGTGCATAACAGACAATACATAGAAATTAGGCTGTCTCCAGATTGGGCACTCAGGACCTGCCAAACACAAATAAAAGGCTAATGCAAGCTCAACTTTCATAGTCATAGAACTTGAGAGCTCTAAAAAAAAAAAAAACCCTTAATGATTAAACTAAAAATCATGAGTACGAAATAGTTTCACTTGTCAAACTCAAAGACTTTTAAAATAAATTACTACCTATTAATGTGTAAAAGTCCTTTTTAAAATATATACCTTAAATGCATGTGATTAATAAGTTTGTTTTCTTACTTAAAAGTAAACACTTTTTTACTTAATTAGCTCCAAACTTATCCTCACAAGGCCACAGAGAGAAAGTGGACTCTTTCTGTCATATTGCAACTTACAGAATAGAAAGAGTATGAGAGGCAAGGCCTAGGGTTCTACAGACAAGAAGCAAAGAAGCAGATGTGTACCCAACATCCTAAGTGGCCCCTGTGTGGTCACAGAGAAGGCTTTTCTCTTGCATTATCTGTGTCTCAATCAGGGGTAAGGATCCATCGTTAGAAGAGCTGTGCACAACATTGTACAAGTGAAGGACCAACAGGCCATATCTGTTTCCTCCAGGTGTTCCCACGGCTCTTCTAGTGCTTGCGCTCCTCTTCTTTGCTGCTGCAGCTGGTCTCGCTGTTTGCTATGTCAAAAGGTAGGGTTTCTGGTACACCATTAGCCTTGTAATCTTTAATTTTGTAATCTTGTAATCCCTTTCTTATGTTTTTCCAAAGTTGTCATTAGCGTTTTTCTGGTCAAAACAGAGATGTCAGTCCTCTTATATTGTAAATTTTCTCCCTCATCGCACCTCTTCTCCCTACCGCCCAGTCTTCCCTACTATTGCAGCACATGCATTACCATCGAGCCATATATGATAGGTTAATGGCTGTCCCTTTGAATCAAGAAATAAGAAGAAAATATTGACATCTAAAGGAAAATGTATATGCTTTATTTGATTTTCAATTCTATGCTTTTGGTGGGAGGGTTGTGAGGTCAGCCTAAAGTGTGGTATGAACTTACAATCCCCTCTAAATGAATCCATTAGAATGGGGATGTGTTAATGTATTTGAGCATGTATGTGTTCAGAGCCTCTCTCTGAAATAAAGGTACCCAGTGTGCTGTGCCAACGTGGCTATCACAGACAAAGCATTGCCTATTGTTATATGTGTTACGTAGGAGCCTCTCACTTTGACTTTATGTTTATTCCTACAGGTATGTAAAGGCCTTCCCTTTTACCAACAAGAATCAGCAGAAGGAAATGATTGAAACCAAAGTAGTAAAGGAGGAGAAGGTAGATGATAGCAACCCCAATGAGGAATTAAATAAAATGGACAAAAAGCCAGAAGAGCCCAAGAGTCCTCCCAAATCTACAGTGCGATGCCTGGAAGCTGAAGTTTAGATGAGAAAGAAATGAGAGAACACACCTGAGGCTGATTTCTTTCCTGATACATATCCTGACCCCAGAGGGGAAACTAAGAGAGCCAAAGAACCAGACAAGAAAGTGCAGCCTTGCCTCCTACCTGGAATCACCTCAGGGGTACCTTTGGACTATGTAGGCAACCACAGTGAATTCCCTTCTTACTATAAACCTTGCTGGGTCCTCTCCTCCTGCCTCCAAAGCTTCCCACAGCTTTTCTAGCCTCGTTATGTCCTAATTATATCCCAGTGGGAGAAAGGAGCTTTTCAAAGCACAAGGATCTAAAACAGCTAACCAGAGCACATTTGAAAAGAGGCCTCTGGGCTGGCTGAGAATAGGTGAATTGAGAGCCAAGAAGCCACAGAAACCAAGGCTTTCTCTATTGAATCCAGAGCCCAGATCCCTTCCTCAGCTCTGAAAAGGAAATATTTATACCACCTGGCAAGTTCTTGTGAGTCAGGCAAGAGCGAAAGAAGGAAAAGTTTAGCAACTGAAGGCCATAGAAATTCCCATGACTTGAGACCTGATCTCTGTAAAGCCAAAGTAAATAAAGAAAGAGAATGAGGTCGAGGAAACTGACAGCACATTGTCAGCGGGGACCATGACTACAGACAGGGTCAAAATATTCATCTCTGAGTAACTGGAGTTGGAGTCACTTTTTAGAACACACACACATTTTCTCTCTCTTCTGCTGCTCCCATTTTTCTAAATAGGAGCAGCAGAAGAGACAACTTCTGCTGTCTGCTGATTATATTTTCAAAAAACCAGAAATATTTTCTTACAAATTTCAATTTTTATCTGAGTTAATTATTATTGAGGAAAAGTACTGTGTTAAAAAGCAATGAAATCTAACAAACATTTGCTGAATACCTACTATATATCAGGCGCTGTACAAGGTATTACATTCTGTAATTGAATTCACTAAAAGTTGCATATAGTACAATATTGTCGAAGCTAATTGTTTTGTTTTGATATCCCTAGCTTATCCACTTCTAAAACTATTTTTTCCTGAGACTAATCAATTAATTTTCTCTAATATGGCAACTATTATAACCTTAATTTATTATTAACATAGCTAAAAAGTACTTTATTACCTTTATATGCCAATACACATTTTAATGTCATTAAAAAATGTATCACTAGCTGTCCTTTCTCCAGGAAGAAGAACCTGAGAGGTGCAGAATTATCTATAAATATTTGTGCCAAAAATAAAAGGATTTAGAAAACTCCTTTGCCCTCTTATTTAAATGGATGTATTATGCTTTTCAAGCAAAATAAAAGTAATCTGTTTGCAAAAGTAAGAGACAACTATGGTCGTCGGACTACAAATAGGTGTAAACCCAGTAGTATATGCGTCACTATGTGGGACTGTTCTTGTTTTATGGTCTTAATTTTAAGTTAAGTACCCACACACACGAGAGTCCTTGCCTTAGGATTCAAGTCCTACATTCCAATCCATTTCAGAGTTCACGGGAAGCGGGAGATTCAGGACAGCTCATTTGCCCTGTTTCTCTAGCTTTCTGTCTTCTCCTCTTTAGTCTTTTCTCTCTAGACTGCTAATGATTCCTTCCCCTCACAAGTGCCCCCACAGATCCATGGTCCTTTTATCTCAGAGGCCATAACTAGCTGGCATAGTCTCTTTTGAAGTTGGCCCACAAAGTATTATCTTATATTTTGGTTTAATTGCCAAGAATTAAAAATGAAGAGATTTCACATATGTATATTTTGGGATACCCTTGAAAAGTGGGAAGATCTGGAGATAGAGAACCCATATTCCCTTATGGCAGTAATTCTCTGACACTGAGTAGTGGCTGTCTGCTTTAAAAGGCTGTGTGTGCTCTCCGCCCCACCAGTCCTCTACGGCACCCTCGTGCCAAAATAAAGGCGCCATTTCCTATGGATCTGGTAACACTTTTGCCTCCCACCCCAACACCCAGCCCCTTTCATTCATTTATAACCGGCCTGGCCCTGAAGTCTATGAGTTTGCAAACTCTGGTTTGTCTCATCTATTTCTCAGGAAATAACAAAGAAAAAGAGGAATAAATCTAAGTTAGTGGTCTTCCTTTTGTGTGTGCTGAAAAATAATCATATCTCCCACTCTAGAGACATCTTACAGGCAACTCCTATGTATGGGATACTATCATCTCCTGTTAATTTAGACAGGTGTATGCCCTTCCCAAGAGGTAGGGGAAAGGAGAACAACTGCTGAGACCCGACTCTACACAACTTGCAGGCCCACCTAAGTTTTTTCCAGTGGCTTTCACAAACGAATGGCCTGTCTTGGCTCCTGCCTCAGACTTTTCTAAAATCTCTAGAACAAGTAGCATCTGGCATACCCCGTACCTCTTGCTAAGTGGACTCAGGGCTGACACTAGCAGTGGCTAGCCTTTGCTTTCAACTTCACCTCTCCTGGGTACCCTCAAGTCCAGCACAAGTAGCAGCCACCTGCATATTGCTTTGTAGTTCATTCTGGGTGGCCCTGGGCAGGACACAGGTGGCCTCTGACTTTGGCCGGCACTTCCTGGAGGCCCCAGAGCCACCTCCACAAATGACATACTCAAGGGGTGAACACAGTCCATACTTTTATCCTACCAAAGTGAATTTTCTTTGCTATAGAGCTTATTATGTCCTTCTTAGAATTTTTGAGGACTCCCTATTTTTTCCAGAATCAAGTCCAAACACAGCACTATATGAGATGGATATGCTAAGTTGGCACCAGAACCTGCTGAAGTTTAGTCCTGCTCTGTGGGGTCAGCCACTGCACCACTGATCTTCCACAGCCGTTGCAGCCAGTTTTTGCAGCTGATCAGCCTGGGGCTAAGCCCTCCCATTGTCCTGCCAACAGCAATCAAGGCTTAACTACAACAAGGTGTAGACAGCCCACACTGGGGGTGGGGCGCACCTGGAGGGCCCACCTTGGGGCTATGTGTTGAGATGGATTTGGGCGATATGTGGAAGAAGGAGATGCCCCAGAGTGATTATAGGCTGTGATGAAAATATGGTTGAAAAGGAAGTTTTTATAAATTTTGCTGTGGCATATGTATTTTAATCTCTTTCATGGTTTTTGAGTAATGCTAATGCAAAAAAAAAAAAAAAGATTATTTTGAGGTAATCAAACCTCAGATGGTTGCTTTGTTGTGTTTCTTTCACTTCAGCACCACACTGAGCCTGAACCACAGGGATCTAAGCTTAATAACAAATAAAGAATTATCAGACTTGATAACACAATAGGAAAATACAATTCCTGCAGTACTATCATTATAGTAAGAAAATTTAGTCCCTAGGCTAGTATCATTTAGAGAACGTGAATTAGAGACACAGAGCTTGAATGGTGGCATTAGGTATTGACAGAATTGAAATGAACTCAATTTATCTTATACATTCTCTAACCTTCCCTTGCTATTTCTCAGACCTCAGTTCATCACTTTTCATCTAAGCATTGCTCTCCCTGTTTCCAATCTCAGCAACCTCTCTGTCACACCTACAGTCCATACTTTCATCTTACCAAAGTGAATTTTCTTTGCTTTACAGCTTATTATGTCCTCCTTAGAACTTTTGAGGACTCCCTATTTTTTCCAGAAACAAGTCCAAACACAGCACTATATGGGGTAGATATGCTAAGTTGGCATTCAACAACCATTTCATGCATGCCTTCTTAAGTTGTAGAGGATGGAAAACTAATACCACTTTTCCCAGACTTTGTACAGCTGGATTTATGTAATGCAAATTAGATTCTGCCAATTAATGCATGCCCACATGAATTAAGAAGGCAGAGGAAGGACAAACAAACTTTATGCTATTGCTGCAGCAAGCACGATCTTGGAGATGTTGGACTTATCTTCATCAAAGTTCCAGAATCTTGCCTAGCTTCCTGGATGAGGAGAGGCAATTACAGTCATAGCAGTGATCAGACTTACTTCTTAGCCCTTCCAACAATTTTGTAACTGTATCTAATTCCCCATGTTAAACTTTTTCTGTTTAAAATAGTTGGAGAAGTTTCTATTTCCTTTGAGGGAAGCTTGATTGATACAAATGACACTGGACACATTTTACAGTTTGGCCTCAAATCCTCACCTCAAACCTTATCATCAATCATTCCTCCAAGAATACTTCATGCTATAACTACACAAGATGAGTTGCTGTTCTAGAATTTAATCTATACCCTCTCATCTTTGCAAGTACTGTTCCTTTTGTTTCATTTACCATGTTTTTCTTCCTGATTATACTAGTTATCTATTGCTACATAACAAATTACTCCAAAACATAATGGCTTATAACAACATTTATTGTCTTGTGTTGTAGATCAGGAACTGGGTCCTCTGCTTAGGGCTCTCAGAGAGTTGCAATCAAAGTGCTAGCTAGGGCTGTATTCATCTCAAGGCTCTACTGGGGAGGAATCAATTCCAAATTCACTCATATGGTTGTTGGCAAGATTTAGTTCCTTGTTTGCTGTTGGCCAGCAGTTGCTCTGAGTACTTTCTCAAGAGGAATTCTCTATTTGGGCAGCTCAGAAAATGTTAACTTGCCTCTTTAGAGCAAGCAAAAGAGAAGAGCTGCTAGCAAGATAAAAGTCATCATCTTCTAGACCTAATCTTGGCTATGATACCCCATTACTGCTGTCATACTCTTATCATTATAAACACCACTGTGTCTAGCCCACACTTAGGAGGAGGAGATTATACAAGAGCATGAACACCAGGAGGTAGGGATCAATGGGATCCATTTTAGAAGGCCACTTCCTACCGCATTAATGAATCCTTCTCATTTCTTCTCTTTGCATTTTGTTTATACATCTATGTTAGCATTGTGTTGCACTTTACTATTGTTAGGTGTATACATATTTTATTTTCCCTTTCAACTTTAGCACTTGGGTAGTACATACAAATCTAGCACATATTAGTTGGCTCTCAGTAAATGCTGTTGAATTATTCAATGCCTACATTTTGGGGGATTTCATGGGCTCCAAATCTTTATCAAGTGATTTGTACTGAGTGTTAAGATGATTCAAAACAAGACCAACTGTTCCTGTCTACCTAAAAATTGTTTTTCTTGATGATTTTCTTTGGGTATAGAATGCAGCTGTGAACAATCCAGAAGAATGCACAAAGGCCATTATACTTGAACTTTAGTCTCTGAATTGGCCATTGACTCACCTCTGTGGGCAATCTCATATTAATATTTGTTTTAACACGGAAACTTCAGTGTGTTTTGGATTGTGGTCAAGTCAAAGGGAGCTGAGCTCCTTCAGCAAAGGCAAAGCCAATAAATATTGGCAAAAATTTTGGTTCCCTGGTCTCTAGATTTTTATTTCAGTCTTAGTTATTTGGAATTCTGCATACCAAATACTATGACTTTCTAAAAAATAGAACCCTTTTGTAGATATTTCCAGACTTTTATTTATTGCTATGGCAATTGTTATTTTACTTGGGTTTAGTCTTTAGCTAAGTTGAAGACAATTTTCTGTGAGCAAAAAAGACAAAATTAAAAGTAAAACCTCTACGAATATCAAAAGACCAAATAGAATACTCTTGTGCATATTCTTTTACCTATGAAGATTATCATTTCAGTAAAAACCAATATCGCAAATAATAATAGTAGTAACAAAGACATATGCTGCAAAACTTCATAAAACTACAGTATCATAAAAAAATTTTTAAAATCATGTTATGTTTTCTCCATTAGATTTTTTTAAAAAGAATCTATAAAAGATATACTATCAATTAGAAGAACACAATAGAAACTTCCATGTAGTAGAGGTATAAGTAGGAGATGTCTAAATCTGAAGATCCATCATGGAAAATATGTCTGGGTTGTAAATTTGTAAAGGAGTGTGTGATGAGATATATGCCACTAAGAGAAATCAGAGATGATGTCAACTCACCACAGCCACTGACTAGTGTCTGGGCAGAGGCAAGAGGCAAACCTGACCCTAATTTGAACTAAAACATGGCTTTGTCTACAGGAGATCTTACCCTGTGTCTAAAATCCCAACGCAGGAAGATCAGAGTAGTGAGGTTCTCAGTCAATAATGACACAATAATGTTTCATTGAGTAAGCTGGGCAGCGTGCATCTGCAAGGAGGGAAAAAGTCACATGGTAGCAACCAGAGCAGAGGAATACTTCAGACTTTAATGTAAGCAAGACAATATTCCCATCCTTGCTCCCACCTCTATATGTCTCCTTACTAATAACCCCTTCAATACATTCCCTTGAAAGAGGGATTGCTGACCTTGTTGAAAAAAGCCAACACCTTTACTGGGCCATATATTACTCATGGGTAGAATTATTCTACCTTAAAAGTCAGTACCCACTTGTGGCACTCAATTGCCTACCTCCTGCCTCAGATCCTGGCAGGGCCTGGTCCCTAGAGACAGGGTAACCATCCCCTTCCATCACTTTCACCTTATATATGTGGTTAGAAAAGTGAACTTGTGGCCCCCGTAGCATCCTTCTCTTTCTGGGTCCTCCCTAGGCCTCCAGGCTTGAGCCCTGTGTTCAAAAGACGTTCCACAGAGAGCCCTGCACTGGGGGTATTTTGGCTGATAGCAATAAAGTGTAAGCGGGGGCAGAGTAATTATCCTTCTTACACTATCTATATACTTCCTTTATTTTCCTTTTGCAGAGTGATAGCTTGGGAAGCACCAATGTAACTTGCATTTCTCTAGATCTGTTAAGGCAGAATCCTGTTCCTTGGAAAAAAGTAACCCTCCATGTTTATTTGGAAACAGGAGACTCAAATGGGCTCATAAATGTGATTACATCCTATATGGCATTAAGGTTTTCCCCACTGATCTTGTCTACTTCCACTCCAGCGAGTACTCTCATATCCTTCTCTGGGCACCCTGATCGCTGCTGCTGGTTTCTTCCTTTCCCATCATGCACCAAGACTATTTTCTCTAGGTATCACCACAGCTACCAGACAATGTTGCCTCCGCTAAGAACTTCTATATCGTCTGGGAACTGCCGCAATCAAAAGGTACCAACTGCTGGACTCAGCTGCTGCTTCCCAGGTAACAGCCTTATCTGCACCTGCCAAGTAACCATGCTACTTCACTCGATGATAGCTCAGCCACTAGAGACTGCTACCTTTTCCTCCAGCAACCACGAAGTTCTCCAGGCACCGCCACCTCTGCCAGGTATTACTGCAGTTGCTGTTGCCTGTCACTGGTGTTGAAGCGCTGGAATCCTTGAAGTAGCAGGGCTAAGAAATGGTTCCCAATCCACTTGGTGGATTTAGCAAGACAAACATCAGGAAGTCCAATTAAATTTGAATTTCTGGGAAACAACAGATAATATTTTAATGTAATATTTTAATATTTTAATATATATTCACATATATTCATGTGAAGTAATATTTGGGGCTACTAAAAACTTATTTGTCATTTACCTGAAATTCAAATCTAACTGGATGCCATGTATTCTACTAGCAACTTTAGTGAAGGACTAGAGGAGAACTAGTTCTCTCTCCATTTGTGATTAACTCCATTAGAAATGGACCAAAGCAGTGCTTACCATAACCTAAGATACTATAGTTTTAGTGCAGAAAGTTCTTGCAGTTTTTATTACCATCCCTCAGACTTGATTCCATGAGAACTGGTTCATTGAATTGGAACAAAATCTAGTCAAAATCACCTCACTCCAACCTACTCCTCAATCCTGGACTAAGGCTTTATTACACAGTCATTCATAATGACCTGACTTCCTTTTGCCTTCAGATGAATTCTTTCCTTGGGGTGGGGGAGGGGAGCAAGAGAGGCAGAGGTTATCCCTATCAGATGTTAAAACATATTATAAAATTCCTATAATCAAAAACAACATAGCTGTAGGATATGAAAAGAGAGACCAATATAACAGAATAGACACATTGCAAATAAACCTAAATGCATGTGGGAATTTAATGTATGTTAAAAGGGGAAAAATAAAATGGGGAAAGATGGACTACATGGTTTTGAAACAAATGGAAAACCATTTAGTAAAAAGGATAAAATCAGATGTACTTTCCATACAATATGCCAGGGTAAACTCCAGGTGGATCAAAGATTTAAATTTAATAAACAAAATCCTGTAACTACCAGAAGAAAATGTGGGTGAATTTCTTTGTAACACCAAGTGAGGGAAATCTTCCTGATGATGATGCAAAATCCGGAGGCAGTAAAAACATGACTGGTATCCTTATGAATACTAGCTTGCACACGTACTTTGATGAACTTGACTACATAAAAATTTAAAAGTTCCTATGACCAAAAATTCCCATTAAGCAAAGTCAAAAAACAAACCTGGAAAAGGTATCTGCAATTTAAAACACAGACAAAGGACAAATATATTGGTTACACAAAGAGCTCTTAAGCAATAATAATAATAAAAAAAAAGACCAGTAACTAAATAGGGGAAATGGACAAAGGCAAGAATAGACATTCACAACAAAAATGAAAGTGATACATAAATGATATATAAGAAAGATTCTCAGTGACACTCATAAGAAAAATTAAAACTAATCTCTGATATACCACTTCTATCAGATTGCCATAAATCCAAAATTATGACAGTATATTCTTTTGATCCGAGTGCAGAGTAATGAGCACCCTCATACATTACTGCTAAGAATTCTCCCTATAGAGATGAATTTGGTAATATCTGCCAAAAAAAAAAAAAAGTGAAATTAGTTATACAACAGATCACACACTGTTGAATTCTCTGGATAATAATAACCCAAATGTCCATCTGGAGGAGGAGTCTGGTTGAATAAACCATGACAAATTTATATGTTGGAATTCTATGCAGTCGTCAAAAAAGAGAAGCAAATCACCGTTTCTCTAATTACTCTGATATGGAGTTATCTTTAGGATATATTACTAAGTGAAAGGGAAGAAGTTACAGAACACTACACTTTGTGTAAGAATAGAGTGGGAAACACAAATATATTTTTACTTTTTTTATATGTGTGCATATATTTGCTCATATTTGCAAAAATACTGGCAAGACCAAAACATTTAAACATAGAAGTAAGGAGGTAACAAGATAGAAGATTGGGAATGGATATGATACTTTTCTAAACATGGCTTAGTATATAGTTCTGACTTAGGAACCATAAAAAACTTTTACATTTCTAAAGTAAAATTAAATTTAACAAGGAATCCCTAAAAACAAAAATTTTTTTAAACTGAGAAACCACTTAAAAAAAGAATTATTTAAAAGAACTAGGACATACTTTGAATCTACATCCTTAGTATATATACTCTAAGAACAGAGCAGTCAAAACATGTAAACTTCATTCAATAACCTAATAATAGTAATAATAGTATTATTTTTTAATCTATTTTCTATATCTTATAAGTAAATACTTAATTTTATTAGGGTTTAAGATTTTCAATGCAAGATAAAAGAGATACAAATATAAAATCAAAGTTAGCTTTAAAATCTTATAATATTAAATTTTAGTTAGGAACATCAGTACAAACTCTGGATTGTTATTTCTTTTCAAACATTTATATTCCCTAGGTCTGTCCACTGAAAATAACTAGAAGTAATGACAATCCAATAGCTATGAGTACATTTGGCAACCAGACTATGGTCTCTAAATACCATTGCTCAGTGAAAGGGTCCAGAATTCCTTAGAAGAATGGCTTATCTAGACAATAAGCCAAGGACGAGAACACAAGGAAGCTATCCAAGTTTCATTAAAAAGATAGTATGCTGTGGTTACCATTGGCCAAAGACGGGACTATATAAACATCCAAAGTAATACTAAATGCAATTGATCAAATATATAAAATCCATCAATTTATAATTATACTAAAAAAGTTAAAATGCCACACAGAGGACATACTTCATGTAAAAAGAAAGAAGTCAGCATTTCTCCTTTCCTGTGTGGCCTGTATTTCAGGATAACCAAATATCCTCTGTTCATAAGAAAAAGTTTTGGGGGTTTTTTGTTTTTTATAGAAGTGAGGCAAACACATAAGTAATTTTGTAATCCTTAATCAAAGGGATTCAGACTACCATCATAATGGATGAAATCATTAGGTGAAATAGAGATGGGAACCCCAATGTTCAATCTTAAAGCAGATATTGTGAGTCTCCTGATGTGGTGCAACGTAAAGCACACAGCACCGTCTATGAAGTATTCATGCCAGAAGAGTCCCTGAATCTAATCAAGCCTCTAAAGCCCAACTACATTCATAGGAAATATGGGGAAGAATAACACCACAAGGAAGAAAACAAATACAGAATGTTCAATTTACCTAATAGTAGTCTGTCTACACAACAATTGACCGAGGGTGATAGTCTTTATGTGTCAATGTGGCTAAATTTTAGTCCCTAGTTATTCAATCAAATACTAAATATTGCTGTGAAGGTATTTGATAAAGGTAATTAAAGTCCATAAACAATTGACTTCAAGTAAGGGAGAGCATCATAGATAATCCAGATGGGTCTGACTCATTCAGTTGAAGGGATTTAAGAGCAGAATTGAGGCTTCCCAGAAGAAATTTTACCTGTACATAGTAGTTTCAGTTCAGGCCCAGGAATTCCAGCCTGCCCCTCCTGACAGCTTGCCTTACAGATTTCCAATCTGCTTTGCAGCCCCCACAACTCCGTAAACCAACTCCTTGCAATAAATTTCTTAGTATATATTTCCTACCTTTCTGTTTCTCTGGCTGAACTCCAACATACCCATGTTTCTGCAACAAGAATAGCATGAAAAAAGGAGGGAAAGAGGACTGCTCTAAATTAAATGCCTTGAAATACAACAATAAAATGGAATCAGAGGATCGTGCATGTATTCTAATTCAAAACAAATTAGTACAAATTAACTATCTGTAAAAAGACACTTTTTAGACAATCTTGGAAATATAATTATGGATTGGCTCCTTCTAGTCCTTGTTTTCTATGTAGCAGAGTGATAAACTGACCTAGGTTTTGTTCTCTCACAGTGGTGTGTTCATTTCCCATTGGTCTATCCGTCTGGCAACGAGGACTCAAAAGACCAAGGTGGATAGCTCCCAGGATTGGAGCACGTAGCCTCTCTGTTGTTCTTGAGCTTTCCCACTTTATTTCCCCTGGCCCTGTCAGTATACATTGGATCGCTCTTCCCTTGTATCATACACGATAATGGTAGGGTTTAAGTCTTGTATTTGCATGAAGAGAAACATGACTTCTTTGATCTGTAGTTATTAGCCCTAGCTGGCTTAGGAAAAACCAGATGGTTTTTTAGATGGAAGTGTTTAAAGATGCAGAGAACTTACAGGTAAAAAAGAGAATATCAACTTGTCTCCTAGCCAAAAAGGTCGTCAAGGAAGTAGATTCCTCTGGTTTCAGTGAGGTAGAGAGTGTTCAAAGGACAGGAAAAGGGAATTCCTGAGGTCAAATTGAGATGGCTGAGGCAGAGAGGAAGCTAGCCTTAGGTGGGTGAAGATGAGGTATGCCAAAGAAAACCAGGCAATAAAGAGTTATGGTGAAATCAGTGGTCACAGAACATAGCAATGAAGGATTGTGGGGGAGTTTGTGTAAGGGGGCCTGGACTGATAACGGTAACAATGGGGGTAGATAGAATACAGAACCCACTCTCTTCAAGATCCAGATACACCTTTGTGGCAATGGCATGGTAAAATCATACATTTAAAATGGATTCTCAAAGACGGGTCCATTTTGTTGACCTGCTCTAGCCCAGTATCGAGCACCAGCACCTTTATGGTACAGACTTAATAAAGATAATATTTTAAGTTGATTGGTGTGGCAGCAAGATACAAGAGGAACTGAATAAATACATTTCAGGATAAGTTGCTCAGCTAAGATGTTATTATACTAACATAGCTGTGAGTTAACATGGAACTTAGACTGAGAGTATGGAATGGACAAGAATGAGTTGAACTCATTAGCGGAATATAGCAAAGTAACTAAAACCTGAGGTAGGTTCTGAAATCAGACAGTGCATTTGAGTCCCTCCTCTGTCGATTATGAACTATGTGAACTTTGGCAAGTTATTTCAGCTCTCTAGAACTGTTTGCTCTTCTGTAAAATTGAGATATTATCTCTCTTTTTAAAAAATATTTTATTGATTATGCTATTACAATTGCCCCAATTTTCCCTCCTTGCCCCCCTCTGCCCAGTACCCCCATTCCCTCCAGCAATCCCTCCCATTAGTTCATATCCATGGGTCATGCATATAAGTTCTTTGGCTTCTCCATTTCCTATACTATTCTTAACATCCCCCTGTCTATGTAGTACCTACCAATTTATGCTTTTGAATCCTTGCACCTTTCCCCCCATTCTCCTCCTACTCTTCCCAGCTGATAACCCTCCAAATGATCTTCAGATCTATGATTCTCTTCTGTTCTGGTTGTTTGCTTGGTTTGTTTTTTAGATTCAGTTGTTGATAGTTGTGAATGTGTTGCCATTTTAATGTTCATAGTCTTGATCTTCTTCTTTTTCTTAAGTAAGTCCATTTAACCTGTCATGTAATAATGGTTTGATGATGATGAACTCCTTTAGCTTTACCTTGTCTGGGAAGCACTTTATCTGCCCTTCCATTCTAAATTATAGCTTTCCTATCATTGATAGAGTAATCTAGGTTGTAGGTCCTTGCTTTATCACTTTGAATACTTCTTGCCAATCCTTTATAGTCTACAAAGTTTCTTTTGAGAACCCAGCTGATAATCTTATGGGAACTCTTTTGTAGGTAACTTTCTCCTTTTCTCTTGTTGCTTTTAAGATTTTCTCTTTATCTTTAATCTTTGGAATTTTAATTATGATGTGTCTTGGTGGGGTCCTCTTTGGGTCCAATTTGTTTGGGACTCTCTGTGCTTCCTAGACTTGTATGTCTATTTCTTTGGCCAAATTAAAAAAGTTTTCTTTCATTATTTTTTCAAATCATAGGCATCCCTATGATTCAGATGTTGGTATGTTTGGAGATATCCCAGGGTCTCCTTAGACTATCCTTGTTTTTCTGAATTTTTTTCTTATTGATATTCTGATTGTTTTCCTTCTTTGTGTTCCAAATGGTTGATTTGAATACCGGCTTCATCCCCTCCACTGCTGGTTCCCTGTATATTTTTATTTCACTTAATGTAATCTTTATTTCTGCCTGGGTCTTTTTTATGATGTTGAAGTACCCAATGAGTACTTTGAGCATCCTGATAATAAGTGTTTTGAACTCTGCATCTGATAGGTTGGTTACCTTTGTTTTATTTAGTTCTTTTTCTGGAGTTTTCCTCTGTTCTTTCATTTGTGCCATATTTCTTTGTCTCCTTAATTTGGCAGCCTCCCTGTGTTTCTTTGTATTAAAACACAAAAGATAGGGGTGCTTTGACTCCCTGTCTTAGTAGTGTGGCCTAATACAGAAAAGGCACCTGTCAATTTTGTGGGGTTGAGCCTTAGGTAATTGCCAGGGTGGGGCAACCCATTTTACTGCTTTGTGGCTCTGCGTGGGCAGAGGACTTGGAGAGGGGACAATGATGCTGCCTGGCTTCTGGAGGTTTGCCTGGGAGGAAGCTGTCTCCTGGCACTTGCCCTGTGTCCAGTCACTTCATTTTCTCCCCATAGGCCACTGGTGCCCTTCTAGCTGTTGCCCTGGTGCTGAATCCCAGAGGTAATGGGTCTGTGTAAGTCCTAAGCCTATGAGGGCCCTTTAAAAGGAGCCTCCTGAAAATATGGCAGTTTCTTCCGCTGCACAAACCCCCATTGGTTTTTACAGCCAGAAGTTATGGGGATTTATCTTCCTGGCACTGGAAGCCTTGGCCGTGTGGTCTGGCCTAGGATTGGGGTCCCTAGGCTCCCAATGTATCCCTCCCAATTTTTATACACTACATGTGAATGTGAGACTGCCCATTCTGCCACTTCTCCAAGCCACACCATGTCTCCATGCCTCTCCTCCCATCTCTACCTAACTGCCCTTCCTACCCATCTGGATGAATGTGGCTTCTTTAAATCCTCAGTTGTCGGACTTCCATACAACTCAATTTTCTGATGATTCTGGGTGATATTTGTTTTGTGGTCTAGTGGTAATTTTTTCTGTAGATGTAAGAAGAGGATAAGTGTATTTACCTATGCCTCCCTCTTAACCAGAAGTTCTTAACAAACCTTTGTAAGGAAATTTTTCAGAACTTTTCTGGGCAAAGCAGCTGCTCCCAGTGTTGGCCAGTTGAGCAAAATATCCACAATATTAGTATCTGTCTTTAACACTTATCTTTTAAGATGGTACTGAGGCTTACATTATATAATAAATATAGGCTACTTAAAGTGCCTAGCACACACTAAGAAATTTTTTTAAAAGGATAACATTTTAAACAAGGAGAAATTTTAAAGGAAGTACAGGACAACATGAAAGAATTATTGAGACAGAAAGAAAGCTCTTCATATGATTTAGCCTGGGAATCCCAAAGGAATACTGAAGCCTAACTGATATGGAAATTGTTGAATTCAGGTGCCATTACTGTAGCACATTCATTCATAGGGGAGATACTCCATGTAAATATGGAGGTGCGGAATTGGAACACCAATGAAAGATAACAATTGGCAATGTTGATTTAAGAATCATCTGAATAGCCTTGGCTGGTGTGGCTCAGCAGATTGAGTGCTGGCTTGCAAACCAAAGGGTTCAATTCCCAGTCAGGGCACATGCCTGGATTGCAGGCCAGGTCCCCAGTAGGGGCGCACGAGAGGCAACCACACATTGATATTCCTCTCCCTCTCTTTCTCCCTCCCCTCCCCTCTCTCTAAAAATAAATAAAATCTTTAAAAAATAAAAAAATCATCTGAATATAGATGATAATTGAAGCTATGAGTGCATGAGCTCTCCAACTGTGTAAAAATAAAAGCAGAAGGCAGAGGACAGAGCTTGAGAAGAAGCAGCCAGAAAGAAGAATCCTGGAGGTTGATGAAGCTTTACTCTTAATTGTGAGTGACCTGCCGTTCCCCCATATTCTACACTGATATAACTAAATGCAATAATGTATTGTGGGGAAAAGCACAGGACTAGTGACCAGGAATCCGGATCTTAACTTAGTTTAGTTAATTTGCTCTGCAGTTCTTAGTTGAATCACTTCCCATCTTTGGACCTCAGCTTCCTCATCTATAAAAGAAGAATGTTGGACTAGATGATTTTATGAATTACAACAGGAAGTTAAAAATGTTTACAATACTTAAACCACTAAAAGTCACCTCATATATTCCCACAGTCCTGTCACAGATGTTTAGTGACCTTACAAAAAGCAGGAGGCATTGGACATACTTTCCTAGAAAAATATTTGAAAAGTCTCTCAAATTCTCCCAGTCTTTACTACAGCATGGTGTTTACTAGAATTTTATTGAAGCTTCCGTGTTTTAACTGGAAAATCCTACATAAATTATGAAATTCTGACTACCCATTACAAACTGCAAGACTTGTTAAAAAGGAATCCTTCTTATAAAAGAATTAGAGGTTTCTTCTTCCACAACTCATATTTATGGTATCCTATAAACATTTTTCCTACACTCTTTTTAATATGTAAAAAAAAAAAAAAAAAGAAGAAGAAGAAGAAACATTTCCCTATCCTGCTACAAAAATTCATAATAGGAGTTCCAGAGAGAATTTTTAATTTCTTGAACTCTGGTTTTTAAGATAATTTTTATTAGTGTCTTATTGTTTTACATTTCAATTAATTCATTATGCTTGTGCAAAGTTAAGAAAAATCTGTAGAAATGAGAAGGAACTATCTAGAGAGATCAATACTTATACTAATTTAATGTTAATTTAAATTAAATAATCTTATAGTCTCTCCTATATCCAACCCTCACTACACTCTCCACGAGGTATAAAAAGGAGCAATGGTCCCATTTTATAAAATTGAAGGCTATCTGTAAAGTGACATTCCTGGCTCCAAGGCTCGGATTAGGCTGAAATAGAAAGTCTCTTAAAATTTAAATAGAAAGTCAAAGTGAGGTGGGATCGAGGGTGAGATGTGGGGATGGGAGGACGGATGGGGGCGGGGGGAGCTGGAGGGAGGAATGGAGACCATTGTACTTAAACAATTAAAAAAAAAATGAAGTCAGGAGGCCAGAAGGGGGAGCCCGTATGTACCACAGCTCCACATCAATTACAGACCCCCACAGGAGCCATCTTTTGCAAATTCAGTCGAGTTCTCCTTGGCCAGCAACAAGTCCGGCCAATGGGAAATGCTGCACTATCCTGAACTCTGCTTTCTTCCAAATGAACATTCATTCAGAACAACCCCTCCCAGCTTCCTCCTTTTTTCCTATAAAGTAACATTCCCCTCGTTTTCTTGCTGGACATGCCTGAGGTTTTCCTATAGCTTTCTTGTCCCAAATTGTAATTCTTCACTATTCATGAATAAGACCATTTAGCTGGTGAAAAAAAAATTAAGTAGATATGCCTTTTCCCCCAACTTTATTGAGGAGTAATTGGCATTCAATAAACTGCACATAAGAAAAGTGCACACTATAAGAAGTTTTGACACATGTATACACCTGTGAAGCTATAACTATAATCAAGAAAATTAACATATCCATCACACCCAAAAGTTTCCTCCTATCCCTTTGTGATTCCATCCTCCTACTCATCTCTGCTGCCCCTTTTTCATTCCACCCCACCTCTGTCTTCAAACAACCACTGATCTGCTTTTTGTCACTACAATTTGGATTTTCCAGAATTTTGTATCAGTGAAATCACACAGTTGTATTTGGGAGGGGGGTGTCCTGGCTTTTTTCACTCAGAATAATTCTTTGAGATTCATCCATGTTGTTGAATGTATCAACCATTCATTCCTTCTTACTTCTGAGAAGTATTTCATTGTGTGAATACACCACAATTTGTTTTCCATTCACCTGTTAATGGACATTTGGGTTGTGTCCAGTTTAGGTCAACTACAAATAATGCTACTATGAACATTCATGTACAAGTCTTTGTGGGGAAAAACCTAGGAGTGGAATAGCTGGGTCATAAGGCAGGTGTACATTGAGCTGTTTAGGAAACGGCAATCTGTTTTCCAAAATAGGTTTAACATTCTACATACCCAACATGCTGTATGTGAGGATTCCAGTTGTTTCACATCCTTCCCTACACTTTGTACAATCAGTCTTTTTACTTTTAGCCATTCTAGTAACGAGGGCATACAGTGAGATCTCATTGTACTTCTAATTTGCATTTCCCTAATGAATAATGATGTTTAGCATTTTTCATTTGCTTATTTTGTCATCCATTTATCTACTTTGATGAAATGTCTTAAAATCAGGTAGTATATCAACTTTGCTCTTCTTGATCAAAGTTTTGGCTACTCTAGGTCCTTTTGCATTTCCATATAAATTTAAAATTTGCTTGGTAATTTCCACACATTAAAAAAAGACCCTTCTATGATTTTTATTGGACTTGGCTTTAAAATTACAGATCAAATCAGAGGTAAATGGCATCTTAAAAATACCAAATCTTCTGATCTATGTACACAATATATTTCTGTATTTAGACCATTAATTTCTCTTACAATGTTTTGTGATTTTCAGCTTATATGTCTTTCACATTTTTGGTCAAATTTATCCCTATGTATGTATGTATTTATTTATTTATGTATTTATTTATTTATTTGCTGCTGAACGGTATTTTAAAAATTTCAATGTCCAATTGTTCACTGCTCGCATCCAAAATATATAAGGAACTCCCATAGCTCAATGACGATAATGATAACAACAACAACAAAACCCAGGTAGCTTGATTAAAAAGTGGGCAAAGGACTTTTTCTTTTCCCATTCATCTATTGAGGGACATTTAGCCAAGAGGTTGCTTCTACCTCTTGGCTATTATAAATAATGTTGCAATGAGCATGGGTGTGCAAATATATCTTCAAAATTTACCTGTTTTTACATGTGATGGCAATCCTGGATCTTAGTTTTTTCGGCATTCAAATATTTATCAAGCATTGAAATATTGAACAACGATTGTGTGCCAGGTTTGGTGCTGGCTGTCAGCAAGACAATTCTCAGTACGTTCTAAATGAAGCATAATAAAGGTGTACACAGGCAAACGTGGACCAGGCCCTGATGAAGTCCTGTCAGCTTACTGAGGTATTTTAAAACAAGAGTCGAAAGCTTGGCTTTTAATTTGGTTCTGTTCCTGATTGGTAGGTTGACCTTGAAAAACTTAACTGACTTTCCTAAGCCAGTTTCTTCAACTAAAAAATGAAGACATTAATAATAGATGGCCTCATAAGATAGCTATGAGGATTAAATATCTTTAAAGTCCTTAGAACAGGGCTTGGCACATAGTAAATGGTCAATAAATCTATTTATTATTAGAGGGCAGGACTGGTTCTTCAGAGGGTAAATCCACAAATGACTGGGAAAGACAGGGATGGAAACATTGACAAGCATATAAAGTAGTATAATTTAGCTGCTCATCACAGAGGCACTGGTTCACCCATATCTAGGTTAAAACCTTGCTCTGTTTACCAGCTGTGTAACTGTGTGAACTACTTAAAAGAGTGCAATGCCTGTAAAGTGTTTAGTATCGTATTTGTGACAAAACAGATACTTAACGGATAGGAATTATTGACTGTGGACATTCTGAAAAGCCATAAAATCACCAACACCTGTTTATAATAATAGTAGCTGCCATTTATTAGGGCTTACCATTTTGGACCCTGTGACAGTTACTGTCCAAATGTTCTCTTTTATGCTTCTTAATCCATTGGGTTGGACAAAAAGTTCGTTTAGTTTTCCGTATGATGGCTTTAGTAGTGCTTAGTTGTCTTTAACTTTATTTGAAACAATTTTGTTAGATTGTATTGTGACAATTATCATATCAGCGTGCATTTATTTTTAAAATCAAAATTGGTAGATTTTTGTGCAGCCATTTTAACATTGAAAATGGAAGGAAACAGGCAACATTTTCAGCATATTATGTTTTATTATTTCAAGAAAAGTAAAAATGCAACTGAAACGCAAAAAAATAAAAATAAAAAAAGGTTTGTGCAGTGTTGGGAGAAGGTGCTGTGACTGATTGAACACGTCAAAAGTGGTGTGAGGAGATGTTTGGTTGACATTTTGGCCAAATAATTCTTTGTTGCGGGGCTGTCTCATGCCTTGGAAGATTATCATCACCTCTGGCCTCTACCCATTAGAAGCCAATAGCAGCAGAAAGCCAACATACTCAAAGTATCCAAAGCAACAAAGTTATTGGTGAAAATGAAAAAAAGTCTCTTTTATTTTAGAGAAAAATCTAAACGGACTTTTTAGCCAACCCAATTGCTAGGTGAGCATAACCTACCTCATTTCATGACAAGGAATGAGATCATCTTTGTGTAACCACGGCCAGGCCAGTCGGAGGTTGGAGGTCTAATAAGTGGTGCTTGGAATCCAGCCCTTGACCAAACCAGGGCTCCAAGAGTGGCCTTTGTCATCAGGGGTGAGGCCTCAACAGCCTCTGGGAGATGTCGCCTGGTAAGGCAGCAGTCGGCCCGGCCGTACCCACGGCCACACCACGGAGCCCGTAGCTTGAGGAGCCTGAGAGACGCGGCCTCTGCCACCGCGACCCGGGGACCTCCAGGCCCCTCCTTGACCTTCGCCGCCACCTTCGGTTTCAGATCCCGCGAAAAAGAAGAACCAGCGAGCCAGAGCTCAGCTCTGAGGAACTGACAACCAGCACTGTCTCCAAGCAACGCGCTGCGGGGAGAGGAGAGGGGGGCGGGGAGGCCGGGCTTTTGCGTCACTGAGTGCGACCGGTCGCCCGCTGAGCCGCTGCCGCCGCTGCCGCCGCCTGTGGGTCAGAGTGGCGGGCCGGGGCGGCACCTGTACCGCGGGAAGCGCGATGCCTTGAACCTGGGGTGAGGTCTGCAGCGCAGTCCGTTCGTCGTTTCCCTTCCTACCTGCTCTGCGACCCTCGGGCTGGAAGTAGGACACCGGCCAGGCCTCGACAGCCGAGCCGGGCTTCAGTGGGGAGACAGGCCCCGCCCTTCGGGCCTTTTCTAGGCCCCGGTTTCGGGTGCGGAGCTGGCCTGGGAGGTCCTGCGATGGACGCACCGTCCCCAACCTGGCTGTTTCCAGTGGCCCGGGGCGGGGAGGTGGCGTGTCCCGTTTTGGGGGACAGGTGGATCTGGGGGAACTGGAGAGAGTTTTTCCTTCTCGAGTCTGGAACCGCTTTTAAATATTGCCGCCTGCGCAGTCTGTGGGCTAGCTGTTGGTTAAAAGCTCCAAGTTCAAGTGCGCTTCAGGGGGGCCTGGGGCGGCGAGGGTAGCCGGCGTGTTTAGCAAACACACTGGTACCGTTAAAAGTCCTAGGCGTCCCCGCCGCACCGGTCACCCCAGATTAGAAATCCTCTGCCTTGTGACGGTAACTCAGAAATGGTCAAGTCGACCTACTTAGCTTAGCCGGCTCTCCATTTCTAAATTAGTTCAGGCCGCCCCTTTTCCCAAAGGGCTTACCTTGTTGAACCAACTACCTGCAGACCCGGCTGAAATGATACGTTTCCTTTCTAATTAGTGTAGTAATGATTCCTAGAAAGGAAATCTGTGTTAGCTTTGGATGATTTCTTCTGTTATTTGTATCATGTTACAAAATGCGGACTTACTATTATTCAAATTCAACCCCAGCCCTTTTATTTTAATTGCAGTTTACGCCCATATTCTGACCCTGTCCTATTTCACAGTGCCAAGTGAGTCAGTACTTTCCTCGGGCATATTTATAAAGTTGCCTGTGGTTATTAATTCTGAGATTTTCTGCACAAAGTTATTCTTTTCCATTCCCCCCGCCCCCAGGCCCATTATTCTTGCTATAAATTGAGCTCCATCCACTCAAAATTTCATCTCGGACCCACTATCCTCAGTTAGTGGCTGCTATATTGAAGTCGCCTCTCTAAGAAGTGGTGCTTTCTGAATTTATAACTCAAAAATAATTAGTTTTTCTTCTTTGATGCTGCCTGGCTGCCATTTCTAAATACTTTTCTCTAGAATATGATTGTAGAGTTCCAAAATATGCGCTCTATCATTTCGTGTAAGTGAACTTCATATTTGATGTGTGTAGTCTGATACTCCTTAGTTCACATCCAAACACCTAACACACTTGCCTTACCCTTCTCTTCCCCAAAAAGCAGGGAAGATCCAGAGAGGGTTCTTACAAGTTTAGTGTATTTTTCCAAATATATAATGTATTTAGTAAACATTCTGGTGCTGTCAGAAATCCGTGTTCTTAACCTCCAAGTACTCCATCCTTTAGTCGTTTTTCTTTCTATAAAAAATTTCTTCTGATTAAGATCTTTGAGCCCAGGACATTCCAGACTCCAATGACTCTGACTAGTTTAACTTGTTTCTCCATGTATCTCTTATAACTGCTGTCAATTTCTTGTCTTGCAGAACAGTTTACAGATCTAGAGTTTAAGTAAGCAATGAGTAATAAAAGTGTATCCTTAAGAACCTAGTTTTTAGTACTTAGTTTTTATTACTGACTTCCCAGTGAAAATAATTGATTATGTCAATTGTAAATATCTTTTTGTAAATAAAGTAGTTGATACAAAATTTCATGGAGAGCAGGTTTTGGAGAGGTTTACTAAATACTACAGTACTTGTGAACTAACCCATCTTCTTGCACTTTCAGACTTTTTAACTTTACTTTGATCCTTTTATGAATGGATATGGTTTAAATTTTCATGGAGTTTAGTTTTGTGTTTTGTTTTTTTGATTGGGTTGGGTTTGGGGTTGGTTGGTTGGTTTTTGCCACCTGTCCATGATGTGATTTTGTATATTTAAAGAATATTTGAACTACAACAATTCATTTGTTAGGAGAAGAAATGATCAAGTGTATGTTACCACCCACTAGACTCTAGAGAATCTGGCATTTTTGGAATCCTTGATATTCTCATGTTTCAAAATAGCACTTGTTCTTTATTTTTAAAATCATTCAAATTTTTTTTGGAAGCACATTATTATCTTGCTATAAAGGACTAAATTATAGGTAGCAAAACAGTATGAGAGCTGCTACTTCATTGAGAAATCTTGACCAGAGATTTGTCTTTTGTTTAATTCTATGCCAGGGGTTTGCAAATTATGTTCATATGAAATACTGTTCCATGATCTAGAAGGAAGTACTTTGCTGATATCAAATAATGAATACTTTTCAATTTACATAAGCATTAATTGAATGATAAATTTTTACAATTTTATATTTTTTCTTCTAGGTTTTTTTTTTTAACTTCAGCTTCTTTCCAAGTTAGTACTGGTAGATGATTGAATAGGTGAACAAGAGTCAAAAGAATACTGAGTGATTAAAAAAACTGTCAACAATATTGTGTTCATTTATAAACATTTATTGTATTTTTATGTATCTGTCAGAAGAGAGAACATAGCCGCTATCCTCAAGAAGCTTACAGAAGGGCAAGGCAGGTAACCTAGCTGATATGTGCTGTGAGAGAAGAATGTACAGAGCCACCAAAGAGGGACACTGAAAAACTCATGGGTTGTGAACCCATGTCTGGTTCACAGCAGATTCTTTTTGTGAACATGCACCCTGGGGTGTGGTTTTATATTGCATATAGATCACAGAGTCGTATTTTTATATTAGTGATAGACATTAATATTTATCATTATTTTATGGTATTCAAAATGAGCCGTGCATTCCAGGCTCTCTCCACTGAACCAGGTTGAGCCACTGTTCCAGTGATCTCTAGATAGTGTTCCCTTTTAATCAGAGGAGTTGGTAGTGATCAGGTTTGCCAGATTCCAAATGCAACGAGAGGATAACAAATTAATATCCTGTCTCAAATTATAATCCTTGTCACTCAAAGTTAGGGCACCAAATCAAAACAGTGCAGAAACGAAAAGGACCATTTTGTAATTCAATAAGTAACTAAGGCTTCTCTTTATCTGTTTGATGGGCACATTGATTAAATTATTGCATGTTTTTATACTGTTAAGGCTGTATTTCAAAACTGATTATTTTTTCCTTTGCTAAGTAATGTAAATGTAATTTAAAGTTTTCAGTCTGGTTGATTAAAATCTTTTTTTTTTTTTTTTGCATTTTGATTGGGCTGATATAGGAAAAGCTAGAGGGAATTTAAGTTTCACTTTGGAGTAAAATATTAGGTTAGAGGTCACCTACAACACTTCTCACCCAAGCAATAGTCTCCCCTAAAACTCTCATTACATGAAGTTACCAATCTTTATTTAAACACTTCCACACTTTCAATGAAAGCAAGATCACATACATCAACCACGAGACAGCCCTTAACACACTTCTGGGTTATTATGATAGGAAATATCTAATATTGACCTGAAACCTGCATAATTTACACTTCCTTGGCTATTATGTTCTCTGTAACTATATAAGTAAATCTTAACTTCCTCTTCCACATGAAACCTCTTCAGATATTTGAACAAACCTATCATGTTGCTCCACGTTGTTACTGAACCATGATTAGCTAGAATGAATTGCTTTGTTTCCTCGTCTAGATCTATAACATCTTGCATAGTCTCCCAAATATGTTCAAGTGATAAGGTGCCCTCCAAAAGCGGGATTGCTAAGAGCTGATCACAAACTTCAGTGTGTTCTAACCATTACAGAACACAATGGGACTAGGATCTTGCTCTGGACACCTGCTTCTAACAAAAGTGTGGGATTATTTAACATCTTTCTTTCCCCTATTTACGATTCACTTATTTTGACTGAAACCCTCAGACCATTTATATTTTAGCGGCTTTTAGCACATCTTCCCTATGTGTTTCTGTGCAGTTGACTTTTCAAGATATACTCAGAATTAAGTTTTATTCATATTTGATGTAATTTATTTCATTTCAGAAAATCAGTATCTATTTCAGTCTTGATTCTGGTATTCTGCGTGCATCCTTTATCCCGATTTTGGTCACCCATGGATTGGGCGGGCACGCAGGCTTGTCTTTGGGCGGTTATTAAAGATGGTAAACGGCCCATCTCTTGGTGCCCATCTCTGTCTCCCGCAGCCTCTCTGCTTTAGTAACTCTGGCCTTTTCTGTTGTCTCACAGTCACCATGCTCCTTCCTCTGGTGGCACTTTCTATGACCTCTGCCTACACTGCCTTCCCCTCACCACACCTCCAACCCTCTTCTCTAACTCTGACTGATCTCAGATCAAGTGTTATTGGCCCAAGGACTTCTTCCTTGACTAGGTCAAGACTAGGTCAAGTCCCCCATTTATAAGCTTTTGTAGCACCTTGTACTGTTTGGCTTAGCACTTTCATTTTGTAATTATATATTTATTGGCATAATGGTTTGTCTCTTCTCCACCATATCAGATGCTCTATGGTGGCAAGAACCATGTTTCTTTTACTCACGATTGTATGCCCAGAAAATGGCACAACACCATTTAATTTTTAAAAAGACCATTCAACACAGTGGCTCCCAAACACTGGTCTACAACTATTGGCTTCTGATAATATTTTTATAAGTTTGCCTTATAACAAGAAAAATACAGGCAATAGTGTATGTTTATATGTGAGGTACATAGCAGTGTGAAGTTACTGCCTTCTTGGAAAGGACTTTTATTCTAATATATCTTTCTACTTTTGAGGTTATAAATCGTTCCTTTTAACATTTTTGTTACGTTTTGGGGATTTTTTATTTTTGAAAACTATCCTTACTTAGAATAAAAATAAATGTGCAACCAAGGTGCTCTGAAATTTTATTAGTCTTTAAAATTCAGAAATCACTAATATTGAATACCCTAGAGGCCACCTCTAAGCTAAGATCTTTCTCTTTGGATACACTTGGCTGTATTTTAAATTATAATTTTGCATTCAGAGATTTTTTTTTTAATGGCTTGGATCTTTCTCAACAACTTCCTTTTATTTATCTCTATAATAAAATATTTATCATTGCCAGGTAGGCTCAGATTCAAAACAGTAACTGTTGAGTTACTGTTTTTATTACAATTGTTACTCTTTTATTACAATTGTGCTTTTCTTGTACTTAATGAGACTAAAGGAATAAGTCTCAAATACAGTATATTAAATTTGAATACCCAAAGCAACATTTACATATTTATGGTTACTGAGAATTCTTATTGTAAATGTTTTTGTATTTTATACTTATATATTTTATGTGTAGAGTTTTAACTTAATTTTTTTCTTAAAAAATAAAGCAGGTTTCCTAGGCCTGTCTGGTGTGGCTCAGTGGACTGAGTGCCAGCCTGCAAACCAAAGGGTCGCTGGTTTGATTCCCAGTCAGGGCACATGCCTGGGTTGCAGGCCAGGTCCCTTATAGGGGGCATGTGAGAGACAACCACACATTGATGTTTCTCTCCCTCTTTTTCGCCCTCCTTTCCTCTCTCTAAAAATAAATAAATAAAATCTTTAAAAAGGAAAAAAAAAATAAAACATATTTCCTGGCAAAATTTTTTCTATTAAATTATTACTATTGGGTTGGCCAAAAAGTCCATATTTTTTTTCCATAAAATAAAAGACACTTTTTATTTCCACTAATAATTTTATTGATTTGGATATTTTTAGTATGTCAGCCACTTCCTGCATGATATAACGTTGATTGTTCTCAGTTAACGTCTCAGTTTGATCATTGACGACTTCAACTGGCCTACCTGACCATGGTTATTAAATAAATGTTTTGAGGTTAAATTTTTAAGTCAATTCAATAACTTACTGATCTGTATTGATAGGTTATTAAAGTATTGTCCAGCCTTTTAACTAAAATATCACCTTTTATTTAGAAAACAAGTTATATAAATCCTAAGTTAAAAACATCTAAAGGAGGTAAAAAGCAAAAGAGCTGTCTTTTTTTTTAAGTAGAAAATGTGAAGTGGTTAAATTATCTAACATTTTAATTTTCTTAGGTTTTTCAAGCGAAAAATATTTAATTTACATATATTTTACAATTAAAAGTAAGTTGCACATTGAACAGCAAATGTTCTTTAGCTGATACATTATGACTATATGTCATAGTAGTTAAGACTATGAGCACTAGAATCTGAAAAACATGAGTTCAAAGTTCACTTCGACCACTTACCAACTGTTTAATTTTAGTTAGATGTGTCACTTAGCTCTAGTTCCTTATCTGTAGAATAGGAATATAATAATGCCTATTTTTTAGGGCTGTTGTAAGAAATGAGATAATGTGTGGAAGGCCCTTAGTTTTGAGTCTGACATGTTGTAAGCAGTCAGGAAATGTTCCGAGGAAAATTTTGTAAGGTAAACACACTTCCTATTACGTGCAGTCACTTAAATGCCTCTATGTGTGTGTCTGTGTAATGGTTTTTATTTGGCAGAATTATAGGAATTAGAGGTTCATCACCCTCCCAATAATGTAAGTGAATCCTGTTATTTAGTTATGTGATTTTAAAAAATAGAAATATGTATCTTTACTTCTAAAATATATTTTAAATAAATTCCACTTTAGGCCGTGTAAGTTTACTGAACTCTCTTACTTAAGTGTATTCCTAGTATTTCATTATTTTCTTGGAGGGGTGGATATATTGTTGATTTTATATTATATATAAAAGTAACATACATATATATATATATTTGACAGAAACTATGTGAAGCAACACTCTTTCTGGATTTCAAAAGACATCATTTCATCATGGGACAGCAAATTTCGGATCAGACGCAGTTGGTTCTTAACAAGTTACCAGAAAAAGTAGCAAAACACGCCATATTGGTTCGAGAAAGTGGCTCCTTAACTTATGAAGAATTTCTTGGGAGAGTAGCTGAACTTAATGATGTGTAAGGCTTACTGTTTTTCATTTTATTTTTCCCCTTAACATATGCCCCATATGTCATGACTGTCAGAAGTAACCAGAAATATCGATTGGTAAGTCTTAATGTTTTCAGCAGCAGCTAGCAAATATTTATTGAGTGCCTACTATAAGACTTTCTGTGTGGGTATTTTAAAATATATAATAAGAGCAAAAGAGTTTTTGAAGGACCATAAAATTAAATTTTAAACACAGGCATATAAATTGGTTCTTGCTTGAAAGCACTAACGGGTCTATAACAAGAGAGTGCACCCATTAGCCACCCTTGGAGAAAGGCTCCTGGGACTGTCCAGGGCACTCAGGCACTTACCTGGTTAGTCAGTAATAAATCTTCTGTGTTCGTTCACTGAGCCATTATTTTGCCAGAGAAATGCATATATAGTAATAATTCATTTATCATCAAAGAATAAGATATTTTAGTTATTAATGCTTTCTAATCAGCTAACATCTTTAAATCTCAACTCTTAAACAGATTAATGTTTAAAATGAAATATAAATTTCTCTATCTTAAGGAGCACATTTAATAGAACTTAGTCTTTTGGGTTTGTGAGTTTATTCTTTATTATATCAGTTTTTATACTGATCTGTTATAGAAGCTATTAAAATACACAGGGCTCTTTGTCCCTGAATGGCCCCAGATTGTTATGCTTTAAAAAAATTACTTTTTCTATGTGTGCTCTCTCCCCTCATGACAGGTGAGCAAATGTCGCTTCTTTATATTAAGTCTTTCTCTAGCAGCACCTACATCCCTACATCCGTGTGTGTGTGTGTACATATACATATATATGTGTGTGTGTGTGTGTATAAATCTTCTGTCTCCCTTGGGATGTATGGTACCAGTAATTAGGGCATTGCCTTTTAAATGAGATCTTAAAGGAGATTCTCTCTTCGGTCTGTTCAGCTTAGCTAACATTCACCGAGCACATAGCATGTGCAAGGCACTTGCTGAGGATTGGACATTTTAACTGAGGCCTAAAATGATTGTCCAAGTATTAATGGCTGATCCAGCTCTCCCTAAGTCTGAAGTTTTTTTTCACTCTCCTACTTTAACTATCCCACTTAAACCTCTCTTAACCACACCCCCGCAAAAAGCCAATCAAAATCACCAGGCAGTCTGGACCTACTTAATATAAATATAAAAGTCCCTATTAATTGTTTAGGGTAGGATGCATGAACCTGCTCCCTAAGCTTTGTGATAGCTATGTTGGTTGATACGAAACAGACTTGGCCATGTGGAAGACATTAGATAAAGAGAAGGAAATAGAGTTTCTATTATAGACATGACTGGAGTCTATTGTTATTAACCAGTCATGAAGAATAAAGAATGTCTTAAAAGTTAAAACTATCTTAAAAGATCATTTATTTTAAGAACACTCTTGTTTATTTAAAAAAAATTCACTGAAGCCAAACACAGCCTCTCACACAGCACCAGCAATACGCTGATACAGGTGGGCTCCTAGAACACTCACCTAGTGGGGAAAGCCTGTATACAAGGGGCCTGCCCTCTGGAAGGTAATCTTGGGTTTTATTTAGGGGCCCCCTTCTCATGCATGTAAGTACATAGAAAATGAACTAGGAGGCTACATACTGGGTGTCTGGGGAGCTGGTGGGGGGGGCAGCAGGGGAGATTTTACATTTTACTGTCTATGTATTGTTTAATCTTTTATAATAAAAATGTAGTCATTGGTTTTTCAAACTTGAGCATTTCACTTTTTTTTTTTTAAAGATGATCCAAATGGTAGCATTTGAGTCTTTACCTCTGGGGCCATATTCTTAAGGAGTAAAATTGGGTTGAGAATATAGTAGTATCATAACTGTGGAATGGTTTTTATGTCCATTGTTTCAACTCATGAAGAGTAATCAGTGACATTTGCTGTCCCTTTCGAGTCTTGGAACTTACATAAACCTAGTCTATTAAATGAAATTCTGCCTTTTTTGCCTAAAGATACTGAATAAAATGTGTCCTGTGAAAGCATCCATAAGCTAAGTTTACTGTGTAATATAAAGCAAATGGTCAGGAATATCTTCCTCTTATTTATTCAGCACAGGAATTTTCTGTGTGGATATGGTTCTTATAACCAATTTTCATGGTCAGAGTTGAGCATTTCATAAGTGCAATGCTATCCAAGAAATAAAGTTCACTCTATGCAGGAGAGGTGTAGCTTGATAGCTAGAAAACTACTAGGGACTGGCACCGCTGGATTACATTGCCTGGCAGGTTTTGTTACCTAGGGCTAGTTGCTTAGTTTTCAATGGCCTCAATTTATTTAGCTCTAAGTCACTTAGTTCTGAGTGTGATATCCCCACTGGTGCTCAGAGAGAAATGTGAGCACTGACAGAAGGGAGCCGGACTATTTACGTACGTCTTTGATTTAAATTGGTGTTGATGGCATGATAATGAATTATCCTCTAAAAGCCGTGTTTGTACGTTAGAATCCTATGGCTCTCCATATTAAAATTACTCTGCTAGGGGAAGACAGCAAAGCTATATTTAAAGTGTCTCTAAATCATTTGCTCAATACAGTCCAAATTATAAACTTTTTTCAAAATGTTGTGTTAGTTTTGTTGCTTAAATAAGGACTCAACCAAAAGGAAGATTTTTCCCACAACTTATGCACATCTGAGGCAACAGTTAAAATGTGGATGAGTGAAATCAGCTAAAGTTTTTCTAAATACCTAATTTCTTGGACATGTTTTTTGTAGATGTCTGTTAAAAATTTAAAGACCATTGAAATATTAGATATGGCAAAATATCGATATCATGCTATTCTGCTGTTGACTTTAAAAACTTGAAAAATAAATAGTGTGTTTAATCAAAACTCTAACCCTATGTTTTAAAGAATCTAATTATTACAGTCATTATTAGCATTGATCTTTGTGTGTTTTCTTCAAACTGCCTTCTCTGTTTTTGAAGTGTTTCTTGAATCTAATTTCAGGGCTCCATTATTTTATGTGACTTTTCATAAAATTTTAAAAAACGTGTTTGTCTCTTTTCAGAACTGCTAAAGTGGCTTCTGGCCAGCAAAAACATCTTCTCTTTGAGGTACAGCCTGGGTCTGATTCCTCTGCCTTTTGGAAGGTGGTTGTACGGGTGATCTGTACCAAGGTGAGAATGGCAGAGACTTCCAATGCAGAGTGTAAACTACTTTGTGGTTAGAACCACATTTCATAGTATAATATGGTCAAAAGGATTGTTAGTAATTTGATTATAATGTGGTTATTAACATTTATTTATAAAACTATGTAAAACATAGTTTTGATAGTTATTGCCTTTCAGGTTAACTGTTTGAATCTCACTGGTTATATAATTAGCATAGAGCAGAGATTTTTATAATCAAGAAAGGTGATAGTAAACTATCATCTTTATACCATCAACCTGTCTTTTTGGAGTTAGCTGGCTGTTGAATCCTAAGGTGACACTCTTATTTAGCTTCAAGATGACTCCCTAAAAATTAAAGTTATCTTAGGAGATCATTCCTTTTAAGAACACTGGATTTTATGTATTAAATAATAATTTTTAAATCTGTTAGAAAGGTTTGGTTTTTTTGTTTTACTTTAGTAATTTTTAGTTATAGAATGAGTTTTTTACCATCAATACACTGTTAGTTCATCTTTAAATTTTAGATAATCGAATATATCAACTGTGCTAAAAAATAAAATGGCAGCTGTCATGGAGTATTCAGAAGCCTCATCCACCAATGGGTTGATTAGAATAGATGGTTTTTAACCTTTTTGAGCCCTTGGTGAAAATGAAGGAACAAATTTTACTAGGCCTTCTCCTATCCCAACTCCTCTAAAAAAACAGTAAGATCATCCATAGTCGTATAAACAGTAAATTGGGCATTCATGAGTGCCCTGAAGTCCATTCTTGACTAACCCATACATGGGTAAGGAGATTTTTTTTTTCTTTTATGTCATGATCAGTAAAGTCCTGTACATTGTGTCCCCACCTCACCCCCTGACCTTATCTTCCCCCACTCCTCTCTCTCATTCTATTCCAGCTGCCCTGGGCTCCTTGCTGGCCTCCTTGTGCTCCTTGCCTGGTACACTTCTACCTAACAGCCTTTGCACTTCTGTTCACTCAGCCTGGAATGATCTTTCCCACAGATGTCTGTATGACTCATTCTTGTACCCCCTTTAGTTCCTAAATGTCTCCTTCTCTATGAAGCCTTCCCTACAGCCCTTCTCCATACACTTATTTCTGTCCAGTCTGTATTTTATTGTCTATCTTTCCTACCTATAGTGTAAGCTTCATGAGGGTGGGGTCTTTTTCTGTTATATACACTGTTATATACCAGTGCTTAGAACAGTGTACATATTATCTATAACATTATAGGCAGTCAATAAATATTTGCTGCATGAATCATATCATAATAGTTGCAGTTTGATAAATTTTGCTGTTAAATACTATGTCTGAATTATTCCCTAATTTCTTCTGAACTATGCAGTTTCAAAGGAAGACTGGCCCAGTTTCTTCAGCTCTGAAATTCTACTTTGTAATCTATAAATTCGTATTACCTTTAATTCTATTTGTTCTCAACCCCATGTATAGTCTTCTGTTACAAAGAATATTACATATTTACATGTCTGTATGTATCTTACCATCTCAAAATTTAATCACCTGTGATTATTCACAGTGGTTCTGCCATTTTGACAACATGGAGTCTGATTCATACTTATTTGCAGTTATTCCTCTCATTGTCTTCTCAAGTAGTAAACAATAAGTGTTACTACAACTATTATTATTTTCATTCCAAATATGGAAATGTTGGTATGATTTTTTTAGTAGGTAATCTATCTACTTCACTTTCTCATATCCCCAGTTCTGTCAGCACACTTCAAAACCTATTTCATTCAAAATTTTAGGCCCTCTATCTATATCTCTCCCTGTACTATTCATTTCTTTCTAAGTATTTTGTTTGTTCTGTTTATTTTGATATGCATTTAATAGATTTCCTTGCTGACTTCTGTTCCCACAACCTTTCACACCACTTCCTGTGCTGAAAGGAAGTCTTTCACATCTCTAATGTGTTGCTAATTAATTAATGTTCTCTGCCTCAATCCTGCTGGCTTTGGTTATTTCAAAAGTGAATATATACCCCACTCCATGAGTCCTTGAATCTGAACTACCTCACACACGACCAAACATGTCCTTGCATTAACAATGTTAGCTAGATCAGGGTTAGGTACAACCTGTAGACACTGGTTCACTTCATAGTAAATGAGTTTTTGCTCTCCCTCAAAATGGCTTTCTGGAGAAAACTCAAGCACTTTTTGTTAGGATTTATTTCAATATAATTTTCTCACTTTAGTTTGGAAGTTTAGGTATAAAATAGAACTTAAGATATTCAAGAAAGCAGTATTTGTTTCAGTTATAGTAGATTGGCATGTAGTTGTTGGATTCAAATAACTCCTTTAATTAAGAAATTCCTTAAGAAATTAAAATAAAGTCCTGGCCAGTGTGGCTCAGTTGGTTGGAGCATCTTCATGTAAACAAAAAAGTCATGGATTTGATTCCCAAGCAGCACATGCCTGGATTGATCATTAGGTCCCGATGGGGGCATGTTCAAGAGGCAAACAGTTGGTGTTTCTCTCACATCGATGGTTCTCTCCCTCTCTATCTCCCTCCCTTCCCCTCTCTTTAAAATCAGTAAGTATGTCCTCAGGTGAAGATAAAAAAAAAAGAAATTAAAATGAGAGGAATTTTCAACACTGATCTCTAAAATTCATTTTTTTAATTATATTTTATTGATTATGCTATTATAGTTGTCCTAATTTTTCCCCCTTAGCCTCCACCCAACACCCCCCACTCCCTCAAGCAGTCCCCACACCATTGTTCATGCCCATGGGTCATGCATATAAGTTCTTTGGCTATTCCATTTCCTATACTGTACTTTACATCACCTTGGCTGTTCTTTAACTACCTATTTGTACTTATTAATCCCCTTATCTCTTCACCCATCCCCCATTTCCCCTCCCCAACTGGCAGCCATCAAAATGCTCTCCATATCTCTGATTTTGTCTCTTTGCTTGTTTGCTTAGTTTGTTTTTTAGCTTCAGTTATAGATATGTATTTATTGTCATTTAATTGTTCATAGTTTTGGTCTTTTTCTTAAATTAGCTCCTTTAACATTTCATATAATAATGGTTTGGAGATAATGAACTCCTTTAGTTTTTTCTTGCCTGGGAAGCTCTTTATCTGTCCTTTGATTCTAAAGGATATCTTTGCTGGGTAGCACAATCTTGGCTTGTAAGTCCCCCCCTTCATGACTTTGAATATTTCTTGCCAATCCCTTCTGGCCTGCAAAGTTTCTTTTGAGAAATCAGCTGACAGTCTTATGGGAAATCCTTGTAGGTGATGATCTGCTTTTCTCTTGCTGCTTTTAAGATTCTCTCTTTATCTTTAACCTTTGGCATTTTATTATGATGTGTCTTGGAGAGGGCCACTTTGCATCTGTCTTGTTTGGGACTCTCTGTGCTTCCTGGACTTGCATGTCTGTTTCCTTAACCAAATTAGGAAGTTATCTTTCATTATTTTTTTCCAATTGATTTCCAATTTCTTACTCTTTCTCTTCTCCTACTGGCACCCCTACGATGGCAGCGTTGAGACACTTGAAGTTGTCCCAGAGGCTGCTTACACTCTTCTTGTTTTTTTGGATTCTTTGTTCTTGTTCTGATAGGTTGTTTTTTGCTTCCCTATGTTCAAAAGCATTTGGATCATGATTTGATTCTCAGCTTCAGCCACTCTATTATTGTTTCCTTGTAAATTTTTCTTTATTTCAATTAGTGTATCCTTTGTTTCTGACTGGATCTTTTTTATGCTCTTGAGGTCCTCGTTAAGTTCCTTGAGCATCTTTATAACCAGTGTTTTAAATTCTGCATCTGATAGCTTGCTTATCTCCATTTTTTTTAGTTCTTTTTCTGGAGTTTTGATCTGTTCTTTCAGTTTGCTATGTTTCTTCGTCTCCTCATTTTGGCAGCCTCCCTGTGCTTGTTTCTATATATTAAGTAGGGCTGCTATGACTCCCTGTCTTGGTAGTGTGGCCTAATGTAAGTAGGTGTTTTGTAAAGTCAAGTGGTACAGCCTCCCCTATGACCCAATTGGGTACTCAAGGTGTACCTTCCATGTGGGCTGAGTATACTCTTCTCTTGTAGTTGAGCCTTGATTGCTGTTGGAAGATCACCAGGAGGTATTTACACAGGCCAGTCAGTTGCAAGGACTGTCTGTGACCACTGATTGCTTACCTCTGCCCTGTGTGGAGGATCAGCTGTGCAGGGGTAGGGCAATGGTGCCCTGACGTAGTCTGTAGCTCTCTACTGGGTACACAGGCTCTGGAGTTTCCCGGGTGGTGCGGGCCACAGTCAGCCCAAACCTGGGTTCTGCCTGTGTCCACCCTGCGTGAGCTACAAAGCAGTCTGAGATGACTGCTACTTGTGCTGGGCTTGAAGGTTCCCAGGCAAAGCCATGCTGTGAATCTGAGCTGTCTGCTGCTAGTACCAGGTCTGGGGCCACTTAGTAAGAGGTATGAGGGCTGGGGACTTCCTGAGACTGGCTGTTGCTTGTTTGTGAGAATTTAGGAAGTTAAGAAATATGAGCCTAGACCAATCATTCATGTGGAAAAGCTGCCATTAACAACTTGGGTGGGCCCTTAAGTTGGGTGAAGTGGAGCCTCAAGGGATCTCCAGGACAGGGCAAACTATATTAGCCTGGCTAATGGAGTCTCCGATATGGCACCAGCCTGCCAGCTCTGTGACTCTGTGAGGGGTGGTTTCAGAAAATGAACAATTGCCTCTGCCTACCTTTCTGTCTGAAAGAAAGCTCTCCCCCAGCTCTCACCTTGATGCCAGCCACTTCAGTTCCTCCCTGTATGCCACTGGTGCCTTTCAAGCTGCTACCATGGTGCTAGAGCTCAGAGAGAGTAAGTCTGAGTAAGTTTGTGTGTACGTTCTTTAAAGGGAACTGCGTGGGAACTTCTTCAAAGTTTCTTCCACTGACTCAATCCCTGCCTGTATTTGAAGCCAGAAGTTATGGGGACTTATCTTCCTGGCACTGGAACCCCGGGCTTGGGGATCTGGTGTGGGGCTTGAACCCCTCACTCCTGAGAATCCCTCCCAAATTTTTATCCAACATACTTGGGTGTGGGACCAGCCTGTACCCCTTCTCCATTCTCTGCCTCCTACCAGTCTGGATGGATGTGGTTTCTTTAATTCCATAGTTGTTGGACTTCTATTCAACTTGATTTCTGATGGTCCTGAGTGATGGTTGTTCTACAGTTTAGTTGTAACTTGGATGTGGTTGTGTGAGGAGGCAAGACATGTTTACCTATGCTTCTATACTGACTGGAAGTAAAAATTCACTTTTAAGTCTGGGAACGTTGCCTGATCTCATCAACTCTAAACAAGATGATGCCTAATCAACTCTACATGGTTAAGTATCAAATGAGATAAATTTTTGTACTACTTTAAATCCCATAAATGTAGGGGGCATGATATTTGTTTGCTCAGATTCTTGCTCTCTTGGTAGGTATTTTGCTAACCTGGAACACTTCTATTTCTTAAAATGCTTTACTAAGTATTTGTTCCTTATTTTTGGGAAAAATTGATCAGACAAATTATCGAATTTTGTTTTTGTTTTTTCCTACTTATATTTAGATTAACAAAGGCAGTGGCATTGTGGAAGCATCACGGATCATGAATTTGTACCAGTTTCTTCAGCTTTATAAAGACATCACAAGTCAGGCAGCAGGAGTTTTGGCACAGAGCTCCACCTCTGAAGACCCTGATGAAAACGCATCATCTGTGACATCTTGTCAGGCTAGTGTTTGGATGGGAAGGTATACAATACATAAGTTCCATGTTTCTCTTATTTTCCTATATGCAAGCTACTAAAATCCCATTAATATTTTTGCTGGTGTTCTTTTGACATCTTAAATCACACTACTTTTTGTCTCAATTGATATAATATCCCAGATCAGCTTTTAGATTTTTCTGTGCTCCACGATGTTGTTAGAGTACCAAATTAAAGAAGAGTGAGAGTGGCTTACATCAGGTGATATTTCTGTCAACCTTGTTTCCATGAATCCACTGTCCACTCCACATGCTTACATTTAATGACAAAAGATTTATAGTTAATACCCCTCTTACAATAGATATTTAGGTTCTTGAACAATCAAGCCCTGCAGGAAATTCGGTCCAAGAATGGCAAAATCATTCCAGTTTTCTTAAAAGTATGTAATTGGACGATTAAAGTTGTAAATATGGCTCCAGCATTTGGCAGTTCATTCACGAGTGAACAAGCAGTTGATGTACGTATCGCATATACCAGAAGGAAATGAATTCAGCCAGTTTTCTGTGATGGCGCTTGTTTACTCAGGCCTAATACATTATTGTTCTATCTAAACTTTCTTTTCCTTCTCTGGACTGCTTTTGGCATGTAAGAGCTCCCACCTGTTGCCATTTGAGAACCATGACCATAATTTAAATTTGTAAATGCCTCATCGGAAAGTCCTACATGGGTCCAGACATGTTGACATCCTGTCCAATTGTCATATAGGGTAGAGAGCAGAGACCTGGATTGACAGTATCTTTTACCTTTAAGTTAAAAATATGCTTAATAAGAATTTCTCTTTTATTGCTCCAGTTGCATCTTCTGGTCTATTCTTAACTAACTGGTTTTCAAATACTATGTTACAGTAAAATTGTATTTTCCATTTATCATTTTCTGTTTATCTATAATAGGATTGTTTGGTGAAATGCCAAATGAGTTTTAGAACATTCTAGGCAACATTAAGGCTTATCTTCCTGTGTTTTTTAAAGGTAATATTTCAAAGACAAATGTCTGATTTCCTGCTCTTTCTTATCCTTCTTCAATATGGTGATTATTTATACATAGTATTTGGAAAGCCAAGAATAGTATTTACCAGTATGTTTAGGCTCTGTGGTAGCAAGTGAAATGAAAATAATAATTTGTTCTTGTTGCAGTCATCTTAATGAAGGAGATAAGATTTTATTCCTTCTCATGCACTCTCAAGACTAGAAAATTCAGTACCATATCAGGGTAGGGCTGCTTCTTGCCTTTGTATGATGTTTTAGTTTTTTTCTTACATCCTGATACACTAGTTCATAGAAGACTAGACTTCAAATTGAAGAGGATCTTAGGAGATTTTTATTTGGTTCAGCCGTACATTTGATGCCTATTTCTGTTAGTGGTTTACATTTATTGCATACTTACAGGGTATTAGTCATCCTAATGAAAGCTTGATATGTATAAACTCATTAAATCCTCACAACCACCCCACGTGAATACAATTATTGGCCCATTTCAGATGAAAAAAACTGAGGTTTAGACAAATCAATCACATAGAAATTGGCCTGAGACTCACATTCTAGCCTGTCTGGCAATACAGCCGTGCTGCCATTATTACTCTCTTAGTGCGTAAAGATCCTGTACTACAGCGCCTCCTGAATTTTGGCAGTGGTTTTGAGGAGAAACTTGAGATTCTATCAAGCTTCCAGGTAGTGTCTCTGCTGCTGATTCACAAATAACACTTTGAATAGCAAGACTCTACTGATGACATTTAGCCAAGGCATATTCCAACTTGTACTTGAAACCTGCAGTTACATGGGACTCATAGCCTCAGAGAAGCAAGCCTTTTCATATACAGATGGTACCAATTACTATGACATCTTCCCTTTTGTGTTACATTCCTAGGACAGCCTAACTCTGGCTCTCTTGAGGCAACACAGCACAGACTCTAGAACCAAATTGGCCTGTGTTCATATTTTGGCTATACCCCTAACTATTTGACTTTGAACAAGTTATTAAACTCTCTTCCCTTTGGTTTTTCTCATCTTTTAAAAGAAGATGATAACAATAGTATCTGCTTTTTAGGACTCTTGAGAGAGTTAAGTGAGTTATATATGTAAAATGCTTAGAACAGTACTTGGCCCATAATAGTATGTCTGTAAGAGTTAACTGTAATTAGTAAATTACTACCACAGTCCACTTACAGTGGCAGTGCCTTCTGGAATTCCACCAAAAAAAAAAAAAAAATCTGTTCTCTTTTCTAACCCTTCACCTCTTTGAGAGGAGTAACCAAATTCTCACTGACCCTCTGTCCTCCAGGATAAGCATCCCCAGTTCCTTTGGCCATTGTTATATGGGTCTTTCTGTGTCCTGGAGGCTTTCCTGGATGATCTGTCAGTGTCTTTCAGGGTAGGGAGCATAGAACTGAATGCTCCGTAAGTGGTCTAACAAGGACAAGCAGAGCAAGACTCCTCTTCCTTCTTCTGGTCACTGCACTCTTGGAAGGTAGTGAAACACCAAGTGGCTGCTTCCACTGGCTGTTTCTGTGTCTCCTGTTCCTTCCTTTACCTCTATCCAGAATACTGTTCTTCATAGCTCTCCACCCCTCCCTTTTAAACTCTGATCTTCAGAGAACTCTGTCACTCTTTACAGATTCAGCTATAGTCTCTGCTGCTGACACCCAGCTCCACATCCTTAGATGTAAATTATAAGCTCCTCAAAAGCAGAGACCCTAGTTCATCTGGGTCTGGCACAGTATGTACCACCAAAAGGCACTTAAACATTGAAATGAATATTATGTGGAAAATAATCAAATACAACAAATCCACATCCATCTAGGTTTTCATTGAGTTTCTCCATTTCAGTTCCGTGGCTACCTCATTTTGCCCTATTACTATAGCATAACATTTAATCTCTTACCACATCCTGATTAGTGGTCTTTCTCAGCGCACCTTAGACCAGGCCCTAATTGTCTCCCAAGTGGATTGCTGAAATAGGGATCTCATTGCTTTTCCTCCCCCTAGATTGTCCCTCATGCTGCACTTCCAATCAGCCTTCCTAGAGTATTATTTCAATGGGGGTTTACTTACCTCTTGATCAAACTCTGACTATAGTTTGCCTATCAGAACAAGTTTAAACTTCATTTTGATATTCAAGGATCAGATTATCTCTGCTATATTTAGGCAACCTTTTCCCTCCATTTTCTTCCCAGAGCATCACACCAGGCTTCTTGTTGCATATACACACACAGGTTGTTTTCTACCCCCACAGCTTTGTTTATTTACCCAGCATGTTCTCTGTCAAAATCCTATCATTTTTCTACCTCATCTTTCCAAGAAGTTTGAAATATACTCATTTTCTCCTTCTTTACTTTGCACTTACTCTATGTAATGCACATTTGCTTATATTCTGTTTTATGTTCAAATTGATGTACTTTAAAGTGATATCTCAATGTCTTCTATATAGTCATATAAACACAGCAGGGAATTAAAAACATGTTAGAGAGAGCTTCAACCCTTACGCTTATAGTCTAGTTGCTATACATTGAAACATTCAATTTTTGTATAATTAAAAAAGTAATGCATGCTTGATGAAGAAAACCTAAAAATTACAGAACAGTGTAAAGGATAAAAGCAAATTAAAATCACTTCAAGAAATATTTATTGAGAACCTAAGACAAACTCCCTTTATTCAAAGAGCTTACAGTTTTTGGATAGACACATCAATAAACAGTCAACTGAAATACAGTATTTAAGCTCTTTAATTGAGGCAAATACTGGTTTTGAGAACAGGGAGATGATCTTTTGAGCTGCATTACTGAGGCTGGAGTTCACTAAACTCACAAAGGTATCGCAGGAAAGGAACGCAGCACGTGCAGACGCACTTGGCTCACTCAGGGCTCTCGAAACTGTGGCAGGAGTGGGAGAGTCGACGGGAGTGGAGGAGTCGACATCTCTCTTCTCTCCGAGATGAAAGAGCTCTTTGAGGACAGACACTTTGCTTTCTATCTCTTTTTATTGCCTATAGCACCAAATAGTTGAGACTAAGCTATTTTTTCATTTGTATGCTCATTATCAGCATCAGCACAGGAAGGCCCTGATGTCAAGGTCCATATGTTAGAGAGTTTGTATCCGTCATGGTGAATAAATCATATATTGGCTGAGTTCATTTATATAAATTTAATATGATTTAAATGGGCCATTATTTTCAGAAAGACCTGAATACTTCCAGTTTTTGCTCATATTTTCTTTTAACCATTGCTGAATTTCTCTTCTATGCAGTCTTTCTGTATGGAACTTGCCCCTTACTACTTCTTCCCTAATAGAATTGCCTTCCCTAAAAGGTATATTGATTTAGTCTGATATTGCCTGTCATTTGCTTTATCTGAGGGCACATAGATAAATGATGATCCTTTTTAAGTTAGTGGAAATAAAGTTTAAACTATAATGATGCAAAGTATTATTGTTCTAGCTCAGTTTTCACATTGCAGGGTGAAGCAGCTGACTGATGAGGAGGAGTGTTGTATCTGTATGGATGGTCGAGCTGACCACATCTTGCCTTGTGCTCACAGCTTTTGTCAGAAGTGCATTGATAAATGGTAAGTTATCTGCTCTCTTCATGAGATAGGCAAAGGTCAAATGAGAGCATATATATGTGAATAAACTTCAAAAAATCCAAAAGTATTATAGTAAAGTATAAGAGATTTTGTCCTTCAGTACTTTGAATTTTATGGCATACCTCCGAATGGTTAAAAATATTTTTATTTTTATACTTAAAGTTTATAAAATGTGAGGAAGTATTTTAGTTTTGGCAGTTTACTTTTGCTGTAAGGAGACTTGTGCCTGACTTGAGCCTAGAGTCACATGCTTCCCTTTTTCTTATTTCTACATTTTCCCTTTATGTGTGATTAGTGGAAATAATGTGAATCCTTGCAGAATTGGACCCTGAGGGAGCTTGAGAGATCAGCTCGTCAACCCCATTATTTTACAAAATAAGAATCAAATTTAGGAGAATTTATCATTGATATACAATAAACTACATATATTTAAAGTACAGTTTGATATGTTTTGACATACGTACCCATGCACAAAAAGCCACCATGACAACACAGATAACGAACAAGTCCATCACCCCACAGAGTTACCTTGTGTCCCATTGTAAAATCTCCTTCCCTCCAGTGCCCAGACAACCACCACTCTGCTCTCAGTCACTATAAAATAATTTGGATTTTCTAGAATTTTTATCATTGAAATCATACAGTATATACTCTAATTTTGTCTGTCTTCTTTCATTCAACATAATTATTTTGAGATTTACCCATGTTGTATCAATAGTTTCTTTTTATTGCTGAATAGTATTCATTGTATGGCTATATCACAGCTTATTAATCCATTCGCCTGTTAAGGGACATTGGGTTATTTCCAGTTTTTAGTTATTACAAGTAAAAACTTTTTTAAACTTGGTATTTTTTTAATTTTGACAATGTTTCTTTTGCTAAAATAAATGGAAATGCAGTCTCCAAATTTAGAAGCTAAAAACACTACTTTTTTCCAGAACCTGGCCATCTATCCAAAAGTATAAAATCTAAATCGCTTCAAATATCAAGTGGAAGACAATTATCCTTGTAATTATATAAATAAAAATAAAACAGTATTATAAAACCACTTTCACCTATAAGAAGGACAAGGTCTTAGCACATACAGTAAGGACAGGCTTGTGGAGAAGCCAGCCCCTTTATATATTTTAGGTCAGTATATAAATTGGTTCAATTGCTTTGGGGTACATTTTGGCAAAATCTATTTAATTAATTTTTTTTAGCTTTTAAAAGCAACTTTATTGAAGCATAACATACATGCAGTAAAATCCACCTATTTTACATATATATTTCAATACATTTTGATGCAGTTTTACAACCACGTAACCAGCACAACAATCTAGATAAAGAACATTTCCCTCTCCCCCCAAAAGTGTAGCGCTGTGACAGAGTCAGTACCAGGGATCAGACACCTTTGCTTGTATTACAGTCGGTACGAAAGTTGCAGATACTTTCTTACCACATTATGTAGAGCGAATACCATTTACTGTCATCACCACTTTGAAATCATGGCAGTTTTCAGACTCACCAGAATACATTTACAAATAAATGTATTTTATATACAGTTTGTATACATTTATAGGAAAGTCATTTTGTTGGCACATATTGCAGGGGTTTTTCTTGAGTAAATACCTAGAAGTGGCTAGAGCATACAGTAGGTATACTCGTCATATGTTTAACTTTTTAAGAACCTGAAAACTGTTTTCCAAAGTAGTTGTGCCATTTTACACTTCCACAAGCAGTGTATAAGAGCTGCAATTGCTCCACAACCTTGTCAGTACTTGGTATGGTCAGTCCTTTTAGTTTTAACCATTCTTTAGCTTTGTAGTGGTATCTCATTGTGGTTTTAATTTGCATTTTGCTGCTGACTGATGATGTTGAGCATCTTTTCGTATGCTAATTTACCATCTATTTGTCTTCTTTGGTGAAGTGTCCATTCAGAGTTTGAGATGATGCATTATGGATATATATCTTTTATCAGAGATATGATTTACAAATACTTTCCCCCACTCTGATTTGCCATTTCATTCTCAAAAATGCCTTTCAAAGAGTAGAAGTTGTTCATTTTGATGAGATCCAAAATTAAAAAGAACTGTGTGGATTGGAGGACTGGATATCGTTAATAAATTAACACCCTCCAAATTGATCTCCAAAGCTTTTCTGTAAAAATTGACAAGTTGATTCTAAAACTCATATTGAAATTCAAAAGACCTAGAACAGCCAAACCAACTTTGAAAAAGAACAAAGTCAGAGAATAAACACTTCCTAATTTTAAGACTTATAAACGTTAGATAATAATCTAGATATTGTGGTATTGGTATGAGATAGACAAACAGATCAATGGAAGAGAATACAACCCAGAAATATACCCACATGTATTTGAACAAATGCTCTTCAGCAAAGGTGCAGAGGCAGTTTAGTGAGGATAGTCTTCTCAACAAAATGTGCTGGAGCAATTGCTCCATTTATTTAAGTCTTGTTTAATTTCTCTTACCGATTTTTGTAGTCTTCAGTGTTGCATATCTTCGTACAGATTTATCCCTGTGCACTTTATATTTCTTATGCTATTTTAAATGGTATTTTTAAATTGCAATGTATGATTGTTTGTTGCTAGTATATAAAAATATAATAGATTTGTGTGTTTCAATTCTTAAATTCTGCAACCTTATTAAACATTTATTAGTTTGATAGCTTTTTTTGGAGATTGCGTATGATTTTCTTGAGTGTCTGAACATCAATTTTTTAAAAATATTTTTTCTGGATATAGAATTCTAGACTGATAGTATTTTTTCCCCCTATACTTAAAGATGTGGCTTCATTCTCATTTTTTTTGCATTGTTTCCTGTCAGAAATTTCTGTCATCTTAATCTTTTTCCCTGTGTGGGTATTGTATCTTTTTTTCCCTCTGGTTGCTTTTAAGGGTTTTTTTTTTTTTCATTATCACTGGTTTTGAACAATTTGATTGTGACGTGCCTCAGAGTAGTTTTCTTCACTAAGCACAGTAGTTCCTTGTGCATAGGGTCCATTCAGTTCTTTGGAGTTATGGTATCATCAGTTCTGGAAGTTTTTCAGCCACAAAATCTCAAATATTTTTTTCTGTTCTCTCCCCTCTCCTTCTGCGAGTGCAGCTACACATTAGATCACTTGAAGTTGTCCCAGAGTTCACTGCTGCTATTGTCCTTTTTTTTTTTGTCATTTTTTTCTGTGTTTTATTTTGTATAGTTAATAGTGCTGTGTCTTTCCAAATTACTGATCTTTTTTCCTACAATGTCTAACTTGCCATTAATTCCCATCCAGTGTGCTTTTTACTTCAGATATGGTAGTTTCCATCTCTAAAACTTTGATTTGATTGAATTTTTAAATATCTTCTATGTCTCTACTTAATGTGATCTTTCCTCTAGTTTTTTTCAATACATAGAATATAGTTATCATAATCTTTAACTTTCTTCTCTGCTAATTCTAATATCTGTGTCAGTTTTAGATTGGTTTTGATTGGTTTTTCTCTTCATTTTGGGTTGTATTCTTTTGCTTCTTTTTATGGCCGGTAGTTCTTGATTGGGTGCCAGACATTGTGATTTTTACCTTTTTGGGTACTGGATATTTTTGTATTACTATAAATATTCTTGAGCTTTGTTCTGAAATATAGTTACTTGGAAACAGTTTGATCTTTTTGGGTCTTGCTTTTATGATTTCTTAGGCAGGACCGGAGCAGTGTTGAGTTTAGAGCGAATTATGCCCTCCTTGTGAAGCAAGGCCCTTCTGAGTACTCGGTGCTCTGTGAATTACAAGGTTTTCCAGCCTGGCTGGTGGGAACAGGCAATGTCCCAGGCCCTTTGTGAGCTTTGGGTACCGTCCCCTCAAATCCTTTTTTGGGTGATTCTTCAGCGTCAAGTAGTTTCTTCATGTGCACACACTGCTGAATATACTCTAGGGGGACCTTCGGCAGGTTCAGGAATTCTCCCTTTGTGCAGCGTTCTCCACGCCTGTTCTCTGCCCTGTGAACTCTGGCAGCCTTAGCCTCCTGAGACTCTCGCCTCTGTCACTTCAGCTAGGGGACCACCCAGGATCCCCCCGCTTACTCTGGCTGAGAAACCCTCAAGGCAGTAACCTGGGGCAATGCCAGGGTTCATCTCCTTCACTTCCCATTTCTCAGGATTATTGTCCTTTGTCGTATGATATCCAGTCTGTCCCTATTGGCCAAAAGCAGAAATGGACTTTTTAAAAATGGTGACTTTTGTACACAGAAGAGCACACATAATTATCTTGTAAATTATCTCTGAGGAACCAGAAATGGAACTGAATAATAGAGTATATTCCAGCTCTAGCTTTCACACTTAGTCTTTGGAACAGATTTCTTAGTTTTTGCACAAAAGCCAAAGAGCAATTGATATAATTACATTACTTTGGTCTCAGATTTCACTGAGATGAAGAGAAAGACATTCTCCTTGCATGACATGTTTCTGGCTCAAATATGGTATTTTTCAAATTTCCAAAATTATGTTTGACAAGACAAAAAAAAATCCCTTTGGAAAACAAAATCTTATTTAAGTGACCATGTATAAGCTCTTTTCCTGTCAGGAAAATTCTTCTGCATGTGAAGTTCTCTTTTATTTTAAACCTTGAATACTTCCATTTCATTGTTTGTGGTAGCAAAAGACAGGAAAAAACCTAAATGCTCTTCTATAGGAGACTAAAATGAATGGTAGCCTTCTGATACAGTGTATGTTTGAAAGAATAGGCAGCTCTAACATGTAGATACATAATGGCCTACAAAATATATTAACAAGTTAAAGAAAAGCAGCAATATATGTACACACAAGCTTGATCATGCCTAGTCTATCTCTAGAAGAATATGCAACAAACTTGCAGTAGTGCTTGACCTTGGGGGTAAGAATCAGAGATTGGGAGGGAGGGGGAGATTTTTCACTGTACACTTTTATGCTACTACTTTTTTAAAAATCATGTACATGTGTTACGTTTCAAACAAACCAGTTTTTTAAAAAGAATAAAAAGAAAAACTGTTCTTTAATTGACTTCTCTTAATAGGAGTGATCGACACAGGAATTGCCCTATTTGTCGCCTGCAGATGACGGGAGCAAATGAGTCTTGGGTAGTGTCAGATGCACCCACCGAAGACGATATGGCTAACTATATTCTTAACATGGCCGATGAGGCGGGCCAGCCGCATCATCCCTGACCCTGGGGTGAAGTGTTCCGCTGCTGTTGTGGGCTCCAAACACTGTGGTCATGGGGAAGAATGCAGGGGTGTGTGGCACAGGCACAGAGAACTCAATTTTCCCCACCCTCTTATTTTCCCTTTTCTGACAATTTGTCCCATTTCTTTTGATAAACTTTTCATGTCTTCCATTTATGGTAAACTAAAATTTGCTACAGTTTTAGACCATGTTTTCCTATTACTTACCTGTTCTAATATGCTATATTAGAACTAATTGCTCTTGAATCCTTTGCTGAGGTAACAGCAACATTTCCAGAGGCTTCTAAAGCACTACTATTTTTCAGGGTAGGAGTATTCTGGAATCTATTTAGTTAGGTTTAAAATAAACCGTGAATGTTAAAAAGTTGTAGCCACTGAGAGGAAATTTTAAATAACTGAAAATGTAGAATATATCAAAGTGCATGTTACTACTTAAATTAGCCTTTCTGCTGGAACCTAAGGAGTATGTATGCCCCCTTGTGGTTAATTATTGCTTCTTTAATAATTTTTACTTGAAATAATTCACGGTTATTTCCTAACTTTAGTCATGTTTTGGAACTATGTTTTTTACTTAAAAGCCTTTTATTCCCTATGCTGTATAATTTGGGTGAAGACTATAAAGTTGGGCATGATCTTCTTGACTGTTCTAGAAATATTTTCCCACAGCTGGGGAACTATTCTAAATAGCTTTGATAATGCTCATGTGTCTTGGAGTTTCAGAAGAAAACTTTCATCACAGATCCTAAATTTTATATGTCCAAATTATGAAAAATCATTCAATATTGGTTTATGGTGCTTTTATTTTCTTAACTTGAAAGCATCTTTCTGAGGCCAAGTCCACAAACTTCTTAAATTAAGAGAGAAGAAAATAGGATGTAGCCTTTTAACTCTATGTACATAAAAACACCTCTGAATATTAGAAGATAATTTGGCTTTCTTACTGTTTCATTTTACTTCATTTGAAAGAGTATAGTCAAATAGAATTATAATGTTCAGTGTCACTTCAACCATCTTTTTAAAAATGTTTGCATATAAAGTAAAATTTCTGTTTTATGTTAAACATTTTTATGTCAGCATGTCATAAAGCGAGGGCCTGCTGTCTCCTTTTAAAAGAATGTTAACATTCCACATAACTTTTCTGACTTCTTTGTAAATTGCAAATATTTCCTGAAGTACCAAAGTATATAATTGAAGTTGCTGCTTATTGGTAGCAGAATTTTTGGATACTAGGATTTTAGTAGTCATGCAAATTAAGTAATTCATTTTTAATGTCTGACCAAAGGCGGCTTGACTTTTTCCCCCAAAATACTGCTAATTGGTTGACATTCATGATGGGGGCAGATCAGTACCAAATAGCTAACACTCACTATGGATAATTATGCAGAGTCCTGAGAGCTCTACCGTACTGACCTGGCAGTGTCCTTTATGGCTGTGTGACCTTGAGAAGTCCCTTCCTCTGGTTTGTAGGTTCCCCCTTTAGAAACTGAGACCTTATTTGTGGTTTTCACACTTTATTTCAGCAGTAGAATCTTTTTTTCCCAAGTAAAATCTTACTCAGAACCCATATATACATGAGCTACATGCACGCACACACCCTATACCACTTTATAAATTCATATTTTATCAATATGAATTTCTTTATATAAACTTCATATATTATAACACTAAATATTAGAAAGTCAATCAGTGAAAACAGGCATTATTAATGCATTGGTGATACCCAGTGTATAGAATTTGGTAACACAGTTGTATGATGGGATTTATTTTTTAAATTTTTTTTCAAAAAATGAAATTAAATTCAAGTCAAATTTGCAGAACCCTGACTCTTCTCCATGGAGCGTTAGTATTCCATGGAACATATTTTGAAAATGTTGGGATAGATGATCCCCTGATACCTTTTTTAGCTCTAAGGTTTTAAATTGTCCTTTTGGATTAGACTTGCTAAATCCAATTCAGATTGCCTAATTTAAGAACATTTCTGAAAATGAGCAGAGTTGCTTTACAGGTTCTTGGATCTTTCTCAGCTATAGCCAGTAATTTTATCCCCCAGAATCTTTCACCTTTCAAGGAGTTATTTAACAGTGAGCACAGGAACTTGACAATGCCCAAACCTTTTTGTCAATATGAACTCCAAGAAACTAACTGATCTACTGTGAAATATAAAATGTTATTATTAGCCTTATCTAATAAATGAGCTGTTTTTTGTTCACTCCATTAAACTGGGTGATAATTCTTAAGATGTGAATATTAGGTATGTTCTGTTATAATAACTAATCATAAAAGTTGTAAATATGTTTAATGGATAAAATGTATACTTTTTGTATTGTATAGCTTTGTCTTTTTTAATTATGAAGTACTTAAATGCACTTACTATGATAGGAAATATAATGTGCCTTCTATGATTTGTGAAATGATTTCATGAACTCTTAAGGAATTATTTTTATGTTATAAAATTTCCCCTACCCTAACTCAGTAACAAAGGGTTTACTCATTATAATGCTAAAGAACTCTAGTTCAAGAAAATGAATTTGACTATGTACTGAATTTAGAAGTTGAGAATAATAGTAGCTGTTTTATTCTTAGGATAAACTGATATATTGTGCAATAAATAATCTTTAGCACGTAAATTTTAGTTAATGGAAGAGATTTTTTCCTTATGGCATTTCACATTCTCATATACTAATGTTTATGTTCCTTAAAGGACTGTTTTGCATTGTGCCTGGGGGTTTGTGGTACAAACTCATTTCAAACTGGACTCAGCTTTTTTATACCTAATACATAGCTGCATAATGAGGCTCCTGGAAAATATCTTTTGATTCAGTGATTTTTAACATCAGGAAGTTGGATTTATTAAAGGGCAGTTCAAAGAATTTGCACTTTTAACTCATTTCTTCTTCATTAAGTCCAGCTTACCTAATCTACCCAGGAATAAGAAACCACGTGAAGGTTAGAGAAGTCAGCTGCTCACCCACAGTTATGCCGGACAATACAATGACAACACAATACAAACAGGTTACAGATACACAGACTTTCGGCGTATCTTTTTATCCTATTGGACAGTAAAACTAATTGACACAATAGTCCTCGTAAAATCATTTCTAAGATAAAATTATTGTGATTACAGAAGCATATTAGATTCTTAGTGCTGAGAAGGGGAAAGCCATCTATAAGGAATGGTAGTTTATAACTCAATTTACTGATATATATATCACCATGAAGAAGAATACATTTTGGTGTCAAAAGACAAAAGCCTCCACAGATATGTAATCTTGTAGCTGTTTATAGTCTTATTCTCTGGCATTCTCTATCTTTCTAATAAAATATGTATTTAGAGGTTGAGGGAGTAAAAAGTCCCAAGGAACTGTATTTGTCTGATTAGTGTGCCTTTTATTGTAGTGAGTTATACTTGTTCATTATAATAGTCATTGTTCAGGTATAAAATACTTAGGTTCAGCTGTGTCTACAAATCCAGAAAAAGGTGAATATTGTTCCACCAACACAGCACTCAGAAACAAGTAAAGAGAAACCCAGAGGGATGGTTTACAGTTCTCCTTTAATCCAGGGTATGAGGAAGTAAAGGCCCAGGACAGGCCTTGGTAGATACTGACACAGGAGCTGTGATTTGTTTTCATGAGACAAAAGGCAGTGAACGGCATGGCATTGATCATTTCAGCAATGCAGTTCGAAGTATGAAACATAGAACATGAAGTTGAGCCTTTTAGAGTAAGGGATAACATGCCTCAAAACTATTCTTTTAGAAACATAGTCACTTTTGATTTCATGCAAGAAAGTAGGATCCATCCCCTAAAAAGGCCAGTTAGGTATAATGAAGTAATAATGCAAAGTGCTACAGAAAAAGGAAGGTGCAAGTTTGCGGGACAAGTGAAGTGCAGTAAGTGTTGGTTGAACAGATTAAAGTAATATCCAGGGAAAAGGAAATGAACATGTGTGGCAGAAGTTAGAGAAAAAGACAGCAAAGGTTTACCTTCTGGGTCCGATGAGCTTCAGTTTGAAACTTTTTAGTTTTCCTAGTGAATGTCATCCATGTCTGAGTCTTAGTTAAAAATCACTTGGTAGTTATTGATAGCTTTTAATGATGCCCAGACCTTTCTTACAGTAAAAATACTTAAACATTTTCTTTAAATGGTATTAACTTGAAATAGTTTTAAATTATTAATCCATTGTCCTAACAGACTTTATTTAAAATTAAAAACAAATACTTGGTACAGATAACACAACAGTGAAGAACTGTATAATGCTTGTGACACCAGGGCAAATGTATACAAATGGAGGCTTTTCAAAAATAATGAATGCTGGGTTTTCATTCAATTTCTTGATTAGCTGTAAGACAGAATAGGTGTTTGCCTAATTTAAAAAAAAACAAAAACAAAAAAGAAAACTACGTTCATTCCATATGCTAAGTTGACCAGTGGAAGGGATAAGCATTATAAAATAAAGTCACAGTACAAGAAATTCTGAGGTTAAATAAGCATTTTCACGGGCAAAAATAGGTTTTTTCCATCCCCATGATTCAGAAGGCTGTCCCACAGTCCGCGTTTGCCCACAGTAACAGACAAGAAGGTCCTTGAGCAGTGTGTTGTGTAGTAGGAGCACATACCCTTAAAAAGTTGCCAAAAGAGAAATTCATTCATTCATCCATTTATTGAGCACCTGCTATGTCCCAGGCACTAGGAACACAGATGGCTAGCACATTGATAAAGCTTAAATTCAGATCAGTCTTAAAAAATACTTTCTACCTGGCCCCTGGGACCACTTATATCTTCTGAAAAAGTCTGTGTATTAAGTAAGGGAGAAATTTTGCCTTTAAAAAGAAATGCACCAGGCTACAATGATAAAAATTACAACACTTACGAGGCCTCATGGAATAGTGGAGAAAGGACTGGATTAGGTGTAGGGAAACCTAGCTCTAGTCCTGTTATTCATTACCTGGGTGAGCTTAGGTCAATCTCACTTCTCTGGCCCTAATTCTTCACAAGTGAAATAATAATTAGGCTACAATCATAGCGTATTAGAGCCAAAAGGAAGAGACTGTCTAGTCCAGTGCTTTTCCAAGTCCTCAGTTCAAATGAAAACACATCAAAGTCCCCTTGAAAAACTTGATGAAAGCAGAGTCACTTCGAAGAAGCAAAAGCAGCACCCACACCCTTGCTCCCCTTGCCCCCGCCACCCTGAAATTGGGAGGGGGATTCACAGAACACCACTTGAAAACCTCCCATCTAGTCCAAACCCCCTCTTTTCAGATAAGAAAACCAAGACACAGAATAGCAGTGACTGTTTCAATGTGCACATTTGGCTTCTTAACTAGAAGGGAGGGTGGAAGGCTAAATAAAAAGTTTAAGAAATTCATAAAAAATGCAAAGAAGGAAGTTGTCTATTTTAATCCTTTCAAAGTAGTTCCTTTATGAAAGGGAGCTTTGAAACTGATTTGGTTTAAGGCAGCTAGCCAGCCAGAGGCTGAAATGAACAACGGCCAGCCAGCCTGCAGGGCCTATAGCAGACTACGGCAGAAAACCATGGGGATCCCACGTCAGTAGGCACTGGGACCGTGGACTATCCTGGCCCCAACGATGCAAGCACAAGTGGTTTCAAGAGAAATATTTGGAAAACGAGGAATGAGTACAGACAATGCCCATTTCCCAGATCCTCAAGGAGGAGTCACCATCTATTACTCAAAAAATACGAAGAGAAGTGAGCATGTTGGATCTTAAAGTGAACAGTGCAACCAAAATCACTAGGTTTGAAAGTTCTTCAGAGGCATCCTCTCCCTGGAGGACAATTCCTAGCGTGGTATCTTGACCACTGTTAATCACAGTAGACTTGAAGTTAAACCAGAAAGTTAAAATGCATGTCCAGTGTTGGACCTACTTAGTCAGGGCTGTGATCTCCTGAGATTTCATGGCATCGGACAGGAAGCTGAGCTCGTTGCATAAGGTTTCGTATCGGAACGCCATCCGGATCTGAGCAACATTTGTCTTTCGAATATCATTTCCTTCAGGTCCTTCTTTATAATAATATTGTCCCAGAAACTTCTGCTTTTCCTGAGGACCAAGAGAAATACCACTGAAACAGTATGCCTTAGATGCACTTTCTATAGCCGCACCAAATCAGACATGCCCCTGAGGCAGGTCCTCCATCCGGACTCTTTCCCCACAGGGCTCTTAGGAAACTCCTGGCCGCCATGTCCTCAAGGATGTCACCCTGACAACCACATTCATTCCCTTCATTTCTGACTATGCCTCCCTTGATCAGAAAGGAAAGATGACTGCTGGGGAGGACAAAGGCAAGGTGAAGACTCTAAGAAGTGTCTCCTGAGAGCTGGCAAGAGCAGACAGTCCCAGGAACCAAGCGCACAAAGTGAATCTGCAGCTTTTAACTCCCCTGCACCAGCATCAGTAAGAGCAGCACCAACACACCCCTCTTCCTATACCAGTGACATAACCCAGAGGGGGTACCTGGGACACCATCTAGAGCAATGGGTCCCAACCGTGTACATCAGAATCACTGAGGAAGCTGTAAAAAAAAATCACTGATGTCCAGCCCCATCCCTAGAGTTTTTTGTTCAACCTAAGTACTATTCACCTATTCAAGAAATAGTAAGTGCCTCGGATGTGCCAGGGACTCTTCTAGGGCCTAGGGATAGAATGCTGAACAAAGTCTCCTCCCCAATGGAACTTCCATTCTAGAAGGAAATGCAGAAAAACACCTAACTACATATTACAATGTAAGTAATAAACATGAAGAAAAGTAGATTAAAGGGATGGAGAATAATGGCAAGTGTGTCTATTGCAGAATGATCAGGAACAGCCTCTGAGGAGGGAACGTTTGAGTTGAGGTCTGAAAAAAGTGACAGAGCAGCCAGGAAAATTCAGACGTCTCCTCAGGATTTTTCCCTACAGGTGATAGATTTCAGTGTGACAGAGGCCCTGATTGTCCTCTTCCTCACTGGTCCCAGAGCCGGCAAAGTACCAGGGACTCAGGCACTCATCATACACCTGTTGAAAGGCCCAGAGAGACAGGGCCGTCCCATGCCGCACCTGATGCGAGAGGCCGCTCTGCAGCACGCTGTTCCTGGCGATTTCACACAGGTCGCACGTGCTCAGCTTCCACACTTGGGCTGCAATTGCATATTCTTCCATAAGCGCTTCCTAGATTCCCCCAAAAGTAAACGTATTAATATAATATCCATTTCAATGCCTCACAGATTTCCAAAGCTAGAAACATGAGACATTGCCAACTTAATTTTTATGTAATGACCGGCACCTGGATAAACATCCTTCCCCTTAAATGACAAATCCCTAAGATCTTTTTTGTGTGAAACCTCAGGCTACCAAGCAGAGAGACAGCAAAGAACACCTACATATGTACTTGTTAACCAGCACATGTTCAAAGGCCTGAGCTGGTCACGGGGACACCAGCCTGCTCTCCTGTGACAGTCTCCCGGGTCAGTCATCCTTTAGTGCCTGCTCTATAGCTTTGTCTTTTATTTAACAGACCATTTTATTAAGATTGTCCAAAAATAAAAGTGAATCTGAGGGAAGTACTAAGAGCTGTGATGGGACCTTAAGTAAGAAGGAAAAAAATCAAGTGTCGGTAGTGAGACGGTGTAATCGTCAGAGGGTTTGCGTTTGGCCCTGCTTTCACTTTATCTGCCAGGATGTGAAAAGTCTGGTAATCACAAGTCCTTCCATTCCCTCTTCGCCGCCCCGTTGCCTCTGTATCCTAGAGCAGCGGATCTTAAAATGTGGGCCCAAGATCCCTGGGGATCCCCAAGGCTTTTTAAAAAGTCCTCCCTTTCCCAACTGCATATGTTTTGAGAGGATTTACCACAGCAGATTGAATGCAGATATGAGATCCCAGCTGTTTTCTATTAAACCAGACATTAAAGAAATGTGCAAAAATGCAAAACAGTGCAAAAGAATTATCAGTATTTTTTTGTTTTAGGAAATATGCTTATTTTTCCCAAAAAAATGCTATTTGTTAACATTTAATAGGTTTATTAATGTTATTTTTAAATGAGTTGACGTTTTTCAATGTCTCATTCGTTTCTAACGCAGTTAAATGTCACTGGATATAACTCGCATAGACAGCAGCCCTCTGAGGGCCTCAGTTCTTGAGAGTGTGAAGGGGTCCTGAAACCAAAAGCTTGGAGAGCCTGTCCTCGAGGACTCTGGTTCTTCTATTTTTACTAATCAGTGGCCGTCTTCTTGAGGCCATCAGAATGTGCTTGGCACACTGATGGCTGGTCTCCGTGCGTGACATCACCTTCCCATTCCTCTTTCCTATCCTCAGAGATTTGAAGTGTGATAATAGTAACAGTATTAACAAAAATGGTAGCTAACATGTTGAATACATGCTGTATGCAGACACTATATTAGACTCTCTGGTTCATTATCTTAATGGAGCCTCACGATACAGTACAGGTAGGTATAGAGACAATTTTATAGCTATTTTACACGTAAAAAGGAGTAAGATAGACATCAAGTAATTTCATCAACATCACAGAGCTAGTCAATTCAAAGACAGGGAAAATAGAGCGAGGCAAGGAAATGAAATTGTGCCTTCAAAGACTCAAGGACCCTAAAGGGTGCTCCTTGGAAGGGGCACTTCCCTCACCAGGAGCTGACCTGGGCCACCAACCCACCTGAGAGCAGAACTGAGCCATGCGCTCAGGCGCCCGGGACAGGCCAGGCCTGGGACCTGCCGGGAACCCCTGAAGTCCTTACCTTCGTGTAGTGAAACTGCATGGGGTCATCGGTGGAGAGAGAGACATGCAGTCCCTTGTGCAGGAATTCTCTCAGAGGGTTTTTGGAATATTCGAGGAACAGACTATTGTTGCTAAGAGGAGACATGGCAATGGGGATCTGAGCCAGGTAGTAGAGATACTGCAACACCGGACTCTGCAAAAGAACCACCAAACTCAGGTGACAAGGGCCAGAGAGGGGATAGAGAGAAGGGGAATGGGTAGACAAGGAGAAAAGGGGGAGAAGCATCATCGGTGGAAGCCAGGGGCCTGGGCAGTGACAGGGAAGCCAGGACACCCAGCCCCCGGTCCCCTGACGTCCACATTCACCTCATTCCTACCTCACACGCCCACCTCTCCCTGGGACTGCCCTCCTGTCCAGGGTTGCAAGGGTTCCCTGTTGCCTCCAAAGTGGGGGCACAGCTCAGGGCAGGAAGGGCAGCTACACGGCCCAGCTGACCCCAACCTGCAGACTCAGCTCCCCTCCCCTAGGCGCTGACCCCAGCTGGTCAGTGCAGAAGATGCCCTACATGGTGGTTGGGTTGACTGCAAACATTCAGGTTCAGACTATAAACACTTCAGTTCCTTGGAGGTCGGAAGGGGCACACCTGACTGGGCTAGAGTGGCTTTTGGATGTAGCACCCGCCCCGCATGGAACTGTGACAGTTGGTTAGACCTCCCCAGGAGCAGAGCAGGGGAGCAGTCTGAGCACACATCGTCCCTGTGGGAGTGATCCAGGCAATGGAGAAGACCCAGTGCAGAGTTCGCGGCAGCATTATCCACATCAGCGAAAGGCTGGGACTCGTCCAACTAGAGATTGGTTGAATCAGTTACAGACCATCCAAATGGCAGGCCATCCTTCCAACGGCCTTCAGAATGAGGAGCACAGATATTATGTGCAGCACAGAAAAATGCTCATTATACAAAGTTAACGGACAAAAAAGGAACCGAAAATCTGTGTTCGTTATTATAATAAGCATTTCGAAATAGGCTCTGGGGGGAAAAAAAGGATGGAATTGGAAAAACTAAAAAGCTACAAATGGCTGTTTCTATTAAAGCAATAGCAATATGGGATTTTCTCCCCCATCTCTCCATGTTTTGGAAACCCAAACTGTGTCATATCTATCATTCTACTTTCATAATTAAATATGAAACCAAAATGACTACAGACAGCCCAGCCCAGAAAAAGGCTTCACTGGCCAGAGGCTCCTAGGGCGCAGACAGGCGCCCAGGAGACCACACTCCTCCCCAGGCGAGTCCGGGGCAGGACCTTTGCTGAAGGGCAGTGTCTGCGAATGGCTCAGTTACCTTCTTGAGGAGCAGCCCATGGGAGATGTTGTCGGCAGTCAGGAAAGCAGATACCAGGTGGGTGATGGAGCCGGCTTCCCCACAGTGAGGCCGGAAGAGGAACGTGCTCAGACCTCGTTCCCTGCAGAACGAGTGGGCCAGGCTCTTGGTCAGCAAGAACTCCTGGGCCAGACTGCCCAGGGCCCCACAGGCCGGGGTCCTAGCTCAGGGCCCACTCCAGGGGAGGCCGTCACCCACGGCAGAGTCAGCACAGCGGACCCAGGACACCCTGGAAATTGCCCCTCCCAACTGGCAGAGGCCAGTCCAGGTGCCTCAGAGCCAAGAGACGCCATCCCTGGGGAACAGAGAGGTGCCCTCATGGTAGAAAGAGGCCCTGCCCGGCCTTCTGCCCACTCCTCCCCTTCCTGTCTTCACCAGGCCTGTAGCCCAGATTCACGGACCTTCAGCGCAGAAAAAGCCATGGGAAACCATTGAGTTCAACTTCTTTGTTATGCAAATGGAAAACCCAGAGAACCCAGAGGGTGGAATGAGATGTTAGAAGCCACTGAGCAGCTCAGTGGCAGTGGCAGAACTAGAACTAGAGGCCCCACGCCCAGAAGCTCAGCCCAGACCGCCCCCACCCAGCACCAGGCCAGGTTCTTTCAGCGAGTCCCATTCAAAACCCCCAGCCCCACAAACTAGCACTGGTTGTTTGCACTGCTGGGAGTCTACGCATGCGAGACCTTTGGATGCAAGCTCCATGAGGTCACGAGTTTAGTCTGCTTGTTTCCCTGTGTATGTATGTTCAGTGCCTAGGACAGAGCCTATCACATAGCAGGTTCAATAATTTGTTTCATGATAATTGCATGTGTGACCATATGGTGTGGTGGTAAGTGAACATGCATGTGTGTTTGCACATCTATGTATTGTATCAGGGATGGGCAGGTACACATGTAGATGTTAGTGGGTACATGTGAATGTGTGTGTACAGGCATGGGGTTTGGCTTTGTGGTAGGTATGATCGATTGTGTCTGTTGTAGTAGGCGTGACTGCGTGTGTATGTGGCGCTGTGTGGTAGGCTGAGGCATGTCCCTGGGTTCGAGGTATCAGGGCCCGTGAGCATGTGTGCAGAGCCACACTCACCCACCTGCGGAGGTTGTTGAGCACCATGATGTTGGCATACATGTAGTACAGGTAGTAGCTGTAGGGGGGGTTCTGCTCACTGGTCCAAATGTCCGGGCTGGGGCTCTTGTCTGAGAACATGTGGTCGCTGTGCTTGGACTCATCATCCACGCTGTCGAACCCTGTCACCTGGGCAGGACAAGGGGTCCTGCATCAAGCTGAGGCCAATGAGCCGCCAGAGGCCTTGGAGTCCAGGTCTCTCAGGTTCACGCCTCAGCTGGGGACCTCAGAGTCAGCCTGAGGCACCTACTCCCAGGGATGGGGAGCGGGCACAAGGCCACCATCGATTCCTCCAGGGCTTCCAAAGGCACTCAGAAGGCCAGACTGGAGGGTGCTGAGCCCCTGTGTGGTGTTGGCGGCGATGGCGAGGGGACACCGGGCCGGGTGAACAGTGAGGCAGCCGCACTCACTGCCAGTTCCCCTGCCGTGCCAGCGCCACAGGGCAGCCACTGCTGTCAGCAGCAGGGACAACCCCTCTGAGGGGGAAGGGGACAGGCATTTCCCATGCCCCTACTATACATCAGGCCCTGCTTGAAGCGCTTACCACACATCAACCAATTTAATCCTCAGAACGACCCTATGAGGGAAGGCATGGCTGTGAGCAAACCAGAGCCAAAGCCATTAAGCAGCTGTTCACATGAGACCACCAGGCTCCAAGCCTAAATGGGCTCAGCATCAGGACTCCAGTGATGAAGGTGGGAATGCCCTACGGCACATCCCAGGTGTAGTCATGAAAAAACAGCCTGGATGATTCACAAACAGGCCAAGGTGGGCCCCATCCAATATGGCCCCTTGGAAGGTGGAACCATGGTTCTGGGAGGAGGTGGCTCTACTCACCAGCTCTTCCCTGGGAACTGCCTCCTGAGCCAGGTCAGAGAAGCTCAGCTGGGGCCCAAACTACGCCCTGGGGGCCCCACCCTAGTCTCAGGATTCCTAGTTACCTGATCCCAGAGGTGAGGCCCTGACCAGGAATGCGCCTTTGAGGACCCAGCCTCTTGGCCAGCATGTGAGGCAGTTTTGCTAACGTGTGTCCCTCCTTTGGCTCGCACGCACAGCAGTGCTCTGGGAAGGGGCTTCTCAAAGACTGCCCACTTCACTCCACAACCGGCCCAAACTGGGGGGCTCCCAGCCCCAGCCCGGGCACCAGCTGGGTTTGCTGCTTCTCCCAAAGGAGCAAGGAACCACGTGGGTGTTTCCACAATCTTTCCTGTCACAGAGCCGTACGTGTCAAAAGAACAAGTGTCCCCACTATAGTCTCAGCATGGTCTGAAGGGGTGTGGGGAGCCAAGTTCTGTCCCCTGCCCACTAGCTCCAGGCCCTGCTGGAACTCCCGGGGCCTGGCAGGGGGTAACATCAGCCCCTGTAAAGGACCCTGTAACCAACCGAGGCAGGGACTCGGACTGGACCTTAGCTCTTCCTCCTCCTCCTCAAGTCTGTTCTTCCCCCACTGCGAGCAATGGCCCCTTCAAGGAGCGCTGTCCACTCCCCTAGATAACCAGGCACCAGGATGCCCCCTGGACTTTTCCCTCCAGCTCACCCGCAGGTTCCAGCCTGTGTGGTGTTGGCGGCGATGGCGAGGGGACACCAGGCTGGGTGAACAGTGAGGCAGCCGAACTCACTGCCAGTTCCCCTGCCGTGCCAGCGCCACAGGGCAGCCACTGCTGTCAGCAGCAGGGACAACCCCTCTGAGGGGGAAAGGGACAGGCAGTGTGGCCCATCCCCCTACACCCATGCCCACCACCCTGCCTGGAGCCCGGGCCTGCCTCCTGCACGTGCCACACTTTCCTTACTTAGGCGGCAGTTCGGTGTGGGGATAATGGCACCTGCTCAGGGGTCAGGCGCCTGAATATGATGAGTACTGGCTCTGCCACTTGTTAGTTTTAACCTCCTCATGTATATAAGGTGGAGCTCAGAGCTCCATGGGGCTGGTGTGGGGATTAAACGAGACAATCCCCGGAGAGCACTTCACACGGGATCTAACACACATCAAACACAAATACTGCTTACTATTAACACGAGCCATGGGGTAAAGTGGGGCAGTCATGAGGCTGAAGCATGATCGCGCCACGGTGTGGGCCCCGGAGCAGGCAGCCAGCCAAAATGGAACGCTATGGCTAGTTTAAGTGCCCGTCACCTGTCTCATTGCTGGAACAGACCCCTGACTCTTAGCTTGACCCCTTCCCCCACCTCCAGCCACCTTGTGGTCCAGGTCATTCACCACGCAACAGCCAGGATGGTGTCTGTCTAAAACACAAATTCAACGATGTCCCTCAGCTTGTTCAAACCCTTTCCTGGCGGTTCCACCCCATGGCCCCTCTGGCATCTTCCTTGCCTCCCTCCTTGTCAGAAATCAGCTCCATAACCTCCACCAGATACTGAACTTGCTTCTCACTGTCTGGTTAAGTCTCTCCTACATCTCTTCTCTCCCTCTCCCGTAACTAACCAGATATGGAAGATAACTATATTTTGTGGGGTTTCTGTGCTTAGGGTGTGAGACCGCCTTTCTAGGTAAAGGCAGGAGAGTTGAAATGTCTGCATTCCTAAAGAAGCCAGAGGCGGCTGCTTGGCGCTGCTGGGGCAGGATCCAGTCTTGCCAGCCCCACCTGGCCAGGAACTGTTTTCTCAGTCCTTCCCACCTGCTGCCTGCCCCAGCGCCCCGCCCCACCCCCAGGGCTGCCCCAGGAGACGGGTAGGAGAAGGTGGTATTTTAGGAAGTCAGCTTCGTGGGGCTGGCAATCCTATGCCTCAGGCACGGGAGGGACGGGATCAGAGACGGGAAGCCTGGTCCGACCCACAGGGAATCTTCTCCTCTCTCCCCCAGTGTTCCCATTGTCGCCGGGGACACCATCCACGCTTACATATTTGAGGAAGAGGTGAAGCTCTCGGTGATCTTGGGGGTTGATTGTGGCCTCGAAAAGGGGCAGGAAGATGTTCTCCAGCATCTTCCCAAAGCTTGGCAGCAGCTTCTTTGACCTAAATATGTCACTGGGGAGAGCGAAGACGATGATCAAGGTGGACCCAATAGCCCCCTTGGCCTGTCTGAGACTGACCTTGGCCACTTCCTCAGGCAGCTAGGGTCACCATTTAAACACCCAGAGTGGAGTCAGAGGTGTTACTTGAGCACTGATCCTTCCCCTCCTCTCCAACTCCCAGCAGTTTCTGTGATACTAGGCATTGGTTGGCAAACCCAATGCCTACCCAACCCAGCAGAGAGCTCTCTCCAGCCAGAGGCCACCTTGGGGGAAGGCGGGAGGGATTCAGGCTGACGAAGGGTCTGATCCAATTGCCAGTGATCCAAACTCTCTGCCACTCAGCTCAGTTCCCCTAAGCCACAAGCCCCAGCCCATCCAGAGCCATGAACCCCCACATCAGCCAGACAACAGGAGAGGACAGTGGTCTGAGTCAGATCCAGGGCGAGGGCTGGCAATGGAGGCCGCTCACCCACAGGCCACCACATCCTGCAGTGAGATGACAGGCAGTGGTTCCCACCAGGTGTTTGCACACATATGTTCTTTAAAGAGTCAGAGTTTGTCGCAAAGACTTCTCTGCTGACCACCTCTTCCTATATGAAAATCCCTGAGGAGATGAGGTCTCAGTTGGCACTGGAACAGGTCCCACCTCTCAATAGCGCAGACTCAGCAGCCCTTGCAGGACAGGCTGGAGCCCCAGAGAGCTCAGACAGACAGCGGGCCACCTCACTTACTAGATCCGGGGCACCTGGATGATCCAGCGCATGTTGGGTGAGTAGACCTTGTGCTGGATGAACCAGCGGGCCAGGTTGGGCCACTCGTCGGGACTGCGGCCGTAGATGGAGAGCCGTGGCTCTGAGTACTGGTACTTGCTCTCCTCCAGCTCCCGGGCCACCTCCTGGCACCAAGAAGAGCTCAGGTCAGGCCAACAGCACCCAGCTGCTGGATCCTGCAGCTCCCTCAGCCACCTGCTCCCAGGCTGGGGAGGCCTCACCTACATCACCCTGCTGCCAAGTAAGTACTCACTCGCCTCAGCAGAGGCTCCTTCCAGGAGAGAAAGGCCCTGGGTGTGCACCATCACACGCATAACCAGGCCAGGCAGCAGACATGGCTCCACATGGAGCTAAGCTGCTCCCAGCCAAGTGCAGGCTGCAAACAGACAGGGCAGCAAGGCTGGATGCTGTAAGTGCTCCTGCAGTGGATACCCGCCCCCTCCTCTTGCCCGCAGTCAACACAGTGGACACACACAGCACCTGCCTGCCCAGGCTCGGGAGCTGGTGGCCAGAGCCAGAGGACTGGGCCCTGAGCACCTCAGTCTGGCCGGAGCTGGATGGTGGATGGACAGGGATTCAGAAGGAGAGGATGACAGAGCCCATTCACAGCCCCAACTTCTGACACTGTCAGGTATCTGAGGAGGGCTTGGGGAGGCTGAGGGCTCACTCACCTTGACCATCCGAGCAAAGTACTCTCCTCCCAGGTAGTTTTCAGTTTTCAAATACAGGTCCCGCAGCTCACTGGCCCCCACAGGGTTGTACTTAGAGTTGAACTTGTCAAAGCGATGGAATGTCTGCCGGCCCTGGAGAGAGGAGACCACCAGCCAGATTCACCACGTCGTTCTGCAGCCACCGCACACACTCCCGGTCGGGCCTTTACAAGATGGTCTTCACACGGCCACACTGAAAGAGGTCTTCTATGCCCGTTTTGCATAAAATCTCGGAATGTCCTGGGGCCAGGACCATGACTCCTCACTCAGTCAGCTGGGAGGTCCTTCTGTAAGGCCCCCGGTGTGAAGGAGGACCAGGGGGCCTTGTTCCCTAAGCTACTATGGCTAAAAGCGTGCCTGCCTGAGTGAGCAGAGAGTACTAAGCTATTGAACAATCAATGAAGTGTGTCCTATTACTGCTTAGACTTCCTACGGCATTTTTTCCACCTTATCTCATTCTTCAACACAGATTTTTTTTTTTTTAACTGTGGTAAAGTACACATAACACAAACTTACTAGCATAACCATTTCTGTGTTCAGTTCAGTGGTATCAAATACATTCATACTGTTGTGCAACAATCATCACCATCTCTCTCCAGAGCTCCTTTCACCTTGTAAAGCTGAAACTCTGTACCTATTAAACAATAACTCCCCATTCTCACCTTCCCCCAGCCCCTAGTAACCTGCATTCTCCTTTCCATCTCTATGAATTTGCCTGTTCTGAGTATCTCATACAAGTGGGATCAAATAGTATTTGTCCTTTTGCACATGGTTTCTTTGATTTAGCATAATGCTGTCAAGGATCATCCATATTGTGGCAGATATCAGACTTTATTCCTTTTTAAGACTGAAAAGTATTCCATTGTATGGATATGCCACATTTTGTTTTGCCGTTCATCTATTGATGGATATGTGGGGTGCTTTCACTTTTGGGGCATTGTGAATGATGCCGCAGGAAGCCTTGATGTGCAAGTATCAGTTTTAGTCTCTGCTTTCAGTTCTTTTGGGAACATACTTAGGAGTGAAACTGCTGGACTCCATGGTAGTTCTACATTCTTTTGAGGAAGCTCCATATTGTTTTCTATAGTAGCTGCACCATTGTTTAGTATTTTAATAACTTTGTAATGTCAATAGGCATGTGACATTCACCATTTGATAGGCAAGGAAATAGAAATTTAAGTGAGGTGCTTAAGGGCACACAACTCCTAAGTGACAGAAATGGAATTAGAACTGGGACCTGCCTGACTCCAAGTTGCATACTCCTGTCCCCTGCTCCCAGCCTTGCTGTTCTGAGGCCCACATGACCTCTCACGGTCTCCACGGAGAGAAGAGAAAGAGCTGCTCGCACAGTCAGCCTCTCTCCAACCACGATCATGGCTTCTTTTCAGGGAGTCCCCAGCCAGGACCGCAGTAGGCACCGGGACAGAAGCTCACTCACCGCATGGACATCCAGCGAATCCACAGTGAGGTCATAAGGGTCCATGTGCAGGCTGTCGAACACCTGCCGCAAGGTGATCTTCTGGCCCTGCTTCTCGGTCACAATTCTATCTGGCTCCGTCTGGTACGTGTGCTTGATGAAGCGCAGCAAGTGCTTCTGGTTCATGCAGGCAGCCGCGTGGATGTGCGTGTCCACCTGCAACACAGAGCCCACCGGTCCGTGGGTGGAGGCATCTCCCCTGGCAACAAGAGGTAGGACTCCCCACCCGTGGTGAGGAGCACAGAGCCTGCGCCTTCTGGGCCATGGAGGCGGCCCCCACCAATGCCTGGATACCCCCTCCCTCTTTCTTCTCTAGACTCTCGAACTGGTCTCCTTTTCTCTAGCCTTACTGCCCAGTCCACCTCCTTCCAGCACCAAGAGATCCTTTTAAACTGTGTATTAGATCTGGTCACTCTCCTGTTAACAAAACATCAATGCCCCTCCCATCTTCAAGATGAAGCTCAAGCTCCTTAGCCTAGGATTCAAGGCTGACTTCAAGCCTTAACTCTGTCCTGCCGCTGCCCTGTCTTCTGCTCCCGCCATGACATACCATTTCCAGGTGCCCGAGGTGCCAGGCTATTCCACACCATGTCACTTTGCCCCTGCATTTCCTCAGCCTGGCATTCCTTCCTTTTCACTCCTCACTCTCATCCACCTGGAAATGTCCTACATCCGCTACCTGAAAGCAGTCCTGATCCCTCACGCACAGCTGATGAGCCTTTCCTTTATCCAACCTGGGAACCTAGCAGACTCTCCCTGTACTGTGCATGTCCGCTTGACCCACTCATATCTTCCTGGTTCCTCGGAGCCCCTCAAGGACAGGAACCATGTCTGAAGCATATAAGTCTCCAGCACCTACCTCAGAACCTGATAGGATGTATTAGTTAAATCAATGGATGGATGAATAAACAAATGAACAGGTATAATAGGTCCCAATTGTTTTGATGATATCCATATCCTCATATAACACTGAGGGCCCACAAAATCCCACTCTACCTACTGACGTCTCTTAGAACCCCCAGAGCCTTCCCTTTAGCTACCGGCCCCAAGAAACAGAGCCCTGGCTAACCTGAGGATAACCCAAGGTCACAGTGGGCATTCGGGCTCCCTTTCCAAGTGCCCAAAGGGCCTACAGGAGGTTCCCAGGGAGGGTGGCAACAGCCTTACAGGCCAGGGTGCTGCTGGCTGCCACACTGCACTCTGCATTTACTTCTGCGGCTCACTGGGCACCGCCAGGGCTGGGGGGAGGAGGCAGCAGGCCTCGGGCCTTGAAATGCTGTCCATGCTGACCAGGCATCTCCAAGTCATGCCAGGCCAGACACCTGATCAACTGACCCCGTCTGAGCATTATGCCACCCAGCCCATGTCACTCATCGAAGCACTTCCTGCCATTAGTACAGAAAGACAGGCCACTAGACATCAGAGAAAAGCGACAATTCAAAGTACGAAAAACACAGTGCAAAGGCTCAGACCCCTTGGGGATGGGTTGGGCTCACGTGGACACACAGGGGAAGGTCAGCCTGGCTTAGTGCAGCCAGATGCAGCTGGGCTCAACCACCTCAGGATGACTCAGCACATCCTGGGTTTTCTGGCCATGACCTCCAGCTTACCGGTGACACACTGCAGGGGTACAGTATGTCTTTACTCCCCTGAGTCACAAGATGAGGGATGAAAACAACCTGACAATCTAGGAAGCATTCAAACTTCAAAATCTCCAAGATGTTTATTTTGAGAACAAGTAAAAGATATTATTGGATGTCAGTGTTTTCAATTCGCTGAAAGATCCCAGTGCATTCCTTCTTTCATCTAACATTCAGATCTAAACAAACGGTAGAGTTTCCAATAGGACAGGCCACTACTTGGCCCTGAGGCCAACAGTGACTGTTCCCATACCCATGGCAGCCATCAATAATCAATTACAGCACTCTTTTCACTAAGCTTTGGGAGCAGCCGGAAGTAGCCACTCTTAACCAGTTGTTTGGCACAGAAGATGAAACCTATTTGCTCTTCCTGATAGGACAAACCAGAGCAGATAAGGCCTAATTTTACCCAACTCCCAAGGAGCAAATACGCTCAGCCTCTCCCTCTTAGCTCTGAGCAGAAACCAATGTCTCAGTTATACAGCCCTGCTGGTTGGGCCTCACGATGTCCTAACACATGACCCACATGAGCCGCTGCAATGTTGCAGGTGCTTTCACAAATACCACCCACAGCGTGGCCACGCCCAGCTCCGCGGAGCACGGCCCTGGCATGCCCCCACGACACTGCCAGCCGCCTTGGGGACATGGAGGCCACCCTGGATTTCAGAAAGCCAGCTCTCCTCCCATAAGAGAAGCTTCCAGAGTAAAATAAAATAGCCAGCCCCAAGGAGGCAGGAAAGGGCAGGTCGGGCCAGACTCAGAGCAGACCTGGGACTGTATCTATGAACTGTGATGCCAGAGAACAGGTGACCATGTTGTAACAGTGGGAAATTGTAACGGTGGCAAATTGTAACCCACCCCACTACTCTTTAGACATCGTTTCTGTAAGCGTGGACTCTTGACTAATGTGTAGCTTGTAGAAGAACAGCATGTTTGTATGAGAATCCTAGGAACCAACTTCAAAAGACACAGACCCCGATCTTCAGGCATCTCAGCTCCAGATCTGCTGACCTTCAACCATGGAGCCAGGATGATGTGATTCCAGGATGACTAAACCAGGATGGTGCACATCGGACCATCACGGTCCACATCGGCGTGGACTGGGCTCATCTGCACAAGAGCACTTTTCACCCCCCTCCCTTGATCTCTTTGTTCTCTTCCCCTCTCCCTCTTTATAAAAGCCTCTGCCTCCCCTGAGAGGTGGAGATGGGCTTTGCGATGCGCACCCCATCTTCCCAGAAGATGGGCTTTGAGACGTGAGTGAGTCCCCCATCTTCCAGGTGGCTGGCATCTGCAAATAAACCACTCTCCTCGACGTTAGCACCTGCCTCTTGAGTACTGGCTTTCGTAGCGCCGGGCAGCTGGGCCTGCATTGGGTTACAGTGTCACAGCACAGGGGTCAAAGCCATCGCTGCCCAGAGAGCACATTAACCGCAGAGCGACAAGGAACCCTGAGCATGGGCTCTGGTATGGAACAGAGCCCCGCAAGGACCCTCCCACATTGTAGCCAGAAAGCAGCTGGTTGGCCCAGAACACCCACTGGGGCACCCATCTCAGAAGCAAACAGGGTCAGAACCAGGGCTGCCAGCAAGGACGCCTGGTCCCCAGGCAGCAGGGGGCTGTCAGGCCCTGAGCACTCACACACTGAAGGCAGGACTGTCTGGGGCTGGGACACCCATCTGGACACACACTGGGCATGCAGGGTGCATTGGGGCAGGGCCGGGAGGAGCTGGCGTAGACACTGGGACACCCACCTGTCTGAACACCTAAGGCTTACAGAGAAGCAACAAGTAATGCTTGAAGGTGAAAATGCCCGGTGGGTGGTGTCTACATACATCCTTTCACCTCAGTCTGGAAACCCCCAAATGCTTCCATAAGCCTCACAGACCATGAGCAGAAGCCAAACTCTCATTTCTTAAGGATCCCATCCAAGTGGGAGGCCCTGCCAGACGCCATGAGGCTTAACAGACTTGACCCTGGGGCCTCCCCCGAGGGGGCATTCTGCCTACCATCACTGAGTGCTGCCAGCCCGAGCTGGGCTCCCCAAGGGAGCCACGTCTTCCCCGGCCCTGCGCTCCCTTATCAAAGCCGACCCAGGGAGAGCCAGTCCTCCAGAGGTCCCATCTGGGACAGAGGGCCCTGTGGAGGTGATGACTCTACTGTGACTCAGATGTGGCTGGTCCTCCTCCAGGCAGGCAGCCTGATCCGCACCCTGCCCCCCATGAGCTTCTCTCCCAGCTAATTACCATACCCCCGCCACCTCCCTGCTTCCTCTGGGAAGCCCACGGCCCCATGGGATCCCGAACGCCACACACCTCTGCAGCCTCCCTTCGCCCCGTCTCTCCCACTACAGCTGAGCTCCAGCCACACTGCACTGTTTGTAGCCATGCTGACACGCGGCTCAGTCCCTCTCCTCTCTAACGCCACTCTCTCCCTCCTGGCATTCGCAGTGCTGTCACCTCCACCTGGAATGCCACCACTTCCTTTCCCCGACCCCACTCTCTTCCTGGCTAAATCCTACTCTTTAAGTCTTCTCAGTTCCACCTCTTTTGAAAGCCATTCCCTGTCCAAATTGACTTGGAACTCCTTGTGGACAGGAAGTGACTCTTGTTCGGCATCCAAAGCCCCATGCTTAGCACTAATCCCTTGCCTCACTGTGTATCAGTTAAATGGAAAAAAATGGGAAAACCAGAGACCAAAATCATGCATTTACCACCTGAGCCCAGGCCAAGCTCCCTCAGAGGGGCAGAGAGGGAGCACATGCTTCTTAAATACACCCACCCCCAAAAGGAGCAAAATCACAAACTCCCAAGTCCAAAGAGGTCAGCCTTTCTTCTCCATGATGAACTTAATGCATCCTCTGTCTTAACTGTAACCTAGCCTCAACTCAGGACCAATTAATAGGTGATGTGTATATTCCAAGGAAGAGGGCCCACTCCAGCAGGCACGCAATGTGGGTACCAAGCGCCGTTGGCGGTGGCGTGGCCCGACGCACAGCAGGCAGCACGCGGGTCTTCCTTCTGCACATCACATCCCGCTGCTCTGGCCACGGAAGGCGACGCAAGGGGACTAGCCCCAGACTGGCTCAGAGCACACAAGGGGTCTGAGCACTGGCCCACGAACGCACCTTTCTCACATTATAGAAGTCTCGGTGGGGGTTACTCTTCAACTCTTTGAACTCGGACATTTCATTTAACATCTCGTGAAGGCCGAACTTGGATTCCAGAAAGTTCAGTCGTCGGTGACAGTATGTTTTCCTGCAGATTGGGAGGGGGGAGAAACCAGAGTTGAGGAGAAGTCTCATGAAGCTCTCCAGTTGGGAGACCTCCAGCGTGTGCAGGGGCCGACCCTCGGTGGAAGGTCAGGGTGCAGCAAGGAGGGGTGAGGAGGTTTCAGCTCTTTACCGACCCAGCTGAGCTATGTGACCGCATCCATGTGCTCTATGAAATGAGGGGGCAGCTAGCACAGGGCAGGCAAGCTCACTTTGTAACCTCCTACAGTTTCTTCGACTTCTAGTTCTATGTGCTCACGCAAGTGATCTTCAGTCTCTATTTCCCATGACCAAACACGGAGCTGGCAGCAGGAGGGTTAAATTGGTTTATGCAGGTGAAGGGCCTGCCTCGAGCAGAGTCAACAATGCTCAATACAATCTCCCCACTTCACCCTTTCCTTTTCTTTTCCTCCCCTCTATCCTCAGCCACGTTTAATTCTTTGAAAGGGGTTTAACTTCTGCCCAGGAGACCAATAACACAGTCAAACTACCAGGCATGACCTGCGCACCTTGGCATGCGGAGAAACCACCCTCCAACCAAATGGCCTCCCCCAGACCCCGACACCCAAGGACCTCTCAGCTCCGAGGTTTGCATTGTGGGCAGATGTGGAATGCAGAGACATTTGTTACTAAGACACAAATCCCTGCTAAAACCGATGTCCTCACAAGCTGGCAAAAAGCCCATTGGTAGGGGTGAGGGTGCTCACTGCTTGAGGCCAACCGCCATCCCACACCCAGCCTGGATGCCTGGCAACATGCCTGTGTCCACAGCCAAATGGAACCGTCAACCACAGTCCATGCCGCCTGCTTCCTTGGGCCCCCCACCAACAGCAGCTCCCTTAGTACCCACCCAGACTTTCATAAAGAACCCCAGAGAGGAGCACAGGAGTGTCTCAGAGTCACAAGGGATTTCAAAGTTCAGCTCACCCAGGCCCTCTCCCCAACAGGATTCACCTTAACAGCCTCCCAGACAGAACAGCTGCTGAGCACGCACCTTCCCCCTCTTCCCCTCTCTCCCAAGGCTTCCCCTCAGAAGTCCTCACACTGGCTGAAGAGAGCCTCTCAGGAACTCCTCTTCCACTCCCAGGTTTTAGCTGCCCTCAGATCAGTGAGGAGCAGGCTCCTCACCTGCCCACCCCCCTCCGGCCCACTCTCCTCCCTTGGAGGCTGGCCTCAGGCGCATTCCCAGCAACACCCAGAAGGCAGGGCAAGAGTGAAGTTCCTCAGGGGTAACCAGCACCCTCTCCCTCCCCAAGACCCCTTGTCCTGTCTGAGCACACACAGCACAGCCACTCAGCGTCCAGTCAAGATGAACTTCCATTGCTGATTAGCTCAAGTGCTCACCATGAAGGGAGGGGCCAAATTCAAGAAGACAGCCACCTGCCAGGTTAGTACAAGCCAAACCCGCAAGGATCACAGGGGTCGTGGCCCAAAGCTCCCAGGCTCCCTGCACTCTCCCCTCCAGGAACACAGAAAACCCAACACCTGGAGCAACAATCTTCATCGCTCCTCCGCCATCTACAGGGGTGCCCTGGACTGGTAACTGTGCAAGGCTGTCAGCATGCCTGGGAAGAAGGGTGACAGCCATTCTAAGGTGCACTGGTGGCCACCAGCCAAAGGAAGCCCCACACCCATGCATGCAGGACAGGTTAATACCAGCTCTAAGAATATGCCCTCCTGTGATGGAGAATTGTTGCAGAAACCTGCAGAGCACTGGGTAAAGGGGAAACCACTCTTTCTGGGACGATTTCAGTGCAGGAAAACCCAGAGCAAGGTAGGGACCTAGACGGCTTCTCCCAGCCCCTTGCCCACAGAACAGCACCCACACAAGGAGAGGCAGGACTTGGGGGAAGCTGGCTTACGTGGGGCCATCAGTGATGAGGGCCAGGATGTGGCTCATGTCCACCGTGTAGGTCTCCAGGTCGGGGTAGGGCAGTCTGTGGGGCTCCTGGCGCTCCAGCATCTTCTCGTTATCGTACACGAAGAGGATGCCTCCCTGCATGCGGACCAGGTAGCCCAGGTTCGGGGGAGCATCATCTAGACAGTAAGGGTCTTCCTGGGGCAGTGGAAGAGGGTGGAAGTCTGCAAAACAGGACTGAGTGATGGTTAGGTGCCCCCGATCTCCTGAGCTCAAGTGGGCTCGACAGTCACATTCTCGGTGAGGCTTGTGCTGGTCATCCTAAATAAACCCAACTACCTCCCACCCACCCACCCCGCAGCATCTCATACCCCCTTCCCTGCTCTATTTTGTTTCCTTAGCACCTACTTCTATGTAAAATAACTTCACTTAGTTATCTTGGGTAGTATGTGTTTGTTTTGGTCTCTGGTGTATCCCCATTTCCTAGAACATCCCCTGCAACATGGCTGGCAGATTTTTACAATTTAACTGAAATGAGCAGAAGCCTCCCGGGCACTTCAGGGACACCAGGCATTCTAAAAAGGGCAGCTGCGTCTCCTAACACGAGAACAGCAACTGGGACTGCCCAGGGCGTCACTGCTCCAAGTCCTCCCAAGGGGCTAGATGAAGAAGCGCCCCCCACCCACCCACCACCTTCTCCAGAAAAGCACCACCTAAGGCTTGTGTCCCACAGATCAGGGAATGCCAGCGGCAGAGCTGTCTGTCCCCTATGGGTTGAATTAGCCCACGGGAGGCAGAAAACTATTCTTGGCTATTTCCCAGCTATGAGACACTGAGCAAACCACTTTACCTCGGATCCTATCTACTCATCTGAGGATTACAACCCCCTGCCTTAACAGCCTGCTGTGAGGGCTGCGATAGAGGGTATAGGAAAATACTTTGTGAATAGCAATGCCAGACACATAAATTACAGGGCATTATTCTCACAATGACTTTTTACTGACTCCTGATAGTCTCTCCCTCTGGCCAAGGAACAGGTTATGCTGAACAGCAGTGGAACTGGAGGCTTTCCCTCTGCACATCAGCCAACCCCACACACAGTCCATCTGTCCGGATGCCAGCCCAGGCAGGAGGAAACCCTGGAATCTTCATCAAAGGAAGCAACCAATGTGGGTGACCCTCCCCGGAGTCCCCCATCAGTGCTCAGAACAGAATGCCCCTGGCGCAGATGTGAGGCATCACGGGTTGAAGTCACACGGAGCTGGGAACTGATGTGTCCCCATCAGGCACGGCCACAGGTCAGCTCAGGAGTCCCTAAAATGTGCCAGTGGCCTGTGAGACGCAGGCAGTACAACAGTCTGGCTGAAGCCACAGCCTCCACCCCACCACACTCACGTCCAGGACCCCGAGTACTCTTTTCTGTATAAAGTACACACCTGACGGCCATTGCTGTCTGCCTTTGCCCAACATGTGGCAGGTGGTATCAACTTCCCTCAGACAGACAGATAAGTGGGCACAGAAGGGCTGGGATGTACATAGGGCCCCGAGGGGTAACAGATGCTCCAACACAAGGTCTCAGAGCTTCAAGGAAGCCAGAGATGGCACCAACTACACAGGGGGCAGCCTGGGTCGCAGGCACGAGCACAGACCACCAGGCCCCATTGGAACCCCCCACCAACTCTCAATATCAAGGTTTCCTGTTTACAGTCTCTCCCGCCCCTAGGCCCTTCACAGGCCAAACAGATCCCACCGGAAACAGCCTGGCTCTCGCTAAGCTCCCCGCCCCGAACCCCACAGCAAACACATGGCTACCATTTATCGAACACTCACCAGATGCCAGAACTGCACTAACCACTTCACATGCGTTCCTTCACGTACCCTCTTAACAGGCCGAGAGGATAGGTATTGTTAGTATTCCCATTTTACAGATTGAGAAGCTGAGATTTGGAGCAATACCTTGCCCACGAAAGTGGCAGAGCTTAGGTCAGAATATATATAGGTTTGACTCCAGAACCTACTTCTGCCCCAGAACATGTGCCCTGTACTCACCCCCACCCCCAATGCGGCATTTAATGACTGATCGTGTTGTTTTAAATACTCCACACGAGACTGCCTGTCTGCCTGGAAAACTTCCAAGATCCAGGCCAGTTTTCATCTCTCTCCTAACTTCTACAGCTCAGCCCTACGCAGGGTGAGACTCAATCTTGCAGAAGCCAGCAAACTCAGTGTAGAGAAAACTAATACCAGGACCCTGTCCTTACAGTACCATCTGGGAGAAATACGTCCAGCTGGTAAAAAGTCCTGAGCAACCCTTGGGCCATGCATCACTTGAAACCCCACGTGCAGCCCAGCAGCGTACCTGGGAGGACCTCTGCCAGAGGTGCTGTGTCGGCCTGCGGATGACCCAGGTACTTGGCCGTGGTCCGCGGGAAGCGGTGATAGGCGAGTCGGGTGTACTTCTCCCGGATCATCAGGGCCTTGGCCAGGCTCTTGGCAGCCTGCTCATAGTCCTCCACAGTGATCTGCAGAAAAGAGTTCATGTAGCCAGCTGGAGACCGCTGTCCTTAGCAAGCTCTGCTGCAAGGCTGGCCCTTGTCTGGTAGCCGGCAACTTGGGTTTTGGGAGCGTTCCCACCATTCTCTGACTAATAAGAGCGGTTCATTGTTTATACAAACACCCTGCTCACACAAACACTCTGGTTTAGGCTGAACACCTGATTTCCTTCTGGGAGTCTGAAATGTGGGAGGATATGCTATGCAGATGTGTGACCAGCTGCAATAAAATCTTTGGGCGCTGAGTCTCTAATGAGTTTCTGTGGTAGACGACACTTGACACATATTGTCACAACCTGATGCTGAGGAATTAAGTGCGTTGTGGTGATTCCATTGAGAGAGGGCTTCCTCCAGACTCCGCGCGGGGGGCCTGGTCCCTGGGGTGATTTTGCTCTACATCCTTTCACTGTAATAAATCCTAGTGAGTACAGCTATGTGCCGAGTCCTAGGCATCCTCCTAGCAAATCACTGACCCGGAGGTGGACTCGGGGACCCCCAACACAGGAGGAGAGTTAGGGCTGCTGGGAGGGAGGCGGGCAGTCCAGGCTGTACACCCCAAGGCCAGCCCCCAGTGCTGTTGATTAAACCTGCTGCTGCACCTAGCACACGAAGAGGTAAAGCTTGGACATTACGCCTCATGAGGGTATCCTCACTTTCAGCTGAGAAAATATATGGGCCCTTTGGAGGTAAAAATAAAAATTTCTTCAGGCTCAGTGTGCTGCTATGCCATCCCCAGTCTTCCGATTCATCTGTCAATCACCCCACGTCACTCAGACAACAAGCACTTATTGACACGTGTCACGTGCCAGACTCTTTCCATAGAAATTATTTGGTTCTCACTGGAACCCATTTTACAAACAGGGGAACCGAGACCCAGAGAGCATAAATCCCTCGCCAGGAAGTCACAAAATCAGAGTCTGATCTGATCGATCCCCAGCACCCAAGGATGTCTGCTTTCCCAGAGCTGCCTTGGTGTTCAAAGATGAATGAGATAAACTCCCACCTTCCAGTGGGCTCATTAAGCTTAGTCTGTTTGGGAAGGACGCGTGTGGCAGAATCTGAATGTGCTTGGGGAGACAAGCAGCTAAACAGTCACAACAGCAGATACGTGCTGCAGGAGCAGGGGGACAGAGGCAGGAGGAGAGAAACGTGGGGAGGGCTGAGGCCTGACGGTGTCCTCCTCTGCTTTAATTAAAAAGTCACTTTAGTTTTGGAATATTTTAAACATACAGACAACCACTGAAGAAAATATGGCAAACGCCCCTGTATCTTCCTTCCAGAGCTAACAATTTTAATATTTTTCATCATTGTTTCAGATCTCTTATACGTATGAATGAATAAATCATCACAGACACAGCTAAAACTGCCCTCCTCCCTCCCCTACCTGACTCCATCCTCAGAGGAAGGAAGTCGGTGTATATATTTTCCATGCACGTTTTTATACTTTTACTCAATGTTACTTGTTGTTTTTTGCTAAGTAAATAGCTTCTCCTTCCCTGACTCCAAGTGTCCCCATGAAGGTGTGTTGATTCCATTTTAGCCCTTCCAGGGGATGGCTTCTGAGAGCAGCCAAGAGTAGGTGAGCAGACACAAACACCTTAGACAAAAATACAGCACTGCCAACGACAAAGCCAAACACTTCATCTGCAGAACCAATGGACTCGGCACAGCAAGGGGCTCAGGCCATAGCTGAAGATATCGGAGAGTGTGCTCAGGACCCCAGTACACCAGCGGCCACCAACCCACCTGCAGGCACCACAGGCCTCGTGCCTGACAGCAGACCCACTGGGGGCCAAGGAGAGCCACGAGGTCAGCCTGCCTGTCACAGACTTGGAGCTCTCTGGGACCAACCACCCAGTTCAGGGGCCCGATGCCCTGCAACATGCCAGCCAGGACACTGACCGAAAGAAGCTAGTTAGTGCCCCAGGCCAATGTCCTTCCTTACAGCTAACTGTCAGCTCACCTTGCCTCCCCCTCTCCACTGCTTTGCCCATGTGCCAAAGGCTGGGTGGACACCAAGGTCTCCTGGTCAGGATGCTGCATCTTCAGATAAGGCCTGCATTGTTTCCAGTCCGACCAAAATTCCCATCCATAGGCACTTAAGTAAGATATTGTACATCCACATAGTGGAATACTATGCGTTTGTAAAAAAAAAAAAAAAAAGAACAAGGAAGTTCTTTATCTATTGATATGGCATTATCTCCAAGATGTACCGTTAAGTGAAAAAAAGCTAGGCTTGTTTGTGTAATGTGTATAGTAAACTACCATTTGTGTACAAATAAATAAACTATGTGTACATTGTTAATTGTAAAGTAGACCGGCCATCTATGAGAACACACAAAAAAAGAAAACCAAGGGCTACCTCTGAGAAAGGGAATTGGGTGGCTGGAAAACGGATATAATTTTTGTACATTTTAAGTTTTATACCATATGCAAGGAGTCTTTATTACCCAGCAAATAATATATGTTCTTATAGCTAGGGGAAAATTTGTAAGAAGGAAAGAGGAAAAAAATAACAAGGCCAACTGAGGCACGAGCAGTAGGTTGAGGGCCAGGGAAAGAGAACCAAACTTAACCTTGGCACTATCTGTAGTGATATTTCTCTTCCTGAAGTAAGCAATAAAAATGCATCATCCTACCCGATGAAATTAGCACATTTTCAGTGACTTAGTTAACTGACTCAGTGTATAAATCAGCCTGTTGACTTTCTCATCGAGACTCTCTCTCCCTGTGGGGTGGGGGCGCTAGGCTATATTTAAGGATACTGGGCCTACGCATGTGGGAAGGGCCGAATCAGCAAACAAATCAACACAAGGGCTGGGAATGATACAAGGCCCAAGCTGGCCCCTTCCTCGACTTGCAGGGGTGTCCAACCTTTTGGCGTCTCTGGGCCACACTGGAAAAAGAGTTGTCTTGGGCCACACATTAAATACATTGCAACACATAATCACAAAAAACATAATCTCATAATGTTTTAAGTAAATTTACGATTTTGTGTTGGGCCACATTCACAGCCATCCTGGATTGCATGTGGCCCAAGGGCCACAGGTTGGACACCCCAGGCACTACAGGGTCAGAGAACACACAGAACTGAGAGACCATGGCCATGGTGTGCCAGCCCATAGCCCTATGCCCTCTTTACAGGGATAGGCAGCACCCTAGACACACCCACACCCCACACCTCAGCCAGGGCCCTTCTTTTCTGATTCCTGTGCCTCCTGTCCACTACCTCCCAGACACCCACAGACCAGGCCGGGCTTCGGGGCTGGGAATAACCCCAACGGCCCAAGGGACCCTGGCCTCTGCACAAGGCACATACAACTCCCAGGGGCACCCACAGAGAGCGGAGAGTGGGAGACACCTTACCCCGGCACAGTAATCCCCGCTGATGGTTACCCGCTGGTACTCGGGCATGGCATAGGGCGCTGGCACGGCCTGGGAAGGTGCTCCAGGGAGCACAGGGGTTGAGGGAGACTTGGCTGGAGTGGCTGTCGGGGGGCCCTTCCAATCTTGCTGCGTTGGCATTTGCAGAGACAGGGACTGGGACCGAATCATCTTGAAACTTTTCTTTCTAAAAGCCAAGGACAAGGAGAAGTGGGAGACATGAGTAGCTAATTGGGGCAAGTGATAAACAGTCTTGTTATGCACATGGCAGGAGAATTTTGCTCTGATTAATCACTGATGCTGGCCCTGCCGTTAAGATCTAATTATTTGTGTCTTGCTCTTACACACATCTCTTTGCATAAGATACAGAACAGCCATCCAGACACCTATCCCCGTGATCACTGAGAATGGCCGTGGGCTGTTTGCACTGCACACAGAGCATCAGAGTAGGCAGCATCTCAGCAGACAGAGAGCAGGCCACCAAGGACAGGAGAGGTAAGGACAATGTCACGTCAACCAGCATGCTATCTTCAGATAACCCAAGCTCTGGTCTCAGCATATGAACAGTCTCAGGGAGACTATGAACAGGCTCACAGAGACAAGTTACACTGTACTTCAGAGAGTTACAGATTTGAGGCCCTGGGGCCAGGAAACATCACAACGATGGACCAGTCCCACCTGCTTGTTTCATAAAAGAAGTGTCAGGGACCCAGAGATGGGAAAGGGCTTACTCAAAGCGCCCAGGCAAGGTGGCAGCCAGCCCTCGGCCTCCCCTTTCCCTGGTACCTGCTCTACCCTGTCACCACTGCTGCTCCTTCCTCCAGCCCGACACATGTGCCTTCCCAGCTGCTTCTGCTGGCCAGACACAGACCGGTCTCTCTGTTATGAAAAACGGATTAATTCAGCATCAATTTCAGCTCCCTCTGGACATGTCCTCTTGGCACCAAAGAATGACTTCACAAACTCTTGGAGAAGTGGCCACAGCAAGGTTGGTTTTAAATGCTACAAGCTCATGCTTATTTGCGATGCTGATATGTGAATACGCACCTTCCTCATTAACTAAGCAGTCACATTTCAAATGACACCACCCTAGGTCCTAGGATCCCAGGATGGGAGGTAAAAGCAGAGAGCCGAGGGCCTGAGCCCTCCTCTCTCCCGTGTCTCCTGTCTCCAGTGAAACACAGCCCCCTAGCATTGCCAACCAGTGGTGCCTATGCCAGAAACAAGAAGTACATGCCCTACCTTGTGCCAGAGGGCCCAGCAGCCTCGTGGGTATTTATCCCACCACAGCTAGGGCCTACAGCCACCAGCCAAGGACTTGGTGACAACTGTGACCCACCAGAGACCACCACACCCCTCCATTTCTCTAGGCACCTGTAACATCTATACAGTGTGGAGAAATTGGTTAATCTCTAAAAGAGTCACATGGCTCACAGGAAGCAGCTGTCTTCTTCCTGGCTCTCGGCCAGGTTTCCTCACAGACCCACTGACTGTTTTTCAGGAACCACAGTTCCTTTTCCTGTTTATACACCCACCACTTGCCATGGCTCAGTTCTCTGGGGACGAGACTGTTTACACCTGGAAAATAGAGGTGACCACTCCCCAGGAGTCTGTTTTGCCCTGCCCCAGCCCTGCATAACAGGTGCACTGGGTTGTTTGGGAAACTCAGCCTGAATGAACTCCAGGAGCTTCCCGCCCAGGCTTCCCCCAGTCTGCTGTCCATTCATCACACAGAGCTGGGTCAAGGAAGATGCCAGCTCCTGTCAGTCCATCATCACCTCGACTAATGAGGTTCTCACTTTGCCATTGTTTGGACAGTCACACTTAGAGGAAGAGCCATTACTTTGGGCTGCCTCTCACATTCTGACAGGCTCCCCTGGGTCCCATAGACTGGTTTCTGTGTCGCTCACATGCCTGCCAGGTCACTGTTCTTAATCTCTATGCCAACTTCTGCACATGTCCCAGCCAGTGCAGTAGGATGGCTGGTCCTGCTGAAGAGAAGCAAGGTGACATGTAAGGTGAGCAACTGGTAAGAATGGTTAAAAAAAAACAAAACCCACACACAATGATCAGAAAGCTGGAAGGCTGACTAAGCCAACACCCCACCAGGCTTGTCCTAGGAATGTTCGTATTCTTCTGCCCAATGACAAAGCCAGTATCCACCTGCTAATGTCCAAAGAATTATCCTTGAAGACATCCGTGGCTCCAGTCTTGGTCTTCAGGTGAGCCTCAGATGCCACATGTGAACATCCATGGGCTGGAGCTCAGACTTTGCAGGCACGAGGCTTGACAACAGAGTAGCCAATTCCTCCTCAGGACCCATCACCCAGAGCAAGGACTTGGAACAACCAGAGCTAACCCCGAAGCTTGTATATCAGAAAATTGGGAAAGCTCAATGGAGCCCAAGGAGAGGGCCCTGTGTTCCCTTTCTCTTGCTGTATGACAAGCTGCCACAGCTGGATGGCTTCAAGCAACACCCACTCACTGGCTCATAGCTCTACACAGCTGGAGTAGGTGAGAAGTCTGGCTGGGCATGGCTGGGCTCTATGCTCAGGGCATTAAAGGCCAAAATCAAGATGTTGGCCACACTTAGCTCTTTTCTGGAAACTCTGGGAGGAAATCCACTGCCAGGCTCATTTAGGGTGTTGGTAGAATCCAGTCTCGTGTGGCCATAGACTGAGGTCCCTCGTTCCTTGCTGGCCAGCACCCTGCAAAGGGGTCACTCGCATACTTGCACACAGACCTCTCCATCTGCAAAGCCAGGCATAACACGTGGTGCTGGTGCTCCGAATCTGACTTCCTCCTCTATAACCAGCCTAGGGAAGCTCCCCACTCGAAGGGCTCATGGGATTAGGTGAAGTTTGCCTGGTAACTTCCCTATCTGGAGGTTCCCCGTGCCATCCAGCACAGCATAATCCCAGGAGCACTGTCTCATGATGTTCAAAGGGTCTGGAGATTACAGAGGGACATCTTTGGGGGGCCATTTTAGAAATTCTGCCTACCGTAAGCCCGTATCTCATGTGCATCCTATGTAACTGAGGCTCAGCCAACAAGGGTGAGATCAGCAGCTGTGTGTGTATATATGTGTGCGTTTGCACACATGTCCTTCCTTCCCTCTCAAGGCTATCTGAATCCCCATGTGCGTCACAACGATAAAAGCTTACCATAACCTGAATCATAGAACCATGGGGTCTCCTGGCTGCAGAGGACTTTAAAGATGACATACTCCAACCCTCTCATGAAGACAGCTTTTGCCTGAATACCTCTAGTAACAGAGAACTCACTACATTTCTGAATAAGACATCAGCATTCAAGCATTACTCAAAAAACATTAACCAAGCACCTACTCTGTGCCAGGCCAGTGCTAGGCACATAAACACAAGGTAAACAAAATATGATCTGTTGCCACTATTAGAAAGCACTTCCTTAGGATGGGCCAAGATCTGTCTGTTTACAGTCCCACCTGTTGCACCTCGTGCTACCCTGGGGCACCAGAGTAAGCCAGCTCACTCTGTCCCAGCTGGCACACCCCCTCCTTTCCCACCCCCATGTTCACCTGGCCAAAACACACTCCTGCCAAAAGAGCTGGCAGGGTGTGGGGCTATGAGGGCACCAGCTGCAGGCCAAAGCCAGAGAGCCCGAAGGGCCAGGGAGCAGCTCCGTCCTCCTGAGCTACAGAGACCTTCTTGTCTGACCAGGTTGTCAACACAAGATGATGAACAGCACACCTCAGCTGTTCTGATGCCCCCACCTGCTCTATGGCCCTTGGCTGCCCCTGCCATTCACTGTGTTCCCACCCTTACCCTCCCTCACTCTTTAGCTGTCCTCAGCTTCTGGGAACCAAGCGTCACAGAGGCTTTGATTGTAACATTTGATTAATACACTAAGCCTAGGTTAAGAACCAGGGCCCTCCTTGCTTCACTAGAGAACCATAAGCTTCTTCCCAGGGGCCTGTGAAGCCCACTGCCCTGTGTACTCTGCCCAGAGGGCTTCCAGGCAGGGCGGGGCACCAGAGCAAACCTTTCCCCAAAGGCTCTTGACCAATGTGCTGTGATTCAGGGGGCCACAGGTTGACCTGACTCCATTCAATAAACTACCATGTGCCGGGCCCTGGGGTACATGGACAGAGAAATATAACCCCTGACCCCAGAGGCCGACTAGTGCCCTACAGCACAGCATAATCCCAGGAGTGCTGTCTCATGATGTTCCAAGTGTCTGGAGATTAGAGAGGGGCATCTTTGGGGGCCATTTTAGAAATTCTACCTCCCATAAGCCCCTATTTGTGTGCATCCTATACAACTGAGGCTCAGCTGACAAGGGTGAGAACAGCAGCTGTGTGTGTGCATATGCGTGTGTTCACACACATGGCCTTCTTTCCCTCCCAAGGCTATCTGAAGCCCCACGTGCGTCACAACACTAAACGCTTACCCCAACCGTCATCTGAATCAGAACCACTGATGGCGGGACAGTTCAAGAGATTGTGTCACTGTCTGCACACAGTGTGGTCGGTGTGGCGAGAAGCCCTGGATATTTCGGGATCCCAGAGGAGACGTCTAATCCAGACTGGGGGTGGGCACAGGGGAGTAGCAGGGTCAGAGAGGGGGAGAGGGACATTCCAGAATTGGGAGGTTTGTTTGAACCCCTCCCACACACACACTCACACCATTCTGGCAGTGCCTACCACTCCAGATGAAATACTAGAAAGATTCAAGGCAAGCATCACAAACACAGCACTGGTTTTATTAACAATGTGAATCTGAATGCCATTAGGTGGAAGAGGCATTCCCCACTTCCACAGGCTCGGCTGCGCCTACCGCTTCCACTGCCACTGCACTGATTCACGTGGAGGGGAGAGTTGAGGAGCTGATACCTTCTCTGCGACTGAGACCAGAGGTCCCCATCTATCCTCAAAGGAGAAGGTGGAAATAGCGGACCAGAACGCACATGATGGGCTTACAGGAAGGGTAGGGGCCGGGGGTGGGGGTAGGGTGGGCGCTGACACCCCACAGACAGCACTTGCCGTTCCACCTGCACCTGCAGGCCAAGTGACCTGCCACCGGACCCACAGCCTCAAGCCCAGTCTGTCCCTTCACTTTCCTCTGATAGATAACCAACCCTCCCCTACTGCTGTCCTCCCTCCCCTCCCTCCAGACCAAAGGTAAGTCTTCATTCACCTGCCTCCTCCCTGTCTCCTTTTCCCCAGTGCTTCCCAGCTGCCCTTCCTCCCAAAAGAGCCCCAAGGTCAAAGATGCTCCATTCTCAATGTGAAAAGCAGATGAGTTAACTTTTTCAAACAAAGTTCCTTTGTCAATGGCCCTGAATCAACAAGTTACCAACTCCTGACTGAAGAAGTTTCATAAAATAAAATGATGGGCTATGCTCAATTCATAACAAGCATCTGTTTATCTACTTTACTACATACATTCTCAAGGAAGCAGCTGTTCTGGACAGCTAAAGATTTTTCAGATAAAGTCTGTCCCCTTTACACATTCATTTTTAAAAACTGCAGCTTCAGTGTGGCTTTTTAAAACACCAATCATAGTTCCTGTATCTTAATCCGAGCATGCTGAACACAACCTAAAGTTCTCTGATGACTCAGGGTCATCACTGTATGATCCAGTCACCATCTTCGAGGCATTTTGCCCTGAGGCTGCTGGACTTCGAATTCTTCAGAACTGGGGGTGTTCAGCCTGCAGCCCTCGGGTCGGTCGCATGCGGCCCAGGGTGGCTACGAATGCGGCCCAACGCAAAATCGTAAATTTCCTTGAAATCTTTTTTCACTCATCGCGTTTCATTAGTGTTTGTGTATTTAATGTGTGGCGCAAGACAACTCTTCTTCCGGTGTGGCCCAGAGACACCAAAAGGTTGGACACCATGCATTAGCTCATTTCATTCTCCTAAGATGGGTCCTTGCGTTTGGCTCTTTGTGCAGATGGGAAAAGGGCTCCTGCAGTTGGGAGCCTTGCCCAAGGCCCCTCCACAGTAACAGGTGGGGCTATCATTTGGACCCCAGGGACTGGATCCACAGCCTGGACTCCTAATCCCTATCATCTCTTCTGTGACCCCATCTCTAGAAGTCCTTCTCTCACCCTAATTTGCTTCCTTAAATTCGTTACCAGATAAGATAACCAAGCTTGTTAGAATCTGTGTAAAGTAATGATAAGTAGGAGATGGGATGGGAGTATCGGGGGGGTGACAGCTAAAAGACATGGGGTTTCTTTTGGGGATGGAAAAAATGTTCTAAAATTGGTTGCACAACTCTGAGAATATAATAAATACCATTGAATTGTATACTTTAAACGGCTGGAGAGTACGTTATATGGATTATGTGGAAGACATAGGAGAGGCGAGGGAGCACTAACATGCATTTTGGTTGCTCAGAAATTTTTCCTGTTGTCAGTGTTGGCTAAGCTCCAATTCTGTACTGCTGTTGGGGTAGGTGACCACTGGCTAGGTAACAGGACAAGATTCAAAACAAACAAAGGATGGCTTCTGGGCACCACTAGGCTTTCCCTGTATTCCTGTCTTTGCCTCCTGACTTTGATTCCATAGCGAGTCCACCCTCCCTCACACCTTGAGCCAGCCCCGCAGCCCCTAGACACCTGGACCATGTCATCTCCCGCAGGAGGCAGGGCCCTGTAGCAAGCTGTCCCTGCTGGCCTCTTGATGGGGGCCTGGCCCGTAACAACAAGCGCTTCTGTGAGCCGCCTGGAGCTCTGGCTCTCTGGACTCGGCCCCCAGGTCTGGAAGGCTGATGTGTGAGCCTGGCTTGGTTCTTACAGCGACTGGACTCCTCCACAGCAAGCCGCCATGTTTTAGGTGCTCGTCATTCTTACTCCCAGACCATGTTTTTCTTCTTTTTTGTAAGAAGCTGTTTTACTTCCTGGTTCTAGCTTATGCTTGTGCAATAGTCTTAGAATAGTTCTTTCATTGTTGTTTATTGTTGTTGTTTTAATGAGAGAGAATAAGAAAAGGGTGGTAAAAATAAAAAATAATTTAAAAAGCCTTCTCCAAACCCCAGGAATATTCAGGCTTATGAATAAGGAGCCAGGGCGAGGGAGGGCTTTTTCAAAACTGGAAGCTTCACCTCCTGTCACCATCTGAAACACAAATCTACCAACTCTGCATATCTGGAGACCTGCTGCTGGCTTCAGGCCTGTGGGCTCCTGGCAGGAGGGCGCCATATCACCACTTATATTTCAGAATGTCAGGGAGGAGCTAGAGGTGAAGAGGAAGCTGAGGAGAAAGGTCCTCCACAGAACTGCCCACATCTGAATGCTTGCAAAATGGGACCTCTACTGCACAGTGAGACTGAAAGACAAAACTGGGGGGTGCACAGCCCCAGAGGACACTGATACATTGGACAGGGAGGCCAGGGATCAGGCTGTCATTTGTGGAAAAAAAAAAAGGGGGAGGGTGGAGCTTTGGCTCAGCTTCCCCCCCACTTCATTCAGAAGCTGGCAATTCTTTCCTGGGGAACAACACCCAATGTCATTCCAGTGTCATGGTTCCGGACGGCACTAAAGACCCCACCCCTGACTAACCAGGGGAGGGCCTCGTGGTCAAAATGCAGGGTTCTGCATTCAAAAGACATGAATTTAGTTTCTGCTCTGTCACTTACTCACTATGTGTCCTTGTGCAATTTAATTTCTTGAGCTTTGGTTTTCTAATCTGCAAAATCGAGGTCATAAGAATGTCCACTTGCTGAGCGTGATGTGGGGATTCCGGAATGAAAGTAAACGGCAGAGCCCAGCACTTCGCCCACAGCAAGAAGCAGCCGCTCCTGCTGCCCGTCTGCATCTTGGCAGCAGGAAGTGCAGGGTGAACATGCGCATGGGGCTCACTGTAACCCAGGCACTGTCCTCAGCCTTTTGCAGGTGTTAATTCCCTCATTCCTCACAACACCTCAGGAAAACAACTACTATTACCATCTTCATTGTGTACATGAGGAAGAAACTGGGGTACAGAGATATTTCCTAATTTGTCCAAGGACACAGAGCATACTAGTGAGTGGCAGAACACAAAGGTCCGGGAAGCTGCGGCCACTCTGATGTAATGCCTGTGGTGGCCATGGGGAAACAGGACATCTCTCCTCCACTGCGCATCCGCGGCTCACCAGCACAGGCCAAGTCCTGGGCTGGGTCCTAGGGGTGCGGTGGGAGCCAGATACAGTCCTCAGGGAGCCAAAGGGGCAGAGGGAGGCAAACCGAGACCAACGCAACCTAATAAGTAGGGACGGAACAACATTTCTGGAGAGGAGTTTGCAGAGGAATTTCTGGAAACCACGAAGCACCATTTGGATGGAAAGGAAGAAGGCTTCCATTGCGCTGTTAGCCTGGATATTGATAAGAGAACAATCTCTTTTTACAGAGGTCAGCCCGGTGGTGCACTGTAATGGAAGCTGGAGTCAGAAACCCCTTATTCCTGGTGATAAAAAAAAAAATGCCAGGACTCCTCATTATTAAAGGTCTGAAATGATCAATTTATAAGACACAGCAGGTCCTACAGACCCATCAGTCCATAGAGTCGCCCTCTGTTAAGCCAGTGTAGTGTGGACAAGGGTCTCTGCAGTCATGCCCTCCTTAACCCACCAGAGACGGCCATGCTGCTGAGCCTGGGGCCGCCCCGCCTCTCCGAATACAAGGCTGGCACTCAGAGGTAGCCGATGACACAACAACTCCTTCATTTTATAGGCTCACAGCCCCTCTGAGGAAGAAAAGCAAATATTTTATGGGTGGTGAAGCTCTGTTCTTGCCTTTCTACCAATACTTGCCTTTTTACTTCCTTACAAAAAGAAGTTAAGACTGGAATCCTATACTACCAAGCAAGGAAGAGACTTGCCTTTAAAAATAAAGAGGTACTTTAGGAAGAACCTGATCGCTGACCAGGTTGCAGAAAAGTCCCCAGTTCCACTGCGTTAGCTATCAAGGTGTGAAGTGTGCTGGCCAGACAGGCACCCAGCTACAGCCCCTCTAGACACTTCATCGGAGCTTTCCCACTCTTTAACTCTGCCCTCCCAGGTGAGATGAACTGGGAAAAAGTGAGGGCTTCCCACCACACTCGGACTAAGATCTAAACTTCTTATCAGAGAGCACAAGGCCAGTCTGACCTGATGCCTGAGGTCATGGCTCTCACCCTTTTAACCACACCTCTGCCCCATGTGGGCCTTGAAGATTGAGGGCCTTTGTCCTGGCTCCTCCCCTGTAAGGCTCACACCCAGCTCTACCCAGGCTAGTTCCATTACACCCTTTAAGTATCAGCTACAATGTCACCTCCTCCAAGAAACCTTCCCTAAATACCCCATCTGAAGAAGGACTATCCACCTCTCGCCCCAACACACACACACCTTTTCTTTCCTTCTCTCAACTCCCATTCATCTCCTTCATAGCACCTGGCCTGGGCCTAGGCCTGGGCCTCTTTGTCCTCAGATCCACTCCTCACCCTCCCGTGCTTCAGCTATGTGTCAGCTGGTTCCTGGCTAGGTTCGGCCAATGGAAATCACCCGGGAAGCTGGAAGATGTCCTGCATCTCTCTCTGCTCTGGGAGGCATCTCTGCACCTATAGCTTTGCCTCCTTGGCTCCAGTTTCCCTTGGAAAAGCCACTGCAGTTCCAACTTCTCCACCCTGGGCTCCAGCAACTCCATCTCTTTCTACTGTCTCTCCAGGGTAGGGTGGTAGCTGCTTTCCACTATGTCTAAAGTCTGGCTGCCTCCCACTCCTCTGCTTGTCTTCTCAGTTCTCCACCACCTCTGTTACCAACTCTCTGCATTACAATCCCATTTCCAATACTCAAGTGGTTTCTGTTTTCCTGATTAAACCCTGACTGACACAGCACAAAACTTATTTTTTAATTAATTTGTCCAGTTACTTAATTATTATCTAGACCAACTGTAAACTCTATAGGCCAGGGACTACATTGCTCTTATTCGTTATTACATCCCCATTGTTCAGCACAGAACCTGGTAAATAATGAACTAAGTTAATAATGGAAAGCACTATATTTTGTCATGCATAATGTGCTCCCATGTATACTGCGCACCCACGTTTTTAGCCCAAACTTCCAGGGGAAAAAAATCTTCTGTTTTAATTTTTTAATTTAATTATTTATTTATATTTAGAAACAAAACCAATTATCGTATTCCAGGGTATTATTTTGCATATGAATACCGTTATTGCTTTCTAGAGTTACACTTTTAATGCATAAGCAAAAATAAAAGAATTAAAAACATTTATATAGAAAAGGAATTAGTACTACCCATGTATAACGCACATCCTTATTTTTCCCTAAAAAATTTGGGCATAAAAGTACACATTATACATGGCCAAATATGATACTAGTCAAGTGATGAAAAGAAGCAAAATTTATATTTCCCCCAAAATCCTCAAATTTCCAAAAAGAAAATGGAAATCTCATTTGGAAATGGTGTGTATTTATGCACTTAATTTATTATTAAAACAAAGATTTATTATTAAAGCAAAGAGAGACTGGGTTTTTTTCATCTTTTCAACCAACCAACCAGAGGCACCAAAGTGCCCTTCAAGAAATAAGTGGGGGTTTTCGTTAGGAAATAAACTCAGCTCCCATGGACAGGCCAGTTCCCATGAGCCACCTCATCTCAGGACAAACACCCACAGTCTGCCTGGGTCTGCACACCAGTGCACACGGCAGCTGAGTCGTGGGGACAAACCTTTTCACGGTCTCCAGAGACTCCTGCTCCGCCAGCTCCCTCTGCAGCTCCCTCTCCTTGGCCTCCTTCTGGCCAATGGGGCAGTCCTCGGGGACAGTGAAGAGGGACAGGGCATCTTTGCTGTCCTCTTCTCGGAGCACTTTAGCAAACACCTTCTCGGCCAGGAGCCGGACTTGCTCATCCACCTCAGAGATGTTCAGCTTGGGAAACTGGCGCGGCATCTCGGCTAGCAGAAAAAGAACAAGCGTTAACCTCCCTGGATTACTGGGTGGCCCGAGTCACCCGTATGGGGGAAGAGAAGGTATCGAAATAAGGGCCACACCCCCAGTCCTAGGAGTCAGCTGTGCATTTGGGAGGTCCCCTGACCAAACCCAGCATGTTAATTTTTAAAACTAGCTCAACAATAATTGGATGAGAAGAGCGTAGGGACACTTACATTTCATAAGAAATGAAGTGTTTGGAAGTCAAAGAATGAAAGAATGAACCATCCGACTAAGTGTGCCTTCATCTGCCTGGCCTCAGGGAGTCCGCAGCACACTGCAGCCCGGCCTCTGCCGGCTTTGTTTCCCCCGTGGAGAAGGGGAAGGAGGGGTCAGCACCTTCCTCCTGCAGATTACAAGGGGGCCGTTCCAGGCCAGGCGCGACAATGACCAGACCTCACTCCCACTGCACAGAGTGGAAGGCCAAAGCCCAAAGGGTTTAATATTTAACTTAAGGTCCCACAGGATGACAGCAGAGCCCTGGGGAATCCAAGGCTGAATTCTTCATCACATAAAACAAGGCCTTTTTTGGAAAAGAAAGAATTTGCGATCATTGTTCCACCATCTTCCAAGCCCTCTGGAAATCCTACCAAGACACAGCAAATAAAATACAGTAGTCCCCCTCCATCCATGCAGAATACATTGTAAGACCCCCACTGGATGTCTAGAACCCCAGAAAATATTGAACTATGATTTTTCCTATACACACACGTCTATGGTAAAATTTTATTTATAAAGTAGGTACAGAGGGAGATGAAAAACAATAAGTAATAATAAAATAGAACAGTAATAATAATATACTGTAGTAAAAGTTATGTGAATGGCTTTGGGACCATTATTAAGTAAAACAAGGGTTCCTTGAACACTTTTACTGCAAGACGGGTCGATCTGATGACTGGGAAGTTTAAGTGACTCACGGGCATGAAGTGCCTACAGCGTGGAAACGCTGGACAACAGGATATTCGCACCCCTCCGTGGGACAGGGCAGGCCAGCACGAGACTTCATCATGCCACTCAGAATGGCGTGCAATTTAAAACGTGCGCACTGTTTGTTTCTGGAGTTTTCTATTTACTACTTCCATACCACAGTCAACTGTGGGTGACTGAAACCACAGAAAGGAAAACTGCAGATAAGAGGCGACTACTCTAAAGGTTTAGAGTCAGGGATACTCTTTACCTTTCACAGCCCAGCTGAGAAGTCACTTCCTCAAAGAGTCTTGCCGTTACCCGTCTGTCTGCCCACTGGTTTCTTACTACCAGTAGCTGGCTTACATCACCTGGTTGGTTCCTTTCTTTTCTGTTTTTCTGCCTTTTTTGCGGAGGAGGGTCTTTTTTTCCATATTTACATAGCACTTAAGTACATTCTGCCTTTATACTTATTCACTCAGTGAATCCTCTTATTCCCATCCTACAGATGACAAAAGGGAGGCACAGAGAGCTCACTTGCCAGGGTCACACGTTATTAGTAAGTGAGCAGAAACTTACGCTGTTCTCAGCCTTGGCTCCCCTGTCCTAGTCCTCTCTGAGTCTCTGCCCAGGGGTGTGAACCCAGCATGTGGTCCCATCTGTACTTCTAACTGCTAAGCTGTCCTGCTTCTCTTGGTCCATCTGGGTGTCAGGGCTGGTGTCCCCACTGTCCCCAGCATCAACACTTATGGCACCGGTGAATACTGCATCCTCTCAACAGCCATCTCAGCAGGAGCGGCTCTGGAAGAAGTTTCCTGTCTACCTCCTACCACAGTTTCTTTAGGGAAGGTTTAAAGAGAGAAGTGGTTTTGTCAGCCCAACAGATACAGATGAAGGTGAAATAGCGCCCAGTTGCTGTCTGGCAGGAAGAGGAAGCAATTACAGGGGAGGGGGGACTCTCGGAGCAACCCTGGGAGCATCATTCTCTGTCTCTCACCATTTTCTCAGCTGTGAGATAAAGGGACAAGGCTAAGTGGTCCCTAAGGCCTCTCAGTTCTAAGAGGCATAATTCTAGGTACCAGAGAGGTTTCCAGTGCCCAGGAGGTTCGCTGCTCAGGTCTTCTCTGCAGCACGTGGGCCTAATTCATGACACAGACAGGAAGGAAGAAAGACGCTAGTAACGGGCAGTCAAAGAGTATCTGTGGGCCCCTCACCTGTGAAACCAATTACATCCTCCCCTCCCCCCGGGACCCTGCCTTTCCTGGGCCTCTCTCACTCTCAGGGGAGTGAGGGGGAGGGAGCTGGTTCCGGCAGAGCCACCTCGACACGCAATTGTGTTGGTCTGGTGTGGCAGAGACCCAGACTACAGCCGAGGCCCGACCTGCAAAGAGGAAGAGGAACGGGCTGCCTGGAGATCGCCACATCCTGATAGCAGAGAGAAGAGGAAGCTGGAAGCCATCAGAGCAGAGGCTGGGAGAAGAAGGTGACAGGAGAGAGGAATGGAAAGAAAAAGAACTAGACCCAGGAGGAGCTGTTCGGTCAGAACAAATCTGGACCTTCACCTCCCAACCCTACAGCCACAGGTCAAGGGCAACATGGCAAAACCACACATCGCATCTCAGAGGTAAACATCCAGTAGCCCCAGGTAAGGAGCAGCCAACGCCAGGAAGCAGCCATACCATTGAACATTTTCTAGAAATTGTCTCTAAGAAAAAAAGCTGAAGGAAGGAAAAGGCACAATGATGTTTATACGCATAGCTTTAAAATGTCCAAATTAGAGCAAATGCACTTGAAAAAAATGGTGAAGTAGCCAAAATCATAATTATGAGGACAGTGCAACCATATAAAATACCTTCCAAAACAGCAGTAAGTGAAAAAAATTAGTAAATGAAACGGTACCCGTGCTTTTATTACAATGGTATGAAAATGTGTCCCCTTGTGGACAAGGGCTGTAAGAGAGCCACACACTCAAATGGCAGGATTGCCTGTGGGAGAGGCAATACCTGAGTTTGATCATTAACGCTGTTATAATGTCATTTTAACAAACACAGAGGAGACAGAAAGGAAGTGAAGAGATTGGAGAGTTTATAAAAAGGGAGAAACAGAGCAAAACAAATCGAACTTCAACATCCCAGGCTTTGGCAGCTGTCCCCACCTAACCCACCCACAGGGGGACCGCCCGGAGAGAGATGCACCGCCAAGACCCACCTCTGCATCGGCTCTCGCCCGGGACCGAAGCTGCACGCCACCACCTTCTTATCCCCTATACTTTACCCCCACGAACACACAAAAGTCTGATGCAGCCTCACACTCCCAAGCCCCCGCAGACATGGGCATTTGAGGGGTCCTTTCTGTCTGGGGGCTCTTACACCAGATCTTGCCATGTTCTTCCACGAAGTATCTGTAGGTTGCTCAAGTCAACTAACCATGCTTTTCAAAATGCACCTTTCTGCAAATGCTCCCCTTTTTTCTTTCACTTAAATAGCTTACCTCGGCCTTTTTCAAACAGGGTCCCCTAAGAAGTCGATACTTATTGCTGGTAACACAGCCCCATAGTCAGTTAGAAGGGGGTGCTGCACTCCATAGCCCTTCAACCCAGATTCACAGGGCACATCAAAAACTCCAGGGTCCAAGAGTAGCATTTCCCCACAGAGCCCTCCACTCCATTTTTGTTTTTTTTTTTTTAACAGAACCCATATGAATCTCCTTCAGAGCTACTACCAGTGTCTTAAGTAATTAGTGGAGGCTTCATTCCATGCCTTACTATGAACCAAGCAACCCAGATGGGGTTCTGGGAAAAGTCAGTGGGACTTAGGAACATCCTATACACTTGCTGTCTTCTGGACAGGCTTCCAGACAGTTCCCACCTGCCAACCCCTCCCTCCACTTCTTGTCTCTCTTCTCAGACCTACAGACACAGGGTAGGCCACAGGTCGAGGAAAACCCACTCTGCAGATGCAAAGCAGGGCTTCAGCCCCAGCTGCTTGTTCAAGCCTGATTTTCAACTTTGTTAGCAAGAGCCGGCAGGCTTTGGAGGCTTAACTGTGAATTCGCCAGCACTGGCTAGTGATACAGCTTATCTCACCGTTACATACAACACCCTCCAGCAAGCCTGTAGAAGTGCCCCAAAGTTAAAAGCTATAAAATGCCACTAAATTCAACAAACAATAACTGTGGCACCACAGCCCCTTCAGAAAGGAAGCACAGTGCCACTTAAATGCTCTCCTTACATAATGAAGCTGTTTCCTGCTCTTGCCAGACTCCCATCATCAGAACCCACAACACAGACCTGATCCTGGCAGTGGAGTCTCCATGGCTGCTCCTGAGGATGCCACGCAGGTGACGCTCTCAGGCCAGGGCTGCGTGCTGCCCTGGAGGCTGAGCTGAGTCAATGCATGTGCAGCTAGCTGGGCCCTATTTGCCGTTAATGGGCGGGTGGGGTGGAGGGGGGAGGTCTCTGCTTTGCATATCTGTGAGCAGCCTTGAGCAAGAGCAGGAAAAGTCTGGCCTGGAAATTCTCCCATGAATATGAAACAGAAGTGGAAAATTTCCAAGAGCCCTAAAGGGCTTAGGTCATGCCAATTATCCATGGCTGCTATATCCTGAATGCAGTGTCCTTGCCCTGTCTACAGCCCTCTCCAAAGCAAGAAGCTAAAACCACTGCTGCCCCAACGCAACAGTACTTTCAGCCTTCCTGACTAACCCCAGAAGATAAGCACAGCCTCTCTCTAACATCCAGACCCTTCCTGAAAGCTGAGCAGTAACGTGCAATACCATCACCTTTGCTGCCTCCCCGCAGAAGGCCCCCACCAAAAAACAACCCACCCGAGTACACCCCAGGACTGGCAGGGGAGCTCTGAGTCCAGTCACCCGTATGAGCTCCACCCCACTCCTCATCTAAAAGAGGGAAGGTCTATGAACTGCTCCCTCCTTTCGCAGGAAAGGACAGAGACTCAGAAAGGGGGGTAGCTGAGGCAGGAGCAAGCCAGGATGCAAAGCTGGCATACCTTCTTCCACTCCTTCCTTTCTTCGCCCAAGGAACCTACGCATCACTGGTGACTGGGCAGCCTGACGAGCCCTACCCAAGTGTGACGGCGTGCACATACACACACACCCACACACACACCCCCCAAGTATGTCCCGCCTCGCCCACCTGAGCCCATCCTCCCCACCCTCTCCTTACGGCTGCCCGAGGCATCCACGTGGGCCTCCAGCTCTGAGAAGCCGCCTGGGCCTGGGCCTGGGCTGGACTCGGTCACCCTGCCACCAGCAGCTGCCGCTCCCACTGGGGAAGGTGGGGCTGCCTCCAGCGACCCACAGAAGCAGTCCTCTAAAAGCAAGCAGGGTGGGTCAAAGCAGAATCACAGGGCACAAAGCTCCACTCTTCATCCGCCCTTTAGGAGAAGGACAGTCCTGTGTGGGAAGGCTCAGAACAAGACACACGGCCTCCCAGTGACTTAGACAAGTGGCGTGGGTCTGGGAAATAACGGTGAGCAAAATGGCTATTTCTGTGGTGCTGTTGAAATCCTGGGGAGAAGAGCCCAGAAGAGATGGGTCAGTTGTTTACTGGGAGGCTGGCTCTAGCCCTCATTTGGGCCTGAGTGACCTTCTCATGTCCAATCCTGAGGATGTGCCTTCCTGAGCCCACATAATAATTTCTGTGTGTACAGAGCAGGATTACGTGGCTGACACACGATCCTTGGGCTCCTGCTGGGCTTTAGCTGCCCAGAGATTACGACCCACCTGTTCTCACAGCTGTTTCATAAACAGTACACCAGCAGGCTATAAGCAACCTAGAGGGAAGGTAATACTTATTCCTTAAATAATTAAATGTACTTAAATCATGGGGAAAAAAATTCAAGCCCTTAGTCTTATTCTGCCAGATGGGAGAAGGGGCAAATGATTCCTTCTGCTGGTGCGTTTTGGGGAGCGAGAGGTTTGAGGGGCATTGCAATGGGACAATCCTAGCCCACACATCTCCTGGAGAAACTACTTGGACTCAACCCATTCAGGGAAGTTCATTCTGCACCTTGAACCAGACTATGGATAGCCTTAGTCTAAATACGCCTTTTTCAAAATGTAGTCTGTAGAACATAAAGCTTGGAAAGTACTGCATACTATGGTCTCTTATGGGAATTCACACACAATTCCTACTAGAAGATTCTAGACACCCAAGAAGTCCTGCAGTGAAGAAAGCTGTTTAACTTCGTTTAACTCAACAGACTTATTTGACCCTCCCACCACTTCCACCAAAGGAAAAACACACCTATTAATATCCCATGGCCTGGGCTTTGGAAAATGCCTTTCACTATGAGCCTTCATTTTCCAGCCTACAGGAAGTTTCCTTCCTGGGCGCAGCTAGGGGTGCAAGCCCCACTCCATCAGGTCCAGATGGAGGCAGGCAGCACCCCTGTTAACATGACACAGGTTGGGACAATCGGCAAGGGTCCCACTGAAGCCAAAGGGATTCAACACCCTCCAGAACAGTGGCAGTTTAAGAGAAAACTGTGGCTCTGTCACAGGAGGGCAATCTTCACTTAGGACCTCACACTTTCCCCTTAAGCCTAACATGTCTAGACCTTGAGCCTCATGGCCTAGAAGTCTTCTTGGACCGAGAAGCACTGGACCCAAGCTCAAAGCCCTATTCCCTTCTGAAGACACATTAAGACAACCTATGATAACCAGGCCTGGGACCTGTTTCTCCTGCCCAGGAGACCAGACTACATTCTCTTTTATCATTTACGTGCCCAACACCCAAAAACAAAAAAGGCTGGAATCATTACAAACACCCCAAAACAGAAAAGGCTGCAATCAAATTATGTCCTATCAAGAAAAGTTGTTTTCTCAAAAGGATGTTGCTTCATTTACTGAGGTGTGCATGACTCACATGGGAGTTGGGCAAAGGGGTTTCACCTGCTAAATATCAGCTCCACTGTGTCCTCATGCCTGGAGTACGACGGTAGGAACCAGTAAATATTTGATGAATGAAGACACAAAATAATGAATGTGGGAATGAGCTAATGATTAACCTACTTGAACATGCTCAGAGTCAGTACAATGTATGGTTAAAAATATGGACTCTAGTCAGACAACTTAGGTTTGAATCCTGTTCCACCTCTTAGCTGCATGACCTTGGGCAAATGACTAAACTTTTCTGGCTCAGTTTTATTCCATATAAAGTGGGGTTAATAATAGTACTGACCTCATAAGTTGCTGTGACAATCAAATTAGTTAGCACATGTAAAGTGATTAGCACAGTACCTGGCACAAGGTATGTGCTTTATAAGTATTATCAAGCAACATCATTATCATTGTGACATCAGGTACAAGAGAGCCCAATTGAGAAAATAAACATGAATTTTTATCTAGACACTGAATCCTTTTATTTAACAATATTTATGGAGTACTATTGTGTGTGAGGCTCTCTTGCAAACTCCTGTGTGGGTGCAAGGAAAAGAAAACCAGCTTTAAATGTGAAACCAGATCAGGAGAAATAGCCTTCTCCTCAATAAATGACACTTCTGGATGAGTTTGCATGGCCAGCACTCCAGTAGTGAGCCCATCCTCTTATGCTCTAGCTTCTCATATATCAAAACCCAAAGGCATGGTCTTCTGTCCTAAATATGCAGCCAGCACACAGAAGAACTAAGAAATTAATATATCACCTGGAAGAACCAGGAATGCCAATGAGTAGCTTTAGGGAAGAAAAGGTATCTTCCTGCTTTTCTCTAAGGCAACTTTTTATCTTCCCATAATATTTTCAAGATACGGGATTTATTTTGAGGCCATTTGAAGATTAATTCACCTAGTGTGAAGACAAAAGAAATAGGCCTCATCTCGAGCCATTTCTTGACCTGGCTGAGAGCCACTTACCCTTATCCAGGATCTCAGAAGGACTAAGATGGGGCTGAGAGGCCCAAGAATCTTCCAGCAATCCACCTATGCAAGCTCCATGATTCTTAGAATGGGCAGCCTCCTACCATCACCTTCGGAGCCAGCTGGCCCCTCAAGGAGTTGCAGCCAGGCCAGGCTAACCACCCCAAACCTGCTGCCGGCACTCAGAGAGGCGAGAGCTGACAGGGGCCCTGGTCTGCCTGGCCCCTGTGGCTTGAAGGCCCCTCAGCATTTATGCTTCACAGCCAGGGGAGGACTTTCTCTTCTGAGGGCTCCAGCTCCAGCCGGCTCTTCCCTCAAGGTGGTCAAATGTTGGTTACCACATCCAGGGGGAGAGCCAACAAGGGCTCAGGGCCATGCTAAAATTCCTCCTAGTGCTTGCACCGAGCTCCTTTGCTAATTTGTTATCACCAAGCTCCCAGGCGCATACAAGGACCTAACAGACCCGGGAAATGACACTCTCTTACTCCAGGGCCTCTCAAACCTCACCCCAGAGCCTTTTGCCAGCCAAGACAAGCCATTAGCAGCTCCCCTGGCAAAGTAGCTACCAAGAAATTCAAGGGCAAAAAGCAGACTGCCAGAGCGCAACACACCTCCTTTGCCAGGAAAAGCCACGGAGGTAAGGATGAAGACCTCAGCCGACCCCATCATCCTGTCACTCTGTCCTTCCCCCTGCCTCCAGGTGGAAGTCCACCTCCGCAGTAAGCATCTGGTCAGTCCTCAAGCACCTAGAAACTTGTCCCCGGCGATTAAGTGGCGGCAATCTAGTTTAGGCCACCAGAGAGCTGAGATGCGGCTGGCTCACCTGAGGCCTCAGGAGTCCAGGCCACTGCAGACAGAGGTAGGAGCACAAGCAAGGGCCCTTGCAGGGGAGGAGCCCCGGGTCGGCGCCGCGCCAGCAACGGCGCTCCCCTGCCTCGGGGAGCTGGGGAGCGCAGAACCGAGGTCCCCATCCCAGGGCGCTCCAAACTCCCGCTCTGGGCCGCGGGGGCCGTGGGACGCGGCCCCAAGGTCAGCAGCGCAGCATCGCGCGCACTCACCAGGTTCGGGGCAGAGAGACCCGCCGTGGACCGGAAGGGGGCGGCCCTCAGGGCTGGGGGAGCCGGTGGCAGCGATATGCAGAACGCACCAAGTAGGGGGGCTGCCCGGCACTGCAGCTGGCCGGACGGGATCCCGGACAGGCCGTGCCGCCGCCCGCGCTCGGCGGGAGCCGGTGGTGCAGCCCACGGCAGGGGCGAGGGCCGAGCGTTCCCAGGTTACAGCGCTCGGATCCTCGGCCCCTCGGCCCCAGAGTCCCGGACCCGCCCCGAGGGAGGAGGAGAGCCGCCTCCGCAGGGAAGAAGCCTCCTCAGTCGGTGCACTACCTGGGCGAGAAGCCTAGTAGAGGCGAGGGACAGGCAGCAGGAGGGCGCGGGCCGCCACCAACACGCAGGTCAGTCTTGCGCGCCGCCCGCCAACCAGGCCTGCCCGCGGCCACCTGAGCACCCGGGCCGCGCTGCGTACGGGAAACTTGAGACGCCGGGGGCTGCTCTGTCCTTCGGGCGGCCGGCAGAGCTCCAGCTTCAACCGGGGTCAGACTCCAGCTATGCTCCCCGGACCTCGGCGCCTCCGCTGCCACCCACTCGCCCCGAGGACGCTTCCCACCATGTGCGAATTTGTCCTGACCTCCCGCCGGGACTTTCCCAAGGTGAGGTTCGACGGTCACGGCCCTCAAACAGGTGACTTACTTCCTGTAGCTGAACGCACCCGCAAGCAAAGGTTTTCTCCCAGGCTCCCGACTAGCCTCCTAGTTGCCAAAGTCAGTGAGTGCTCTGTAACGCCCTTACTCGCTTCCTCCCAGTATTTGAACCTGCTGACCACGCCTTCCTTGCATGCTTTGAGTACACAGTTTTCAGAGTTGGCGCCACCTGTCCTCTCTCCTCAAATTTTGCACGTACCTCCACTGACTGTGGCTTCCCCTCGGGGTCCCACAGCCGCATTCCTCCTCGCTCATCTTCTGGCCCACTCTGGGATCTCACCCACCGCCGTGGTTTTAACAACCTTCTGCCTGCTAATGACTCTTGAACCTCATCTCCAGCCCAGAGTGCTCCAGAGCGGCAGATGGTGTGTCCAACTTCCTGGAGCTCATGTCCACTTAGAGGTTATTAGACCCATGAAAATGTATCCTAACTCCAACTCCTCATTTCCTCCCAGGAGCGCGCCAGCGCGCCAGTCTTAGTGGGTGCACCAGCACCTCTCCTCTGGGCAACACTTGGGAGAAATTTTGACTTCCTTCTTTTCATCTCTCACATAAAATTTGTCACCAAGGGAGAAATAAAATTTCATTAGCAAATACCTGCTTTGTGTCCGCACTGTGCCAACTGCTTTCATAGTTGTCTCATAAAAGCACCGAGTTTTATTCCCTTTACCTGTAGTCTGATATTTACAATTTGCTTATAAATTTGCACATGCAACTGTTTTAGTATATTGTAAAGCACATTAAAAAGCATTTAAAGGATGTGGTAAAGGTGAAACAATTTTAAATTATGTACTTCATTTTTTATCAACTGAGGATATGGTTATTCATTTTAGAGAGAGGAAGAGAGAGAGAGAGAGAGAGAGAGAGAGAGAGAAGTATAGATGTATTTCTTCTCCTAAGCACCCTGAAAGGGGCCGGGGTGGGGGTACTGGTATGGAACCACAACCTAGGTAATTCCCTGACCGGGAATTGAACTCACAACCTTTGGTGCCCAGAAAGATTCTCCAACTAAATGAGCGACCTGGCCAGGGCTAAATTATTTCATTTTTAACGAATGGTACAATAACCTTTTTCTTTTCACTTCAAAGTTATTAGCAAAAATATGTTTAGTGAGAGCACCATGATTAAAAATGGGTTTAATAAATCAGTTTAATATTTTATGAGACTACAAAGTATGCTTTTAAGTTCAGTTAACGTCAATACTTGGTCCTAATGGCTGTTAATGCAAAAAAAAAAAAAAAAAAGCAACATCAACTCTCACAAAGAAACAGACCCAAATAGAAGAATTCTATCTTTGACTACACTTATTAAATCATAACTTTCACTGTTTAAATCCCATCTATCGGTGTGAAATTCCACCAGAAAACTCTTCTTTGTCCATGAAGCCGACATCTTCAATGATGTTTTCATCAGTTGTTCTTGCAAATATTTTTGACAATGGGATTTTTTAAAATTCTTGAAACTTTTCATTTGGGAGATCGTAAAGTGGGTTTAAAAGTGCACTTCTTATTTCGAAGGCTGTAGCTATGACAGTCTTAGAGGTGACACTGACACACTTCATTTTGGCATTAAAACTACATGATACTGGTGACAGTTGCAAACGTCAGTTTCAAAGTGCTTTCCCCAAAACGTGATTCTTTTAAAACAAAGTTATATTCATCGCTGAAATATTAACTTTGCCTGAAGGGATATTGTGTCTGTGTGTGTGTGTGCACCTGTGACAGTCACAAGAGCCAGCACACCAGAGCTCCTCAAATTTGGAATACTTGTTCTTTTGTTGAAGAAATACATCTGTAGATTTTACAACTTTTAAGCTTTTTGTCTTGAGATAATCAGTAAACCTTTGAGTAATATAAAAAGTGTTCTTTTTCTATTATTTTTATTGTATGTTTCCATTACCACTTAATCCCCTTATACTACCCTCCCCCCTGCAATCACCCCACCATTGTATATGAGTCTTTTTTGATAGATCCCTCCACCCCCTTACCCACCCACCCCCCAGAGCTGTCATCTGCTCTGCATCTATGAGTCTGCCTGTGTTGTGCTTGTTAATTTAGTTTGTTCATTAGACTCCACATATGAGTGAAATAATATGGTATTTGTTTCTTTTCTGACTGGCTTATTTCACTTAGCATAATGTTCTTCAGGTCCATCCATGCTGTTGCAAAGGGTAAAATTTTCTTTCTTTCTTTCTTTCTTTTTTTTTTTTTTACTGCCAAGTAGTATTCCATTGTGTAAATGTCTCATAGTTGTTTTATCCACTCATCTACTGATGGACACTTGGACTGCTTCCATATCTTGGCAATTATAAATATGCTGCAATGAACATAGGAGTGCTTATGTTCTTTCAAATTAGTGTTTTGGGTTTCTTCAGATATATTCCCAGATGCGGGATCACTGGGTCAAAAGGCAGATCCATTTTTAATTTTCTGATTTATCTCCGTACTGCTTTCCACAGAGGCTGCACCAGTCTGCATTCCCACCAACACTGTGCTAGGGCTCCCTTTTCTCCACATCCTCGCCAGCACTTGTTGTTTGTTGATTTATTGATGATAACCATTCTGACAGGTGTGAGGTGATAGCTCATTGTGGTTGTAATTTACATTTCTCTGATGACTAGTTACATGAAGCATCTTTTCATACATCTATTGGCCATCTGTGTGTCCTCTTTGGAGAAGTGTCTGTCTATTCAGGCCCTTCGCCTATTTTTTAATTGGATTGTTTGTTTTTTTGGTGTTGAGTTTTGTAAGTTCTTTATAAATTTTGGATATTAACCTCTTATCAGATATATTGGCAAATATGTTCTCCCATTCCATGGTTTGTCTTTTTATTTTGTTGATGGTCTTCTTTGCTATGCAAACTTTTTAGTTTGATGTAGTCCCGTTTGTTTTTTTTTTACTTTTGTTTCCCTTGCCTGGGGAGATATATCAGATAAAATATTGCTACATGCAATGTCCAAGATTTTACCTATCTTTTCTTCTAGGATTTATATGGTTTGGGTCTAATATTTAAGTCTTGAATCCATTTTGAATGTATTCTTGTTTGTGGTGTAAGAAGATGGTCTGGTATCATTTTTATGCACATATCTGTCCAATTTTCCCAGAGGTCAAATATTAATTGACTGTATAGGTGTGGGTTTATTTCTGGGCTCTCTATTCTGTTCCTTTGATATATGCATCTGTTTTTATGCCAGTACCATGTTGTTTTGATTACTATGGACTTATAGGATAGTTTGATATGAGGTAGCATGATTCCTCCAACTTTGTTCTTCTTTCTCAGGATCACTGTTGTTATGCAGGGCCTCTTATGGTTCCATATAAATTTTTGAAATATTTGTTCTAGTTCTGTGACATATGACATTGGAATCCTGATAGGAATTGCATTGAATCTATAGATTGCTTTGGGTAGCATGGGCATTTTAATGATGTTTCTTCTTCCTATCCATGAACACCATTGTGCTTCCACTTGTTTGTATCTTCTTCAATTTCTTTCTTCAGTGTCTTACAATTTTCCGTGTACAGATCTTTTACATCCTTGGTTAGATCAATTCCTAGACATTTTATTCTTTTTGAAGTAATTGTCAATGGGCTTATTTTCTTAATTTCCCTTTCTGTTAGTTCATTATTGTCATATAACAATGCAACTGATTTCTGGATATTAATTTTGTATCCTAATATTTCACTGAATTCATTTATCAGTTCAAGTAGTTTCTTGGTGGACTCTTTGGGGTTCTCTATGTATAGTGTCATGCCATCTGCAAATAAACACAGTTTTACTTCTTTCTTTCCAAATTGGATGCCTTTTTTATTGTTTCTTCTTGTCTGATTGCTGTGGCTAGGACTTCTAGTACTATATTGAATAAGAGAAGTGAAAGTGGACATACCGGTCTTGTTCCCAATCTTAAGGCGAACTGCCAGCATCATGTCTGTTGAGTTTGATGCTGGCAGTGGGTTTGTCATATATGGCCTTTATTATGTTTAGGTATGTTCCCTCTATTCCCACTTTGCTGAGGGTTTTTATCATAAATGGGTGCTGGATTTTATTAAATGCTTTTCCCACATCTCTTGATATGATTGTGTTGTTTTTATCCTTCATTTTTTAATGTGGTGAATCACATTTATTCATTTGCAAATGTTGTACCAACCTTGCATTCCCAGAATAAATCCCACTTGATCATGGTGTATGATCTTTTTGATGTATTGCCATATTCAGTTTGCTAGTATTTTGTTGAGGATTTTAGCAACTCTGTTCATCAGGGATATTGGCCTGTAATTTTCTTTTTTTGTAGTGTCTTTATCTAGTTTTGGAATTAAGGTAATGTTGACCTCATAAAATAAGCTTGAGAGATTTCCCTCTTCATGAACTTTTTGAAATATTTGAGAAGGAAAGGTATTAATTCTTCCCGGAATGTTTGGTAAAGTTCACCTGTGAAGCCATCCAATCCAGAGCTTTCTTTGTTTGTTGGAAGTTTTTTGATTACTGCTTTAATTTCACTAGGTGTAATCTGTCTATTCAGATTCTCTGATTCTTCCTGATTTAGTTCTGGAAGATTGTATGTTTCTAGGAATTTATCCATTTCATCCAGGTTGTCCAATTTGTTGGCACATAGCTGTTCATAGTATTTTCTTACAATCCTTTGTATTTTTGGTGTCAGTTGTTATTTCCCCTCTTTAATTTCTGATGTTATTTGTGTCCTCTTTTTATTTCTTGGTGAGTCTGTTTAAAGGTTTGTCAATCTTATCTTTTCAAAGAGCCAGCTCTTGGATTCATTGATATTTTGTATCTTTTTTTAGACTCTATTTCATTTATTTCTGCTCTGGTCTTTATTATTTTCTTCCTTCTACCCAACTTAGGCTTTGTTTGTTCTTTTTCAAATTTCTTTAAGTGTAAAGTTAGATTTTTTTAATTTTAAAAAGTTTATTATTTTTATATGCTACTCTAGTCCTTTTTTCATTTTCACATGTAATTTTATTTTAGCTTTTTACTTATCCTTTATTGATTATGGTATTACAGTTGTCCTGATTTTTCCCCCTTTGCACCTGCACACCCAGCACTGCTCACTCCCTCAGGCAATTCCTTCTACCATTGCTCATGTCCATGGGTCATGCGTACAAGTTCTTTGGCTACTCCATTTTCTATACCATATTTTACATTCCCATGGCTATTCTGTAACTACCTGTTTGTACTTCTCAATCCCCTCACCTCTTCACCCATTCACCCTCATGACCCTCCCATCCGACAACTATCAAAACTCTCTCTGTGTCCATGACTCTGCCTCTGTTCTTCTTCTTTGCTTAGTTTGTTTTTTAGATTCAAATGTTCATAGATTTGTATTTGTGCTTTTTAGATTCAAATCTATGTTCATAGATTTGTATTTTTTTTTTTTGCCATTTTATTGTTAATAGCTTTGATCTTTTTCTTGACTAAGTCCCTTTAACTTTTCATATATTAATGGTTTGGTGATGATCAAGTCCTTTAGTTTTTTCTTGTCTGGGAAGCTCTTTATCTGCCCTTCAATTCTAAATGATATCTTTGCTGGGTAGGGCAATCCTGGCTGTAGGACCCTGCTTTTCATGATTGAATATTTCTCGCCAGTCCCTTCTACCCTACAAAGTTTCTTTTGAGAAATCAGCTGACGGTCTTATGAGAACTCCCCTGTAGGTAACTAACTGCTTTTCTCCTTCTTCTTTTAAGATTCTCTCTTTATCATTAACCTTTGGCATTTTAATTATGATGTGTCTTGGAGTGGGGCTCTTCGCATCCATCTTGTTTGGGATTCTCTGTGCTTCCTGGACTTGCATGTCTATTTCCTTAACCAAATTAGGGAATGTTTCCTTCATTATTTTTTCAAATAGATTTCCAATTCTTTTCTCTTCTCTTCTCCTTCTGGTAATCCTATGATGTGAATGTTGGACCTCTTGAAGTTGTCCCAGAGGCTGCTTACACTATCTTTATTTTTTTTTTGCTTATTTTTTTTTTTGTTATGGTTTGGTTTTTTTTGTTTCCCTGTATTCCAAATCATTGATTTGATTCTTAGCTTCAGCTACTTTACTATTTGTTTCCCTGTAAATTGTTCTTTATTTCATTTAATGTATCCATTGTTTCTGACTGGATTTTTTTTATTTTTTAAAAGATTTATTAATATTATTTCTTTTTAGAGGTGGGGAAGGGAGGGAGAAAGAGAGGGAGAGAAACATCAGTGTGTGGTTGCCTTTCATGGGCCCCCACTGGAGACCTGGCCTCCAACCCAAAGATGTGCCCTGACTGGGAATCCAAGCAATGACCTTTTGGTTCACAGGCCAGCACTCAGTTCACTAAGCCATACCAGCCAGGGCCTGACTGGATCTTTTTTATGGTTGGGTAGGCCTCTTTGCATACATCTTGAAGTCCTCACTAAGTTCCTTGAGAATCCTTAATAATCAATGTTTTGAATTCTGTATCTGATAGATTGCTTATCTCATTTTGTTTAGCTCTTTTTCTGGAGTTTTGATCTATTCTTTCATTTGGGACATGTTTCTTTGTGTCCTTGTTTTGTCAGCCTCCTGTGTTTGTTTCTATGTACTAGGTAGAGCTGCTTTGACTCCATGTCTTGGTAGTGTAACCTAATGTAGCAGGTGTCCTCTAGTGTCGAGGGGCACAGCCTTCCCTATCACCCAGGCTGGCTACTCAGGGTGTGCCCTTCATGTGCGCTGAGTACACCCTCCTCTTGTAGTTGAGCCTTGGTTGCTGCCGGCAGGTCAATGGGAGGCATTTATCCAATCCAGCCAGCTACAAAGATTGGCTGTGACCACTTACCACCAACCTCCACCCTCCATGGAGGATCAGCTGTGCAGGGGCGGGGTGGAGGGTCTCCTACATGGTCCACTGGGTGTACAGTTCCTGGGGATTTCTGGGTGGTGCAGGCCAAGGTCAGCCCCCACCTGAGCTTTGCCCAGGGCCACTCTGCCTGAGATATAAAGCAATCTGAGATGGCTGCTATTTGTGCTGGGCTTGGAAATTCCCAGGCAAAGCCAAGCTGTGAATCTAGGCTGACCACTGCTAGTGCTGGACCTAGGACTCACTGAGGCCAGCCCCTGAATATTTGAAAGAATTTAAGCAGTTGTGAAATCTGAGCCAAGACCAGCCTTTCATATGGAAAAGAAGCTTGGGTGGGCCCATAAATTAGGTGGGGCAGAGTCTCTGTGGATCCCCAAGGCAGGGCAAACAGTGTTAACCAGGTCGATGGAGTGTCAGATATGACACCAGGTTGCCAGCTCTGCGGAAGGAGGTTGTAGAAAAGGGAAAATGGCCTCTGCTCACCTTGATGCCAGACACTTCAGTTTCTCCCTGTACACCACTGGCACCTTTCAAGCTGCTACCCCTGTGCTGGAGCTCAGAGGGAATAAGTCTCAGCAGGTGAGTCCACGTGTGGGTTCTTTAATAGGAACTGCTGGGGGCTCCAGAATTTTCTTCCACCAACCAAATCCCACTGGTTTTTGCAGCCAGAAGTTGTGAGGACTTATCTTCTTGGCACTGGAACCCTGGGCTGGAGGTCCTGGTATGGGGCTGGGACTCCTCTCTCCTGAGATATCCCTCCTGAATTTTAATCCACCACACGTGGGAAAGGGATGAGCCCATTCCTTGTCTGCACCCTTCATACTAGCCTGGATGTGATTTCTTTAATCCCATAGTTGTCAGACGTCCATTCAACTTGGTTTTTGACAGTTCTGAGTGATGACTGTTCTATGTTTTAGTTGTAATTTTGATGTGGTTGTGTGAAGAGGTGAGCCATGTCTGCCTATGCCGCCATCTTGGCTAGAAGTCTAGTTAGTTCATTTGAGCTTTTTCTTTTTTTTCTTTAAGGTAGGCCTGTAATGTTATGAATTTCCCTCTGAGAGTTGCTTTGCCTGTGTCCCACAGATTTTGGTATATTGTATTCTCATTTTCATTTGTGTGAAGGTATCTTTTGATTCCTCCCTTGATCTTGTTGTTGACGCATTCATTGTTTAATAACATGTTATTTAGCTTCCATGTCTTTGTGTATTTTCAGTGTTCTTTTTGTGATTGATTTCTAGTTTCATAGCATTGCAGTCAGAAAAAATTCTTGATATGATTTCAATCTTCTTAAATTTATTGAGGCTTGTTTTGTGTCCTAACATGTGGTCTATCCTAGAAAATGTCCCATGTGCATTTGAAAAGTATGTATGTTCCACTGTATTGGGGTGAAATGCTCCGAAGATATGAATTAAACCCATTTGATCTAGTGTGTCATTTGAGGCCACTGTCTCCTTGTTGATTTTCTCTTTGGAAGATCTATCCATTGAAGTCAATGTGGTGTTAAAATCTCCTACTATGACTGTATTTCTCTCCTTTTATGTTCATCAAGATTTCCCTTACTCATTTAGATGCTCCTATGTTGGGTGCATACATATTTACTAGGTTTATATTCTCTTGTTGGATTGTTTCTTTTATCATTATTTGGTGTCCTTCTGTGTCTCTTACTATAGCCTTGGTTTTAAAGTCTATTTTGTCAGATATAAGTATTGCTTCCCCAACTTTTTTTCCTTTCCACTTGCATGAAATATCTTTTTCCATCCCTTTACTTTTAGCCTGTGTGTATCTTTCAATCTGTATTCTGTTTTCTTATCCATTCAGCTACTCTATGTCTTTTGGTTATAGTATTTTAGCCATTTACATTTTGGTGATTACTGAACGATAGGTATTTGGTGCCATTTTATTTTTAAACTATTTTTCTTCCCCCTCCCTCGCCTCCCCCTCCTCCCCCTGCGTTAGTGAGCTGTAGACTGGGGAGTTTACCTTGGGATTTAGACTCACACTTCTCAAGGGAACTCCCCCAGCCACTGAACATCCCTCTGGAACTTTACCTGCCACATGTGGGAGCCCAGCCAGCCCTCTCGCACCTCCTCCACACTGCCAATCAGTCTTGTTGTGATGAAGTGGTTTCTTCTGTCTGTCCTTGGTTATAAGCCTTCTCTCCAGCTAGTGTTTTGTGGGTTATTCAGGATGATTTCTCTACAATTCAGTTGTAATTCCAGCTTGGTCCTGAGAGGAGGTTTGTATAGCTTCCATGTCCTCATCCACCATCTTAGATCCAAAAACCAAAAGATTTTCATAGTCTCATTCCACATCTCATCATAAGATATTGTAAAGATTCTATTGCATTTTTTTTTCAAATTAACCATACTATTGACACCCTGGAACACTCTTCTAACTTCAGTTTCTTTATTGTTGCAATTTGTAAACGAGTGATGCAATAGATGAGTTTTATACACATGTAATTCCTCCACGGCCCCAACCACCAGCTTTGTATTCCACTTAGGGCAGCTACTTCGTCCCTGGTTACTCTCACATAAAACCACAGCATGTTATAGTAAATAAGTATTTCATATTATAGATGCATCTTTTCTTCAGTCAACCACAGAAAGTATTATCATCAAAAAGTATGGCAAAGACTTAAGGTGAAACATGTTGGCAACTTTCTTCCAACCATGCAGCTAACCTCCACAATACTCATACACCGTGTGTTCTAAAATCTTTTCTTCAAATCAACAATGTTTTCCGTGTGTCTGTACTACAGAGTGCATTTATATGTGTTGTCATCTTCTCTCTGTACTAATCCAGTCACTTGAACCATGCCATAGAGAGCAATGGTTTTTCTCCAGTAATAATTGACATTTTGCTTTTTACTATGAAGTAAAAGAGATTTTATTCAAAAGAGATTTCTAAGCATGTTTATTACATTTAATAATATACTTCCCAAAGTACACAACTAAGTATTGTATGACTTGGAATACCCCACGCCCCAAAATTGTTGAGGTTTGTCTTCATACTCTGGGTGTACAGAGTTTACATGTCCTGATGATCACGATGACATATTTATATTATTATTAACTAATATCTCTAGGTATTAGTTGCTTGTTAACTATAGTGATATAAATCCATATCTCTAGTAGTCTTTTTTATAAACTTAAACTTTTTTCTGGTCAACTCCCTTGTCAGAGATATTATCATAATGGATCTCATATGACTGGTAGAAAATTGTTAGCTCTGCCATTTTCTGAGTTTGCTTTTTCTTGCACTATTCATATTATTTTCAATCTATGGATTTCTTTGCAGGAATCTTTTCAAACTACTTGTCCATCTTGTGAGAATTAGTTTAGTTAGATAATAGTCAGATAATATTGTGGGAGTCCAGTATGAGTCACCCCAAGATGTGCCTCTGTGGTGTGCAGATTGTTTTGAGCTAAAGGTAGCTTTAACCACCAGGTCAAAGCAATCTTCTGCCCCCCATCCTAATGACCTGGAACTTAAATTAGAGGCCTTTTCCATAAGAGATTATCAGAAATAACTTCTTTTGCAAACTTCTGTTTACTGAAGGTCTGCTCTTAATATTCTGCAATGACCTTTGGAAGTCCCCAAGGCACATTACCTTATCCCTAAGTAAGGATGTCTTATATACCCACATTTCCTTGCTGTCTCTGAACCTCTCTTGCCTGTGGGGTCTCTGACTCTCACATGTCTCTCATGTGAGCTGGGTTCCCATACATATGTATGTATTAAATTTGGTTATTTTCTCTTGCTAATTTGCCTCATTTGTATTTGATTATTAGATCAGCCAGAAGAACCTTAAGAGCAGAGGCAGGTTTGTTCCTCCCCCACAAGATACTCTATCTACCACCTGGGGTACAAGTAATTTGTAATACCTTTCAATTCACTTGAAAGCAACTGGATCGATGAGGGTGCCACTCCCTCTTTCCCTGAGGACTCTTCTGCTATGACACATGACATGAACACCTGCAAGGCTGCCTGTATCAGGCCATATAGTAAATCTTAATTTCTTTATTTTTACACTAAAACATAAATACAAATGAAAATTTTATTTTTTTCTTTTACGTTCCAGTGGATCATCCTACACGTCCACTTAGAAGACCACTGATTTCATCCATCCCTCCTGTCGCCTCAGTTCTATGTGAACATCAGCTAACTAGTTTCTGCCAACACAAGCACCTCCCCTACTCCACCTTCACGCCCCAACAGCACAACCAGTCTCTTCTCCATGCTTCGGCCTGGAACAGACCTCCTGAGTCCCCTTCTCCTCTCCTCCCTTTGGCCCAGTGCTCCAATCACTCCAACTGGAACACCAGGACCAGAGGTGTGGATCACCTCCAACAGCGCTCCAACTCCTAATGCCACGGCGGGGGGGTGGGGGGGTGGGGAGGTTATTCAAGCATTTTTGGACACCCAGAGGTATTGGGGATCTGTGCTCCACACTCCCCACACTAATGCTTTCCTCCATTCCACAGTGTCCACACACCTCCAAGATGAGCATGGCAGCCTCTAAATGCCCAGTTTCTCTGTCTCCTTTCATAATCGCCCCAGCTACAAAAGCCAAAATTCTCTCCCCCCACCCAAGGAGATATTAAGACAGGGGCTCTGCTTCTGAGAGTGCTTTAGCAGAAACTCATCAAATACACCTAGTTTTCAACCCAAAGTGCACAGGGGCCTCTACTAATTGAGTGGACTGAAATCATGGTATATGGTCTAACAAGGGGGCAGAACTGCGTGCATCAGAAGTGCGTGGTGGCTGGAGAAAGAGTTCCTAGGACAGTATTCCTGACTCTGGGCATGGAAGGGCATTGTGACCTCTGCAGATGCTGTGGCAGAATGGGGGTACAGCCTCCCCCCTGCCCCTTCACTCCAGTTTGGTATTCAGTTCCCTCCCCCATGACTTTAACTCCTGTGTAGTCAGTCAGTCATTCCTAAGCAAGCTGGGGTCTTACAGTCCCCTCTAAGCTAACTACTGGTTCCTTTTTCTTCTGATATTGATTTCTAGACAGGAGAGAGTGGAACCTGAGCACTTTGAAAATTAGGGTGAATGAGAGCTGGGCTCTAGACCCAAAGCACATGCAGCCAGGATTAGAAATGGAGCTGCTGTGACAGGAAGCCAAAGGAGGATGTCCTGGGAGCCACGCCAGGTCCCGAAGAGGGACAGGAAGAACATTCAGGGCTGGTGTTGAGTCTTTGGGGTGACTGGGAGTGTTGGGCTTAGAGCCCCTCAGTCCTCTCTGGAGGGGAGTGAAGGAGGGTCAGTGAGTGGGTATTTGAGGCTTAGGACCCACCCCACGTGACTGCAGAATGCTCACTCAGTAGTCAAGGGGCTGACGCTCCCCAGGATGTGCCTGTCTACTGATTGCACGTGTCTCTGTAAGTAAACTGAAGTCTGGGAATTAGCAGGCCCCTTCTGCATCTAAAAATGGCCTGTTGTCTCTGCCTCCCCTCCAGGACTCTGTGCAAGATCATCCTAGCAGTTGTCCACTTCAGCACTAACTCATTTTCATGTTCATGTCTTTCCTACTCTCTACAGCTCCACCATCAGCCTAGTCATTATACCATTTCATGAGAGTCTGCAGTTGGATGTCTATAGATGGGAATCACAGCCACAAACAGCCTTGCACATTTAACTCATTGTGACCTGCCCAGATCATCTGCTCCCACCTCCCTTCCTCTCTTGCCGTATAATTTGAAATTCTAGCATGATTGTAGCCCTCTAGAATTATTGGTAGGGGTGAGAGGGAGGTGGGCAGAGGAGAGACTCAGATGAGACTGCGACCTCTGTCTCCCAGAAATGCAATCTGGCCCACTCCCTCCTTCTCTCTCTCTCTCTCTCTCTCTCTCTCTCTCACACACACACACACACACACATGTGCGCGCACACGCAGCAGAGACCATGCACATTCCTAAGACCTTCCTTGGCTGCAGCTTCTAGCAGTCCCAATCCCAGGCTGTCTTCTTCCTGATTCCTGATTTAGAACTGCCCACTCAATCATTCAATGAGCAACAGGGGCAAAGACTAAACCAGGAGGAAGGGTATGTAACTATCCTGTCCCACAACGTCTGTTTCCCAATTGAGTATCTGACTCCGGAAGGCTGGCCACCATCCGTCCCCAACAGCACTGCTGATGCACAGCCCAACCTCAGCTCTGTGGATTCTACCCGGGAGATCTGCAGGAATCGGAGCTGCTTAAATTGGATCATAGGGATTTTTCCAGCTCTTGAATTTCTGTTATTTAAGAATGAGCCTACCTTCAATTTCACAGAGGGTAATAACACCTCTGGGTGAGGGAGGAGGACTCTGCTTAAGAATTTGGTTTGGGAAATCGAAAATCAAAAAGTTGTGATGGTTGCATGACATAATTAATACCACTGAAGTATACATGTAAAATGTGTACGTAAAGTTGTACACGTGAAAAAGGCAAACTTTATGTTCTGTATGTTTTACTACAGTTACAAAATTGTTGAAAGAACAAAGAATCAAAAAATAATTTTTGAAAGAACCATCATTTCACAGCTCCGCTGTTTCCTTGCATCGTAAGTATAAACAGGCTCAGGACAAATGGCTCTTTATCAACTATCCAACTATCCCCAAACATTCAGGGAAAGTGGTATAAGAGGTTCTTGGAGGGAGAAAGGAAGGAAGGTTGGTGTTCTGTTTTGGACAGACCCATGAAAGAAAGAGCAGCTGCCAGAGGAAAGGGGATCAACACAGAACAAGGAACAAAAACCCAAAGGTCGCTGTAACACACAAGCTCCACCCAGGAATCCTCAGAAATCTTGGAGAAATCACTGAGCAACCCCAAGACATCTTGGTATGGGCCAAAATTCCCATAGCTCATGATTTGTCTAAAGGATGAGTCTCTGAGAACAAGAAATAATCATTTGGAAGTCACTCGTATCTATCACCAGTTAGTGGTTCCCAAAAGGCAAGCTCCAGTCACTGGCCCATCTGTATGTTTTGTGTCTGTCTCACATTCCAGGTAATCCCCATCTAACCAGATCCATTTCTAGTGACCTACAGCAAAGTTCATATCCTTTCTAAATTAACATGGTGAAAGCTTGTCCTTTACCAATAATTTAGTGTTCCCAAATGTATTAGTTGGAATTAGGTTCCACTAAGGGTGATAGAGACCCGAAATAGCAGTAAAATAAATAAAAGGTTTTTCTTTCTTTCCTTCTTTCTCTCTTTCTCCTTTTCTTTCTTTCACTAAATAGTCCAGAGTTGGGAATTATGGGCACTTCACAAATCCTCAGACTCCTTCCATCCCCCACTCTCCCATCCTTTGAGTTTGGCTCTCATCCTTGTGGGGATTAGCAGCACCCGTTCCTTTGCTAAGACGAGCATACAGCTAGAGCTTTAGTATTAAATCCACGTTTTATGGAGCAAGGAAGCACCTTAATGGGTGTGAGGTTACAGCTCATTGTGGTTTGGATTTACATTTCCCTGATGATTAGTGATGAGCATCTTGTCATATACCTGATGGGCTTCTGTATATCTTCTTTGGAAAAATGTCTGTTCAAGTCTCTAGCCCATTCTTAAATTGGGTTGGGTTATTAGTGTTTTTTTTTCCTATTGAGTTGTACCAGCGTATGATTCATCAATCTCACTTCTGCATACTTAACCAGGGTTGAAATAAGGATCTCAAAGAGATAGTATCTCTCCTATGTCATTGCAGGGCTAGTCACAACAGCCAAGATGTGGATGCAACCTAAATGCCTGTCAAAGGAAGAATGGGTAAAGAAATTGTGGACTATTATTCAGCCTTAAAAAAAGAATGGATGAATCTTAAGGACATTCTGCTAAGTGAAAGAAGCCAGTCACAGAAGGACAAACGCTGCATGATTCCACTCATGTGTTATTTAAAACAGGGAAACTCATGGAAGCAAAGAATAGAAGGATGGTTGATAGGGGCTGAGGGCAGGGAGGGAAAAATGGAAAGTTACTAATTAATATACATAAAATTTCAGTTATGCAAAATGAATAAATTCTAGAGATCTGCTGTTCAATATTGTGCTATAAATAACAACATGTATTGTACTCTTAAAAACCTGCAAATGGGATAAATCTCATATTAAGTGTTCTTACCACAAAAAAAAAGACAAAAGAAGGAAGGAATGAAGAAAAATAACAGAAGGCACAGGCCAAATGTTTTTTAACGAAGCCACCATGTCAGGCTTCCACTTTTAGCCCCTCAGCCACACTGAGCAATGATGTTGGTATTTTTTTTCTCACATACAACTTCAGCAAGGCATAGCCTTCCTTTGCAAATTTAACTGCCTAGTTTCATGTAGGCCCAAGGTTACCAGAATTATATATTATGTTTTGCCTTCTTGTATTGTACTTGGAAAGCCAGTCCTAACATGTTAAAAGTCCTCCAGGCAGTCACCCATAAGATATCTACTGAGCATCTGGCAGGTGTCAGGCACTGGGTCCCAGAGCAACAATGTGGCCAGAACATAATTCTTACCTTCGTAGTGGTATCAGCTAAGGAGCATTGTTCAAATGACCACACGAAAACGACTCCCAACAGCGATATGTGAAGGAAAAGTACAAGAGTTGTACCAGAGCATAACAAGAAAATCTTACCTCCTTTCAGGTATGAGCAGGGAGAAGGTTCTAGGCATTGGCAGATATTGGGAATAGCATGTGCAAAGGCCCTGAGTGAATTTAGGGAAACAATACCTGAGTTACCCCCCTCAATACACATACAGACACACACACTTTATTTCTGTCATGTATTCATGATTGCACATCCTGTTAAGTTTACACAATAAAAGCTCAAATTCCAATGTGTATAAATTCCTTATGTTACTAAGGGAAGTACCACATGGCCTGAGTAAATAAAACCAGATTTAGTGCTCCAGGGTAGTTATGTTTTTTAAATTGATTTTTCCAAATCCTGCCACTTTCCCAGCATTAATTAAATTTATAACAAACCTGTTTTATGATTCCTCATGCCCACCCTCCCCTACCCCTCGCGTTTTCTGGATGTTCTCAGCCCTGTCAAACATTCCTTCCACGTGAGTATATTCTGAAAGTCAGTGGAGAAGAATGTCCTTCTCCCCATGCTGTTTTGTAAACACCTTCATTCCTTCTGCCAAAAATCATAGAGAGGCACAGTAGGGCCAGACCCCAGGTGGGTACTGCGGTGCCAGGGGCCACCCACCCCACCCCGCCCCTTCTTCCGTGGGCTCTAATTAATCATTCATCCTCCTCCAGAGTCTGGCCTTCTCTTCAGCTCTTCTCCAGAGAGCAAGAGGAGGAAGATTTGCGTGGCCTTAATGGTCCCGGGCTATGGAGCCTGCCCGCCTCCCAGTGCCACTGCCACCACCTCCCCCGCTTCTATTCAGATCCGTCTAATCGCTGTCTGTTGCTCTGCGTCGGGCCTAAGTGCATTGCGGAATTTCATTCCTAGCCGGGATCTCTGAACTATGTTAATAAAGCCACAATCTCTATCCTTACCTTTTGTGGTTTCCTCATACACCTTCCCTGCAGGAGTCCGTCGTTTAAACCTCTATCTCCATCCTTCATCTCCAGAACTGATTGCTGGGAGCCAGAGTCTCAGGGGACCTCCCTAGAGCCATCAACAGAATGGCCTCTGTATCAGTAGGGTACTGGCAACAAACAGATGGTACGTGCATATTAGGATGATGGATTTAATAGATAATTTAATAGAGGGAGTGTTAGGAACATTAGATAGTAGTAGATAATTTAATAGAGGGACATATTAGGATAATTTATTTAATAGATAATTTAATAGGGGGACTACAAAGACGTGGGAAGAGTGTAGGAAACCATGAGGATTTGTGCAATACTCAAGGGCTAGTCAAACCAGGGCGTTACCCGCCTGGCCCTGGAGGGGCGAGGTGAAAGAGTGATGATTACCTGGCAGGTTTCCAATAGAGCCAGATGCCAAGTTACCGTACATGCCTCACGTTACTTGGCCAACTCTTTTGGTCCTGGCAGGCCCTCTTCTTCACCGCCCAGTCTTCTCTCTCCAGACCCCTCACAGTATCTCACAAAGTCCCTGTGAAGGAGCTTCTCTTCAGCATTGGGTGTTCCAGCCTCCGGCCTGGCCTGCAGACCTTCCTGTGCACCTGATGACCGCAGGCACCTAGCTGAGCCCGCCTGCCCCTCTAGCTTCTCTCTCCTTCTCAGTTGAGGGTCCGGGAGCAGCACTAAGAGTCATCACCTTGGCCCGCTCACCTTCTTTTCCTTTTTGTTTGCCGGTGACCAGTGCCCATTCAGGCTGAATACGAAGTCATGACCAGGTCGTATGGCAGCCTGATGCAGAGGTCTCTCACCTGCCTTTTCAGACCAGCACAGTGTGGCCCCGCTTGTGGGTCAGACAGCTGTTTCCAATCCGTTTCCCAGGGTTACCCCCACCCCTCCCTGTCCTCCAGGGGTCGCTGTCACAGAGAACACAAAACAAGCTGGCCTAACATGCCTGCAGAAATGTCAGGGAAACAGCCCTGTTTTAATTAACTTTCTATTTTAGCCCTTCCCTCAGAGGTTGGGCCAGGGCAGCATGAGCAATGTGCACAGGCTGGAGCCCTTCCCAAGAGGTTTCTAGATCCTTCTGAGAACAGATTCCTGCCTGCCCTTCATCCACACAACTGCTCCAGACATACCCAGATGCATCTGGATCTGGCAGTCCTGATTCCCAGGACACCAGGCTGTCCCAGCAGCACCATGCCTCTGTTACCGCAGTTAAGGGACATGTCTGTCCAAGCAGAAAGTCACTCCACAGACTTTCTGAATATTCCTCCTCCTCTCCAGATGTCAGCAGCTAAAATCATGCAGCCCAGTTTATTAAATGCTCTCTGTCCTGCGGGTGGGGTTTTAGGGAGGAGAGTTGCATGCCCTTCTTATATCCCTTAGGATTGATAATTGTGTTTTTAACAGGAAAAAAACTTGAATGGAATAGTATGTTTACCAAGGTCATATAGCAAATGCTCCTGATAGAACATTATGTTATAAAAGTAGGACACGGAGCAGGATTTCAGCTATGTGAAAAATAATACAAATGAAATAAAATACATTAAAAACTAGGCATTAAAACATGGTAGAAAATTTTTTAGAAATATATTTTATGTTCTGGGGGAAAAATCTCTCACCTTGGAGGGCAGACCCTGATTCTCCAATGGGCTGCCCACAGCCCTTCTCTGCCCCAGACCCCTGGGAGGGCTCTGGTTGGTAGAAAAGACACTGTGACTAGCAATGTGATTTTATCCAAGGAAAGGGAAAGCTATATGTGAAAGCTGGAGCGTTTGGGGTGCTCTGAAATAGGAGGGATGGAAAGAAGAGAGAATGTGAACTGTGAGGGAAGAGTCTTAACAGAGAAGGAAACCCAAAACCTTGGCAATAGGACAGGACCAAATCGAAAAGACAATGAAACATTCCCTATGTGAAGGAGGGGAACGCGTACTAGATTTCAAGTTGTTTCCTCTTGCGTGCTGTGCTGTAATACCCTTCTGCGACCCCCCACATCTTCAGTAAATATCTCTTGTAACAAAAATCTCATAATGTTGATATTGGGCGGAATCAAAGAGAAGAGATCATGGCAAACAGCAATGTGAAACAATACAGAAGCTGAGGTAACACAAATCCTCTTGCATTAGCCAAGATACGCTAGGCGATAGCAAACATATACAAAACAAAGAATAAAACTCAATCGTTCGACACACCAGAGTTAGGTTTCTTATGTGGCTTATGACACAAGCCAGTGCAGGCCGAGCGGCTCTCCAGCAGGGCTTTCCTGCAGTGACTCAGAGCCTCATGCAGCCCCGTCCTGAGCTCCCGCTGTCAATGCGTCTTTCACGACTTGATGTGTCGGGGAGGGGAGGCAGTATGACCACTAAAGCCGAGCCGAGAAGGAAACGGACACGTTAAATCTGTATCTTAAAAACCAGAAAGGCTGAAGACCAATGATCTAAGTTTCCAACTCAAAAGCTAGAAAAAAAAAAACAAAAAACAAAGTAAACCCAAAAAAGTGGGAAGGAGAAGCAGAATGAAGATAAGAGCAGGAATTAATGAAACATTAAAAAAAATACAATAGAGAAAATCAACAGTCAAAAGCTTATTCTTTGGCTAGATTAATATAATTAATAAACCTCTAGCAAGACAAATCTTGGAAAAGAGAAAGAGAAAATACAAATACCAAAATCAGTTATAAGAGTGGAATCGTACTACAGACCTACACACATTAAAAGGATAATGAGAATATAATAAACATTATGCAAATAAATTGGCATTTTATATGCCAACATGTGTGCCATTAAATCAGAAATCTTAGGTAAAATATACATGTTTTTAAAAATATGATTTACCAAAATTTTCACAAAAAGAAATTTAAAATACCAGTAGTCCTATATGTATCAAAAAAATTGAATTTGAAATTAAAAAACTTCTCACAAAGAAAACTGCAGCCTCAAATATGTTCACAAAAATTTAACGAATAAGTAGCACTGATCTAAGCAAACACATTCAGAGACTAGAAGAAGAGGAAAAGCATCCAAACTCATTTTGTAAGGCTTGCAAAACCTTGATATTGCAAGCTCAGAAAAACATTACAAGATAGGAAAATTACCTGCCAATGACTTTGGCTGGGGAATTTAGAGAAGTATACGGTGAGCTTAGCGGGTGAACAATAACCGTCTCCACCACAGCATACCCTTATGGCCATTAAACATCCCTTTGTTCCCTTCTTCTCACAAGTAGAACACCTCAAATTGCTCCCTACTGAAGACAATCCGAAGTCCAATCTGTCATTGCATTTCATGCCATTGCATATCCCTCAAGAACAGACGTGACTTCTCTTAGGCTGAAGACCTGAGAACTAAAAAGGTAAGTAGTACACCTCATACTCAGGCCAACATACAGACATTCAACAATGGAGCAGAAACAGGATAACTTTATTTAATAAACACCCATTAAGGAGGGGGAAGGCTGAGAGACCCACACTAGCCACTGGTCTACAGATACACGGGTATTACGATGCTAAAATACCAATGGGCAGATACTACAAAGGATGCCTACCTGGGGCAGGAACCCTCTCATCCATTGTTCTTTGTGACCCTGGACCCCACCCTCTTAGGCGCTTCCCCCCGACCCTTATTCTCCTTGGCCACATCTAAAGAGGGAGTTGAGGACAACGCTGCCCTTAGGGGTTGAGCAACTTCCTGCCAGAGGCTGTTTTAAAACTTAACAGACTTGTGCTGTTTACACAGGCTTGTGGTTTTTTGATAACACGATTTCCTCAAAAAGTTGAGAAGCCCCTGATCTATTGGACTGTTTCATTTACCTGTATCCACACTCAATGTAACTTTTGTAAGATGGAGTTTTCAAATTTCCTTTTTTTTTTACCTTCGTAGCCATGTGACAGTGAGTTCTTTCCATATGATAGTGATTTCTAGCTAAGACAGAGGAATAAAACACCTTTATCAGCTATTTTCCATTGTTCATTTTAATCCATTGAGACATTTTCTTAGACCTTTGTTACTCAAAGTCTTTAAAATTCCCATTTCTTACTATTTGGGAACTAGAAGCAGTCAACTTTTCTAACTCTTCGGGACACAATATCCTGGTCTTTGTCTGTTCCATTTCATTTCTACTGGCAAAACTTCCAATTCTATTTTTGTTTGTCCATTTGTTTGTTCTGAAAAGCTAGAATAATTTTTTAAATGGCCCCTCTGTGTATGTCTTATGTAAATCCAAAGATGCAGTGCAATTTCTGCTGAGTCTGTGCAAGGCTCTCACTTTCAGATATCTGAGCTCCTCAGATGAAGTAAATGTATAGTTACTGGAAATCAGCGGCCCTTGCCTTCCAGAGTAAACCTGACATTTGACTGTTGCATTGGGCTGTTGTGCACCTGTAGCAGAAGCTATAAATGCTCACCTCTTTGGTCTTAGCAGGGTCCCTTCCTGGGTATGAGATCTTACTCAGTAAAATGAACACGGAGAAGACTAGAAGCAGGGGAACCAGTGGCCCACTGGTGACTCTCAAGCAGGGACATAAATTCTCTAGTTACCTCACCTCCTGGAAAAAAGTAGTCTCATAGAAGGGCCCCAGGACAATTGAGCCCCAAATGCCCAAAGCAGTGACTCACTTATTAATTCACCCTTTATTAAGTGTTTCCCTTTCCCTTTATTAATTCTCCAATCCCCAGATAAACTAGTTGCACCAAATCCTTGTCTCAAGATCTGCTTTTAGAAAAACAAAAATTATTTAAACTTGTCCAAATGGATGGAAAACAACCAAAGCTTTGCTCTTAAGGGAAAGGAATCAAATTTATTGTGCCTTTTTTTACATTTTTAAATTGAGATGTAATTTTCATACCATAATATTCACCCTCTTAAGATGTATACTTCAGTGATCTTTAGTATACTCACAAAGTTGTGCAACATGTTGCCATAAGAAACATCCAAATCTGTAAGAATTTTTTAGTTTACTTGAGCCAAACTGATGACAATTGCTGAGAAGCAAAACCTCAATGGATTGAGCAAATTCTCTGGAAAGTGGCAGCTTTGCAGTTTATTTTATGCGTTAGAATAAAAAGGGGAGATATAAGTGGTGTTACATGAAATCCATTGGTCGTAGATTAAGGAGGTGGAAGAAAGCAAAGGAAGTAAATCTCTAGGATTGGATGAAAAGTAAAACAGAGAGACACATACTTTTACACTGGTGTGTACAGGGTAGTTAGTGATTAACATTTACAGGACATAGAAAGGGTATGTGGTAAACAAGATAACAATGTGGTCTTGCTTTCAGGTATGCGCACAGGTTGTGCCTTGAAAGGTCTGGAAAATGAGATTATACTGACACCTAAAAGTATGTTATCTTTTTTTTTTAAGATTTTATTTATTTATTTTTAGAGAGAGGAGAAGTAAGTGAGAAAGAAAGGGGGAGAAACATGGATGCACGAGAGAAACATCAGTTGGTTGCCTCTCGCATGCCCCTAACTGGGGACCTGGCCCGCAACCCAGGCATGCGCTCTGACCAGGAATTGTACCTGCGACCTTTCAGTTTGTGGGACAATGCCCAACCCACTGATCCACACCAGTCAGGGCTAAAGGTGTGTTATCTTAGATGCAAAACAACAACAGACAGGTTCACTTAAGGTAAAGATTCACCTTTATCAAGTAAGCTACAAGCCTAGAATCTGACTACTGGTCATGACTTGCTTTTAGTTAGGAATGTTCAGAACACCCTATGGGGAGTGGGAGTTTATAAGGTTTAGTATGTGGTCCCTTTTTCATCCACAAACAGGAGGAGTCATCACAGTTAAGTGGTGTGGGTTCTGGAGCCAGGCTGCCGGGGCTCAATTCTTTGATCTACTACCTACTAATTATGTCACCTAAAATACAATACTTAACCCCTATGAGCTTCAATTTCCCCATCTGTAAAGTGGGAATTAAGTAGTACCAATTTCTTAGGTTTGTTGTCAACATAAAATGAGACAACTCATGTAAAAACAGTACAGTGCCTAGCACCCAGTAGGTGTATAATAGATGTTACCTAGTATTAATTAAAGAGCTGTAAAGTAATGGGACAGGAAATAAAACCACACAGTGAATGTTATCACTGTTAGTGATATTCCTTTTGCATGCCTGATTGGAAATGTGCTTGTCTGGGGTCTCTAAGCAGTGGCAGGGAAGTGCATAGTCAGACAGATGAGGTGCTAATGGGCCTCTTTATGTGAGATGAACAGGCAGCTGTTAATGGTATTAGCTCTCACAAGTGCGTGGTCCAAATCTGAGAATGTTCCCCTGAGGACTTGGAGAAGAGAGGTTTAATTGGAGCACAACATAAATCTCAATCATAATCCCGCCCACAGGAGAGTGGAGCTGCCTGCACCATGGCAGGAAGGTTGGACTGAGCTTTGACTGCCTCTGATATTCCAAACCACACAGCTCTGCAAGGCTCAGGATGAGGGACTGGAGAGAAGCCAATAAATGTGAGTATATCAGTACAACTCTGAGCAGGCTGGACTATAGGCTCTTGTGGCTAAAGTAGCTGAGAGGTAATGTTGCAAGAGGATCAGAGAGATTTAAGTTCTTACCTGAGCTATGTCAGTCCGGTGTTTGAATTTAGGTCTTCATCTTAGAGGCAACAGAGCACAGTCATTAAAAGCATGGGTTCTAGAGTTATACTGAGTTCAAATCCCAGCCCCTCCCCTCATTTAACTGTGTAAATCTAAAACAGTCACTAACTCTTCCATACTTAAGAGTCTTTATCTATAAGCTGAATTTGCATTATTGTGTTGGGTGTCTTCTATTTACCCTTTCATGTCTACTCTTAACCCTTCTCTACATTCCTGTTGCTCTCTGGCTTCCAGTTGTATCCAAGAAATGGGCAAGTGGGACAAGAGTAAAATCTTGGTATTTATTTCCCTAGATCCCACACTACTGGGTTACTTAGGATGGGTCGTGACTCTCTCCGAAAGTCCACAGCTACTTTTCAGGCAGCCTTCTCCTTACAGTTTTCTTCACAGGTTTCAGAAACCACTGCTTCTTTTCTCCTCAGGCCACAGATGGTAACAGCTCCCCATTAGCACCAAGACACTGTAACATACCTTATTTCTTTCCCTAAATTTTTCCCACTTAATCTCCTTCTTTAATGCTATTCAATTACCCACTTTTGAGTGTGTGCAAGGACCCTAATACAACTTTATGCTCATAATAGATACACCTTGGGTGGCCAAACAGCTGTCAGTGATTCCCTTCTTTCTGAGAACAGCTCTTATACAAAGATAAGGGCTCCCAGGTGTCATACCTGTGCTATTGGCCATGATCCTTCAACCAGATTGGCCAAGGTGGGCTAATCAGAGTCCCCTGAATGGAATGTGATATTTGTAACAGAATGATAACTGGGACTGGGAGCCACTATGATTGTGCCAGGTTTATTCCCAAATTCACCCTCTATGCCTATAAAATTAGGCAAGAATGAGTTCTTGACTTTTGATCAAGATGGCGGCATAGGTAAACATGGTACTCACCTCCTTCCCTAACCACATAAAAATTACAGCTAAACTATAGGACAGCCATCATGCAGAACTTCCTGAAGTCTGGCTGAATGGAATTCCCACAACTAGGGAATTAAAGAAGAAGCCACCTTGAAACTGGTAGGAGGAGCAGATATACAGAATGGGCTGGTCCCACAGCCACATGTGGTAGATAAAAATTAGGAGGGATATTTCAGTGGCAGAGGTCTCTCTTGAGGAGCAAGGGGTACCAGTCCCACACCAGGCCCCCATGGCCAAGGTTCCAGTGCCAGGAAGAGAAGTCCCCATAACTTCTGGCTGTAAAAACCAACAGAGATTGTGACTGAGTAAGATGGAGAGCTTCTAGAGTCCCAGGCAGTTCCTCTTAAAGGGCCACTGTATGGACTTACTTAGACTCACTCTCTCTGAGCACCAGTGCTGGGGCAGCAGCTTGAAAGGAACTGAAGACACAGCGGAGAGGCTGAATTGTCTGGCATCAGGGAGAGAGATGGAGGGGCAACTTTCTCCCAGACAGAAGTGTTTGCACAGGCCATTGTTCCTTTTGATGAGTCCTCCCCACACAAAGCTGGCAAGTGGGCACCATATATGAGTCACCTCCACCTGGCTAATACTGTTGCCCCATCCTGGAAATTCCCTGAGGCCCTGCCCCACCCAGCTTTCAGGCCCATCTAAGCTGTTCCCAGTGGCTTTACCATATGAATAGCCTATCTTGACTCATGCTTCATACTTTCCTAAAATCTCTCAAATAAGCAGCATCTGGCCTCAACATACCCCATAGCTCTTACTACATGGCCTCGAGCCCGATGCTAGTAGCAGCCAGCCTTGAGTTGCACCTCGGCCTCACCTGGGTATATCCAAGCCTAGCACAAGTAGCAGCCATCTGCAGATCACATTGTAGCTCATTCTGGGTAGCCCCCAGCAGAAAACAGTCAACAGCTGGCCTTGGCCTGCACCTCCCAGGCAGTACTAGAGCCAAAGCACCCAGTGGACAGCTTCAGACCACGTTGAAGTACCACCACCCCAACCACCTCCACAAGCAACACAGTCAAGGGGTGCACTTAGCAGGCACCAGAGCAGAGCTCTGCTGAAGTAAGTCCTGCTCTGTGGGGTGGGCCCTGCACAGCTAATCCTCCACAGTGGTCCGTGGTCACAGCCAGTCTTTGCAGCTGATCTGCCTGGACTTACCACTTACATGCCAATAGCAATCAAGCCTCACTACAAGAGGAGGGTGTGCACATCCCACATTGGGGAGCACATCTGGAGAGCACCGCTCAAGTGAATGGGGAGGTTGTGCTACTGGACCTTACAGGCCACCTACTACTTTAGATCACTCTACCAAATCTGGGAGATATAGAAACTCTACATAATATATAGAAACAAACACAGGGAGGCTGCCAAAACAAGGAGACAAAGAAACATGGCCCATATGAAGGGACAGAACAAAACTCCAGAAAAAGAACTAAACAAAAAAGCGACAAGCAATCAACTAGATGCATAGTTCAAAATGCTGATTATAAAGATGCTCAATGAAATTAGTAAGAACTTCTATAGCATAAAAAAAGGATCAGTCAGAAAAGAATCATACACTAACTGAAATAAATAATTTACATGGAATCAACAGTAGAGGAAGCTGAGAATCAAATCAGCAATGTGAAATATAAGGAAACAAAAAACGCCAAATCAGAACACCAAAAAAAAAAAAAAATCCAAAAAATATAAGACAGTGTAAAGAGACTCTGGGACCACTTCAAGTGTACCAACATTCACATCATGGGGGTGTTGAAAAAAGGAGAGAGAGACTAAGAAACTGAAAATCTATTTGAAAAAAATAGTGACAGAAAACTTCCCTAACTTGGAGGAGGAAATAGACATATAAGCCCAGGAAGCACAGAGAGTCCCAAACAAGATGAATCCAAAGATGCCAACACAAAGACACATCATAATTAAAATGCCAAAGGACAAAGCCATAGAGAGAATCTTAAAAGCAGCAAGGAAGAATAATTATCTAAAAAGGAGCTCCCATAAGACTGTCAGCTGATTTTTCAACAGAAACCTTTCAGGCTTGGCAAGAAATATTCAAAGTGGTGAAAAGCAAGGACCTACAACCAAGATTACCCAGCAAAGCTATCATTTAGAATTAAAGGACAGATAAAGAGCTTCTCTTTATCTCAGACAAGAAAAAGGGAAAGGAGTGCAATACCCTCAAACCAGTATTACATGAAAAGTTAAAGGGTCTTCTTTAAAAAGAAGAAAATAAAAAAAATCAACAATGAAATGGAAATAAATACATATCTATCAACAACTCAATCTAAAAAAAAATAAATGAACAAGCAGAACAGAAACAGAATCATAGATACAGAGAATATTTTGATGGTTACCTGATGGGTGGGGGATTAGGTGTGTGGGCAAAAAGTTGAAGGGATTAATGTACAAATTGGTTATTACAGAATAGCCATGAGGACATAAAGTAAAGCATAGGGAATATAGTCAATAATATTCTAATTACTATGTATGGTATCAGATGGGTGCAAGATCTATCAAGATGATCACTTAGTAAGTCATGTAATGTCTAATCACTGAAGTGTACACCTGAAACTAATATAATAATGTATGCCAACTGTAACTGAAAAATTAAAAATTAAAAATAAGAATGGGTTCTTATCTTTCCAAATTTTGATTGTTCAAATCTTCATCTTATACAATGAAACAAGACACCCTATTATCCTTTCAATGCATTTCCTCCTTACTTAGCCATAGTTGGTTTCTGCTGCTTACAGTCTGAAGAACCTCAGTAAACACAGCACCTCACAGAATTTTTATGATAATATATGTAGCATGTTTAGTATGTGCTTGGTGTATGGTTATCTCTCAATAATTTGTAGCATTTATTTTCTGTAAAAGCAAAGCTAATAAAGGAATGAGAAAACTAGTCACAGGCTGGGAGAAAATACTTGCAGAAGACACATCTCATAAAAGACTGTTATACAAAATATATAAAGAATTCTTAAAACTCAACAATAATAAAATGATCCTGATTTAAATAAAAGAGCTTAACAGACACCTTACCAAAGAAGGCATGCAGTTTGCAAATGAGTATATAAAAAGACATTCAACATCATGCAAGTATGTCACCAGGGAATTGACAATTAAGACAATGAAATACCACTATTGGAATTGCCACAATCCAAAACAATGACAACACTAAATGTTTTTGAGGGTGCTGAGCAAGGGAAACTTTAATTCATTGCTATGAGAATGCAAAATGGTACAGCCACTTTGGAAGACAGCATGTTTCTTCCAAACATTTTTATCATAAAATCCAGCAATCACACTCCTTAGTATTTTCCCACATGGGTTGAAAACTTATATCCACACAAAAACCTGCACATGAATGTCTACAGTAGCTTTATGTATAATTTCAAAAACTTGGGAATAACCAACATGTTCTTCAGTGGGTAAGTCGACAAACAAACTGTGGTACATCCAGATAGTGAAATATTATTCAGTGCTAAAAAGAAATGAGCTATCAAGCCATAAAATGACATAGAGAAAACAAATGCACATTACTTTTTCTTTAGTGCATATTACTAAGTGAAAGAAAACAATCTGGAAAAGGCAAAACTCTAGAAACAGTAAAAAGATTAGTGATTGCCAGGGGTTGAGGGGAGAGGGATGAATAGTCAGAGCAGAGAAGATTTAGGGCAGTGAATTTCTTCTGTATGACATTACAATGGTGGGTACGTCATTATACATCATCGAAACCCATCAACAACACTAAGATGTGCATCCTGAGGTAAACTATGGACTGTGGCGGTTATGATGTGACAATGTGGGTTCATTGATTATACCAAATATATTACTGTGGTGAAGGATGTTGATAATGGGGGAGATGTGGGAGGACAAGAGGTTTATGGGAACTTCCTGTACTTTCCACTGACTTTTGCTGTGAACCTAAAACTGCCCTAAAAAAAAAACTTATAAATTTGTTTAAAGTGGGGAAAAAAAGTATATCTAATCATTTCTTCATGGAGTTTGTGAAAATTAATGAGTCCATGTAGTCTCTACTAAACTCTGATGGACTGCCATAGGACTCAGGTCTGGAAAGTTAAGTGAAGGGTCTGAGCAAATCTCAACTAGCTCTAACATCCTGCAACAGAGATAATATCAACAAATGCTCAGACTTCAGTCTGGGAGTTAACGTGTAATTTGGTCTGTTTGTGTTTCCTCTTTTGGAAACTGACCTGCCCTCTTCTAAGGGAGTCTTGTGAGACTGTCAATCAAGTCATGGGGAAGAGGTGGGGCAAATGATCAAGCTGGCCAAACAGAGCATTCCATTCCCTTGACCAAAGAAACACAAGACATTTATGCAAGGACCAAATGGAGTCCGCTGAGGAATTGTTTGAGTTACTAGGAGTCTCATCTTCTAAAGTCAGCAGCTTAAGGATCTTAACAAACATGAAGTTTCTGGGATTCTTTCAACATGTGGAGAAAATGTGCTAGAAAAGAAATCCAACAAAGAGGAAAGTCATCTCAAGAGATAGAAAATAGAGAAACAGATTCCTGGAAAATTTGGGGGGTTTCTTGGTTCAGTTTTTAGTTATGAGATTATATGTATATATATATTATATATATATATTTTGTCTATGCTAATTTGAAATGGATATGTGTTATCTGCAACAGAAACAGTCCTACCTATTATACTCCTCATATAAGCTTCACTTCAAAGAAGTTTAGGTACTTGCAGAGTTATTTCCTTTATCTTAATAAAAGTGCTGGAAAATGAATGGGTGCTGAAATTTTTCTATTTTTCTGGTTAAAAAAATACTAATACAGGGTCTGGCACAAATTAACACCCCATTTTTATTACAAAATCATAAGCATATAATTCTGTAACATAAAAAATATTACACTCAAGCACACCATATGACATTTTAGGTGAAATGTTCAAATTAAAGCTATAAATTATTGCATCTATACTATTACCCTACCAACCACACTCAAGCAGGTACTACTTCTGCCGGACCCTGTCTATTAAGAAACTTACCCAATTTACACAGCAAGTGAATGTTGGTGCCAAATGGAGAGCACCAGACCTGTGAAGGATGCTTTGTGACTTTCTGAGTCCCAGACACTTTGCTTTCATGAGCTCCTTCTTCTATAAAATAATCTTTTAAATTGCACTTTGTAATGCACTGGTATAAAGACAAATATAATCCTAACTGGGTTCGTTATTATTTATTAATTATTTTTTACTTCTGTTTTCATTCTGTTTTATAAGAAATTGAAACACTTTCATGGGTCACCCACTTCCACCAAACAAGTGTCAGTAGGCGTCACTGTTGTAAATTGGGCTGGCAGTTTGCAACATCAAGGAAGATGGCAGCTGCAACCTTGAATGGGCCAAGGTGGGCCCCTCTAACCCCAGGCCTTTGGTGGCCTCTGACACACTCCTGCAGGCCTGCATGGATGAGCAGCTCAAGGGCAAGTGGAACTGTAAAAGCCTCAACCTGGGCAACTGAGAGGAAGAGCTAGGCCATCTCAAGCTGGCTCTGCTAGATCTCAACTTCCTGCCAACTACAGGGACAAAACTGACCAAACAGCAGCTCATTCTGGCCCATGACATACTGGAGATGGGGACCCAGTGGAGTACCCAATGTAAGGACATCCCCTCCTTCAAGTGCTGCATAGCCCAGCTCAAATGCTACTACTTCGATGACAAGGAGCAGCTCCCCGAGTCAGCATACATGCTCCACCTCTTGGGCCTTAACCTCCCACATCACTGCATGTCAAGTTGGAGCAGCTGCCTACCAGGGACATCCAGACCAATGTACACATTGAGCATCCTGTGCCCCTTGAGCAATGCCTAATGGAGGGCAGCTACAACAAGGTGTTTCTGGCCAAAGGCAACATCTCTTCTGAAAGCCACACCTTCTTCATTGACATCCTGCTTGACATTATCAGAGATGAGATTGTTGGATACATGGAGAGGGTCTATAAGAAAATCCTCTTCACTGAGACCACCCAGATTCTCTTCTTCAACACACCCAAAAAGATGACAAACTGTGCCAAAAAGTGAGGGTGGGTCCTGGGCCTCAGTAGAAGCTGGCCGGCTTGGCCGGCCAGCAGCAGAAGCCTGAAGGTACCACCCCCTCCACAGAGCTGGCCAAACAGGTCATCAAGTATGCCCAGCAGCTGGAGATGATCATCTGAGCCCAGCACACGCCGGGGAAGGGCAAGGCTTGCATTATTGAAAGCAGTTGTAGTGCAGGGTTTCCTCCAATAAAGCTGGATGGACATTCTGTATCCTAAAAAAAAAAAAAAAAATATGGGTCTTTGGCCCTAATGAGCCTAACGGATAAGCTGACCCTGAGTCTTGTTTGCAAAAGAAAGTAGAAAGAAACATGGAAATGAGGTGATATATGTGAATATACTAAAGTATTCTGTTGACCATAAGTCACTGCAACAAATGTAAGGACTATTAATTGCTAAAAAGTTGCTCTCAGGAAGGTAAATGTACAGACTAGGTATGTGGTCATAAAAAGGTTAAACATTAAAACCCTAAGTGGCTACAGAACAGAATGCTTAATAGTCAAAGACCAGAGGATAAGGAATCAATAACTTTGGCAGTAAGGAGCCTTTCACAAGTCAGCATCCACCCTTGTCAACCAGCCCCATGCTCATGGCATGGCCCAACAGGAGGCACAGCTAAGGAGATGCCAGTCTTGGGCATCACTGGAGGCAGGCAGAGATAGTCAAATGTGTCTAGGTCCTCCTTTTCAATGGGACAAGCCTGGCAGAAGCCACCTAGAGTGATCTGGGCCAGAGAGGAGCTTTGGAAGCAAGGCTGGAAAGAGAGTTTTTACATAGGTGGCCACTGGCAAAGTAGAACCGGAAGCGCGGACCAAATGTCAGGTGCAAAATGTAAAGTGAATTCAAAGATGAAAAAAATGACAGGTCAGGAACAAGAGGGATCAGGAGCAAGCCAGAGCATAATGTATGAAGCTTTCAGAGAGGTTCTGGTCCATAGCTATGAATCAGAGAGCATTTGGGGTCTGTTTTAATGTCGTGCTGACTCTGTACACCAAAGGCAGCCTCTGGTATCGTCAGGAGTCCCTGCAGAGCCAGACATGCTGGATGAAAATAGGCCTCTTGAAAAACATAGCCCCTAAAGATTTTTCTGTTTTATTGTGAACTTCGAGCAACTGCTATTGGACAGATTGGGGATTGTCCACTCTTGATAGTAAGCCCCATTTCAAGGAAGTGAATCATTTCATTGCAGACAATTTGCTATGTAGACACTTTGAGACACAAAACAGGATTAAGAAATAAAACTAGGCAAACACACAAAGGAAGAGGGTGATGACAGAACCAAGACAGAGATGTTTTCCTCAGCCACATCTGGCTATTGTTGTCACAGCTCCCTAGCGAAGAGAGGTTAGCAGCAATAACTGAACAACAATTCATCTTCTTTGTGGTTACTTGTGTATATACATTTGCTGAAATCCACTTGCACAGTTCTCATCTCCTACTGTCAGTTCACTTATTGTAGACAAACCTTTGCGTTGTCATTGTATAGTTCCAAGAGAAAGCCCTTCTGCAGAGAGAATGATAAGAAACACCTGTTATTATAGAACAACACCATCACCAGGTAGATTCCAACAGACAGTCATGGCTTAGGTCCTAGTGCCCAGACTGAGCAAACCACTCTCCCCACCCCCATCTTTAGAAGCTACAGAACAAGCCAAAATGTTAGAGAATGAGGCCTGAACAAGCCTCAGTACTATATGGGTGTGCCACACATTATATAAGCACATGGGTTAATTAAGAAGCAATGTCTGGACTAAGAACTAGGTCAAACAAGAAGGGGCCCAAGAAACAACAAGTCTCATACCGCTGAGAACATGAGGCAGAAACTTGCAAACCAGCTGTGCTGGTAAGACAAAAGGAATGTGTTGCTGGGAGATGCCCAGCCTCTGCTACACAACTGAGCATTTTCCTCGCATTGCCTCTTCCCTAAGTTGCTAAAGGAGTGGCAATCACAGCCCTAGGACTGCAGGCGTGGTGAGAGGGAGGTGGGAGTTCTCTGCAGAAGCCTCCATGATTGGGGCGGGAGACGGGCGCACGGGTGGCATGTGCCTCCACAGGCAGGGCCTGCCCTGAGCGGTGGGCGGTGGGCAGTGGGCGGTGCGTGGTGGGCGGTGGAGGCGGAGGCAGAGGTCTCCCACTCCTCTGGTTCTGTAAGATTCTGTAGGAGCCCTGAGACCCCTCCGGAGCCTTCGGTCTCTCATAAAGGAAATGTGCTCAGGCACCTGGTTTCCCCCTTTGCCTTCTTCAAAAGGTTCAAGTTTTATCTCTCCCTCTCTTTTATATACATATCTTTGTTGCTATTTTTATTTTTGTTGTTTCCCCAAAACCAAAATCTTCATTAACTACAGAGAAGCACAAAGGAAAGGAAGTGGTGACAAATGGTCATTTCCCAGACTACAGCCCAAACCCCTGCAGAGAACTTGGGTCCTAATAACTGCTCTGAGCAGCAGACCACAGATTTCCGTTTTGACTTGGAAGCAAAATGGGCTTCTTTTAACCATTCTCTGTAAAAAGAGCCACAAAGGAACACCCTCTGTATCATGTCACATTCCTGGACTCTCCTGCACAGAGGAGGGCTGGGAATTAGTACGTGTGCGAACAGTACTCACCACCTCCTCCCTCCGGAGGCCCAGCCACTCCGGAGTCTCAGGTTGCACTTGATGAAGCTGATTGACCACGTGGAAAGTTACCCAAAAGAGGCTGTGAAAAAAAGTTGCATGGAAAGTTACATAAGGTTACAATGGAAAACTGCACTACATGGGGGCAGAGAACAGCAAAATCTTTGCAGAGCGGTGCCACTGAGCCAGCCCCCCACTCACCCTTACCCTTCAATGCCTGCTCACCTACCCTTTATAAAATCGCCAGCCTTCGTGTAATACTCCAGCCTACAGTGATGAAAGGAAGGAAAAGGTCAAGAGACACATTAGAGGTAGGTGCCTCTTCTGTCTACCTCCTCTTCTCTGAGAGCTGTCCCGGCTCCTAATCCCTTCAGCTTAGCTGGCTATTCATTCACTTATTACACAGATATTTATTGAGCATATAGGGTATTCCAAGCATTATGGTAGGTGAAGATACAAAATATGGACAAGACAGATAAGGGCCTTTCCTTACAGAAATAATTTTTTAATTGGGAGAGTTCGGTGATATGCAAGTAAATAAATAAATGAGATAATTTTGGATAATAATACTTGCTATGAATTTTTAAAAACACAAAACAAAGTAATGTTCTAAAGCAGTGATTTTCAACCTTTTTCGTCTCATGGCACACATAAACTAATTACTAAAATTCTGTGGCACACCAAAAAATATATTTTTTGCCAATCCGATTTTTAAAAAAGGCATAATTTTGACACATTCACACCAGATGGCTATTGTTGTGTTGGCTGTTGTCATTTTTTTATTTGACAGTCTAAAAGAAAAGAGGTCAGTACCCCTAACCAAAAAGTCAGGTGTTATATGTCTTGAAAATTCTTGCAGCACACTGGTTGAACATCGCTGCTCTAGAGAGCGATTTGGGAGAGAGGCTGCCGAGTCTAGATGAAATAGACTAGGAACACCTCTCTGGAGAGGTAAATAGGCACTTACACCTGAATGATGAGAAGTTGTGACTGCAGTGAATGTTCTGAGCAGATGGAAAAGCAAGTGTCGAGGTCCCAGGGTAGAATTAGGAGAGCAACAGAAAAGCCTGTGAAACAAGGGAGGGTGTTGAAAGAGCCTGTGGAAGAGCAGAGGCCTTGACAAGGAGCTTGGGTTCTATTTTAAAGACATCGGGAAATCACTGGAGAGACTTCAACAAGGAAATGGCATAATCAGATATGCTTTTTTTAAAAGTACAAACTCTCTTTTGTGTCTTATTTTGCTAACATACAACTAATTTATAAATTAAGGACGTGCTTACAGGAAAGGTTAGGCAGTTATAAACTCTAATCCGTTGACTAAATTTTGAAGTTAACACTTGATAATCATTGCATCTTGGTTCTTAGATTCCATATCAGGTGAAAGAATCTGTTTTCATTTCTATTTAGAATTACAGTAGATTTATCTGAGCCCACAGAGTTTCTCCCAATGAGACACTTCAGAGAATTCCTTAATTCTCACAAGGAAAACACATGCTGATCACATACTCTTATCGCCAAATTTTAAATGATCCAGGTGTTAAACTACATTTGTGATTAGGTCAGGGTCAGTAAACTTTTTCTGTAAAGACCCAGATAGTAAATATTTTCGGCTTTAAGGCCATGTGGTCTTTGTCACAACCTCTCAACGCTGCCACTGTAGTGCAAAGGCAGCCACAGACAACACGTAAATGACTGCGCATAGCTGTGCTCCAAATACAACTTTATTTATAAACACTAAAATGTGAATTTCATATAATTTTCATGTGACATAAAATATTACTCTTCTGTTGATTTTTCTCAAGATGGAAACACCATTCTGGGCTTATGGTTAATACAAAAAGAGGTGACAGGCCAGATTTAGCCATCAAAGCCATAGTTTATTGACTCCTGCTTTAGGTGAATTAGGGCCTGATAGACATTTTTAATGCAATTGTTTTTGACTACAGTGTAGAAGGTGGATCATGAGACATGAGGAACAATGGTGGGAGCAGGGAAATCAATCATGCAGTAATTGTGATCCAAGCAAGACCTGATGGTGGCCTTGGAGGGCAGTCAGCAATGGAGCTGGAAAGAAGTGGACACGAGAGGACACTGTGGAGGCACTGACAGGGCTGACATAGTAAATGGGAGCAGAGGAGGAAAAAGGAGAGCGAAGCATGATCTTGGGTTTTGGCCTTGAGCAACTGGATATATGCTCATGTGATTTGTGGAGCGCACGAGGAAGGAGCAAGTTCATGGGAAAATCAAGGGCTTTGGTTAACCAAAGTTAAGTTTGAGATGCTTGTTAGGTATCCAAATGTAGATGTTTAGTAAGCAGTTGGAAGTCAGAGAAGAGATCTGGGCTGGACGTAGGTATGTGGAGGCACTGTTATATCGGAGGTATTTAAAGCCCCAGGACTAGATCAGATCAACTAGGGAATGTGTATAGAGGACAAGGGAAGAGTCCGCAGGACTTTCCAGAAGAGGAAGAATTAGCAGAACAGACTGAAGGTAGCCAGTGGATGAAACAGACAAATCAAAAGAATGTTTCATCATGAAAGTCAAAAGAAGCAAGTTTCAAGAAAGGAGTGATCAAGTATGTGAAGTACTGTTGAGAGACTCTCTTGTAAAGGCAGTGAAGTGGCCGGTAGATTTGGCAACATGAAAATGATGTGTGTCCTTGACAAGAACAATGTCAAAGGGCTGACGGAGACAAAAGAATGATGACTGGGACTTGCAGTTAAGCATGTAAGTTTGAACACAAGCGTACCTTCATTCCCTCCGGACGCTCACAGAAGGAAAGTGATGAAATAAAAAAAGAAGGAGCCCTTCAAGAACAAAAAGAATGGCATGAAGGTGACAGAAGACGAAAGTAGTTAATAAACTCTAGCAAGAGGTAAGAGACTGGGTAATGATGACTAACTTGGCAAGGCAGAGAAAGCTAAAACCAAAACATTGCAAGGGGGGCGGGGATCATGGCAGTGTATCAACAAAAAGCAGACCGTTTCCAATCACTGAATCCCAGAGGCTCATGGGTTTGAGCCAAGGTGGGAAACGGGGTTGGAAACAGGTGGATAGGGAGAACGTCTTTATAAGAAAGCCCTGACTCCCTGGACCCCTTCCTAACCCTGCACTGCCCGGAAGCTGTGCTGTGGGGAAATAATTGCCAGGTCCAGTCCCGGGCTGTGAGGTTGCCCAGTGTATTCTTCCAACAGACACCCTTACGTGAGCAGCTTGAGTGGCTCTGCCCCCAGCTTCCTGGCCAGATGATCCCCAAGAAAGGCAGGGGGCATCCTGGAGAAGGCTGGCTTTCCAGACCCTGTCCGAGCCCCATCTGCAGTCCTCCGAGGGAGCTGTCATGCAGAGGTGGCCAGCTGCACTGCAGGCTGCCCCTTCCTCAGAGACTCTAGAATGGCGAGGAAGAGCCTGCCTGCAGGTCTGGAGGTTCTGGAGGGCAAGCAGTGGTCTCAACTCACGGAAGGTCTGCTTGTTAGGCAGTACTTTCCATAGCCACAGTTCACAGGCAGGGAAGGCAAAGCCCAGGGGAGTTAAACAATTTGAAGTCACAGAGCTTTATTATTGCAAGTACTGCTGGGAATAAAATCCAGTCTCTTGGCTTTCAGTCCCTCTTTCCACCGCCCCCATTTCCTCCCATGATGTTCAAAGACTACTTTGAAAGGAAGGGGTTTGGTTATTTCCATGGCACTACTGAAACCAAAATACTAAAACATAAAACTTCAGACTCACCATTGTCACAGGCAACATGCTGAAAGCAGTCCCTCGATGTGGGTTCTACTCCCACCCCGACCTCTTACTCCGCGGTGTCACTGACCCACCACTCTAGACCTCCGTTTCCTCGTTTGCAGAACGTGGAGAGAGAGTAACAGTGTTCAGAGCAGAGGACAGGATGCAGTTCCCAAGGGCCTGCATGGGACAGGATAGCCTGAATATGCCTCTGAAACTCCAGATCTGGCAGGCTCCCCACTGCTTAAACATCCATGCAAATTTTGCATCCTATTCCTATATGTATACTTCTTTTAATACAAACATAGGTGGCAGTGGTATTCCCCACAAATAATTCACATCAAATTGATGCTCCAGGAAGACGGCCCACACAGCATGGGGCAAAAGTAGCTTTACAGTTGTGAGTGCACAAAACACAGAGCTAATTCTTGTATTATCATTTATCAATCATTGGATTATTTTCCATATGAACAGCTGTAGACTCCTTTCCCCCCACCCTGTATTTATCCTAACTTTGTCTGTCCTTGGCCTGACATGGCATATCCCAACTTGAGACATCCAGGACAAGAATGCTAACAGGATTGTCAGCTCTTAACATTCTTTAAAATGTCTCAAACTTCAACAAGCCCAATCTTCATTCTGCCAAGGTGGAAGCCAACACCCCTTAACTATTCCTGGAATAGAAGTCAAGTCTCGATGCTGTTAAACGCCTCCAACACGTGGACTGGGCCAGAATTCACGAGCGCTCTCTCCTGGTGTGTATACTGCTGTGTTAGAAGCCGTGAGACTAGAGAAGACAGAGGGGCTAAGTAGGAGCTGGGCCTCACGTTCCTGAGGGCTGCTCTGCACCCACCAGACATCCACAGTCTAACCCAGGTGGCAGCCGTTACCTCAGCTGTCATGCCTGGAGCTTTCTTTGAGCCTCTCTCACATGGGCTTTCTTGAGTGCTGCAGTTGGAGCTGAGGGGAGGTAGGGGAAGGGTTGGGGACCGTGCAGAGCCCCCCTAGACTGGAAGACTAGAATGCATGCCTGATATGGCAGCCAGCAGTCCCCTCTCCTGGAGGCTTTAGTGGAAGACCATAGTATTTAATCCTTTCAGACACCCTCCCCCAATGCTAACTATATCCCACAGTGGGTCCCTTGGGATCTTTTAATCCAAGGGAGGAAGGGGTGTATGTGTTTGTGTTGGGAGGGTCTCATCCTGGGTTACCCTCCTAAGTCCTGGAGTCAAACCTTCCTGACTGTCCAAAGAGATGGCTCAGAGAGCTCTCTCTTACTTCTGTGTCTTTGCAAAAGCTGTACCCTTTGCTTGAAATTACCACCTTCCTGCCGCCCCATTCTCCATCTGCAAAAGTGCCCTTGCTCTAGGAAGGTGTCCTCGAGAGCCCCGCCTCCAGGCAGAGCTGGACAACCCCTCCCAAGCCCCTCCTCATCATTTTGTACAGTTCCGTATTAAAGCATCTGTCACCTGACAAGTCCTCATCTGCTTTCTCACCCATTTCCTCCTCCATGCTCTAGGCTCTGAGTATGATGCTGAGAAGGTCTCCTTTTAGTGTCCTTTGTGGGGTTAAAAACAAATGTGTTAAGGAGGAAAGCAGCAGCAACAACTCCAGCCGCTGCCTCAGAGGGTTGAGCTGTTTGGTCCCACCTACCAATTTTCCAAGGCTTCCCTCACTCAATCCACAAAACGCAGGGCCCCAGAGAAACCCCTCCTTGCCCCCCAGAACTGCCCGTTCCTATAGCAATTATCCTCTGAAGCCCTCAGCAGAGGAAACCTGAGAGTTGAAACTCCCTCTCATAAAGCCCCAGAGAATAAGACCCCTCCGGCCTCCGTTGTTAGAGCCCGGGATGCCAAAGGAGCTCTCACACGCCTGTCCCTCTCTGCTCTGGGTGGTGCTCCTGGGATAGGCAGGGCCCAGTAGGGAACCCAAGGCCAAGGCTGCCACATCCTCCCCCTGCACTTTGCTTCCCGCTGTCTTTGCCCCTATACTGTGTCACTGTTCCTGCCAAAGTCCCTTTCTGTAACCCGGACCTCCATCCCTCTCTGCCTGGTGGTGTGATATATAAGGCTCCCTCCTTGGCCCCCATCCCTCTCCAGCCCTGAATGTCATGTTAGTAAACATGACAGTGCTCTGGAGTACTTTCGCCAGCAGGCGTCCTCAGTGGCTGAGGGCCCTTGAGGGCTTGGCAGCAGCTTCCCGCCAGACTGGGAAGATCTGCTAATGAACTGTTGATTCAGTTCAAGCCAACAAGCATTATCAAGGCCCACTCTGGGCCCGGCCCTGTTCTAGATCACACACAGCCCAGCCCTGCCCCTAAGGGGACACCGACCTACGAACCACGATTACAGTCATTGACTACGTAGAGATGCTACCTAGTGAAACGGAAGGGCAGAGGAAATGAGACAATAGAGAGAAGTCGAGGTGGTTAGCCTTCCCATTGCTACGGCACCCCAGGAGCAGGACTCTGAAGGCTGATGGCGGGGTGGGGGGTAGGGGCTGGGGGGACACCGGGGATGCCATCCGGCTTCACTGCTCCTGAGTCAAACTGCCATTTTCTCTCACTTAATTCACAAAGAGTGGGTCCATTATAGCTTCCCAAGTGAGCAGGATGGGAGGCCCAAGAGCTGAGCAACAGCACCACCCTGAGGCACCAATTCCTGATTTCAGCAAAACTCCCAAGAGCAAAGCCAAAAGACTGTGCAGTGTAACAAGGAGACAAGGAGGAGGAGAAGGAGTGAAGAAAGGAAAGTTTCAGGGGTGCAGAATGAGAGTGAGATGTGGGGCGGAGGGAACACAAAGGAAGCAAAAAGCCCAGCTGGCTGCGCATGCCGGTGAATGCAGTCTGAGCTATTCCGACCCCTCCTACGGAGGGCACTGCTTACTGGGCCTGCAAGCTCTTGGGGACCAGGGGAAGGACTGCAATGGACTGTATAAATCCGGTGCCTAATTAGCTGCCTGTAATGGCAGCTGAAGGAGCTCCCACCCTGGACTTATTCAGGTAGTCACCCCACAGACACCTTTTTATAGACCTCAAAAACGCAGAATTTGATTGCCCATAACCTTTGGTTCCTAACACATCATGTCAGTTTATGACCCTCTTTTATTATTCTGTGTACGTCATGCTGAATGATTACTGAAAACTTATTTGAAAGTCAAATTCAGATGACTGAATGTCATATAATACATTTGTGTATTAAGGATGAGGGTTGTATTCAGAAAGTTAAAATACATTTGCTCCTTCAGGGGCTGAGAGAATTGGGTTCCATGCAAAACAACGAGGAACTGAGAACATCCCAGCAAAGCTGAAGGTCATGGCCTCTTTAACTATGTCGAAACCCAAAGATCCACGGGTCACCCCTTTGCAGACGCCGGGCACTCTCAGGATTCCCCGTCCTGCACACACCTGTCTAGACCAGCAGTTGGCAAGCCTGGCCAGGCCAGCCAAATCCAGCCCACCAACTGTTTTGTAAGGCTTAGGAGCTAAAAATGTTTTTACATTTTTTAATGTGGGGGAAAAAACATGAAAATTACATTAATTCAAATTTCATCCTCTATAAATAAATTGTATTGGAACACAACCACATTCATTCACATCTGTATTGTCCACAGCTGTTTTGCACTGCAGTGCAGAGTTAAATTGTTGCAACAGAGACCAGAAGACCCCAAAAGCCTCAAATATTTACTATATAGCCCTTTGCACAGAAGAGTGCCAGCACCTGCGCTAGACCCAAGTCCAGAAAAGGAATTCAAGACTTCTGTGTCTGACTCCTCACTTCCCCTCTCCTGCTTCCTTCCACAATGGGCTGGGCCCAAGAAGTAGGTGTTTATTTATTTCCTTTGCATAAGATCTTTCGCTTTCTGTTCTTGGGCCCAAAATCCAAGAGCCCAGGCCTTCGGCGAGAGCCCAGAGATGCAGGAACGGAGGCCCTGGCCCCTTACATCTGGAATCATTTACATACTGCCGCTAGTCGAAAGAGTTACCGGCCTGGCCCGATGGAGCCCTGGATGGAACCCCTGAGTCCTTTTAAGGACGTGGCTGGCACAGAGATGAGTCAGCCTGACAGTGGGTGGACCTGAGTGGGGATTCTCAGGTCCCTGCAGCCAGCGAAGTTCCCCTAATGGAGGACTCAAGGAGGCAGCAGAGGGGCCCCCAGGCAGCCTGAAGGCCCCTCATCCCTGAACGTTCTCCCTGGCTCTGAACCCGCTGAACCTTCTAGGAGACAGCCACTTGCTCCTCCTAATGGAGACAGAAAGGAGCTGCCCCAGGGAGGAGCCTCTGTCCCCCTGGTCCCATTGGCACAGAAAGATTGCAGCGTACAGACTGAGGTCCAGCGCCTTGCTCCCTGCAGCCATCCCACCAACCCGGGCCCCTGGTCCAGTTTGGCACCAGCGACAAGGACTCAGACTTGCCCCTAGTGGTCAGAGCCAGTTTAAAAGCAGAGAAAGAGCTAACGGCATCAGTCACTGAGGCCATTTCCATATCCAGAGACCGGGAGCTCCTCCCTAAGGCTTCTGCCTCCCCTGAGCCACAGCCACAATCCAAGAACTTGGGTCCTGGGCACTGTGGCCCAGAGCCCAGCTTCTCTAGCCAGCCTTTGTACCCTGAGGTCTTCTACAGCAGCCCTGGGCCTCCCAGTTCTCAGGTCTCAGGGGGAGCCATACTCTCCCAACAATGGAGGGCTTCCTCCTGGGACACCCTCAGCGCTCCCTCACAGGTCACAGCCCCTGGACCTCACCACAGGCCCAGCGCCCCCCTCAGCACAGTTCTCTGCGGACGCTGCCAAGGGCCAGTTTCTGGATTTCTCAGCCCTGCAGCAACAAAGCTAGGGAAGCTGCCAGCTGGAGTTCTCTACCCTCCACCTTCCTTCCTTTACCCTCCAGCCTTCTGTCCCAGTCCTCTGCCTAACCAACCCTTGCTTCAGCTGCGCCAGGGTCTGCCCTCCCCTTCTGATCTTTATTCTCCTCTGCAACCTGGTGGCCACGGTGGCTTCCTCCCCTCTGGGGTCCCTGCCCAACAGGTGCCTCTGTCTGTGGTGGACTCCCAGCCCCCTGTGGTGAACTTCGGCTCCATGCCACCAGCACCACCTCCTGCCCCACCCCCTCTTTCTCTGTTACCTGTGGGCCCTGCTCTGCAGCCCCCCATTCTGGCTGTGCGGCTCCCACTGGCTCTTTGGGTGCTGCATTCACCTGCCAGGCCCTTCCCCTCTTGCTTGGGGTAAGCAGAGTCGCACGCAGTAGAACTGAAGCCATTCCAGGATTATCGAAAACTGAGCAGCAGCCTTGGAGGACCCAGGTCACCATGTATTTCTCTCACTGGAAGATCTTTCTCTGGCCACAGTTCGCATCTCAAAGCTCCACCCTCCACCTAGAGCGGAGTCTTCTGCATGCAGCACACTGGCCTTTACCAGCCAGCCTCCCCTCCTGATGCCCCACCTGGATGCTGAAGCCTGGAGAGCGGACAAGCCCACCTTCCCGAGAACGGTCTTCCCAAAAAGCAGAAGAGCCTGGGTCTCCAGGGGACAAAGGAGCCTAGGCTGCCCTCACCCTGCAGAGGAAGTTCCTTTTGCCCCCTACCCCTTGGCCTTGTGTATTGACTATAACTGTATAAGGGGGAAACGGTGGGTGGGGAGGGGCTGTGGGGCTGGCGCCTCCCCTCCCCTCCTCCCAGCTCCCGGGGTCCCTTATCCCTGGGGCCGTTTGTTCAAAAAATAGTAATAAAAGAATTTTTAAAATATTTTCAAAATGACAAAAAAAAGATCTTTCCCTTTCTGATTTCAGCCTCATGCGTAAGGCTTCAGGACAGGCACAGGTATCCTCCCTAAGGGAAGCCAGGGCTTCCTAGTGGGAGCACTGCAATGGGCCATGGGTGCGCAGCAAGGCGGTTTGACGACGGCCGCGGCTCAGCCCTCGGGTGAGTGGGTGGCAGGGGCACGTGGGCTGGTTACTCCTGGGGAGAGTCTCACCTACAGCTTCTTAAAGGACCACACCCTCAAGCAGACCCCCTCGGGCAGGAAGGACGATGATCATTCCCCCAAGCAGGAACGGAGGCCCCCGCCAGCTAGACATGTCCTTGGGCGGCCAGCTGCGGAGTGCACAGCGGCCCGCTGCGGACCAGGAGGGGCGTGCGGGGCAAGGAGAGCGGGAAGGGGGTCCGGGGTGGCACAGAATCAGATGGCAGCCCCGAGTCTCTCTCTTCACGCACAAGGACAGAAACCATATTATTTATTCTATTTATTGTATTTCTTCTTTTGAAATCAACTTTAATAAGGTCTAATTTATATGCAATAAAATACATCCATTTTAAACGTATAATAGTATGAGTTTTGACAAATGCGTATGTGGGCAATCTACCACAACCAAGATAGAAAACCTTGCCATTACCCCCCAAAGTTCTTATGTACCCCTTTACAGCTCCCCCCCTCCCCACGGCTCCCCAGCTGCTGCCCAGACAACCGCTTTCTGCTTTCCACCACTGCTGATTAGTTGAGCCTGTTACAGAATTTCAAAGAAATGAAATCAATCCAACAGCATGTGCTTTCTATGTGTTTGGTTTCTGTCACCCAGGGTAATGTTTTTGAGATTCATGTTATCAACACCAAACTGATGCACTTTTTTTTTCTTCTTTTTTTCTTTTTGAGTTGAAGGAGGTGCTGTGAATAGTCATGTCAGGTCAGAAGGCATAAATCAGAACCTCTCAGGACAAAATGTTCACTCCGTGTATATGGACTGTTTCTAGCTTTTGCGGCATGTGAGCTTTTTTCGTTACATCCAAGCTGGCTGCAGGGCGACTGCTCTAAAAATGCATGCGTGTTCTGCCAGTTAATGCTTCATCATTATTTCAATTCACTCAAATCAAAAAGATTTGATGGGTTCTAAATCCAATGCCCTACTGCAAGAAATTTCAACACTGTTTGTCAATGGGAGAAAAGAAAAGGCTTACATTCCTTCAATATGATTTCAACTGTTAAAATATTTAAAGGGTTACAAAGTTAATTTTAAAGGGTTTTTTTTAATCACCAATTTGTGTAAACAAAATTTCCTGCCAATGAGGATCATCAAGAATTTGAGTAAAACATTTAAAATTTTGAACAGAAATTTCGCATTGCTATTTCAGCCTGAAATTAAATATAAAAAAGATATGTTAATGGAAAGATCACATTTAACAATAGAATGTCTGAAATAATTTTTAGAACTTTACACAAAATATTAATGTTTTCCTTTACTTTGTATCTTACTATAATTATATAACATTTAAAAAAATGTCCGCAAGTCCCCTTCAGTTTAGCCCAGTGTGCCATTCACACGTCCTCATCTTCTACACAGGCCGTAATCAGAAAGATTACGAAGCCCAGCCCCAGGCAACAAAGAAGGCCTGGCCTGGCAAGAAGCTTCGTCTTCTAGAGAAGTCTCTCCTGCCCTCTAGTGATTGCCTTTATAGTTGGGTCTCTGAAGGAAAACGTAAGTGGTAATTCAGTACAGCAGTTTTATATTTGCAAAAATATCATCCTTGTTATTAGGCCATTATGCCTGCCTTGGGTTCTAGCAAGAGAAAGCCTTTTCAGGCATCCCCCTTGTGATTCATGGGCCTGAGGTCATCAAGGCTATGGCTTCTATCCTGTGATTCCAACACCCCTCTCTGCCCTCACCTTCTCCACTACTACAGTGTAGGCAAAACCTCCACCATCCCTGGCCGGAGGACCACCCTTGCCATCACCTAGGACCACCAGCTGCCAAACCTCTTCCTCATCCCCACCAGGTGCACGGACGGCAGGAAGGGGGAGGGGAGAAGGAAGCACCCACCCTGTTCAGCAATCTTATATTAACAGGCAAGCTCCAGGCCCCAGGCATCCAACAGATTTGGGGGTGCCCTTAGCACATTGAGGGAAAAGGGACTGTCTCTTCCATAAACACTTCCTACACTACCACCCCATAGAGATCCAGCCTTTTATTCCCTAACAGCAGTAGGTCAAAGTGGCCAAGAGAGAACACAACATCATCATCCATCAGCTGATAGGTGACGTACCAGTTTCAAGGTGTCAATGCATAGGTACATAAATAAGAGTTATATCACAAGTGGAACATATAAAAGTTGGGGATCATTTATGCAGGCAGCAAAAAAATTCGCTGAGGAAAACAGAGTTCTTCTCTAAAATGAGGACTACAGACCACTTGTCACTGAGGTCACTGTAGTTCTGCTCTGAGTACAAATCCAGAAAACTATAAATTCTATACAGTATGTCCTAGTATTTACTTCTATCCTACTTTCATCCTTGCCATCCTTGTCACTTGGAGACCTCTGCAGGCCAGAGGCCCTGGCTCTCTGTTGAGCCTCCCCTTTTCTGGGTCAAGACCCTGAAATCCATTTTGGAAAGAGCTGTCAGAAGGTTAAGTCATGACAAGGGAATGGCAGCTCCCTGACTGCTATAGAAAGGACATCGGAGGGACACAGAATTTCTCTTCTAGCCTTTGTTTCTTTCTTTATTTTTTTTTTTTTTTAATTTACTGACTTAGAGAGAGGAAAGGAGGGAGAGAGAGAGAGAAAGACATCGATTTGTGTTCCACTTATTTATGTATTCATTGGTTGATTCTTGTATGTGCCCTGTCCCACAATCAAACCTGCAACCTTGTAACATCAGGACGACCCTAACCCACTAAGCTATCCAGCCAGAACTTAGCCTTTGTTTCTAAGTGAGACCTTCAGAAGCACACACACTCTCCCGAAGTGTGCTTGCCAGGAGATTAGGTCCCAGCCTTGATGTCTAATTAATCCCTTTTCTTTGGACTATGTGAGTGGACTTACCTTGGGCCACATGGCTTGGCAGTAATCAGCTCAACCTCCTCCTAGTCACAGATAGATGCGCCACAACAAGGCAGCTGCAGCGGTATTCAGGTGCCTCAGCTCTGGGTCTGCCTCACTTGGAGGCATAAAGCAGCTGTCCTAACCCCACCCCAGGCTGCCCCTCTGGATCAGCAGGGCCCCACCAGCCCCACACAAGGCAGCAGCCATCAGTAGGTGAGCTCTATTGAGTCATCATAGGACTGAGTTCTAATGATTTCTTGAGGAATATTCCCCTATTACCCTGGTCTTTCTGAGGATAAGTTTTATCATGAGCTCTATGCTAGATAGGACTTTTTGGTTGTAAGTGATTAAATGCAAATACAGAATTCAAGCTATATCAAGCAAAAAAAAAAAAAAAATGGCCCATGAAACTAGAAAATCCCAGGGATGGCTAGCTTTAGGCAAAGTGTCATGTGGGGCTCAAATGGTAGCATCACCCAGTCTAGTTTTGCCTCTCCTGTGCTCTGCGCTCCTCCCTGTTCAATCTCAGATTCCACATCTAGGGAGAATGACTACCAGCAACCAAGCCTTCATCTCCCAGGTGCAAGTCCAGCCAGAAAAAGATAAGTCTCTTCTCCAAAGATCCCGGTTCAGAACTGGAGTTCATTTGAGTAGACAGCCCTTGAGCCATGTGCTAATCCTGAACTAAGCACTGTAGTCAAGTGACGGAGCAGGGCAGACGCTCAGTATGTCCAGCCTGTGCCCTCCGCTAAGGTCTGGCCACCAAAGCAGCAGCAAACAAACCAACCCACCCATAACCACTCCCATGTCTCTCCTGGTTTTTGCTTCTACAGAATTCCTTTTCCTCCCGGCTTTCCTTCTCCTCCCTGGGCTGTTCACGCAGAGACCTACCCCACTGAGCCTCCCCAGATCAGCTGACCCTCCCTGATTCTCATTGTAACTTTCTTCTCCATGGGGACCCCTTCCCCTCTCAAGTTTAGGCCTGAATTCAGGGACTGGGAGAGTTTCCTTCAAAAGCTTTGGGTCTTTTATCACCAGGATTCTCAGGAAATTCTGGGAAAAACAGAGCTTCTCTGTACTGAGGTGCCCTGAATGTGCCCCTGCCATCTTGCCTGGCACAGAGCACCAGCTGCTGCTCCAGGGGTATGTTGAAGGCCTGGAAAGTCAGGGCAGAATAAAAGCAGCTCAAAAGGAAAACTTCTCATCCGGCCCCCTCCCAGAGGGCTCAGACCAGGAAGGGCCTTCAGTGTCATGCTGAGGGGCTGAGACTTTGTCCACTAGCCCCAGGAGGTGGAGAGTAACCAAAGGGCCTGTTGGACAGTTGAACAGATAAACAAGTAACCTGAGGCCAGAGATGGAAAGTGACTTGCCCTACCTCACATGACAAACCAGCAGGACCCCCAGGACCAGACTCCAGGCCTCCTCACGCCCTGGGTCCCAGGCTGCTTCCATCTCAGAAGGCGGGTTGGTAATCCTGAAGATTATCAGCCAAGGTTTCTCTTCTCAGGGGCTTAGACCTGGGGCCTGAGCGCCAAGAAAAAGCAGGAGCCTGGGCATTAGAAACTTGGAGACAGTTAGAGAGAACCAGCAACTGGGAAACTTCAGGAAGGCTCAAGTTGGCACCTAAAGGTGAGGCTGGAGAACTAGAGTGAGACTGAGTTCCCTGAGAGTGAGGTACAGGAGGGGCAGAGGGAACCAGCCCCCCACTCAGCTGTACTTTGCTCTGGGTAAGTGCAGCCAAACTCTGAGGACAGCCCAAGCCTGGCAAAGCCCACAGCTCACCACTCCTTATAGGAGTCCAACTCCTGAGGACGCTGTGGGAAACCTGGGGTGGGGAGATGTCACCTCTGGCCTCCAGAGGCCTTGGCATTGCTCCTGCGGAGACTGGCCTTTTGCCCCAGGCACAGAGACCCTCCAAGGCTGTTACTAACAGAGGCCAGGGGCTGGGACTGAGAGGGGAGGAGCATAGCCTCTGGCCCCTGGTTTAGGGGATCTGAAATGAGCCTGGGGCAAGAGAGGTCAGTGCTTCAATGGTGAAAAAATGTCCAGAATTGCCATGAAAGCTCACCACTGTATCCCCAGTGCTTGTAACATGTAATGTGTGCTCAATAAATATTTCTTGGATAAATAATGAACTCTGGATAAGGGTTGGGAGGAGCAATTTTTACTCCGTCTTGCTGCAACAATTCCCTCTCTGCTCACCCCTACCATGTAATAAATAATCTGGGCAGGAGTCAAGTCAATGGCACTGACAGTGGTTGGTTGAGAACCTGCCATCCTCACAGTGCTGCCCCACCCTAAGTAAAACGTTTCACCCTTAGCTCTGCCAAACTTGTTTAATGGATGCAAAAGGTATTTGGACAGAAATCAGGAATTGTTAAGTCCTAGGGACAGCCCAGACTCTTATCAACATCAGAGAAAGAACATTTTCAGAACATTTTTACATGTAATGGCCCCATTATTATACTTGTTGCCCAGTTGTGACAGCTAAGATCGTGGCTGCACTGGGTCACACAGCAGGGGACCGGCAGTGCCAGCGCACAGGAGGCTGGTCCAGGGCTGGGCATCTGGGGCATCTTTGAGCCCTTGCATGTCTGAGGCCGCCATCTGGACTAGGACTTTCTATCACCTCCCCCTAGAACAGACATCAGAAGAGCTGAATTAGGAAGGTAGGAAAGAAAGAAGAGGGAGAGCAAAGAGAGAAGGAGACATCCAGTCTCCCACCGCAACCCCGCCCCTTAGCATCAGGCTGGGTCCTGGGAGCCCCGGTTCTTGACCCACAGTCAGGATAGCCCCATTTCAGGACATAGTTATTCAACACCCACAGGGGACTGTGACCAGTGTGCCAGGCTGAAGGGACCCACAGGTGAGCAAGACACAACCTGTGCCCCCAAGGAGTCAACAATCTCATGGCTGGGGGCGTGGAGAGTGGGAGAAATAGATGGATACAGTCACCCTTAATTCAACCTGAAAACTGCCATGGGGGCAAGTCCCAGCGGCCAGAATCGGAGGAGGTGACTGTCTGCACTTGAGAGGTCAGGGAAGGAGCCGAGCCCAGGGCTTCCACTGCCAGGGTGTGCCTAAGGCAAGGGTGTTCTTGCCCCAGAGAAGAGCGTATACAGGGACAGAGACATGGTCATCGTGAGGAACCACCTGCCACTTCCACTGGCTCTGCAATCCCCCTTTGAAAGCACAGCCTCCAGTCTTATCTCTTGTGTCCCTGTTTCTGCCTACTCTGTCCTTGACCTTCAGATGACCTCCATGCTCTTGGTGTCTCCCAGTTCTCCCAGTGCTGGTCAGTCATACACCCCCTGGCCTCCTTGACTTCAAGTCCCCTCTTCCCTGATCCACAATCCCTTGGCCAGTGATGACTGAAGGAGGGTCAGGAGAAACTTGGCCCCACAGCAGAACCACGCCCTCCCTCTGCCCGGGAGCCTTCCTGTAGACCTTCATTCAGCCCAGGCATCCTCCCACTTCTCTGGCCAACAAGTTGCCCTTCTCTTCTCCCTTCAAGCCCCCAAAGCCTCCTTTACCAACCTCAGTATTTTCAAAATAGCCCCTTCATCTACTCTACTGAGGCAGTGGTCATTCGCTGACACTCCCTCCCTCAATATCTCTCCCTTCCAATCTGTACCTCTCTTGTCTCCTGTTTTTCCCTCCTGACCCCCCTCTGCAGTCTTACCCATCTCTGGTCCATGCTCCACCCAGCTTTCTGATACCGATAGACGGCAGATAAATAGATCGATATGAATGTGTGTGTGTGTGTGTGTGTGTGTGTGTGTATCCTGTTCGTTCTCTTTCTCTAGAGAGCCCCAACTCTTTATACACCTCTTCCCTCCACTTCATCCACAGAGAGAGACATTCTCTGGGAATGTCCCAGAGAACGTCCCTCAGGCTTCCTTCTGGGAAAATTCAAGTAAGTGTGGAAGTCCCGAGAGAGCCATGGCTGCCTTCTCAGGCACCAGGGGCCCAGCTTGAGCACCACCCTGCCTGCCTGTGCTGCCCCTCGCATCCTTCCAGTAACAGTCTGGCTCCTGGCCCAGCACTGAGGAGTCCCTTGCACTGATAAGACAAGATTATTAGAAAATGAGTTTCATTAAAAGGAAATGTTGATAAATGCTACAAACACTTAGCCTGCAGATTACATATCACCCCTAAAGAGTCACCAACATTTCTATTCTCATCAGATTTAGTGATTCATTCAGTCACTCGACAAGTATTTATTGAATCCCTACATGTGCCAGACATTGTTTTAGGCTTTGGGAATGCGGTCGTGAACAAAACAGATGCATCCAAGCAGGGAAAGACAGACAAGGAACAAATAAATAGTTATATAATATGTTATGAAGGAAAAATAAGCATGGTAATGGGACAGATAGTGGAGAGCTGAATGAAGGCACTGTCCAGGTAGCTGCCTGGAGAAAGCCTTTTTTTTTAAGGTGACATTTAACCTGAGGCCTGGAGGAAGTGAGGGAGTGAGCCAGGCAGGTCTGTGAGAGAAGAGCTTTCCACACAGAGGGAACACCAACTGCTAAGACCCTGAAGTGCGACATGCTGTCATGATCCAGGACCAGCAAGGAGGCCAGTGTGGCTGGATCAGAACAAACAAGGGAGAGTGTAGTAGGAGAAAGTCATATGGGGTCTTAAGTCCGTGATAAGAACTTGGGATTTTACTCTGAGAAAGGTGAGGAGCCATTAGACTGTTTGTCCAGGGCTGGTGTGTTAATTCCATGAAACTCAGAAGAGGTGGAGAAAGAAGAGGGGAGGAGTGGCTTTACTGTCCAGCGCTTTGCATTCTGAGCCAGCATATGCCCCAGAGAGGCCTCTGCAGTTGCATTTCCAACAGGCATTGCCCCGCCTCCCGATTACATTGTCTCATCCCCACAGGAGAGACAGATTTTAACCTTAGGGAGAAGTACCCGGAGATGGGAAATGGCTTCCCATCTCCGGGTACTTCTGGAGCCACGCTTCGGCTTCCATCTCTACAAGCGTATACTTGTGCTTTCAATGTTGTCGCCTCTGATCTCTTTTCATTGTACTCTTAACAACTGTTGGGTGCAGGCGTCACCTTAAAAACTGCCTTCTAGCAAATGTACCCACAGAGATAGCTGCTCTTCTTCTCCTTACCTGCCAAGTGTCCACCTCCACCCTGTCGCTCCTCCTGGATTACTGACTATCGCAGCCTTGTGGCTTGAAGAAATATTTTCTGGGGTCAACGCAAGAAGAACCTTCTCTGTTCCTTCCTCACAAACTTTCTGTTCCCACCACCAACATTCGACATCTATGGCCAACATAATCACCTCCTCCTCACTACATCATTCCACTGTGAGAAGGAGAGTCAGGAAATAAAGATATGAGAGAGGACAAGCAGAGAGAAAGAAGGGGAGAAATATATAAAAGAAGTGAGGAGCAGCGGGGAGGAGTTATGGCTCTCCATACCTAAAGACGCAGCTCAGGAACATCTGCATGTGGGGAGCAAAGAGAGGACTCTACTTCTCCAAACGTGTCTTCTAAAGTCAAGAAGATGGCAGCAGAAACCTCCAGTGGAGGGTCCCTGGGGTCAAGTAACAGTTTTCTAACCCAGTTAGCTCAGCCATAGAGAGACCAGAGCCCCAGGCAGGAAATATTCCTCCTGGAAGCACACTGTGTTCTCTTACCCCACAGAGATGATGTTTTCTCCTCCTTTTCCAGTTTTCCCTTCCTGCCTTGAATAACAGACACAAGTGTCCATCTCCACCCTGTACCGAGCGCCCCCTCTGCCCTCCCTCCACATCGCGTGAAGCTATGCATGGGTTTATCAGGAGTGAAGAATTGCGATGACTCAGTCTGGCCACCTGTATCCATTTTCCAGCTCTTGTGGCCTGTGGCGTGACCTCAAGGATGACCTCCAACCCACAGAGCAAGATGTGCCCTCTCTGCCTTTGCTGAATCCAATTCCAAGAGAATTTTTTCCATGGTTTGTCACTTTCTGAGAGCGTTTGCATAAAAAGTAGTTGTTTCCAGGGCAAAGCAAAAAATAATCAATGGAATTCAGAACAACCCTAGGAAGTCTGGTCCTAGTGAAGAAGAGAACATTTTCCTGCCCCAATTGAATCACTACTTATGCACAGTCCTGGCCCTGCAGGGACCCGAGAGTACTCACTCATATTGGAAAGGTGTCCCAGGACCCGCACCCCTGACCTTTTCCCTCAAGACAGCATGAAAGACCTTTGCTTGAGAGCCTAGCTCCCAGGAAGCAGAGGAGAGTGTCCCTGCTGCCTTATTTATTCTCCATCCACTGCATACTCTGATTCATTTAACTCCAGCCCAGACCTCTTCTCTGAGTTCCAGTCTCATTTCCCCAACTGCCTCCCTGACCCACTTGGATGTCTAATGGGAATTTTAACATGCCCAAGTCTGAACTCTGGATTTCCTCCCTCAGGCTCTGAAGCTCCTTTGCTTGCAGTCTCTGCATCTAAATGGCACCACTACTCACGCAGTTTCTGAGACCAGAAAGGTGGGAGGCATACGTGGGGTCTCCCTCACCTACTACATCTAATCTTTCTGTCCTATACCCCAAATGCATCTCCAGGGCCATGGCATCAGACCAAACCACCATCGCCTCTCAGCTAAAAGACTGCAGTAGTTCCTATCAGGTCCCCCTGCTTCCAGGTGACTCCTCTCCTGTCCATGTTCCACAGAGCAGCTAGAGCAACCTCTTAAAAACATAAATCAGATCACATCAGTCCTTGCTTAACCCTTATCCCTTTTCAACTTCCTCACCATGGCCAAAAAGCTGTGCATTAATGTCTCCTGCTTACCTCCCTGGTCTCGCTTCCTGCCACTTTATCATTCGTTGTATTTTAGCCACACTGCCTTTCTATTCCTGAAACACATTTTCTTTCCCACCCCGGGACCTTAGCATTTTTTATTTCCTGCTGCTTGTACATTTTGTCCCTCCACCATATCCTTCAGATCGCAGCTGAAAGGTCACTTCCTCAGAAAGCTTACTCCCAACATCCTTTGTAAATGACTCCCCCCAATTTCTTGTTATTCTCTTTGATTTCCTATATAACAATCAGCCAATTAGCAGCTAATTATATGATTGCATGTTTATCATCAGTCCTCCATCCTTTTGTCTGTCATCCCCGCAGAACAAGCCTAGGCAGAGAGGTAGACACATCAGTGACTTTGGCTGAGAGGTGCTGGGGAGACAGAGGCAGGGCACAAGTTTCTCTGCAGGAAGAACTCATGTCTGACTCGTTTACTGCTGCATTTTCATTTCTTGGCACAGCTCTGGAAGAAGTATTTACGGACTGGCTGGATCGGTGGGTTAGTAGGTGAGTGGGTGGGCTGGTAGGTGGAGAAGGGAATTTCATCCTTGGACAGAAACTGTAGAAACCATGTCCAAGGAAGAGGAAGTGACTAGAGAGAACAAACCCTGCATCTGCAGGAATGTTGTTACAGACCCAAGTTCAGAGACATAAACAGTGGCATTTCGATATCTGGATTAAGAAGGAGACCAGGAAAAGTAAGCCTTGAGTATACCAGGTGATGCCTGCCTGCATCATGGGAGGGAGAATTAACCTCAAAAGAATGAGAAACATAGGCTGCTTTCTCCTTCTTCACCTATGGCAGAGTTGCTTGGGTTTGGGTTGATGAGCAGATGTAGGATGATCCAGAATAATCTCAGACTTGTTTACATGAGAGAGTTGATTCTAAAATGTCAAAATACCTCATTGGTTCATGAGGAGATCTGTTTTTGGTGGGGAAGGATGCTGCCCATTGACTCCCAACAACACTTGCAACCAAGAGAAGAGAGACAAACAGATAGAAGAGAAGACTCCAATGCAGGATCCAGTGGGATAGGAAGAATGTGTCAATGTCATTAGAATGGGCACATAGAAAAAGTACACAAGATCAAGGGACAAGCAAGAGAAAATAAAGAAGGCGTCCTCATGAACCCTGAGCCAGGGTTCCAACCCAGATGCAAAATGGGCAAGTGGACTGTTTAAAGTGTATTTCTGGTTGGCATTAGTATTAAAGACAGCCAGTCCAGCAAGCAGAGATGACAGAGATAAGAGGTGACATAGAACCTGGTAAAGCTGACCATGGTGGTAAGGGTTCCCTTGATCAGTGGCTAGAGGAATGGACAGCAGGTTCAAAGACTGTAAGTGAACATAGAACCCTGACAGTCTGGGTTCAGAGAAATGTAATCAAGTAAACTAGGTGGAAGCCCAGTCTATGGATAAACCAACACAGCAAGGTGGAAAGAGCCAACCAGTGGCCAGCCTGGGGCTCCCAACACAGGGCCTCAGGGTAGGAAGATGATCTCACACTCCATAGAATAGAAAGAGAGGCTACTCTCAAGATTGGCTCAGGCCCTGAGATGGGCTCAGGCCTAGAAGAGGAGATAGCAATGACTGCAGTCATGAGGCGCTGTAGACATAGAAGCAGCAGCAGCAAGCTGCACACAAAACTGACAGCAACCTGGGGAATCTTAGCATGCACTTCCCGCATCAAGATGGTGGAGAAAGAAAAATGTCATTGCCAGGAGATTTGAAGGATAACCAAGAGATAGCAGATTTCCTTCCCTTGGGGTCCTTTGGGAGATAGCTCTCTGGCCTGGCTTGAGGACTCTTCTTTCCAGCCTCAGGGAAAAGCCTCTCCACCAAAGGCCATTTTATGACTCTGATTCCCTAGTTTGAGCAGGGACTCAAGAGAAAGAGGCACCTCCTCCTTGCCCTGTGCTGGCCTTCCCTGCACTCACTCTTAAAGCAGCCACCAGGTAAAGAAGGTAAGAGTAAGGAGCCATCTTTCCCCCAAGACCCTCACACCCCTGTGAGAAGTCAGCCATCAGGAACTTACAACACACACCTTCTGATAGCTTCCCCAAGGCGCCCAACCAACCACACCACTGGTGTTGGCTCCCAGTTCGTTCCAAGGCCCACCAGCAAAATTCCCTATAATCAACATTGCTCAGTCTGCAGCTGCTCCCAAAGCAGAACTGCATAGACAGAGTCTATTTCACAACTGTTGGCTTCATGTCAGGACCAAAGGAACAGGGTGTATTGGAAAGAGCACTGGGTTGGGAGTTGGGAGCTCTGGGCCCAGCCCTGCTCTAACACTGACGGGCGAGCCTCCATTTCCTTGCTCTGTCTCCCTCCAAAGGTAGTGTCGGAGTCAGAGGAATTTGTGTCATACTATAAGCACTTTACTTGAAGAAGAGCCCTCAGGCATAGGATCTCAGAGTGGACTCCCCTTCACCACCCTCACACATGTGACTCTGATCCCTAGCCATAGCTGAGTTTACCAAGAGTGAGCCTGTCACCTTCCAAGGCCAATTAACACCTTTTCCCAAGGAATCTGGAATTGGGAAAGGAAGAGAGAGAAAAGGAGGCTCATGTGAACCCAGGAGCAGTGGGGCAATCATGTTTTCTTGCCGTGAAGTCTGGAAAGTAGAGAAACCCAGTCTGCAAGGAGAGAGGAAGATGAAACAAATATGCAGATGTGAGGGGCAAAGAGCCTGCAGACATTTTGTTCTGGCTTCCAGGTCCCTGAAGCCCAGCTGTATCTTTTGTTAAGCTGGCTTTAAAAAATAGGTCCCTCTTGCCCTGGCCAGGTGGCTCAGTTGGTTGCAGTTTTGTCCCCGTACACCAAAAGGCTGTGAGTCCAATCCCAGGTCAGGGCACATACCTAGGTTGCAGGTTCCATCCCCAGTCAACATGCATATGGGAGGCAACTGATCAATGTTTCTCTATCACATTGATGATTCTCTCTCTCTCTCTCTCTCTCTCTCTCTCTCATCAATAAACATATCCTTGGGTGAGGAGTTTTTAAAAATATTTTTTAAATGAGTTCCTCTTTGATCCCAAGTCTCCTGATCGCTTCAAAGTGGTGAACACTGACGAGCTGTCAGGCATCCTACTCGTCATTCAGATTATCTGGTGGGGCCTCTCTGCCAGTGCTCTGTGCCCTGGCAGGCTAGGGACAAGCACTGGTTCATATCTGCATCTCACCCTCAAGGCATGACCCAGCCCAAGGCTTTGGCCACAGTGGGTGTTTGGTCAACTTTTTGTCAGCTTGAGACTCAATCCCAAGACATCCATTCCTCCATGAGGCGTGTTCCTCGCAGCCAGTCTGGGCAGTTCTCCCTCCCTGTGCAAGGTTGTCTTTGGTGTTGGCCTCACGGCCAGTCCACAGTGAAGCTATGACCTGCCCAAGCCCTTCCGGCCCTGCAATCTGTGACCCTGCATGAGCCCAGGACTCAACCCCTGATGAAGCCAGCCCACAACTTCCCAAGTTTTATTTTTATTAACCCAACTGGAAAATTGGACTTCATTCAGGATTGTGCTGAAAACCAGATGCTGAGTTCTGGTTTCCTAGATAAACACATTGCAATAATATGCATCTACCCGTGAAATGCTCTCTGTGGCGGCACGTGGCAGCTCTCCAGAAGAAAGAAAAACAGTGTCAAAGCTACATTTGAAGCTTCTCACTCCCCCTCCTGGCCAGAGGGTGGTGACTATAGCCAAGTTTTTTGTTGGCCTCACTGCAGGCCAACTCCTTTTCTGCTGGCTCCCCTAGCCCTCTCTGCATCTCTGGCCAGGAACTTAACAGCTTCTAGAAAGAACTCAAGCCTTCCCCAATTCCCTTGTCTGGATGGAGGCCCTTCCTCGGAGTTCCCACTGCACCTTGTGTTGACCCTGGTTCTAGCAGTGATAAGACATGACTCTGATTGTTTGGCTCATTTACTTTCTCCAGAACAGTCCAGAAGCTCCTTGAGGTGAGGAATGGGGCCTTGTTCTCTCTGGCCCAGAGAGGGTGAAGACAGTTGTGAATGCTACCAAATGAATGAACAAAAAGGAGTATGTGGAGGAACAAGAGGGCTGCACATGTGGAGGAGGCATGGGCTTCAGGAATGTTGTTGAGATCTGCTTTCCTCTGGCCTGAGTTTTTTCATTGATTGACTTGTCCAATGTTCATTGAGCTTTTACTTTGTAATTGACCCTGTGCTTGGCATGGGGACAGGAAGGACCACGGCGCATCCCTGCCCTCAAGGAGCCCACCACCTGGTAGAGGAGACAGACCAAAAAGCAGCATGAGGTTTTCTTTCCCCCTTGCCCACTTCTTTCCACACATAATTCCATCATCTCTTGTGAGGAAGGCTTGTCTCTAGAGAGTGATAAAATTTATGTCAAAGACCTTAACCTGGACAGAAACTGGAAGAGCCTATGGGAGGAGTTAGCACACCCTATGTTATTGCGAGACCCCTACAAAAAGAACTCTATGTTTACAACTGCCCCTCCCCCTCTCTTCTTTTTCCCCTTTGTAAAAGGGGTTTCCTGCTTCTTTCTCTTTCTCTTCCTCCACGTGGCTCATCATGGTTACATGTATTGGACCGAAATTATTTTTGCCACAAATTAATCCTTTTTGGTGACAGAATATGTAGTCCAACAATAGTCACAGTAGAGTGACAGAAACTCTGTTAGCATAAAAATTCCAGACTATGGAAAGCAATCAATATTAAAAGGAGGATGGCATGTTTTATGGGTGCTTCTCTCTGATGATTTTGAAAGACATTAAGACCTGAAGATTTTAAGATATGATGTCACCACCCCAGAACGGACTGGGGACTCTGGAGAAGGCCACAGAGTGGGAAAAGAAGCAGTGGATTATAAGAAAGGCGAGAAGAGCAAAGGGACCTCCCATTTGTCTATCTGAGGCTACTTCTATAGGGACCAATGAATGATTTGATGAGAAAATTAAATAAATGTTTTGCTGCTCCAAATGTTCTGGACTGCACAGGTATATATGAATCCCTGACAGTGAGAGATGTTTCTGGTGGTGGACTATACCCACCCCACACCCCACCCAGGTCTTATAGGAGTAGGCCCAGATTTACAGAGACACGTCCAATCTGGCATAATTGGGAATGTACAAGGAGCAGAGAGGAAGGGAGGTGTTCTCATGGGAGCCATGCCTTCACTGAAGAATATAGGCAGTCTGGTGTTTGGGTTCAAGCCCTTCCACAGTCCTCCTTGCTTATCTCTGTGGCCTTTCTTCACTTCAGCTGCTCAAGGTGGACCGTAAACATCCTATTACATGGTGCACGTGGGAGAGATGGGAGAGGGTGAGCACATGGATTCACAGAACTGCCAGGGAAATAAATAACAATTACAACCCCAGCTGTTGTTGTCGGGGACATTTTTCTTCGACCAAATCACATAACTGCAGTTCTGTTCCAGTCCACATGGTGTTTCTGTGCTCTGAGGACAGTCAGATCCTGAAGAAGCGTTCAGTTGCTGCCCGCTCTCCCGGCCATCAGGTGCTGATCTGTGGATCACTAGGGTGGCCTGGACAGAGGTCATATCTCCTTCCAGGAAGAAAGAGAGGTTCAAGCAGATTTCTCAGTAACCTCAAAGAGTGGCATAAAAGTCAACAAATACCAAAAAAGGCACTATTGAGACAATAAAGTATAGTCAACATAACTGCGAATTAAATCATTCACTTTGATGTATAGGAAGAGAATTGTGTTTTGATTAAAAAGACTGAAGTTACACTTAGGAAATCAGCAATATTATGGCAGTAATTAGGAAGACCATTTTTCTTTATAAAGGACAGACAACAGCACCATTTTTAGTGTATTTCAGACTTCTGTGTGACTGCCACCTAGGAATGGCGGAACTAATTTCCTTTTACTCTAAATGAATGGCAGTTACTGTGGAGGGACCAAGTTGAGAGCCATGAGATTCCCAGAATCTGGAACTGGGTGCCCTGCTCTGAAAGAGGGGACCTGAGGGGTGCTTCAGAGTATGCGCTAAGCCACGTTACAACATCTTCAAATTGGCTGTGTATATCCTTGATCCAATTTTCTAATGGCACATTTGCCTTTTCATAGATTTATAGTCGCTCTATACTTTTTATGAATCTTGATGTTTTATTTATATATATATTATATATATATGAAAAACAAGTCTTTCCTCCCACTCTGTCATTTATTTTTCTTTTTGCCACCTCGATCTATGTATTAGTTCACTGTTTGTCTGGGACTGTCAATTTTTCTCGAAGAAATAGACTGTAAGACAAACTCAGAGAGAACAGAGTGGAGCTCAAAGAGAGATAAGCAGAGACTCAGAGAGGTGGGCAGGGGCTGGAGAAGAGGAGAGTAATACAAAGAGAAACAAGAACTAGAAAGAGGGAGACAGAGTGCCTTTTGTGGCCATAACTTGTTTACGTTGTCTTGGCTTGCACAAAGGTTTTCAATATTATGAATTAAATCTGCCAACCTCTTCCAGGTTTCTAAATGTTTGTGTCTTATTTACAGTGGTCTTCACCACCTCAAAATTTAAAAAATATTCTCATATATTTTGTTCTAAAATGTTTTACTTTTGTTCTTTAGTATTACCTCCTCATTTGAATTTTATTTCTGTATGTGTGTAGGACAAGAATCTAACTTAACTCTTTTCCAAGTAGATATCTAATAAAACCTCTTATTATATAACTCATGCTTAGTTCCCTTCCTTTATCCTCTCATTTAAAATACCGTACCTATCTTATACTAAACTCCCACATATAGATGAGTCTATTCTGGAAACTCTTCTGTTCTGTTGGGTTATTTGTCTATTCCCGTGCCAACACCAAAATATTTTAGTCACTATAGCTTTATAGTATATTTTGATATTTGATAGAACAAATTTTTCACCATTGTTTCTTTTTTTCAAAATGTTCTTGGCTAAGCTTGTGTCTTCTCTCTCCCAGATGAACTCAAGAATCGGCAGTCAAGTTTCATAAAATGTTCAGGACAGATAGAATACCCTGTTTCTAAATGTTCCTCCTTACCTAATTACTGATGCGTTTCTCCTTCTCCCGACCCCTGCCTCCTGGGAGCACTACATGTGATCATCAGCAAGACACTCCCAAAATTTTAAGAATTAAACTATTAAAAGCCCCATGTTCTAAATAAAGCTAAAAACATGTAAAAACCAATACTCCTGGGGTCAGGAGTAGGAAGAACAAAATCTAATTTGTTAGGTTTAACAAAATTATTTTTAAAATAAAATGAATGGACTAATCATAAAAGGAAGTGGTCAGTCATACAAGTACAGTCAAAAAGTATGAGCATGAGAGGAAACAGAGATAGCACCAAATTCACTACTGGCCACATACAGGGATCGGGTAAGGTATAACACATGCTACCTGTGCCCTCACTTATATCCCCTCAGTACTACATATTTCGGAGGACTTACCTGGCCACCAGAGCTCTTTCAATCCACCTATGCAGTAGGCTGGGTATATAGGCAAGTTAACCACCCACCCCACCCCATGGTCAGGAGCATCACTCGACAAATGACTTGTGAGAGTTGATGGATAAAGAGACCATGTCTCTTGCCCCTAGAGTGCTTTAACACAGAGCTGCATTTTGTGCACTGCCTCTCCGAGTCTCCCGTGAGATTAACGTCCAGTGGCTCACAAAGGTAACTTGTTAGGTAACATACCTGTGTTGGCTTCCTGCCCTTCCTTGTTTCACTTTCCCACTCAGCTACCCACTGAGCCCGGGACCACCTCCCAAATAAACTCCTGGCACTCAGATCCTTGTTTCAGTGTTTGCTTTTGGAAAGACCCCAACAGTATCTGTCCTTGGCCCAAGGCTTTAACCGATTCAGCTTCAGTGGCAGGCCTTCCCCTCCCCTGGATATGAGGAGAACAACAACTAGTCGGAGACTGTTGCCCTCAAACCGCACCAGCATAAAACTCTCTCCCCTTACTCTATTCCATGCTCACCAAGCAACCTTCCAGTTACAACCTGGCTTCCCTTGTGTTTTTTCTATAGGAAAAAAAAAAAAAAAAAAGGAGGGGTAGTGACTAGAAGCAGCAAGTATCTAGTCCCAAATTCTATATTCTCATTGGCAATAAACACCCAGCAAGTAGTTTACAGAACAAGCTCTTAGGAGCTTGGACAGTGAAACTTTGTTCTGAGTGAGAAGGAACCCCTCTCAGTACTGACGAAATCGCATTTCCCAGCGTGCCAGCCTGTGAGCCAGACTCTGGGCCAAGGTGACTTCCCCAGGCAAAGGTTGCTTTCTAAGGAGCCTAACGGAAGCAAACCAGCCTCTCCTGCCAGTGCCTGACCCAGCCACACACCTTTTTACAAGGCTCAGGGGCAGTGTTTCACTTACATTAACAAGTAGATGGAGTCAGACTTTTTCCAAGACCTTCTGTTCACTCTTAGCAAGAAAATTTCTGTGCACCCTCCAGCATTCTAATACCCAGGATGTTCTTAATCCCAGGATGTCCATTTCCAATTAGACTTCTTTCTTCCACCTGAGTCATCCTAGACCGCTGACTATGGGCATGATAATTATAATTCTGGATTTTTATGGGACAGCCCAGATTTCAAATAGTCTGAACTTTATACACACAACATTAAAATATCCTTGAAATTCTAAGATTTCACTGTCCAACTAACCTCTCCCATATTGCAATAACACTGGGAAGTAACCCAAAACAATTTTTGTAAGATGATGTATACTTGGTGTTGGTTTGGACCTGAAAATCCTGCTAAAGAAGATTCTTGAGCTATGACACACATATCCCTGAGCTGTTTTTAACTCAATCGCTCAGGTTCTTATATTTACCCTAAGGAATTCTTTATTTAGATTAATTTGATGATCCTTTTGTATATTGTCTTGTATAGCTTAAAGAATAAAACCTCCTGAGTTGAAACTCCCTTACAATAAAGTGAATTTTTTAAGAAAGAAAAAAAAAGGAGAGAGAGAAAAGAGGAAGAGAAAGACAAGCCATTCTTTATAGAACTAGTAGCCCAGTGGCCTAGTGGCCCTGTCGCTAGAAACAATCTGGTGGTTGCTGCGGAGCTGTCCACCATGGAGGTGCTGACAATATCCTGGAGTGAGAAAGGGGCTGCCCTCCTTAAGTTGTGACAACAGTCCCTCTACACCCTACCACCTCACCATTCCCAAAGAAAAGTAAAATACCCTGAAAAGTCAGGAAAACATAAGCCTTGTCCCCTGGTTGGAGTAAGGAAAACAATAATTTGTTGCAAAAGCTTTCGAATCTTCTCCACTTTGCTCAAGTCAAGACATACTATCTGCCCAGAACTCCTTTACTGTGATTCTAAATATTCAGTAGAGTGGCTGCTATAGATGCCTCTGGCGGATGTTGCAGTCCATACAGATGCTAATTCTGGCTAGCTGCTGGAGAAGGAGAAGTTGCGGCCCCAAATCCTCTTCCACCCATGGCATGCGCCTTCCTTCTCCACTTTCCACACTAGGAATAAGAACCACCTCTTCTTATTTGCAGTGCTTGGAGAAAATGCTGATTGCCTTTGAAGAGGCAACTGATTGCTTTGGATGTGTGTAGCAAGCTGGAGACTCTCAAACGTCATTGTTCCCCTCTAGGTTTGGTCTCCTCATATGTAAGACAAGGAAATATCAGGGACTCAGGGCCCTTTTCCCATCTCCCTGTCCTCTGGCCATCTTCCCTCAGTTATATGTCTCCCTGCCAGGCTATTCACAGTCTCTTTACAAAGAATTTCTGCCACTTAAGTCCTCCAGCACTAAGAACCACTGATGTTAGGTCTGGGAGCAGAGCACTAGGGTAGGACCACCATAGGTATTGGATGAGCTTGAAAACCTTGGCTCTGGGGTAGAGATGGTGGGGAAGGGTAACAAAAAGCAAGGAGACTAGAAATGTTGGAGGAAATCTAGAAACATTTCCTCCCTCTCTTTTTTAAGATAATGCTTTATTTTTATAAAAATGATATGTACTCATAAAGCATTCAAACAGCATAGAAGAGCACAAAGAAGATACTTAAAAATCTTCAAAATCCCTCCACTTCAAAATAACTATGGCCCAGTGGCCTAGTGGCCCTGTTGCTAATGTAAGTGAACACCATTCTGCTATTTCTCTCTTTATATATACAGAGAGATGAAGAGATAGTCAGGTAACCATGAAGGGAGACTGGCTGGCTGGATGGATGGATGATTGGATGGATGAATAAATAGATGAGTTGATATTAAGAAATACTTCACTAAAAAGGGATCATATTTCACTTACTATTTAATAAAAGGTATAAAATTTAATTTTCTTTCAGTTTAAAAGACAAAGACACTAGTCCTGGCTGTGTAGCTCAGTGGATTGAGTGCCAGCCTGTGAACTGAAGGGTTGCTGGTTCAACTTCCGATCAGGGCACAGCCCTGGGTTGAGGGCCAGGTCACCGGCTGGGGATGTGCATCGATGTTTCTCTCTCTCTCTTTTCCTCTCCCTTCCTCTCTCTCTAAAAATAAATAAAATCTTTAAAACACAAAGACACTAAAGTCAAGCTAATGGTATTGCTTAACTTTATTCTCCACAAGAGATATTATTTCTCAAAGATAACTCTAAGCTTAAGAAAATAATTATGAAAAACATTAAGAGACTGGAATCATTATTTTTTTTAACATGCTTCCATTTTAAACAGTATCAATTGACTGGCTGCTACGAAAGATAAGGAAATTAACACTCTTACACTTCCTCCCATTTCCCCTCCCCTACTTCCCGAATATTATGAGTAATATTGTTTTTTTTTCTATTTTTGTCTTTTACTGTGAGTCATTGTCAGTGCAAATGATCAGGATTAAAGGAAGCATATCATGTAATAGAGAAATGTGATGACATGGATATCTATCATAGACACTGAAGAACAACAAAAAAAGAGGAAAATTAAATTTTGTATTTGGCTACGTAAATGTCATAAGAATTTTTAACCATTTTTGTGAACTACTGACCTTGCATGCCTCTGACCTTACTATGCATCCCAGATTAGCTTCAAATGTCATGTTTTTAAATAATAATAAAATTAAATGAGTGGCCAGACTGGATTATCTCTAAGGCTTCTGCAGCACTGTGACTTTTGCCTGGAGAGATCTCCATCTGAGCTCAGACACTTGTCTTGTCTCAGACTAGAGCCAGACTTGATAGCAATAACAACAATTTCTAATATTACTCAGCACTTAGTGACTGCCAGGTACAGGTTAAGTACTTTATATATATTGGTTCATTTAATCTCCAATTAATGCTATAGTCTTAATTTTAAAAGCAAGGAAACTGAGGGAGAGTGGTTAAGTAATGTTCAATGTTCTACAACTAGTGAGTAGGGGACCCTAGGTTCAGATGATCTTCATAATAAATAGCAGAGCTAGAATTTGGACACTGTTTTCCCCCATATCAGTAATTCACTAGCTCTGTGGCCTTGGGTTAATCATTTATCATCTCTGAGGAAGTATTGTCTACAAACCTGGGACAAATAAGGCCTCCCCTGACTGTTGCCCATGGCTTCACTGGGGATCAAGGGAGCAGTGCCTGGAAAAGAGCTTTGTAAGGCAGTGTAGCCGTCCCCTTCCCCTCCAGAACTCAGCGTGACATGTAGCCAGTGGCCTTGGTCAGGACTTAGACAGGAATCAGCCTCTGCTGATAAGAAAAACATGACTGCAAGGCCACAAAAACAAAACAATCCTTCTGCCAGAAGACAATTAGATGGGGTAGGCGGGGAGGTCTAGAGGCTGAGTGCTTTACCAAGTTTATGTTTAGGGTGAATTCCAGCAAGACACTATTTGTTTATTGGGTTCACTGTCAAACTACTATTTGACAAGAGAAGTCACTGCATGGAGAGAATGTCAAGGGCCACTGGATATTGTGTTCACTCCCTCAGGCCAGCTCTTTTTTCTCAGGCCCTGAGCCCTTGTCCCCCCACTTTATCAAATGCTCTTGGCCTGGCCAAGCTATCAACCTGCCTCTCTGGACATGAGGCCTAAAAGGTGAAGGCCAGAGAAAAGCCCTTTCCAAATGTCAGGCAACATAAAGAAAAAGGTCACCAAGCTGGCATTCTGATTCCTGGAGGCCCTGGGAGGCTGGAGGGCTGACTTCTGGCCCTGACTCAAAACCATGACCTTGGGTAAGTCCCATCTCCCCTCAGGAGTTTTGTTTTCCCATCTGCAATACAAGGGTTTCCTGGATACTCTCCCAAGGCCCTCCTAGTGCTGCCCTCATGCAGGCCATTCTGGGGAGAGGTGTAGCTTGGCTATGACTGACTGGCTGTGATTTATCTGGTGGATTTCCAGAGAGTGAGGAATCAAGCAAGAATCTGGAGACCACAGACTAAGACAAACTGCAGTTAAAGAACTCTGGTGGACAGTGTAAATTTATAAGGCTGTAACAATTGGTTTGTAGGGCAAAGAGATGGTAGTACCTACCAAAGGGCCCACCAAAAGGATCATTTGGAAATGGGATTTTTAATCAGTGGTCACTGGGATCCTCTATCATATGCAAGGCACACGGAGAGACAGAGGGAAAGAAGCTATAGAAGCTCTCAAGATAAATTAGACAGGGTATCTGCCCTCAGAGAAATTACCATGTAAGGTAAGAGACGGCCATGTACTGAGCCAAGGGAGGAATGGAGGTGGCGTGGGGCCACTCTTAAATCCTCTGCTCGGTGTGGCATGGTAAAGAGACAGAGGGCCCTCCCTGGTCTGGAGACAGGAAAGCTGGTTGGACAGAAGGGATGGTCTTAAATACCATGCCATAGCTTTGCAAAAGAGCAGAGAATGTGAAAGATCTGGAAATGAGATGTCACTCCAGTTTCACACCTCTCAGTCAAACCCTGTTTCCCTGAAGAACCGATTCTCAGCAAACAAAAACACAGGAGCCACAGCTCCTCCCCAGCTGTACCACTTCCAGCACCCAAGACGTCACACCTTTAGAAGAAACCAAGATTTCCTACTTGTTCCCCGACAGTTCGTCACTTACCTCATCCCTGACAGGGCTGCTCTCTCTGAGAGCTAGATCAGAGTCTGACCTCTCGGGGAGCCTGCAGGAGCAGAAAAGAGTCTGGATTTTCCCAGTAGATCCCCAGGAACACAGACTATTTCTGCCTCTTGGCTTTCTGTGCTCTTCTTCAGGTCTGACACGTAGCCCCGAGAGACAGGAACAGGGCAGCTCCTCTGGGACTTCCACTTGGCCTTGGAGTGACTGCCGTGCTACGGGTCCACCCATGCAGGCCTTTCTTCTGCACAAACCTACAAGGCATCTGTGGCCCAGGGCTTTGTAAAAGTGGCAAAGGATCATTGGAAAAACCTGAACCATCCTATGTTATCAACCATAAATTATTGTTTATTAATTATACATACATACATATGTATACCTAATTTACATATATTATACAACTTACATAATGTAATATATTATGTTATTATACAATAATCATTACAATTATATGAGTTATATAATAATTGTATACATTATAATATACATTACATCATGGTACAGTATACATAGTATACATATATGTATATGTTTCTGTACATAGGTGGATGATGTATATACATTATTATATTTTATATATGTAGTATGAGTGTGACTACAGTACAGTAATGACCATACTGGAGGCCTGGGATGAACTGACCATCCCCTCTAACCAGCACTGGTTCCAGGTATTTTCTGTGATGGTTTTATCCGGTCTTCCTTGCCATGACCTAATAGTGTATCACCTGCTAACTCACTTCTCTAACTTGTTGATCCACACCCAACACAACCTCATTAGATCCGTCATTTCCTTCTATCACATCCTATTTACTAAATGATGATAATTCCCCATATCTCCTTTTGTAAAATCATGGTAAAAAAATAACACAAAATTTGCCATGTTCACCATTTTTCAGTGTACAGTTCAGTAGTGTTAAGCACATTCGCCCTGTTGTTCCCCATCTCTGCTTTTGCAATTGCCTAAAACTCAGTCTCAGATTCTTTGTTCACGGTAACTAGGCCACTTCCAGGGATTGACTCCTCTTGGCCCTGGCATAGGTCTATGTAGAGCTAAAGTCCAGAAGGGTCATACTTCACCTCAAATGTGCTCTGACAGTGGCTATTATAAGTTACCTGCACATTCTGCTGACTGTGTCGATAAAAGCAGGTCAATTCCCTGCAGCCAAGAGCCTTAGGCTAGGCACGGCTTGGGCTCTCTTCCACAAGACCTGCCTCACAAAGGGGCCAGATCTCCATGTGCTTAGAACACAACCAGAGTTGGGTCCTCCATGTTAGAAAGGGGGTCCAGGAGGGGACTGTGCCAGCTCAAGAGGCCCCTGCTTTGACTTTTGGGGAAAGCGTTTGGGAGAAGGAAGTTTAGAATGTCAGTTTCTTCAACTGTGAAATGGGAATCTATCTTATAGATTATTTCAAAGCATGGAAAATAAGATGTATGTGCACTATTTACTTTGAAGGGAGACATAGCAAGTGTTTAATAAGCAGAAAAGTATTTGTTTTTATCACTGAACCCCAAATTTTCCCAAGCTCTCCAAGGCTATAAGCATGAGTGAAGATGCTTTAACAGCATAATTCTGATTTCACCAGCTGACTGATCCCCTCGCTCTTATGGGCTGTGTCCCCCAGAGGGGGCTCTTTGCTCACCTATCTGTGGGGCATCCTCTACTCTGCAAGCTCTAGTTGCTGAGGCTGCTCCTCGCAGCAGCACCACCACAGGCATGCTGGGATTCCCCCAGCGTCACACTGGCTCTCTCTCTCTCTCTGCATGTCACACTCAACAAAGATGTTCCAAAGGAATGTGGCTAGTGTGTCACTATGTTACATTCTTCGTAAAATGGTTTTAATGTTTATTTAGAACTCCCTGCTCGTCACAAAAAAGGCTTAAGTGAGTCACTGGGACTAGGTTAAAGATATTTCTAAGGAATAGATACCAAGCTGTGTTCATACTTCCTGCCACCTCCTCCCCTGCGTTGAGTGCTGTCCTGAGAGGTCCTTCAGCAATCATGCACTGAGGCCAAATCTATCCCAGATCAAGGGACACAGACTAGGCCACGTCGAGCTCTATTATGACCATACTGGACTTTGACATACCAAACTAAATACCCCAGCACCTCCCCTGTATTCATTATTTATTGCTGTGTAATGAGTTATTTCACACTTAGCAGCTTAAAACAACAAACATTTATTATGGGGTCTGGGATTTGAGAGTGGCTTAGCGAGGTGGTTCTAGCTCAGGGTCTCTTGTGAGATTGCAATCAAGGTGTCAGCCAGGGCTGCAGCGATCTGAGGCCTCACTGGGTCTGGAGCCTCCACATTCCATCTCCCTCACTGAGCTATTGGCAAGAGGCTTTAGTTCCTTGTTGCATGGACATCTCCATAGCATGTCATGACAGGGCTTCTACCAAAGTGAATTATTGAAAGAGAGAGTGACTAGGAAAAAAACTGCAATCTTTATAACTTAATCTTAGAAGGGACATACCACCAGCTCTGCCACACTCTATTAATCACACAGACCTACGCTAGTACCAGGTGGGAAAGGACGACAAAATAGTGTGAATACCAGGAGGTGGGGGTCACCAGGGCCATCTCGGAAGCTGGCTGCAGCGCACTGCCTTCCCTCTCCTGCTCCAGCCTCTACAATCTTGCCTGATAGGTGCCACCTGTCTTTATGGTCAAGAGGGGACTTTAGGGGTCCCTGGATTGGAACTTAGCAATGACAAGGTAGCACATGTGTGTGAAAGACAGGAACCAGGAAAAGAAAGAGCAGGACAGAAGAAGACAGAAGTAAATCAGAGGACACAAAGTCTTACGAGATAAAAAGCAGGTCTTCCCATATTGTGGGACAATAAAACCTAGGAATTGATGGGAGACCTGCATCTTCAGTGATGTATGGTAGATAGAAGTAAGTGGTTTATAACAACAGAGGTCTATTTCCCTTCTGCCACCTCTCCATGGCTACAGGCTCTGTTCCACACCTCCTCCCTTGGGAACCCAGGCTGATAGATTAGCCATCATCTTGAACACTGCCCAAACCCTTGGCAGAAAATGAGCTCTGGAGGGTCTTGTATTGATGGGCTCTGGTCCAGATATGATGCATGTTCCTTCCATTCACAGCCCATTCATTGGCCACAAAATGATCACTTTGGCTCCAGCCAGCCATGAGGGTGTCCGGGAGTGCAATCTTATCATTAGCCTGGAAATATTTGGCAAACAGCACTAATGATTCCTCAACATCTAAGAACAAACTTTTCAGAGAGAAAAGCAGGGAAGAGGCTAGGGCCGAATCCTGGGGCATGGCCTGGAGTATGCAAAATGAGGCTTTTCATGGGGCTGTGCTCTAAAAGGCTCTCTGCTGGTTACTTCATCTTTCCTGGGCTCAGTTCACCCTTTGCTGCCTCACACAGCACCCAAAAGAGCAAACATCTCTTGAGTCCTATGTGTCAGACCTGGTTCATCCCCTCCCTCACCCAGCCCTTTGATGCAGGGGAAGGATGCGCAAATACTAGGTCACATGCCCACCCAATTTCATGCTCCAAAGTATGGTCAGACCCTTGAGATCCCTGGGGACATCCCCCAACTCACTCCTCAGAGATGATGATGGTTCTTAGTAGATATATCTGTGACAAACTCTCATTAGACCTGAGAGGTGCCTGGGGAAGTAAGGTCTTTTCCTGCCTAGGCCCCAGTTCTCTTCCTTTGGACTAGGAGCTCCAATTCTAGGAATCTCAAGTTCTCACCCACACTAGCCAGCCCAGCCCACACAACCCAGGCAAAGGTCCCATCTCCCCAACAGACTTTTCACAGAGACCTAGAGGTGGCTGTGAGACCACACGTTGGGACACTCAGGCTCGCCTTCTAGCAGATTTCATATGACCGACTCGGTACTTTTTTTTTTTTCCACATTCTCACTTCCAAGAACAGCTTTGGTTAGAGTTGGTTTAGTTGTTGTTATTGTCCAGGCCTAAGGACTCCCTTTGCTAACTCAGTGATTAGGACATACCCATGATTCATCAGCAGAATCTGTACCATCTAACCCCATCCCCTAAGCCATTTTAATAAACATGCAATGCAAATGAAATGAGTCTGTTTGCCATGCAAAACAAAATGTCTGGCTCCCCTCCCACCAGAATGTCTACCCTCTACTCCCGCCAAGGAGAAAATCTGAAGCTAACAGTGCCTCTAAGGCCCGATGCATTCAGACAACAGAAATCAAGGTTGTGGGGAGGGGCATGTCCCTAGAAACTCAGGGCATTTGTCACATGAACTGTGACATTAAATTTCATTCTCAGGGGCCAGTCTCATCTCCTGGTTCTTGACTGAAAACAGTTATAAGGGTAATGTTCCAGGAGGAGGCAAAACACACCTCTGAGTAGGGCAGCCAGGAATCGCCATTGGCTCAGGTAGTATTTACCTTGGGCCTTGACAGTTGAAAAGATTCTCAACAAATAATAATGAGAAGGGAGGAAGTTGGTCTTGGTGAACAGCATTAACAAAAGACAGGAGGTAAAAATTTGGCCAATTAATAGAGTGCAATGGAGTAGTGGAGAAAAGGCTGGAAACACAGCTTGAAAACTGATCCTAAAGAGCGCTAAGTGTCAGCTAAGGAGTTAACCTGATTCTCAAGAAAAATGGAATAATAATCAGAATAAAGAAGAATCTTAATTAACATCTATAGAAAATTTACTAGGTCAGGCATCAGGCCAAATATTTTATATGCATTACAATTTTACAACAATCAAATAAGTCCGTCTACTATTTTCCTATTTTAAAAATAAGAAATATTGGCACAGAGAAGTTGAGTTATTTGTCAAAGGTCACACAGCTAATAAGTAACATACCCAGGATCCAAACCCAAACTGCCTGACTCTGGACGCCATACTCTTAACCACTAGGTGAGATTAAATAGTGATAAACAATATACTTACGAAACTACTTCCCATGGCCTTGGCCTTAGATGGCTTCAGGGGAGATGGCAAGGAAAATTGTCAGCCTGAGCCAGACAACTCACTGCATAGCTCAAGACTCGACACCTGGTGTCCTTCACAGCTGACAGCTGAACAGAAAGGCTGGACATACAAATTATCTCAGATAGCAGGAAAGGACAGAAAAGCGGGGGTGGGGGAGCCAGGGGGCAGTGTATAAAGGTGTAAGGCATGGGCCACAGCTATCTCTGGGGACACCATATTCCTGTTAGACAAAGTTCCAAACTGAATATGACCTCCCCTTCACTCTGGGGCTCACAGAGCTGTCCTGTCAGAACACACCAGGCCTTCCCAGAGGTGCCCTTCAGCAGAAATGCCACGTGTGCTCCCCGCTTAAGGACAGAGCCCATTTCGATCTATTCCGGCATTCTCTTTCTTCAGAGGCAGCCAGGACAACCCATTGCCTCACTGCAACACCCCCTTCAAACCAGCTGCTCTGGAGAATTCCCAGGAGCTTTGAAACATCCACAAACATTGGACCTGTGGCAGTGAGTCCCATTTTTTATGCTTCTGCCTGCAGGAAGCCATGACAAGGACAAACGTGGTGGCCGGAAGGCAGGCGAGGGCAGCAGAGAGCTAGAAAAGAAGCCCAGGCGACAGCTAGAGACTGCAGCTGGGAGAGCTCCAGGAGGAAATGGGAGGGGCCAATGAAGAACCTCCATCTGCCAAGGAAATCCCCTCCCCTGGGTTCACGTAGAGGCCAGGTTGAAGCACAGATGGTGGGGGAGCACGTGGCAAAGTCAGACCAAAGGAGAAGTAGAGAGATGCCAGAGACAACACCATGGAGAGTCAAGAAGAGAGCCGGAACATGCTGCAGGTCACCAGGGTCCTGGAGTAGCTCTGAACACCGGCCAGCCTTGTTCTCCCTGGGCCAGGAGAGCAGAGAGGAATCTAGTCAGAAAAGCAAAGAAGAAAAGCTGCCTGGTTTATTTTATGAGGTCATCATAACCCTGATAATAAAACCTGTCAAGAACAGGACATACTCAAAAAATACAAAATACAAAAATACAAAAAAAAAAAAAAACCACCAAAATTCAAAAATGTAAGTCTCATTTTTAAACATGGATAAAAATGTTTTGAAAAAAATTAATAAACTGAATTAAAGCACATTAAAAAATCATTCATGACAGCCAAGCAGGGTTTATTCTAGCAATGCAAAGATGGCTTAACATTAGGAAATGTAGTAAATTATACAATTCATCAATAAGGAAAATAAATCACTCAAATCTAGACTCTGGGATGCATTTGCAAAACTTCCACAATCATTTCTGTTGTGTGTTTTTTTTAACTTTTAAAATTTTAGGAAGAGTAGGATAATCTCTCAATCTAATAAAGAGTGGCAACATTTTAGTTAAAATTGAAATACTATAGACTGTTCCATTAAAATCAGTAATCAAAATAGGGTGCTCAATCTCACCATTATTATTTAATATTGTTCTAGAAGTTAAAGCCAATTGCAATGTTAAATGGGCATAAAGACAGAAACAAGTGGAGCTAAGACAAAATTATTATTATTTATCAATGCTATACCTTACTTACTCATACTGTATGTTAAAATTCAAAGATAATTCCAGAAATAGTCAAGAAGTGCTAAAAAAATAACTCACAACAAAAGAAATGTGAATTAAAACAGTAAGCAATGTAAGATTTTTTACCCCCTAGAATGTTATCAAAAAATTTTAAAACACTGATAAGAATGTGGGTAAACAAGCACACTCACATATTGCTGATGGTATTGTATAGTGGTATAGCCTCCGTGGAGAGCAATTTGGTAATATTTCAAAATTATAAATGTACATGCCTTTTAATCCAGAAATTCCTCTTCTAGAATTTACCCTATAGATATCCTTGTATCTATGTAGAAAAGTATAAAAAATATTCATTAACAGGAACTTTTCAATAAATTATAGTATCCATTCAATGGTATACTCTGCAGCTATAAAAAAAGGAGGAAGCTTTTCATGTACTGGCATGGAACGAACTCCAAGATATAATGTTAAATGAAAAAGCAAAGTACATAGCCTGTGTATAGGTTATGTATTTTTAAATATTTTTGAAAACAGGAAAATTCTATTTACCAGTATATAAAGTATCTATGGTTGAAAACAGAAGAAGCTGGCAACATTTATTGCACCCCTTTCTATTATTTGAGTTTTAAGCCAAGCAAACATATTACTTATTAACAAATACATTTAAGAGCTGGGAGAAAAAAAATGTTCTCAAGGAAAGTATTGGAGGTCCTTTGCTTTACCAGATAAAAAATATATATTTTAAAGTAATATTATTAAACATTAGAAAACTAATTAGTCACTTAAGACTTGATAAAGAAAACATCATGAATTAATGGGGACTCCACCTCCGGCCACAGGTCCTCCAGCCACTATCGCCACGTCCTCTTTTTCTATGACTTCCTGCAGCTATCTCTAGTCGTGGGCCTCCTAGAGCTTCTGGGACCTGGGCAACGACACCATCGCTTCAAAGCGGGAGGCGCCTACCTGCGCCCACCATCCAGGAGGCTCGGGCAGCCTTGGTTTATTGGTGTCCTCCACCAGCTTCGTGTCCTCATCTTCCTCTGGGGACTATGGCGACAGCCTCATGGGCGACCTGACCAGGCCTGCGGGCTTCTGGCAGACAACGAGAAGGTGACCGTGTAGAAGAACCTCAACGACTGCCCGCCTGGCCTCCTACCTGGAGATGTGCGCTCTGAAGGCAGCCACGGGAAGCCCGGTGAAGATCCATGACTGGTACGAGGAGCAAGGGCCCTGGCCCAACCTTCCTGTGACTATGGCCACTACTACCAGACTATCGAAGAGATGAGGGACAAGATTCTTGGTGTCACCATTAAGAACTCCAAGATTGTCCTGCAGATTGCCTGGCTGCGGATGACCTCTGAACCAAGTTCAAGATGGAGCAGGCCCTGCGCAGGAACGCAGAGGCCGACATCAGGGGCCTGCGCAAGGTGCTAGACGGGCTGACCTTGGCCAGAGCCCATCTGGAGGTGCAGAGTGAAGGCCTGAAGGAAGAGCTGCCTGAAGAAAAACCACGAGGAGGAAATCAGTGGCCTGAGAGGTCGGGTGGGTAGCCACGTCAGCGTGCAAGTGGATTCCGCTCCCGACCTCGACCTAGCCAAAACCTTGGGTGATTTAAGAAGCCAACATGAATTCACGGCTGAGAAGAACCATAGGATGCTGAAGCTTGGTTCCCCAGCCAGACCGAGGAGCGGAAGCGGGAGGGCGCTGGCCACATGCAGCAACTGCAGATTTGCAAGATAGAGGTCACCCACCTGCACCGCACCCTCCAGGGTCTGCAGATCCGGTTGCAGCCTCAGCTCAGTATGAAAGCTGCCCTGGAAGGCATGCTGGCGGAAACCGGGACTGGCTTTGGAGCCCAGCTGGCACAGACCCAGGCGCTATCCGCAGTACCGAAATCCAGCTGAGTGACATGCGGACACTTAGCGGGAGAACCTGGAGGAGCAGCAGCTCGTGGACAGGAGGATGCTGCTGGAGCAGATCCTGCCTAACGCGGCCCGCTGGAGAGCCGGGAAGCCTTCTCCAACAACCTATCCACCACCAAAACTGCCTGAGTCCGGTGGCCTCCTGGGCTTCCTGCCTCCAGCAGAGGGATGCTCCTGGGTAGGGGCATGAGAGGGGAGGACCTTTACCCCTGGCTCTTCTCTGCCTGTCAATAAAATTTTATGGCCCAAGAGGGGTGGGGGGAGAATTAATGGGGAAATGTCAATTTATTCAACAAATTATATTGGGGAAAAGAACTCTGACAAAAATGACATATTCTCACATGGGATCACACACCCAAATAAATTCCATATTATTTAAAATTTTGAATATGCAATATAAGACTACAAAAATGAGGTTAAATATGTGTAAGCAGTCAATTGATCTTCAGCTGTCGATGGATTTTGTTTTAAATGTTTATTCAATCTCCCGTTCCTGGGATAAACTTCCCTTGGTCATGACATATTATCTTTTTCACATACTTATTGGCTTTAATTTGCTAGAATATTAATAATCTCTCTGTTCATGAGAGATATTTGTCTTTAGTTTTCTTATAATATCTTTGTCTGGTTTTGGTGTAAGGATAATACTGACCTCCTAAAATGAAGTGGATAATATAGCTTCTCTATTTTTTCAATGAGTTTGTGTAGAATTGATGTTGTTTCATTCCAAATATATATATAGAATTCACTCATTAAGCATAAAATTGTTCATAATATTCCCTTTTTTTAAAAAAAAAAAACACCTATGGGGTCTAAATAAAATGGCATCTCCTCTTTCATTCCTAATGCTGGCATTCATATATCTCATTAGTCTAGAGGTTTATTAATTTTACTGATCTTTTCAAAAAGCAAGCTTTCAATTTTATTGACTTTTGATGTTCTATTTTATTTTTTGTATTTTATTTCATTGGTTTTCACTCTTACCTTGTGTTGTTCCACCTACTTATTTTGTGTTCAACTTGTTCTTGATTTTTAGACCTTTATTTTCTAATATCAATATTTAAAGCCAAAATGTATTGGAAAACACTGCTTCTGCTACTAACCACCAATTTTAATTTATTGTGTTTTCATTACCATTTCATTCAAAATGTCTTATAATTTCCCTTCTTTGACCCATGTGTTATTTAGAAGAGTGTCATTTAATTTCCAATATTTGTGTATTTACCAGTTATCTTGTTGCTATTGATTTCTTATTTAATTTATTTTTTTGGAGAACATACTTTATGTGATCTCAATTCTTTTAAATGTATTTAGACTTATTTTATGACTCATAATGTGTTCTATATTAGTAAATGTTCCACATGCACTTGAAAAGAATGTGAATGTTCTGTTGATGCTGGCTGTTAATGTTCTATAAATGTCAGGTCAAGTCAATAGATAGTATTCAAGTCTTCTTTATTCTTACTGATTATCCGTTCTATCACTTAATGAGAAAGGAGTATTGAATTCTTCAACTATAATGGTGGATTTGTCCATTTCTCCATCCATTGTTGTTGATTTCTGCTTTATATATTTAGAAGCTCTGTTATTGAGTGTATATACATTTAGAATTATGTCTTCTTAGTGAGCTGATCTTTTCAGTATTAAGAAATGTCCTTCATTTTCTTTGGTAATATTTCTTGTCCTGAAGTCTATTTTGTTTGATATTAATATAGCCACTGCAGTTTTCTTATCAGTGTTTGCAATGTATGTATTTTTCTATCCTTTTAATCCATCTGTCTTTCTATCTAAAGTGGGTTTTTTTAATTGTTGTTTTGTTTTTAAATATAGTTTTAATTATAATTTATTTTAAAAATTGGTAATACAATCACATGATTCAAAATTCTAGAGGTACAAAAAGGGTATATATATATATCTTTGAAAGTGACTCCTCATTTTTTTTTATCTCACACCTCTTTGCAAACCTTGTGACCTCAGGATTTTCTTTTTAATTTTTAAAAATTTTTATTTTTTTCTGTTACAGTTTACATTCATATTATTTTGTATTAGTTTAGGGTGTGCAGCATAGTGGTTAGACAATCATATACTTTACAAAGTGTTCCTACTGATATTTCCAATACTAAACTGGATTTCTTGTAGACAGCACAAAGTTGGGTTGCTGTCTCAGAGCATTTATGTTTAATGTAATTATCTATATGGCTGGATTTAAATTTATCATCTTGCTATTTGTTTCCTACTTGTCCCATTTGTTCATTCCCTCCCCACCCCCCGCCATTTGTTCTTTATTTTTTTCTTCTTTTTTTTTTTCCCCTCACTTCTTTGGGATTCCTTGATTGCTTTTTCAGGATTCCATTTTATCTCCACTTATTCCAGTTTTTTTCTACCTACACGTATTTGGAGGTACTTTTTTTGCCTTTTGTATTGTTTTTAGTGGTTGCTTCATATTTTGTATATACATAGTTATCCTATCACAGTCTATCTTCAAATAATAACCATTTCATGTGTAGCATAGACTTTATAACAAGATGCTTCTATTTCCCTATCCCATCTCCTGTGCAACTGTGGTCATATATTTTACTTCCACATATGTTATAAGCACCATGAAATATTGTTATTATTTTTAAATAGTGAATTACCTTTTAATAAAATCTTAAAGTGAGGGAAATTCTTCTGTAAACACTCACACTAACCATTTCCTCTACTTTGCTTTCATTTGTGTAGTTACAAGTTTCCATATAGTATCATATTTCTTTAGCTTTAAGAACTTCCTTTAACATTTTTATAGTGCAAGTGATAGTCACAAATTGTACCAGCTTTTATTTTTCTGAAAAAGTATTTTACCTTCATTTTCAAAAGATTTTTTTTTTCTGCATAGAGAATCCTAGGTTGACAGATTTTTCTTTGAGTATGTTGAACATATTGGTAGAAACAATGGCTTGTTTTTGCAGTCATTCTGGTCTTTGTTCCCCTGTAAATAATGTATCTCTGAGTTTCTCTGGCTAAATTTAATTTTTTTTTCTTGTCATTGGCCTTCAAAAATTTATGTTGGGCTTTGGTGTGGTTTTCTCTATATTTTCCCTATCAGGAGTTTGTTACATTTCTTGGGTCTGTGGATTTATAGTTTTTATTAAATACAAAAGGTTTTTTGCCATGATTTCTTTGGCCCACACACACTTTAGAACTCCAATTACACACGTATTATACCACTTGTTATTGTCCCATGGGTTATAGAGGCTCTGATCACCTTTTATAGTGTTTTTTTTTCCTTCTCTCTATTGCAGTTTGAATAGTTTCAATTGCTCTGGCTACAGGTTCACTGATCTTTCCTGCCATGTCCAGTCTGTTAAGCCCATCTAGTACATTTTTCATTTTTTGTATTATATTTGTCAGCTCTGGAATTTCCATTTTATTTTTTTTGTAGCTATCACTTTCTTCCTCATTATGTTCATGTTTAAATATTTGAACATGTTTATAATATCTGTTTTAAAGTTCTTTTTTGCAAATTCCATTATTTCTGTAATATCTACATTTGTTTCTACAGACTGGTTCTTCTACTTACAGGTCACACTTTCTTGCTTCTTCCCATAATTTACAATTTTCTGGATGCTAGGCACTGCAAAATATTATACTGTTAAGTATCTGTATGTTGTCTTTCAAAGTAAGTAACTTTGGGACATAAAAAGGACATTAATGGAAAAAAAAACTGGTGAAATCCAAATGAAGCCTGTAGTTTTGTTCATAATATCATATCAATGTTTGTTTCTCAGTTTTGACAAATGCAATATGCTTATGTTAATGTAGGGTAAGGTGGGTAAAGAGTATACATAAATTGTCTGTACTATGTTTGTAATTTTTTTTATAAATCTAAAATTATTTCCAAATACAAAGGCTAGTTTTTAAACTCTCCTTTTCCCCTATTTATCTTAAGGCATTATTTATTGTTTTTCCCTTGCATTTTCTTCTGAATATTCATTTCTAAAATAATTCGTTCTGTTATTTCTAACTCTTTAATTCTTTGATTTAATTTCTAAGTTTTTCAAATTCTTATTTATGTTGTTCTTTAATCTGGTTTTAAATCGAATATTATTTTTTTATGGTTTTACTTACTTATTTTTTTAGGGAGAGGAAGAGAGAAAGATCAATGTGTGAAAGAAACATCAATCGGTTGCCTCTCGCACATCCCCAACTGCCTGCTCTGCAACCTTGGCATGTGCCTAGACAGGAACCAAAAATGACCTTCCGGTTTGCAAGAGGACACCCAGCCCACTGAGTCATACCAATCAGGGCTGGAATGTTATATTTTGATCTCCTTTTTGAGCATGGCTCTCTGGAATGCTTTTGCTGCCTATAGGTATATTATAATGCTACTTATTCCTTTTCCTCATTTGAATTTTGACCTTGGTATTTTCCTGTTGATTATGGTGATGTTCATTTAGTTTTCCTGAATTTTGTTCAAATCGTTTTTCTGACTTCACTGAGCTCCCTCTTGTTATATTCACGCAGTGTCAAAAAGTGCATCTGCATTCTTAAATTAGAAGTTTATTCTTTATTTAAAATAAGTAAATAAAAGTTTGTTTTTTTTAATTTTTTAATGAGATTTTCTGTTTCTTTTCTCCTTCCCCACTTGTAACTGAACCTTCTCTTTCTTTAGGTTTGGTTTGGTTTGGGGATTTTTTGGTTTTTTGGTTGGATTTTTTTGTTGTTGTTCTCTGTACTACCCATTTTTATCCCTCTCCTCAAAGTTTCCCTTAAAGCTCTGTCTTTAAATGGCACACAGGTTACTCAGTTTCAGGAGTTCATGTTTAAAAACACTAGAATGCAACCAGACCCATTTAGGCCTTGCCACAAGCCCTTTGTTCTCATCCATTTTCATTTCAGCTTTAGCTACTGCTCTCAAATTCCATTATGTCTAATGTCAGGTCCATCTGAAGCCCTGCTGCTTCCCTCTGCTGTCTCCCCACAGATTCCATAACACAGCATGGTTTTTGGTGCTTATACTTTGTCACCTACCTTTGCTGTAAATGTTGTCCCTATGTCTTTAATTTTCTTAACTAGTTGCTTGGTCTATTTTTTATATGGTGATTCAAAAAGATTAAAATACTATGTTACCTCACTTCTGCTATCTTTCCAACATTCCAGTATGTATCATTTTCTAAATCAGCACAAGGGTGGGGAACACTAGATATTTGGAAGTACCTTTTACGTTTCTTTGGGAATTTAACCACGGCAATAGAAATTGGGACAGATTAACTTGTTAAGACAAGGAACAGCAGCCAACACATTTGCACTAATAATGTATGTTGCATTTTGTATACTTTTTTATTAAATTATGTATTATGTGTTTTTCATGTTTAGTACATAATCTGTGTAGAGGTCTCTTAAATAGTTTCATAATATTGAGTGGAAAAACCAAAATTTACTCAGCCTGTCCCTTGTTGATGGACATGTGGGCTGTTCCCATTTTTCTGCTGCCTCCGATGATGCTATCATAAATATATTTGTACATTTAGCTTTTTGTTTTTGTTGAATTATTTCCTTATGATAGAATCCCAAGAGTGGAATTTTTGGGTTAAGGGTAGGAACATCTCCCTGGTTCTGGCAATTTATAATCTGAAAATATTTTGAAAATTATTTTTCTTATTATAGGGGAAAGGTTAAGGCTCAGTTGTTGATGGTGAGGATCACATGAGGGCAATAGTACTACTACCCAGGATCACTGCTGTTCTATCCTTTCTCCCAGCCGACAGTCTCTCCTGTTTATTTATTCAACTTTAATTTTACATTAATTTAACCAACATATACTGAGGGGGTACTATGTGTCAGACACTGTGATCTCTCTCCCCTCACACTGGAGTAAACCCCATTAAATATGTGTGGTGTTCTGCTCATGGACTGATCCAACAACCGTGAACAAAAGGGGCCCAATCCCAGTGTGCACTGGCCTGTACTCTCTCCGAGAGTGAAGGGTGCTGACATATCTTAGACAGCTCCAAGTATCCTAGAATCATTTGCCTGGAGAGATTTCACATCAGCAATGCATCCTCTTCCACAGGCAGGTTTAGCCCCATTCTAGGGCAGCCTTGAGTGGAAAAGGGAGGATCTAGGAAATTTCAACTGCATTAACTAATATAGTTGCCCAAAAATAATCTCATTACTTTTATCCCCCAACACTGGCAAACTAGAAATAACCCCCCATGGTCTCCTACTAACAACTTGCCAGCTATGTGGATTCGATCCTTACACCTAACTTTCAGCCTCGGTTTCCCTGACTGTCTTTCCACTGCCCCCTGAAAACTGAGTTTTGCCCTAAAGTCAATCCTCTTGGCTTGGGTTATGGTCATGGTCCTGAGCCCCTGCCTACCCTGGCCAGCTTCCTCCCACACGGAGAGCTGGACCCTGTTCCATACCTCCCAGCTGCTGATTGAGTTTGTGTGTTTAATGGCCTGAGCGCTGAAAGCTATTTTGTGCCCATCTCTATTTTATGCTCCATGGATGCACCCTAACACTTGATGGAGCCCTGTAATCACAAGCCTAGCTAGAATTCACCATAACTTTATAGCCCCTGCCAGAATCAATTGGCTCCCAGGATCTAGTCCATTACATAATGGACTATATAATGCATGTCCAAACCTGCTGAGTTAATAATCACCTTCTTCACCACAATGTTTTACAGATGAGGGATCCAAGAGCCAGTGAATAAAAGTGACTTTTCAAGAGTCAAATAGCAATTCTGTGTCAGATCTAGGCCCAGAACCTAAGGTTCTTAAGTCCTAAGCAGAAAAGAGTAAGTGGAATACCAAAAAAGAAATTTAGGAATAGATTCCAAAGCACAAGTCCAATTACAAGTCCTAAGTCCCTTCTCCCTCCCCAGGGTGGGTAAAGAGAGAATACCCCAGGATTTGATAATAACATAGGTTCCAGTTTTCAAGACAAGGGTGTGAAGTCAGGAAAGTATGGGCAGCAAAGTTGACTTTATGTAGAGCCCTAGATCATCATATTGGATCTAGCTAAATGCATCTTGTATTTCTAGAGTATCCCAGAGACCTGGAGCCTGTAAGTATAAGTCACAAAGTTACATATAGAGGCCAAGGGAAAAGAAAGGGTGGAAAATTGAGGAAGGATGTAGGGGCCAGGAACCAGGCTGAGATTGACATGTAGATGCTCAGGTAGCCTACATGTCATCTGGGACCTCTCTGCATCATAAGGGTTAGGCAACATTAGCTCAAAATATATATCACCATAGCCTCAGTCCACAGCCATAGCCATAACTTTCTTTAGGATTTCTATAAATGCCCAGGACACACATATTCTTGTGTTCTACTATCTCAGTGATAATATTTTTTTGTTCAGCAGCCTATTAATCAAGGCACAAAATTTAGGACTTTCGTAAAAAAAAGTTTAACATACACTATAGATGAGATTAGTAGAATTTGCTGAAAATGTTGGGAGCCCTTGTGAGCCACCCCCTTGTGACGATTTCCTCTATTGGCTCCCACACTACAGCTTCCTTCACTGTACCCATGCTCACATACTCCTCTGGTTCCCCTGTCTTCCTCCTGCCTTCTCTGTCCTCTGCTCTTTCCTCTTCTTGCCATCTCTCCAAAGTCCGGAACAAATTCCTTTCATTGTCTCATGCAGACAGCCTGCGGGGAAGGAGTACATGTTTACACTCCTATTGCTCTTTACCAAACTCTTTCTTCCCAAAAAAGGCAGTTTTCCTCCCATAGAGGAATTCTGGTGTTAGATGTTAAGGTAATTCAAAAAATTTCCCACCTCAATACACATGTGAAAACAAAAAGTATGCAGAATTACTGTGATGCCCAGTTCATGACAAGCCAAGCACTGCGATTGTGCTATTCAATGTGGATTGATACGGAAGTTTAGAACAGCCTATCTGATTCGGGAGTGTGCCCTTGGCCATGAAAGCACAGAATGCAGAGCTGAGCCTGAGAAAACTCAATTTGTCTTGGGCCCCTGTGAAGGCATCTTACAGTCTGCTGCTACAAGAAAGATAACCAAAGTGTGGTGCTACATTTTTTTTCAGATGAGTCAAAAAGTAAGTAGTGCCTGCAGCAACCAGGAAGTTTCAAGGTTTTTCAAACCTTCATGGACTCTTAACGTATTCTCAGGTTGCAAGCTTTGGGCTAAAATGTGATATCAATCTAGCTGTAAAAAAATGTGCCATGGACTTTTCATATGGCTAAATCAGCTGAGCAATTAAGTTTCAAGATATGTGGCTTGTTCTAATTACTACTTAGTGGTGTAAACCAACAACCAGTTCATTATTCTCAAGGATTACATGGGTCAGGAACTTAGAAAGGGCATAGCAAGGACAGTTTATATCTGTTCCACAATGTCTAAAGCCTCAGATGGGAAGTGTGAAACGCTGGGGGTTACTCAATAGCTGGGTCCTGGGATCATCCGAAGGTTCTTAAATTCGCATGTTGAATGCCGGAACATCTGCACGTGGCCTCTCCATCTGGGCTTTCTCATAGCGCAATGGTGAGATTCTGTGGTAAGAGGCTTCTGAGATCACCCCCAATGATCCTTCCCTCCCTGGAATTCATAGCCTTGTGTAATCCCATCCTCTTGTGTAACTTGCTTCTAACCAATAAAATATGGTAACTTGGAGGGGGAGATTTCTTTCATGATTAGGTTATAAAAATTGTGACTTCTGTTATTATCAAACTGTCTCTCTTTCTTGCTGGCTATGATGAAGCCAGCTGCCAAGTTGGAGAGGCCCACATGGCAAGAAATTGATGGTTACCCTGGCCTACAGCCAGTGAGGAACCAAGGACTTCAGTCCAATAATCCTCGAAGAGCTGATCGTAGCCTTGTGAGAAATCCTGCAGCAGAGCAAGCCAAGCCATGGTAAAATTCCTCACTCGTAAAAACTGTGGCACAGATAATAAATGTGTGTTGCTTTATAGCGCTGAGTTGGGGGTGATTTGTTACAGCAATAGCTATCTAATAACGGTTTCACGAGTGAACGCCCCACAAGAACCAGGCAGAAACTGCATCATTTTCTATGACCTAGGCTCAGTCACATGGCAGTTACTTCCCCCAGAGTCACAGCCTGTCCAGATTCAAGGAGATGGAGCATAGATTTCCATCTCTCAAAAGAAGGTATGTCACTTTGCCGTCATAGGAACAGCACGTGGGAGGAGAGACAGTGTTGAGTGTCTTTCTTTGGAAAACACAATCTGCCATATGGCTTTTTGGCCATGTCCCGTAGCATGGCCTGAGCAGTTCACGTGTAAATTTCAAGAAAGATTTATATTGTTTTGCTGTTTTGAAATTGAGGGATTCGTTGTGCTTCTTCTAAAAAAGCTCCTCTGCTTTTAAGTAATGCTCGAGCAATACCTCATCACGTCACAAAATACATGGGAATTGGCTATCTTGCAACCAGGAAGACCTCAGAACCATGACTTCAAGAATGTGATGACTATCTGAAGTACAAGCTTCTCTCCACTTAAGAATGACTTCAAATGAATGACAACATTGCCCTCACTGCACGTTTGGAAACATTCCAGCAAGGGCCCACAAGCCATGCCAACTGGGTGGAAACTGGACAGTGAGCAGGGAGGGTGTGGTGGGAGAACTGGTGGACACTTGTGCCAGGTTGACCTCGGCGGTGCTTCCAGCTCCCCGCAGATTCATAGAGCTTCAGAGCAAGAAGGCATCTTAGAGATCCATCAATTCAACTTAGGCTAGTAATGACAGAAGCTACATTTAGTAAAGACTGGCTGAAACAACAAGCCCTTGACAGCTGTAGGAAGTGGATCCTAGCATCCTGATGCCACTCAAATATGTCACACTTGACCAGGTGGTAAACGCAGGCCCCCCTGAATGCCCCAATCACTTAGATGAAGCCCCATCCCACTTGTCTTTAAGAAGTCCAGGCTTTTAGCAAGTTTCCCTGGGGAATGCCCACGTGGCCCACCCATTTCTCCTGTACTTCCCACCTCAGCCTGTTCCACACAGGAGGCCCCCGGGTCTAGACATCCGCTCCCCTTAGAGTGCCACTTGCCTAAGCTGCTGCTCTGGCCCGGCGTGAGCTGTACAGACGCTTCCCCATTTTTCCTATTGTGTTCAGAATTAGAGGGAAGAGGACTTAGACAGAAACTGAACACCCAATAGTTTTACTCAAATCTCCCAGCCCCAGGGGTGACTTCTCAACTCCTCTCTGCTGCTGCCCTGGGGCAAGGGCCAGCCTGCGACCCTTGGTGCCAGTACTCTCTAATAGAGTCCCCAGATCCTGAGGTCCAGATAAAGGAGGCCGTTCTTCTTCCAACTTTAATCCAAGGTCCATCTCTTTTGTCTTTACCTCTTGCACTGGGATTGGTCTTGTTCTAGGAGGCCAGAGAATTCAAGAGTCCATTTCAGAGGAAACTCTAACTTCTACGCAATGACAGGACAAGCATTCTGACCACAGAATACCGTGTGTGGCACCAAGAGCCCAGCCAATGCGGAGCCCCACACAGCCCAGTGAAATCCTTTTTCACATTCTCTCCCCTGACATGAATTTATGGCCAGAGCGACGCAGCCTTCCAGCCATCTTCAGCGCCTCAGCTCTCAAGCTTCTATGACTGACTAGTTGAAAAATGGCTCATCCGTTTTCTAAAATAAACAGACAGATGGCAATCTAAATGCATGCTTAGGAAATAAACACTGTTCCAAAGGAAGCCATTTGGAGGGTTCAACTTTGCCTAATATAATAACAATATTTTACACAGTTTCGCTGAGCATGTCAGTTTCTCGGAGCCACAGAGCATCAGGCCCTCCCCAGGCCAGAACAAGATCTTTGCCCACCGAAGGCATTTGCCTAGACATTTTTTCTCTTTTAGGAAACATAAACCTGCTTGCAAATCTTAAACAACAATTCTTTTTCAATCTCTGATTAACAAGAAATCCAAAAAGCTTTGGGTTCAATCTCAGCCTAGTTCACCTTGTACCCACTTATGGACAGAGGAAGCTGAGGTTCCGTGAAATCCAGTAACTTGCCTGAACGACACAGTGAGAAAGTGGGGAAGCTGACACGTAGAACAGTAGCAGAAGCAGTGGGCCTTCTGGATCTCGCCACTATACCAGGCCACACTTGGTCTGAAAGGAAATGTTATATATCACAAAAACATGCTGTGTGAAGATCAGCCAAGCATGCAACAAATCAGTCCCATTCAGCTTGGAATTACAAGCAAGACAAACAATAGAGCAGCCTTCAAAATGAACTTCCGTTTCCAGGATGAGAAGGAAACACAGGGACATGAGCTCTTAGGAGACACCTGCAGTGAGCAGGGACCCATGCCAAAGAAAAGGCCTAAAGAAGAGCTTGAAAATAGAGGACTTAAAGGAGGACAGACACTATATTCATTCTTCATCCCACAAACTGTCGCCAGATATATTGGCTGTGCTCTGCTTTGTGCTAACCAGAAGGCACGTGACAACAAATAAATCAGAGTTTCTGACCTCTTAGGTATCACTATCTGGTAAAGGGCGCAAAGAAGTACCATATTATGCTGTGTATAATGCACTTTTTTCTTTTGCCCAGGTTTTTGAGGGAAAAATATGAGTGTGCATTATACATGGGAATGAGTACTGAAACATGGATGTGCATTATATACGGCACATTAAGGTACATGGAGAACTTGCATTCTTCTGATTCCAATGAAAGGGACATCCTGATGAAAACATCGATGGCAACTCTGAGAGCATTTGCACCCGCAGACAGCAGGGGGCCTGAACTGATTGTCATTTCCTTTGTCACCTGGAGTAGAATTCCTGAGCAGAGGCCTGGCTGGGCACCCAGCACGATCTCTCCAGACCTCCGGAGCTGCTCACCTTCCTCATAATTATTTTACTCTGGAATGCTTTGGGCTTTGAGGTACAATGTGTGACTGTGACCATTGTCAACAGGCAATGACACAAAGCAACCAACTCTTTGGCAAAGACCAGCTGAATAAATGCTTAACTCAGAAGCCTGTTATAGTTTTTGTGAAAACAAATTACATCAGTGCTTACCCAGGAGTCTCCCAACCAGGCTAAAGAGTGTTTTCCTTTGTGAATGCGTGTGTGTCAGCTGTGCTCCTAGCTCACGGGACATACAAGAATTCTGCATAGAGTGAAATGGCACAGAAGTCTCCATAGCTCAATACTCTGTCATGCTATCAAGCAGAGCCCTTAGAAAAACCCATCTGGCAGGGAGACAGATATTCTGAGAAGTCTCTGCATGCCGTGCCCTGCGCTGTGGTCAGGAAGATACAGGAAGCCAGCCAAGTTCACGGGCTCCAAGGGAAATAGATATTTGAGTGAGTTTCATGAGCCAGGTGCTGGGCCAGAGCTTTTGTTATACTTACCTTATCTCATTTCATTGTAACCTGTGTATAGTCAGCCCAGGGCATCACCCTGGACCCACGTCAAGGCTGGCATTTGATAAGCCTCTCTAAAGCAACAGTGAGTAATATAGATTTTGCCAGGTTCCAGGGGGACAGAAAAAGGACAATCACATTGCAGACCACTAGCAAACCTTAACCCAATGCCCCCATTGGTCTTCTCCTTCTTCCCCCTCCCCAGTCTCTCTAACTTTCCTGCCACATGTTCCCTCTCTCCTCTCTCTCTCTCTTATTTTCTTCCTCTCTCTCCTTTTCCACATACACAGCTTCTTAAAAATCCCCTCCACATCTCTCCCTGTCATTTGCCTAATCCCACACACAAAATCCTGGTCAGAAACAATGCTCAGTGAAATACCACGAGAATAACACATTCTGTAAATCCCTAAATGGTGGTTTTGGTAGAAGCACTGTGAACAAGGAAGGGAAATCTCTATCCAAAATGTGTCTATTTCATTAAGAGCAAAATTCTGTCCTTTCTATGATAGAAATGATCTTTTGTGATCAACCTTCCACCAGGTGGCTGCCTGATGCTTTCCTGTTGAATGCTGATTGTTGGTCTCTGCTGTTGGCAGGTGGGACATTCAGCAGTGGTCCTGAGAAGTCATTTTGCTGCACCAATGAATAACTTCCATGGACCACTTTGTTTGGTTTCCATTGACTAAGATGGGAGTAGTTGAGGAAAGAGGCTACCAGATGTCCACAAATAAGTCTCCTCACCCACCTGCTTATTACGATTCTTCTTAGGAGATTCCTGTGTAGTTATCATCCAATGGAACATAATATCTTAATACTCTGTTCTTATTCAGAGAGTTCTATCCCCAGAACTCTCAGATCTCCTTATCACCATTTTTCTAATCATGATCCTTCTGAGTCTTGACCATCCAGCCAAATCATTTTCCACTACCCCTAAGTCAATAAAAATCCACAGGTCTGCCCACTGGGCGGATTTTCCTTCACTCCTACCTTTCAAAACCACCCCGCGTGGCTGGATGGCAATACTATAACCATCTATTTTGGGCAGTGCCAGCATATTATATAAACCCATACTTAAACCAAGTCTGCAATTTTCCCTCCTCATCCAACTTGTCATAGGAAACTCCCCAGGAGGCCACCGATTCAAGTTGAGTGGGAAGAGGTAATGTGGTAGGGAAGAGCATGAGGCTGTAGGCGTCTGTGCCATTGGCTTATGCAACTTATTTGTGCCCTCAGGAATCGCTTGAGCCTGACCTCATATATCGCACTTTCATTTAGTGATGGAATATTGCTGTGAATTCCCAATATTATGGCTTGGAGAGTCAGGCAACATCCAGTTCAGGATGGGCAACTTAGTGATTCAGAGTCATGCATCCAGTCTCTACTCAAGCTCAGTTACAACCTAGAAACTGTTTCTCCAGAGAATAGTTGTCTTCAGAGGATGACAAAGCTTTGCTCCAAAATCCTAAGGGTCTGGGATGTGATTCACCTATGTGAGCCTGCTAAAGTCTCCATACAGTGTCCTTAGCAGCTACAGGCACTTCAAGTACCATTGATGTGCTACATCCACAGCCTGAGTGGCAGAGTGGCATGCATGGCAGCCTGGACCTGGTATAGAGCCTCCTATTTGGCTCTCTTCAGGTGCCAAAGCTGACTGCTTTTCAGGATTCTCAGTAAGTTAGTGAGAGTTGCACGTCTAAATGAATTTCATGTCACCTCTAAAACTTAAAGAGGCCAAGGGGTATTGTACCTCTTTCTTAATGGTGCAGCGTTGGGGGGGGGGTGTCAGATGCATTAACTTTTTTTTCACTTTGGAAAAGATATGTTACTGTGCCCCAAATCACTGGGCCTTTAGAAATTTTACAAAGATGACAAGCCCCTGAATTTTCGTGGAAGTTAATCTCGCACCTGTACGCATCTGTCTTATCTAGAGTAGCTGCTGCTTCTTGCTTTCCAGGAAACATGATAGATAGCATCATCATGACATTATCAATCTAATGAATCAGGGTGATACAGAATAGAAGGCAATGAAGGTTCTTTGGAACAAGATTTTTATATGAGGAGGGAGAGTTGAGACACTTCCAAGGTAAGATAGTGAGGGTATATGGTTGGCCTTGCCAACTGAAAGCAATCTGCTCCTGATGCTCTTAACTAACATGGAGAGAGAGAGAAGCATTCAGAGCAACAGCTACATCCCAGGTGTGTTGAACTGCTCCACTAATGAAACTATATCTGTAACCACCACTTGATTAGATTTACAATTAATTCACTGCCATCCTTCAAGATGCACCTGTCATAACGTAGATACTATTATACACATTTACAGGTGAAAAGATAAAACCACAAAGATGTTCACACGCTATTAAAGGGAAGCGCTGGGATTTGAATCCAGTATCCATTATGCTTTATCGCTATCTCATCACAGCTTTCATAACATGATTCCTCCCATTTGGACCTGGTACTTACTTTTGATCTAAGTCATAAGACACATGCCAAAATCTCCACAAACTACAAGAGATTAGTCATCAGAAAAGGTGTCCTGTTCTCAGAAGATGTGGAGGAAATGCCTAATAGACTAATAGGTATTAGTTACACAAACCTTGTCTTTATCAAGCCTTATCTGTATATCTTTGTACTACCTCTTTTAAATTTTCCTCTCTATACTAAATGATACAGGTAGGTAATTACAAAATAGTATGATTGAGTGCAATGATAAGAATAATTGATCCAATAGAACACATACGAGGGTCCCTTAACCCAAATGTGAGAGTCAAGAAAGTTTTCTGAGAGGATGTGATACTTGAACCAAAATACAAAGGATCAGAGGTGTTAGGCAGATAAAGTGGACAAGACAAAGGGTGGAGGCAAGATAAAGAAATTAGAAGAAGGAATAGCAAGTGCCAAGGCTCTGCGATGGCAGATGCAGATTGGGTTCATTCGGTGAGTCTGGACCTTAGAATCTAAAGAAGAGAAGGACACAAGATGGGAGCCTAAGCATGAGCCAGATCATGAAAGACTTAAGACCTTTGTGAGGGAGTTTATATTTTACCCTGAGGACAGTAAGGAGCCACTGGATGGGTTTTAAGCAGAGAAATAATATGACAGTTTTACATTCTAGACACATCTCTAATGGTTTTACATGTATTGTTTCCTTTAATCTCCTTACTCTTTACAATAATATCCCTATTGTATAGACAAGAAAAGTAAAGCATAGAGATTCAGTAACATGCCCCAAGTCACAGAGCCGTCAGAGGCAGAGTTGGAATTTGAACCCATAACTTCTTATTCTAGAACCTTTTGCACAATCCTGCCTCCCATGAAAAATAAATTAGCATATATTTCACAAGCTGTATGTGAATGGACAAAATTAAAACTTTGTGGCTACAGGAATCCTCACTCCCAAGCTGGGTCTTTTCTACGGAAGAATATTTTTATATACATTTTTGGATATGCTCTCAAGAAACTAGGCTGCTGCAAATGTTCTCAGGCACCAATTTTAACCTCTTCTGGATCTCAATGATTTGCAACTTAAAAATAAAAGAAAGACATGAACAAAAAAAAGTCTTTTCTTCAAAAGAACTGAACTTCAAACAACTGAAACCTGAGGCAGGAACCCAAAAACAAGGACTTGTTTACACAAAAATTGAGGGTTAGCCAGCAACATAATTTTCACGTCTTCTGCATCTCATAGTTATATACTAAATCATAGACAGAAACTTGTGAGCCATTTTTAAAACTTCTGAATTAGAAGATTAGACTATCCGTGAAATATTGTGTTCTGTTATTTTAGAACGCTAAAGACAGTTTGGGAAAGGCGGCTTGCATGCTAGAATGTTGACCTTTTCCCAGGTGTTCTAATGGTTTGTTGAGATAGAAAACTTGAAGGCAGCATTGTCCTGTTTTTCTAAGCTATCAGGCAATGTTACTTCTCAGGCCCCACCCGAACAGCCCCTAGGCAGATTTTTGTAATTGCAAACTAATATACTTTTGTATATGCAGAGAGGAAAATTTAAAAGAGGTACAGCACTACAAGTGTGGTCCTCCTAGGGATGGTAGCAAAGACAGAGCTGATTGGAGTTGGGGGAGCATATTCATATGCTTCTGTTGTTTCAATAGAATTTCGACACGTGTATTGTAACAATAGCATCCAGCTGGGCATAACTACAATGGACAAAACAAAAACCAAAGCAAAAAGCAGTGGTTTAAACTACTGATTCTCAAATTTGGCTACACGTTGGAATCTCCTAGGGAAGTTTAAAAATTACTGAGGCTTCAGTCCAGCTCCAGAAATTCCTCTTCAATTGGTGGGATATAGGGAAATTTAAGCACTGGGAACCTAAGTCTCCACGGGCAATTCTAAGAAGCAGCTAAGTTTGAGATACGGGGGTGAAGAAGTAAGGCTTTTTGCTCCACATAACACAAAACCCAGACCAGGGTGGACCAGGACCTGCGTAGTTGTCAACGGATGTCATTAGCAATCAGGTTTCTTTATCCTTGTGCTCCACCGTTAGCTTACAGCATTTGCCATCTTGGTAACAAGAGTCCTACCAATTCCAAGTATTGTATAGACGCTCCACACTGGAAGAAGGTAGAAGGGCAGAAAGGCTTCTTCTCACAAATCTTTGCCTTTCTATTCAGAAATGGAAGCCCACTTCAGGGACTTCTGGGAACTTCTCATTAACCCAAACTGTATTTCCTGGCCAACTCAGGTTGTAACGAGGCGTTGGAATTTGTGTATGTTGCTTTCTAGCCCTTAGAACAGAAGACAAGTGAGCAGCTGATTAGAATGGCTATTGAGTGAGCCTACAGTATCTGCAAGGCATAAATGTACTACTAAAGAAAATGTAATTTTCTTTAAGTGTAAATATTGTGATATAAAAACTGTAACGAAATAACATCCTTGGAAGCAATTTCATCACAACCTGGTCTGTCCACCACTCTATTTCCCACTCATATAATTTGATCCAAACCCCAAACTGCTCTGCTACTTTTTCTGAGGCTACATTAATTAGTTACTACAGCAGACTTTTCAAACCTCAAAGTTTCATCCCGGTAGAAAAGAAGCAGTCATTAGCCTAAACCCAGCAAGTGGAATGACCACAAAATCCTCCCCAAAGTCCTGGCCTCCTTTTGCCTGATAGTCTCCAAAATAATTTTAATTTCTCTGCTGACCTGAAATTCACATTAAACTATTTATTGCCAAGGGCTTGAATTACTGCAAATATATCCCTTGGGTTTATCCCAGTTGAATTAATAATCAGAGCCCCCACCACAATCTCTTGTTTGGCAGTTACTCTTATTCCAACCTCCCTCCTAAACTTAAGACTCATCATTTCCAACTGCCTGCTGGACAAGAACATCTCAACGTCCCACAAGTAAGTCAAGCTTGGTATGTCATCGTGATCTCATGACCTTCCCCTCCAAACTCCCACGTTCCCCATTCCAGGGGAGGGTCAAGTCCAGTGAGTGGGTCGTTCAAACAAATCCAGAACTGTGCTCAAGTCCTGTCTTTTCTTTATTTTATACATCAAATCAGTCAACATTCTGTCAATTCTGCCACGTATATGTTCTCTAATCTTCCCCTCTCCTCTAATTTAGGCCCCACTTAATCTTCTACCTGGATTGTATAGCAATGATCACTCAAATGTCCTGAGGGTAGCAAACCTCGCACCTTCCAGAAGTGGAAACAAAGTCAATGCGGTTAATGCCTAAACAGCAAGGAGAAGAGTGTCAGGAGATGAGGTCAGAAGGCAGTCCGAGTCCAGGTCCTGTAGGGCCACACGCACCACATCAAAAAGTAAGATTTTCAAAAAAATAACTGTGATGATAAAACATTGCCAGGCTTCCTAAGGAAAGGGTACCAATTTAATATACTCCATCTCATTCACCCTTCATGCTGGCCTCAAATCACTTCTGTAAAACAGATCGAATTACACTGAAAAACCCCAGTACCCACAACCCCAGTCTAATAATGAGAAAAACATGAGACAAATTCCAACAAAGGGGCATCCTACAGTATTCCTGACCAGTACTCCTCAAAACAGCCAAAGTTATCAAAAAGAGGAGAGTCTGCCCTGGCTGGTGTGGCTCAGTGGATTGAGCACCGGTCTGTGAACTGAAGGGTTGCTGGTTCGATTCCCAGCTAGGGCACATGTCTGGATTGCAGGCCAGGTCCCCATTTGAGAGCGTGCAAGAGGCAACCACTATGTTTCTCTCACACATCAATGGTTCTCTCCCTCTCTTTGTCCCTTCCTTCCCTCCTCTCTAAAAATAAATAAATTTAAAAAACAAAACAATTTTTTTAAAAAAAAGAGGAAAGTTTGAGAAACAATCACAGCCAAGAGGAGTTTAAGGAGACACGACAATTAAATGTAGTATGATGTCCTGGATGGGATACTGAAACGGAAAACAAGCATTAAGCAAAAACTAAGGAAATCTGAATAAACTATGAACTTTAAGTTAGTAATAATGTTTCAATGCAGATTCATTAATTGTAATAAATGTGCCATGCTAATGTAAGATTTAAATAATAGGGGAACGTTTGTGGAGCTATGTAGAACTCTCTGTTCTGTTTTCCTATACACCTTAAAATGTTCCAAAAGATGTATTAATTTAAAAGGAAAAACTCCACAGCAATTCCCTGCTTCCTAAAGGAAAAGGCTAGCCTTGGAGGTTCAATATGTTCTTTTTCCAAGCCAATTTCTTATACTCCCCGCACCCCCAAATTATACCATAGTTACACTAAACATTTAACTTTCCTCCAGCATCCTAGGCCCATTTGTGCCTCTGAGTCTGCACATGCTGTTCCCTCTCCCCGGAAAGCCATACATGACCCTTCTCAGTTCAGGTAACTCTTCAATGATTCAACTCACGTGCTCCCCCCGACTCTCCCAATTCACTCCTTCTGTGACATTCCATAGCTCTGAAAACACTCACACACTCTTTGCCACAATAAACTCTAGAGGAGCATACTGCCTAGATCAGACACCTCTCCTTCATTCTCCAGTCTGAGAAGTTCCCCAAACCATCTTTATCTTTTACATATTCCAAGGCAGAAGTCAGAGAAAAGTCCAGTGTGAGCCCTCCCATTTGGAAAAATCCAAATGCCCACAATTGCAGGAGATCCATACAAGCTCTCAAGAGTGGTCCTGTTGAATCCTTTTTCCCTTGAACTGAGGTGATAGGAAAAGCCCTATTGCTCAGGATAGGTGGAGATAAAACTGCAACTTCTCCAAAGAAATTCTCTTTATAAATCCTCTCTTTTCCATACATTTTACATATTTGATGTAGGTGAGCAGCTCAATAAACTTTGTTATCGGCTTGAGGTATCTACTTTGAACGCCTGCAGGTTCATTTCTCTTGGCATTTGTTTTGCTCTGATGTCTAACAAGTGGTGTTGACTAAGTCCACAGGCTTCAGCATCCTTTTCCACGCCCTTCTTTGTGCCTTCCTATGCTACACAGGCTAGAAATAAAAACTACAGTTCTCTTTTGCAGCCAGGATACTAAATTCAATTACATACCCTCACATGAGATTTGGAAGGCATAAGTGGGATGGAGGGCAGTGCCCCACTGTAATTTTCTCCTGGCAGTCAAGGTCATGAGCTCCTGAGTATAGAAAGGCAGATTGGCAGCTGATCTCAGCTTTTCGGTGACTGCTCACCACCGTTATGGGTGTTAAGGGAGAGATGTGACGGCCATACCAGAATCAACAGGAGAGGCATCAGCTTCATTATGCCCAGATCAGGGCCACAGCAGTGCATTCTCAAACATATCAGATCTGGTGGCAGCTCCAACGCCAGCTACTCCACCTCTTCCAATGACTTTAAAAGCCCCTAACTCCCTATATTAAACGCTTTTGTGCTTAAAATATCCAGAGTAGTTTCTATATCTGTATTAATCTGCTTGAACTGCCATAACAAAATATGACAAACTGGATAGCTTAAACAAGGAAAATTTTATTTTCTCATAGTTCTGGAGATTCTAAGTCCAAGATCAAGGTGTTGTCAGAGTCAGTTTGTCCTGAGGCCTCTCTCCTGGGCTTACAGATGGCTACATTCTTGCTGCCCCTTCACGTGGTTGCCACTCTATTCATACACATCTCTGGGCTGTCCTCATCTCCTCTTTTCCTGAGAACACCAGTCAGATTTACTTGGGACCTACCATAATAGCTTCATTTTAACTTAATTATCACTTTAAAGGCCCTCTCTGCAAATGCAGTTACATTCTAGCTGCAAGAATTTAGAGCTTCAATATATGAATTTTGAGGGATACAGTTCAGTCTATAAAAATATTGTTCCCTGCCCCAGCTGGTGTAGCTCAGTGGATTGAGTGCTGGCCTCACAACCAAAGGGTGGCCGGTTTGATTCCCAGTCAGGGCACATGCCTAGATTGCTGGCCAGGCCCCCAGTAGGGAGTGTGTAAGAGACAACCACAAGTTGATGTTCCTCTCCCTCTCTTTCTCCCTCCCTTCCCCTCTCTCTAAAATATAAATAAATAAATAACATCCCTCCCTGAAACCAGACTGATAGATCTATCTAGACATGTCTGTCCGTACTTCCAACTTGACATCCTTTGACAAATAAGTGAGTGAATGAACATGGCAGAACTTCACAGCAAAAGCCAGTCTCTGTGTTCCCTTCATAAAGGTTGCTCAGTTTCCCTTCCAGCTTCTCTTCCTCCTGAGCATTTTTTATCCTGCAGTTCTTATGGAAGGCAAAAGAGAGCAACAAGTTCTATATTAGTTATCTATAGCTGTTTAACAATATTACTACGATTTTAACTGCTTAATGCAACACATTTATTATTTCAGTTTCTGGGGTTCAAAAGTCCAGCCATAAACTAACTCGACCCTCTGCTTAGGGTCTCAGGAGGCTGCAACCCAGTATCAGTCAGAGCTGTGTTCTTATCTGAGGCTAGCATAGGGACTAATATAATCCAAGCTCATTCAGAATTCAGTTGGAAAAATTCAGTTTCTTGTGGTTATAGGACTCAGGGTTTCAGTTTAATGGTGCCTGTCAGCCAGTGACCACCTTCCGCTCTTAGAGACTGCTCACGGGCCTTTGGTACTTAGGGTTCTCAGCAGGGCCATTCACTTCCTGAAAAGCAAGAAAGCAGCTTAGCAATACAACACACTAAGATTCATATGCAACATACTCAGTAATCACACACATTCTATCACCTTTACTACAGTCTGTTGGTTAGAAGGAAGTCACAGGCCACATCCACCTGCATGAAGAGAGGATTACACAAAGGTGTGAAAGCCAAAGGCAGAGTGCATGGAGATGACCTTAACAGTCTGGTTGCAACAGCTGGCTTTTGCTTTCTTGGCTTTTCCTCTTTTTTTCTCTGCTATGGTCCCTATGATCAGGACCCTGTACTGATCTGATAACCAAAGATATAAGAAAGGGACATGGGGCCCTCCTCCAGAGCAGGTACCTCCTTTACACACCCTGCCCGCGCAGGAGCCCTCTGAAGGCAGAGAGCCCATCGTTTTTGCTGGTCTGGGTCCAAGAGCAGCAGCAGAACTCAGGCTGTGATGACAGTCTCAGCTGTCTTGCTTGTTGCTCCAAGCTCCCAGGAGTCCCCCAGAGAAAGAGGGTCGCCATCCATTGCACTTAACCAAGGCCCCAGAGCACATGGCACACTCTTCTGCATCAGCCTTTAATACGTAGAACCTTGTTCTGTCACTATTAGTGCACTAATTTTATGACTCCATTTGATTCCAAGACTCTGAACAGTCAGGACTTTGCCTGTTTTTCCTTTTCTTGTAATCATTAGCTGAGGATATGTTTATTGATTTGACAGAGAGAGAGAGAGAGAAACCCTGATGTGAGAGAGAAACATTGATAGGTCGCCTCCCATCAGCACCCCACCCCGGGATCAAACCCACAACCTAGGTATGTGCCCTGGCTAGGAATCAAACTTGCAACCTTTGGTGCATGGGACAATGCTCCAACCAACTGGACCACCTGGCCAGGGCCCATTTTTCTTTTTAATTCCTCACTGTTCTGAGCCAAGATCTGCCATATAGTAAGTGCTCACTATCCTTTTGGAAGAATAGGGTAACTGCATAATTTAAAGGAAATGAATGTAATGTCAGAACCTAAAGAATTTAAATAGAAAATTTGTTAAACAGTTAGAAAAGAATGAGATCCATACAACTGAATTCTACTCAGTTATAGAAAGGTGACCAAAATAGAGTAAATGAAAAATGAAGTTTCATATCATTATTTTTTTTTAATTACAGTAATGGATATTGATAATGAAAATTGGCACAATAGTTATTGTCAATCATTTACATCTGATTTTTCTATACTGTGTGACTTATTTATTTATATTTTTTATTGATTTTTATAGAGAAAGAGAGAGAGAGAGAAAGGGAGAGACACATTCATCTGCTATCCCACTGATTTATACATTCATTGTTTGCTTTTTGTATGTGCTCTAACCAGAGATCAAACCTGCAACCTGAGCATATCCAAACAACACTCTAACCAGCTGAGATACTTGGCCAGGGCTATAATGTGTAACTTTTTATATTTTGACTTAAAACAATGGAAAGGAATAGAAAGAGCTCTAGGAAGTCAAGTGCCTCATTAATTAATCATGCCTAATTTCTCTTTTTAAAAATATATTGGTATTAAGCTGATGATTTGAGGAATTCAATTTAATTCAACAAACATTTATGGAGATCCTACTAGTACAAAGTATTGGGTAAGTGTCAGACTGCTAGGAATCAAAAGACCAAAGGCAGTGTAACTTGACTTCAGTGAGACATTAGATAGAGCATCTAACAATACAGTGATGAACAAGGTCAGTGGTATAAAAGTATGGTGACATGGTTTTGCCGCTGACTACATAGCCACGTACGCAAAACATTGATAAATGTCCATCAGCAGGAAGTTTCCCATGCAGAGTCCCAAGCACCTTTCTTAGAGTCTGCCCTAGTCCACATTTTTATATACAACATGAATGAAGAAGGAGGTAAGCACAAAGTTTAGAGTAATAGCTAATAGATAAAAGAAGCAAGAGGCACAACAATCTGAACAGCATGAAATTCAACAAGGATCATTGTTAAGTTCTGTATTTGTTTTCAAAAAAATCAACAGTACAAATTCATGGGGATTCCTGGCTTGGCAGCAGTTCATGTAAAAAACAACCGGGTTTCTCATTGACCACAGATTCATTATGGGCTTTAATGGAATGCAGCTGATAAAAACAAAGGCCGGGGCCATTCTTGACCACAGTCATAAATCTGGTATCCCGATAAGAGGCTGACAGCTCAATCCTGTTCTAGTCAGATCACACTGAAGTCCTAATTTCATTTCTATGCACCCATTCCACTTTTGGAACATGGCACCCTTGACCCATTTTTGTGAAGACATGTTTTCTTACATTCCATCTCCATCCCATGTCCTAGCATACTCCAAAAGCAACATACTAGACTGGGACAAATGAGCTCTACCCTTCTTATGCAAAGTTGGAATGTCACATGAACCAGGTTCCTTACACAGATTTCAGTTGTGCCAGCTCTGTGTGGATTTATTTTTTATTTCTGTTTCCTGTCCCCAGGGACTTGGGGCTAAGCTGGGGATGATGAAATGACCAGAAATTTGACTTACAGACATTACATGTGTGCCACATGACTTCTTCCTCCTTCCATAGTCACAACACAACCCTTTGTCCTTGAACCAGGCTGTACTGCCTAGATTCTTATTCCTTGTGCAAAGACTCCAGTAGACCAGCCTTGCCAAGTTTCTAGAGGAGTCTAAAACCACCAATTAGGCTGAAAACTGAGGCCTCTGCTACTCTTAAATGCAAAGAAGTCATCAGAGATAAATAGTTCTCCTTTCCCCTTCCGGTAAATACCTCCTCTCCCTTCCCAAGGATCCATCTCAACTCTGACTTCCCTTTTCCCCAGGCATGGTGAAAACTGGGGTGTGAAAAGTATAAAGAAGAGAGGAAGACAAGGAAGAAAGAAAGAAAAAGGTAAGAGATTAACCCTGATCCCAAAGGTGGGTCCTTTGTTATTGCTCCAGCAAATGATGGTTTTCTCCTTTTTGCTCTCTTTGTCCCTCAACCCTCCTCAACGCATATACCTGCCTAAGGCCTAGGGGAACCCCAGGCTCACAAGGCCTACTCCCTCCAAAAGTGTGACTAGACCCAGCCCAGCAGGGCCATCTCTCAGTCCAGGCAAGATGCCAAACCCCCGACAGGTTAAGGTCTAGCCAAGAGCCACTCAGCCAAACCCTTTCCTTCCTGATCCCCGACAAAAACATGAGAAATTGTGGTCTGTCCCACTAATGCTCTTGGGCTGGAGGGATGGGAGTCCTAGCCATAAGTCAGGCTCTATGCTAAATACTGTGAATGCTTTATCTCACTGAACACCCATGGTACATCCTGTGCTGTGCTATATCAATTAATAGGTCTTCCATTGCAAGAACAGAAGGCTCAAAATGGCATAATGTGAAGATTATTGATTGGTTCACACACTTGAAACAACAGAAGTAGAACAGGTTTCAGAATACATCGATTTAGGAATTCAGTAATATTATCAAGGGGCCTTCTGTTTTCTCTCTCTCTACTCCACCACCCACAGTGAGAACTTCTGTCTAGATCTGGCCCATTACAGTCTTGGAGGCACCTTTTGTGGCTACTGGGGCCACCTATAGCTCCCATTCTTACATGGCAGGATAGAGTGAACTTTTTTTCCTGGAAGTAACCATTAAACTTCTGCAAGCTCAACGGCCTGAATTAGGTCAGCACCTACCATTACATCTATAACAATGGCCTTGAAATGGAATTTCACTAGGCCTGAGCCTTCAGGAATGCAGTGGTTTGTTGGGGAGAGATGTGAATACCTTAACAAAAGTTGTGGTTACCAAAAGAAGGACAACAGGTATTGGGGAGGCAACCCCAAGGTTCTCTTATATATACGTGACCGCAATTTTGCTGAGGAGAAACTGAAGCTCAGAGAGGCTATGCAACTGTGTAAGTGGTAGAGACAGGATTCTCACCCAGGCCTGCCTGGCACAACACCAGGATGCTTGAAGAACCAAACTAAAGAGAAGCTGGAATAGTCATCCCTTCACCCTCAACCTAAAGCATGTAGGTGAGGAGTATGGGAGAAGGGGAAGATCTTGGCCACTGTGTTAATGCCCAGGAGCCACTGAATCAACCCACCCCACAACCCTGAGGCAGCTTTGAACCCCCACATCAGCTGGTACCATGCCCAGCTCAGAAAATGTCTATAAATTCAAAAGAAGAAACTACAGACCCAACACCCATGGTGTTGAGTTCTAGAGCACTGCTTTCCAAGTCCATCTTGAGTTAAATCCATGCTGTGGGCTAGCCCGGGAACCTAGCCACCATGCATAACACTCATCCTGGGGAATGTCTTTCAAGTTCCAAAGGACAGATTTTTAAATAGACTTCTGGAGAACGGTCTCATCCACTGCTGGGAACTGCATTTCTTTCACTTGTTTATTCAGGAGAGCAGTTCTGGACTTTCACCCAGCAGCTGCCTGGCAGGAGGCGACCTGGCTTTGGCCAACGGAGGGTGAGGCCAGCCCAGCGGGTGGGTAAAGCCGATCGCTACTGCTCAGTGCTAACTGGGCAACAAGCTCCACTATAGGAAAGGAGGAGAGCAGAACATTCAGAGGCATTGGTACGGCTGGTCTCTGACAAGGGACTTCATTTAAGGAGAGCACGTCTCCCCTTTCCGCCCCACTTCCATTTGGTGGAAGAGGGAAAAACAAGGTTTGAAAGGCTTTTGCAAGTTTTCAGGGCCAGTGAGCATTACTTTTCCTTTAAGCAGCTGCAGTGTCTCATTTCTGCTGAGGTCTCTCAGGAGGCTGCATCAGGTTTGAGCATCATGGCCTGCCATGGCTGCACTGGCCTTGATAATTTCTGAGGTCTACTTTGAGCAATTTTATTGTTCGTGATCCTGGCAAACTTATCCACTTTCTGACAATATTTAGAGTCTGATGTAAGTGTGAACCATATAATGACCTTTAAAGTCATGCCTTAATATTCCATTTAAAGCTTTAATTTCTTCCTCAGAGCATCTGCAAGGTCCTCTGACCCCTCTGCATGACCTCTTGGAGATCTTCCCAAGTTTCTGTCCACTTGTTGGGGTGGGAGCTGGTATATGAGGACTTTCATGTGTCTTGAGCCATGAGGAGAGTCTGAGCCTGCAAAGGCCATTTCTTAAAACTTCTTGCAGCCTGAAATCTTCTAAAGCTCTTGCAAACCATTCTTTGACACATAACACAGACTGGCCCATCTGAAGCATGTCTATCTCTCTGGACATTTTAGAATTTTTCCCCAAACACACGTGAGAGCACTCCACCAGCTCTTCTCAATGAGTAATTACTAAAAGTTGGCTAATATTTCAAGCTTAACATGGCTAAAACAATACTGTGTCTGCAGCTTTGCTTTAGGTGACTCACCAGAAGAGCTATTTTAAACAGAATTTATAGCAACTAAGTTGACATATGTACTAGGAAAAACAGACTGAAGGGAAAAAAGGCTAATGCAATATTTTGAAATGCTCTTTTTAAGCTCATAGAAGCCCTACTGTATGTATTCTTGACAGCATTCTAGTTACCAAGCAGAACAGGAAGGGCAAAAACTGGTACCTAAAACATTTAAGCAACTATGATCTGACACCATCCAAGAGGCACGTGTGTTCATCAGAAAGCATGTTTGCAGGTATAATGATGGCTTTGTTCCTCTAGTCACAAGGTAGCCCCAGAAACACCCTTGCAAAATAACTTTTGTCAGGATAGAACTCTGATAGCTTTGTGAGGGGGAGAATTTACTAGTAACCTGTCCTACCTTATGGTTGTCTTCCGTTCTCTTTGCCATTACTATACTCTCTTCCCCACCCCCAGGTGTAGAACCAGATTGGGGTTTCTAGCTCTGACATTTGGGCTGAGACAGGGTTTTTAAGGGGAGCAAAGGATCGACAGATGCATGGGGTGGGGGGCCTCCCATCTACTGAAATCAAGCACACAACCTCATTTTTCTCCTGAGAAGCCGCTTCCCTTCCTGAAAAGAAAATTCAGAAACTTCAAGTTCTGAGCACTATCAAAAAAATCTCGAGAAGACAAATACTGTATAATCTCACACATATGTGAACTCTAAAAAAAAAAAATTAAAAAATACTGACCTCATAGAAACAGAAAGTAGAACAGAAGAACTGCGTAGCCAGGGACCGGAGGAGGGGAAAATGGTAGATATTGGTCAAAGTGTACAAACTCTCCATTATAAGGTGAATAAATTCTGGGAACCTAACGTACAGTATGATGACTATAGTTAATAATACCGTATTGTATACTTAAAATTTGCTGAGAGGGTAGATCTTAAGCATTCTCACCACACATGTGCACACACACACACAAAGGGAACTGTGTGAGCTGATGGATGTGTTAATTAATTTAATTGTAGTAATCATTTCACAATTTTACATATGTCAAATCATCACATTGAACACTTTAAATATATACAATTTTGTTTGTCAATTATACCTCGATAAAGTTGAGGAAATAGAAAAAAGAAAACCTAAAAAATGAAGGGAGACTCTCCAGGCAGAGAAGGGTAGCTGAAACCACTGCCCCGAGGAGTCCTCTTGAGTTTTCTTACCCACTTAGGATCTCCCACTTCATCCCCAATTGGCATCATCACATTAGCCCCCAAGGGAAATACTGATATTTCCTTAGTAGAATACAAACCTCTTCCCTGAACTCTCCACAGCTGAGACAGGCTGGAACTTGTCCAAAGCCTTTACAAAATCCTAAGAGAGAGCAACAGGGACATAAACAAGAAAAGACGTGAAGCATAAACACGGTCAAGCTTGTGCAAGATGTTAACAACGGTCATGTTTAGGGAATGAGGCATGGAAGGAGGAATTTTGTACGTTACGACCTTCTTCTTTGACTTTTTCCAAGAATTACATTTAATGTGTTAGTAACACATATATTTTGAACCTTATACAGTTTTAGTTTTGGTCCTACCACAGCATTCTAGCTCCTGTGATTCACTCTACCCACAGACTTTACCCCTTATGAACTCTGAGACTCTTCTTTCTGCCTCTTTCTACCCCCCTCCCTCCCCTACAGGTCTCACAGAACTTCTAGTGAGAACATTGGATGATAAGTTTGATCATTCATTTAACAAATATGTACCCTGTGCAAAGTATCATTCCAGAGAGAGTGATAGACCATCACACACCTTCTATGTTTATAAATACCACTAAGATGCCTTTTCTTTATGACAGCAAAAGGATCAAGGGTCATTTCCTTAAACTTCATTGTGTGTCTATCTACAAAGTCCCAGATCTGATATTTTCTTTTTTTAAAGAGGAAGAATGGGCACTTAGAATTATACAAAAATGCACTTAATAGATTCATTAATCTCTGCCAATAAAAAGATATTGGTTGAAAGAATTCTCAAAAGACAAAGGAAAGGAACTCATTTGCATACAAATAGATCTTCCCGGAGACCGCAAAGAGGAAAATCCCTCATTCTGATTTGCAGCAGCAACAAGCTACAAATTAGTCAAGACTAGGAGGCCAGAGTCCTTTGAGTGCCTCCTACATAAGATGACTAAGGTCCCTTTTCAGGCCCATCTACGCTTTTGCGACTGTCAACTCTCCCCATGCTCTCTTTAACTGTGCTTCAAGGATATATTATTTCCCTTCCCCTACCATCATCTCACTTGAGCCCAAGAGTTCTCACCTGGGAGCTATTCAAACTGGTCTAGCCTTCATTTTCCTTGGAACTCCTCCTCCTTTATCTGCCTCAGTTTCTTCAAGGAAGACAAAAATAAAACGTTTGGCGACATCACAAAATGAAACTCAACCCAAGGTTTACAGCCACCTCTGATGAGAAGACTGTTTCTGTGAGCGGCACTTCCAAGAAACACGACCCACTGACATACCAATGGGAGGGACAGCCTATCATTGTGGAATCTGCCCTCAGTTATGGCTTCTATGGTACCTTTGGCCCATGAGGAAAAGGCTTCCAAATTTAAATCTCATTGGCCAGAACCCTGCATAGGCTCCCTTGGAAGGTTGTCTGAGGTCAGAGAGTCTGCCTTTCCCTCCTGTCCCATTCCCTCCTGCCCCGCTTCCCCACCTGCAAGGTTATACCAAAGAATGGGGAAGGCAGGACTTAATGGCATAAAAGAAGGAAGTCACCGGTGTGGCCAACAACCCACCCTAGAAAATGACAGGCATACTGGTACCCAAATATACAAACATACTATCTGAAATCCCCCAAATTCCTCAAGGCACTTAGCTAAAATAAACCAAAACATAACTAACCTAGACTCATTCCAAGAGTTTATTCCTAAGAAAACAGCAGGTGGCAGCAACGTTTTACATTTTTTACTCTTAGGACTGAAGGAAAACAAAGTGTCATGGAATAATCTCACATCTGAGTCAGCCAGCTGGCCCAGAAACTGGCGTACTGCCATCTTGTAATGTAGAAAATATAGATTTCTCCAGTGGACTCTGTGCATTTTGACAAGAGAACCCAAAAAAGGTCTCCTTCTTACCCTGAACCAGAAGCCTGACTGGTTCTGCAGGCCAAGCATCAAAGTGACTGCCACAGAGGGAGTCGGTCACAGAGGCCGAGGCTGTGGCTGTGAGTCTGAGGTTTTCTTGCCCAATGTCAAGGAGTTACTCATTCACAACGGGAGGTCCTCAAGGCAACCCAAGAATGATTAAGTGGAAGCATGCCTATGAATTGTGTATACACATCTCACAGCATCTTCACCATCTGTTATGATGTAACCATGGGTGAAATGTGTGGGTAGAGAAGGATGGGAGAGAAAAATGGGGGTTTTAAAATCTGGACTCTGAGGTGTACCTAGAGCTTTTGAGACCTCGGAAGGGTCCATCACCACCCCACAGCTGCTGTGGCTCTGGGATCAGGAGCAGGCAGTGCCAAGATCACTGTCGGGTTTAGCCTTACATGTCTTCCTTGCCTTAGCATTTTGGCTCCCAGTTTCAAGTTGTGTTTGGAATGTTTCCATTGCCACAGCACAGTACTGAAGTTTGGAACCTGAGTTTTTGCTGAACTGTTTTGCAGAGCAAATCCAGTTTTTTCTTTAAGAAGTCATTGGCCAGTTTATTTCATCTCAAATGGTGCTTCAGAACTCTCTCAGACCCTCTTTCAACTGAGCTGCTTAATTTCCATTCAGGAGGAATGAAGAGATGAAGGGAGGGACACGCATGGAGGATTTTGCATAGTTATTATTTTTTAAAGATACGAAACTTGTACAAAAAAAAAAAAAAAGACAAAAAATTGAAGACCTCATTGCCAGGATCCTAAACAGATTTTACAAACAGATGTAATTTGTGGGTTGTCTTTTTGGAAGTGGGGTTGACAGAAGAGTGAGTAGCTTTAGCCTTTTATAAGTTACATAACTGTACCTGAAGCATTAGCAGCTCCTGGGATCAAAGAGAATACTCCTGAAAAATGCAGTGAAGGTAGGAGATGTTCATTTATTCACGTAACACGAAGCTTCAACCCCAAACACACAACTTTTTTTCCTTGCAGAAAATGTGATCTTGTTCTGAGGACTTAAGGACAAACTTCACAGCTCTTTGCATGGAAAGAGTTCTTTAAAATTGTCTACTAAAGAAAACATTCTATGATTCCTTCGAATGTAATAAACAATATTTTTGGGGGCAATTTGCAGTAAATGTTCCAAAATTCATATCAACATTTAATTCCCTCTCTGCATGTATGTTCTACACTCCCCAACTATGATGTTAAATCATTTAATGTGGAGAATTGACAGCACCAGGAAAATATTTGTATAACTGTCTGGAGTTGACATTATTGGCTTTAATTATGACCTACTGGCTCTTGGGTCCTGAAGCAGCCAGAAAATGAGGTATGTGTGCCAAAATATTCATTAGAATTCCCTTCTCGGTCGTTGTTCAGAAAGAAAAGTTTCTTTCTGGATCCCACTTTCAGTGCTTTCAAAGTGGAGTCATTAATATGCCAGATTTTTTTTTTTAAAGGATCATCAGAAAACAAGATTATGTGCATACCTTCAATTTTGCATTAAAAAAAAAATCTCAAAGAGGTCAAAAGTCCCTTTGCTTTCATTCTGTTACTGTGAAGGAAGAATTGTTTTTGCAGCCATGAAATTCACTGATATTCTCCACCCAAGCCGCCTCCTCCAAGCCCTATCTCTTGAAAAGGCATAATCCTATAAGCTTTGGAACTGGATGTCCTAGTGAAGCACAGCTTGAGCCTCCAGAGGAACGAGTCTGAAGTTGTATTTATTTTGTTCTTCAATGTTTACTTCACCATGAATATAAGATCTTAGGACTTTGGAACTATAAGGGAGGAAATTTACAAATCATTGATTCCATCTCCTCATTTATAGATGAATGATCTGTCTCGCAGCGCTGGTAAGGGTCTCGGTCCTTCCGAGGAAGCTAAGGCCGCACTGGGGAGGGGTCCTCACTTCATCTGGTGACTAAGTCACCTAGCGTCCCATCGGCACTTGCCTGCTCCCGGGCCTCCAGTCTACCCTGCCCTTGTCCTGCACAGTCACAGGGCCTAAGATAATGCCCTTATTAAAGCAGCAGGTATAAACCTTTTTAGTGGGGGCTGGAGGACCTGCCCCAGCAAGAGGTCCTGCCCCTCCACCACTGCTGCCCTAGCTGAGGAGAAGGAAGCGAAAAAAAGAATCTGAGAAGTCTGGTCATGACATGGGCTTTGGTCCTTTTGACTAAACCTCTTGTGTGGCAAGTTCAATAAAAAATGTAAATCTGAAAGAAAAAAGATTAAGGGAAATTTATCTGATGGTTGTCTCCAGTGGCACAAATGATAAAGTTATTGCTTGGGAAAGCTTGAGTTTTCCATTGAAACATAGTTTGGGAAAGAAACTGTGACATTTTAGAAAAGCTAATGAAGTCAAATCAAGATAAAGTTGGAATGTTACATGTTAAAGAACATGATTAATCCAAGGTGAAATGGGACGCCTACCTATTGTTTCACCTTTTGGGTTCTGGCACAGGGGGAGAGTAGGTACTTGTTTTTCTCTTTCTTTCCTTTTCCTTCCTCCCTTCCTTCCTTCCTAAATCAGGGCATTCTTAGTTGTCACAATTAAAAAGAGTTGCCATTTAATGAGCATTTACTACACTGCCAGGTACTGGGTGATGCTTTGATACTTGTACTATTAATCCTCACAACAAGCCTATAAGGTAAATATTATTATCCCCACTTTACAGCTACTAAACCTGAGACTTTGGTTAAGTGATATGCCCACAATTACAGGGCTAGGAAGCAGAGGAATCCCTGTGCAAACTCAAGGTTGCCTGACTTCAAAGCCTGTGTTCTTTATTATTCCTCCATGCTGTCTGCCAATGAAAGAATCCAGAATACAAACTAGTTGGGCTCTCACACCACTTTAACTTTTCAAATACTGGAGTGAGGAAAGAGTCTCCCACAGTGATAAAGTAGAGAAGGATGCCTGTGTTCAAGCAGTCCCAATTACCAGAATTTGTGAAGAGATCAACAGGGACCACATAGACGCAACTATTTCCCATTATCTACTTGTTGTGTTTAACAGGACAGTTTACTCTGAAAGCTTTTGAAAGACTTCCCAGCTTTTAATAAAAGTTGGCTTGTTCAGTGTTGACAATTTGTCTTTAATAAAAAATTGAGGAAAGGGGGGAATTTGGGATGGGTGCTTATTTGGGGAAAAAATAAAAAATAATTTGGAGGGGTTTTTTTTTATGCTCAAGGTCGTACAAGATGGGGAGAACAGATGCGGTATGAATTTGGGAAATTTATGTGATGGTTGTCTACAGTGGCACAGATGATAAAATTATTGTTTGGAAAAACTTGAGTTTTCCATTGAAACATAGTTTGGGAAAGAAACTGTGACATTTTAGAAAATCTAATGACGTCAAATCAAGATAAAATTGGTATGTTAAGTGTTAAAGAACATGAGCTGGAGACATTCAAGGGAAATATCCAAGATTGTTAACCTACATGCCAGTGATAACTTTCTGTAAAAATAAATTTTACCCCAAAGATAAAAATCATGTACCTGGATTACTTATTTAAAAAACAAAAACAAAAAACCACCTGGTCCCTGCTCCACAGTTCCTTCTCTCTAACAATGAGATTGCTCAAACCCCTCCATAGCTAGGTATGTGCCTGGTCAGGGAGACTTAAGGACCATCATCTCCATGATGAGTAGTATTGTTCTTGAGGTTCTATATTTAAGAACAGGACATGGTTGTTATCATCACAAGGTACTGATAGTTTTATTTACTTGCAGCAAGAAATGGAGACAAGGTTTAAGCCTCCAGAAGGGAGGCTTAAGCATTGCTTATATATGCTATTCAGTCAATTACACATTAATTCTTCTTTGCAGCTGACTGCACTTAGCTGGCTGGGTTCTTGTCAAGCTCATCCTGTTTACAGCTGAACTGTAAAGTACTTGGTTTCATTTTAACATTTAACAAGAATAGCATTTATTAAGAACCACTCAGACCTTGAGACCCTTGACCTATCTAACAATTCCTCTGAGATATTTTACTCATTTTTGAGGCAATGGGGATGAAGGTCATACTTCTGTAATGGCTTCCTGATGAACATGGACAGAGTACCTCTTTGAGTTAGAGGAATGAAATTCTCTGACTGCCTGACTTATAAAGTCTTGGGGTCCACTATGTTCTGGGATTCCTGAGAACAGAAGTACATAACAATCATTAATTAGCTTTTTTTCTGAAGAGCAGCTTGAGGTCAGACAGGGAGGGGCTCACAGGAGTACTGTGGATCTGGTTCATTGTCACTGGTGATAGAGCTGGCTCCACTGGAAAGTGATGTATCCAGGGAGCTATACCTTTTCTTTTAACTTGTATTTTACTGATTATGCTATTACAATTGTCCCAATTTTTCCCTCTTATCCCCTTCCAACCAACACCCCCCCACTCCATTAGTCAATCCCCACACCATTGTTCATGTCCATGCATATAAGTTCTTTGGCCACTCTACTTCCTATACTGTATTTTACTGCCCCATGGCTATTCTGTAACTACCTATCTGTACTTCCCAATCCCCTCGCCTCTTTACTCATTCTCCCACACCCCCCTCCCATCTGGCAACCATCAAAACACTTTCCTTATCCGTGATTCTGTCTCTGTCCTTCTTGTTTGCTTAGTTTGTTATTGAGATTCAATTGTTGATAGATAAGTATTTATTGCCATTTTATTACTCATAGTTTTGATCTTCTTTTTCTTAAATAAGTCCCTTTAACATTTCATATAATAATGGTTTGGTGTTGATGAACTCCTTTAGTTTTTTCTTGTCTGGGAAGTTCTTTATCTGCCCTTCAATTCTAAATGATAGCTTTGCTGGGTTGAGCAATCTTGGCTATAGGTCCCTGTTTTTCATGACTGAATATTTCTTGCCAGTCCCTTCGAGCCTGCAAAGTTTCTTTTGAGAAATCAGCTGACAGTCTTATGGGTATTCCCTATAGGTAACTAACTGCTTTTCTCTTGCTGCTTTTAAGATTCTCTCTTTATCTTTAATCTTTGGCATTTTAATTATGATGTGTCTTGGTATGGGCCTCTTTGCATCCTTCTTGTTTGGGATTCTCTGTGCTTCCTGGATTTGCATGTCTGTTTCCTTCACCAAATTAAGAAAGTTTTCTTAAATTATTTTTTTCAAGTAGATTTCCAATTTCTTCCACTTTGTCTTCTCCTTCTGGCATCCCTATGATACAAATGTTGGAAAGCTTGAAGTTGTCCCAGAGACTGCTTACACAATCTTCCTTTTTTTTTTTTTTTTTTTTATTCTTTCTTCTTTTCTTGTTCTGCATGGTTTTTTTTGCTCCTTGTGTTCCTTCATTTCTGACTGGATCTTTTTTATGCTGTTGAGCACCTCACTAAATTACTTGAGCATCCTTATAACCAGTTTTTGAACTCTGCATCTGATAGATTGCTTATCTCCATTTCATTTACTTATTTTTCTGGAGTTTTGATCTGTTCTTTCATTTGGGCCATGTTTCTTTGTCTCTTCATTTTGGCAGCCTCCCTGTGTTTGCGTCTATGTATTAGGTAGAGCTTCTATGACCCCCTGTCTTGGCAGCATGGCCTAATGCAGTAGGTGTCCTACAGGGTCCAGGGGCACAGCCTCCTCTATCACCCAAGCTGGGTACTCAAGATGAACCCTTTATGTGGGCTGAGTACACCCTCCTCTTGTAATTGAGCCTTGATTGCTGTTGGAAGGTCAATGGGAAGGACTTACCCATGCCAGTCAGCTGCCTATGTCCACTGACCACAAACCTCTCCATCTATAGAGGATCAGCTGTACAGAGGCAGGGTGGTGGTGCTCTGACGTGGTCTGTAGCTGTCCACTGGGTGTGCAGGCCCTGGGGTTTCCCAGGTGGTGCAAGCTGGTCAGCCCCCACCTGTGTTTTCCCAGGGCCACCCTGCCTGAGCTATAAAGCAATCTGAGATGGCTGCTATTTGTGCTGCGCTTGGAGGTTCCCAGGAAAAACCATGCTGTGAATCTAGGCTGGCTGCTGCCTGGGGCCACTTAGCAAGAGGTACAGGGGCTGTGGGCTCACTGAGACTGGCTGTTGTTTGTTTGAGATGATTTAGGAAGTTGTGAAGCATGAGCCAAGACCAATCATTTTATGGAAAACTCACTGAAAACAGCTTGGGTGGGCCCATAAGTTGGATGGGACAGAGTCTCTGGGGATCTCCAGGGGGGGGGCAAGCAGTGTTAGCCTAGTTGATGGTTTTTGATATGGCACCCACTCGCCAGCTCTGTGGTTCTGTTGGGGAAGGATTCAGAAAGAGGACAACTGTTTCTGCCTCCCTTTCTGTCTAGGAGAAAGCTGCCTCCCGGCTCTAGCCTTTTTGCCAGACACTTTATTTCCTCCCCATATGCCACTGGTGCCTTTCAAGCTGCTACGCTGGTGCTGGAGCTCACGGGGAGTGAGTCTGAGTAAGTCTGTGTATGGGTTCTTTAAGAGGAACGGCTTGGGACCTCCACAGTTTCTTCCACTGACTCAATCCCCACTGCTTTTTGCAGCCAGAAGTTATGGGGATTTATCTTCCTGGCACTGGAACCCTGGGCTGGGCAGCCTAGTGTGGGGCTGGGACTCCTTGCTCCTGAGATTTCCTTCCGGAATTTTAATCCACCTCACGTGGATGTGGGACCAGCCTGTTCAGCTTTCCCTTTTCCAGGGAGCTGTATCTTGTAGTTTAAGAGAAGAATGAGTCATTAACAATACTAAATTAGGATCTGCCTATGTTGGGTTCAGCTGACCTTGCAGTGATCCTGATTTCCAGGTTTTACTATATCTAGTTCCCTGGATCTTATAAATGTATCTATTGGTGAAGGTAAAACCAGATTAACATATTTATTTAAGTTTTAGTTACCTTTCCTAATTGGATAATATGTTTAACAGCCTGTTTTAAAAATGGGTCCGGGAATCCTAAAATTTGAGAGGAGCCCAAAAAAGGCCTACCATGCATAAGTTCAAAAGGACTTAATTTAAGCATCCCTTTAAAGCGCTGCCCTGAAGGGTCAGGGGTAGTAATTTAAGCCAGGTCTCATGGTTCCTTGGCAAGTTTGACCAGAGTCTTTTTGAGCGTTTGGTTACCTTGTTCTGTTTTTCCTAAGGACTGTGATCTTCCTGAAGAATGTAAGGCCCAGCTAATTTGAGAGCCCATGCTACTCCCTCTGGTATGGCCTCTGTGAAAGCCAGCCCATTGTCACTTGGAAAGGTCCTGGAGAGTCCAAACCTAGGTATTGATTCTTTAAGTAGTGCCTTTACAACTTCATTGCTCCTTTCAGTTCAGCATAGAAATGCCCCAACCCATCCAGTAAAGGTATCTAAGAACACTAATAAGTATTTGAATCTTTCAGGAGCAGGGGACATTGCTGTGAAGTCTACCAGCCAGTCTTTTCCAAGCAACATTCTCCAGGCCTGGACTGCCTCACTTAAAGGTGACACTGGAGGTCTAGTAAATGCATTTCTCTTTGCACCTAGCTATCCATGACACTATTAATCACTCTTCTCATGCTCAGAGTCACTATTCCCAAACTTACCTTTTTTACATTTATCCTTTCCATAATGTGTGAAACTATGGGCTTCTTTTACTATTTTCCAAGCTAGCCCTTGAAGAAAAAAATAGTTGTGTTCATTCATCAGCCACCCCTTAGATGCAGGAGTCTTTCTAAATCCCCATTCCTGGCCAAATTTTGTGAGTCCCAGGGGGAAGAGCTGCTGCTTCAGTGGTGTTGAATAAGGATACCACTGTATATTCTGACCTCCTAACAACACTGGTTATAAAGCTACTCTGATCAGTGAATCATATTTCTCCTGAGCTGGCTAATGGCCCACTTCTAAGGTCATTCTTACTGGAATACAATTGTCCAATTATTTTATTATCCCTCCTGTTAGTCAATTATTTCCTTTGATTTCAAGGATCCTGACTACCTCGTGTGAAGCCCAGTTAGAGGCTCTCTCATTGTTAACTTTTCTACTTCTAATATTAACAGGCAAATTGCAGCTACTGCCCTTAGGCAGGGTGGCCACTCTCGTACAGCTCTATCAAGTTGCCTAGAAAGATAGGCAATCACCAGTCTTAGAGCACCCAGCATTTGAGCTAAAACCCTTAGGACAGCCCTGGCTGGTGTGGCTCAGTGGGTGGGGTGCTGCTGGCCTGTGAACCAAAGGGTCACCGGTTCAATTCCCAGTCAGGTCACATGCCTGGGTTGCAGGCCAGATCTCCAGTAGGGAACACATGAGAGGCAACCATAAAATGATGTTTCTCTCCCTCTCTTTCTCCCTCCCTTCCCCTCTCTAAAAATAAATAAATAAAATCTATTAAAAAAATTAAACCCTTAGGTCAATTCGTTGAGTTTCAAGCACATACAGTTTAAAAGGCTTTTCCAAATCAGGTAAGCCCAGAGCAGCAGTGTCCAGCAGTTTTATCTTTAGTTTTTCGAAAGCATTCTGGCACTCTTTGTCCCCCAACCCCACTGCCAGGTAGGCACCAGCAGGTGCTGGGACGAGCCTTGAGGTGAGCAAATCACGTGAGGTCTATATAACCCACAGTTTCCATCTTTCACAGACTGTGGTTCCTCTACCCCATGTTCCCAGTTTGGAAATATTAGGAGTTCAAGACTGAAAATGAAGATAGGAAAGAGGTTGTAATGAAACAGTAGAGAGAAGGAAGGAGAGCACTGCCACTAGGGGTTGCTCATACGGGGCACCACCTGGCCACAAGTGCCCACACTGGCAGAGTTACCTCCTACTGCAGTTACAGGCCCCAGCTCCTCTTGATGCAGGCGTTCAGAGCATCTGGGGACCCAAGGGTCTGCAACCACTGGGGGTTCTTGGTTTCATGCAGGAAAGAATTAAAATAGGAGGTAACATAGAGTTTAAAGTGAAAGTAAATTTATTAATGAAACAGTGAGAGAGTGGGCTACCCCAAAGGCAGAGCAGCACCCCCTATAGCGTAATCTGCTCCTTTTTTGAGGTTCACTTAATCGGGGGGTAGGGCATTCAATAAAGGGAAAGAATATTCAGGAAAGGGGTGGAGATTTCTGAGAGTATCTCCATCGGCCATTTTGTGTCGTTACATGGGCTTTCTGTCCAATCATGGCAGCACTGGGTGTCGTTTAGCATGTTATATGTTACAATAAGCATATAATGAGGCTAGAGGTTACTGTTGGGTGAAATTAGTTGCCATGTCGACTCAAGCTGGTTTCTGCCAGTTTTAGGCCATAAATCCCTTGGGAGATGGTCTTACTGTACTTCCTTGTTGACAGTTCCTATAGCTTTTATCAATTGCAGCTGTTTCGCCCCATACGCTATCTCTGAGTCCTCTAGCTTCTGAATTCCTAGAGAAGACGGGTTGAGAAAGCTTCCCCAAAGCTTGCCCCCGCCATGTGCCAAACAAGTGGACTATGAGAGGCCCAGAGGACAGGCCCAGGGTGTCTAGTTTAACAGCTCAGCTCACGTGCCACAATTCAGACCCAATCTGCTAAAAGGAAGGTTCTGGGTGCTGTGGCCTTCCTGCTCCTGTCTCACTTCCAGCTCATACCTTAGCAGTGCAGAATTCTGCTTCTAAACTTCTATGGCTGCCTCTAACTACGACAAGCCTCTGGACCACTCAGAAAAGAAGCTGAGGTCTCACAGGTCTTCTTGACTTAACTGGGCTCTGTCACAAGAGAATGTGTGACCGCACACCTACCCAGAGTCAGTGATCTCAAAACTATCCTTGCACATGAAGGGACAGAGAACCAGTAAATTACTTTTTAAGACCGCTCTAAAATCTTACTAAAAGCAATTCATTTCTCTGTGTCATTTCCACCTTCCTCCCATATCATGTGTCTAGGAAGCCCACCCTTTTGGCCTCTGTCACTCAAATACATACACATGGTGGATTCTACCTGCTTCATTTTGTGTAAGTCCAGTAAAGCTGACTCAAACTTCATTTTTAAATCATAGCAGATTTTTCTCTCTTTTTCTCACACCAATACAATTAAATAATCTTAATTTTATTAAGTTTTCAATACTCCTAGGACATTTGGCCTTTGTTACCACACCTTTGGTAAAATTTCTGAAACCACACCTCTAATACAACATCACTTATATACATAAGACTCTTTGAAGAGACGTAGCATGTATTTTTTCTCCTTATCTTTCAACAGAGGATAAGCAGTGGAAGTCTTATTCCAAAAGCTCATAGATAAAACTGGTAATTATTCCCATATAATCCCAAGCATATATCTTTACATCAGTATCCATCGACTAGACCCCGAGTCCCAAAACCAAACTTTTGCTGCTCAGTCTTGTTCAAATTCTAAGTAAAAGACCCCCTCTTCTGTCCCCGATCACTTCCACTGGAGACCATGAACTTGCTTGCTCTCTTAAGTGAAGGTGGTATGGCCTATCTGATGGGAACCTCATTGGTGTTCAGGAAACTGCTGGGGAGTCATTCCCATTTCCCATCATGAGTTCCACCCTGGCAGTGGGTGCTCCAGAAGTGCACTCCTTGGAGGGAAGCAGAGTAGAGTTTGCAGGGGAGAAGCTGGAGGAAGCAAAGAAGCTGCACTTAGAAAAATGCCACCCAAATCCACAACAGACTCCCAGCCTTGAGAAAGTCTGCCTCAAACAAGACAAACAGTTCCCTATCATTGACCCATGTGTTATATTTCTTAATTTATGTAAGCATTTAATTTCTTTAACTCAAATAAACAGAGCTTTTTTTTCAGGGGTTGTACTCAGGGATCAAATTTGGGTTTCCCATAGCCGGCACATTTATGTACATATAAAACAAGGCAAATGCAAATGTACATACAAAGAACAAAATCCAACTCCTGCAGGACAGACAACCAGACCAAAGATGTCACTCAAGGGTGTCTTGGACTGCCCAGCAGGCGCTCCTCAACCCTCCAGAGTTAGACCTAGGTGGGGCCCTGAAACCAGTGTCCTGGAGACAGCTCCTGCCAGGCCAGCCTGAATCCAAGCACGCACCGGAACTGAAGCTAACTTTCCAACAAACCTATACCCAAAACAAGAATAGAAACACTAATTAAAGCGACCACAGGAATTGACCTACCTGTATCCCTTCTGAAGTGCTGAACAAAAAGGTTCAAATGGCCACTCTACTTAGCTGTCAAAGAGGGCCACCCAGCTGTTTTGGTGCGCATGGATGATCAGCACCAAGTGGGAGTCTCCCATACAACAGATTCTCCACTCAGTGCGGATGCAGGCAACTAAGCCCTGGATGAGATGCTGCTGCTACTGATTGCTTTGTCAAATGTCCCAACGAGACTGAAAAGGAATCTGCTTAAGAGAGTCCCATCTGGAGTTGCCAAACTGTTACCGAACTCAAGGGGCTTAACACATAAGAACAAGAAGTGGTTGCCCTGGCCAAGCAGCTCAGGTGGTTAGAGTGTCAGCCTAATGTGCCTGGATTGCACGTTCGATCCCCCAGTGGGGTTCATGCAAGAGTCAACCAATGAATGCATAGTTAAGTAGAGTGGCAGTTCGATGTTTCTCTCTCAAAATCAATTTCTTAAAATATTAAAAAAAAAAAAAAAAAAAAAGAACAAAACATGGTTGTAGCAAGGTAGTTTTATTCACTTGCAGTCAAGGGATTCACATCCAAAACTCACTCTGGCAAGGGAGCCTTAGCCGTTGCTCATGTATACACTGGTTGGTCAATTATGTATTGATTTCTTCTTTGCAGTTGGCTACTCTTACCTGGTTGGGTTCCTGTCAAGCTCATCCTCATTATAGCTGGTATGCAAAATACTACATTTTAACATTTAGCAAGAATAGCATTTAGTAAGAATCACCCAGACCTAAGACCCTCCTCCTTTCTAACGGCTTCAGTGTTGAATCGATCACCTGCTAATCACCTAATCCAAGGTAATTTCACTTCTCATCTGGACCACTACAATAGTATATCCAGAACCTGGAAAGGGGACCAGCCTGGCTAATTAAAATATTGTTGATTGATTGATTGACCAAACAAATGAATGAATGAGATCTTGCTTGCCTGAATCAGTGATTCAGTCTTGGTACACTGATCCTTGCTTTGCGCCTGGAGCTGAGAACCCACCATGATACTCTAGCTCTAAGACCACAGCCCTGCCCTGTTCTCACCAGTTCCTCTGACAATTAACCTACCAAGGCTACTAAAACAAAATAAAAATAAATTGTGTAGCTTAAACAACAGAAAATTTTTTCTCACAGTTCTGGAGGCTAAAAGTCTAAGATCAAGATGCCAGCAAGTTTGGTTTTTTCTGAGGCCTCGTTCTCGATTTGCAGATGGCTGCCTTCTCTTTGTGTCCCCACGTGGTCACAACGGCCTATGTCTTAATCTATTCTCTTATGAATATACCAGTTGTACTGGATTAGAGCCCACACATAAGACCTTATTTTATCTTAATTTCCTGTTTAAAAGTCTCATCTCCAAATACAGTTACTTTCTGAGGTTCTGAGGGTTAGGACTCCAATACATGAATTTGAGGAAGGGAGACACAATTCAGCCCACAGCAAGCTGTCCCAAGCAGAATCCTCTCTCTGTCTCCTACAGCTGGACTTTCCTTGGGCCTGCCTAGAATGTCCTAGAATGTCCACTTCCATGCTCTCTGCCATTCTTTTTATTTTTAATTTTTAAAAATATGTCTATTGATGTTAGAGAGAGGGGAAGGGAGAAAGAAACATCAATTGGTTGCTTCCCATACATGCCCTGACCAAGGATCAAACCTGCAACCGAGGTATGTGCCCTGACCAGGAATCGAACCCCCAAACTTTTAGTGTACAGGACAGTGCTCCCACCAATTGAGCTACCTGGCCAAGGCTCTGCCATTCTTGACACCCTGTTGCTTCCTGCTGTCCATCCCCACCACCACTTGATGCCAACTCCTTACAGCAAAACCACCTGTTGTCTGTTGCCTCTCCCTGAGCTGGCATTCTTCCCATCACCTGCAGCTTGTCTTCTCTCCAAATAGTTGCCCACGCTGGCTGCACTTAACCCTTCTATGTCTGGAGATGTTACTGGATACAACCCTAAATCCAAACTGCATACACACACACACACACACACACACACACACACACATCCCGCTACATACACTAATTCACTCACTCACTCTTAGTTTCAGTCTGTTATGATCATTGGGATACATTTTTAGGAGAAGAATGACAATGTTGGACTGAACGAAGTTAAGTGGTCTCACAAAGATAAAATTTACTCACAATCACACAGTGACATTATGCCTCACCCACAGAGAACCTAGTTCAATTGGTTTAGGATGGGGCCTAGTATCAGTGCTTTTGTAAAGCTTCCCCAAGTGATTTTAACATGCAAAGGAGGTTAAGGATCACTGCTCTCAGTGCTGGAACAAACCCATCAAATTGAGAAAAAAAAAAAAAAAACAAGCTGTAAGACAAGCAAAACTAGGCTGGAGGAGTGAGGCTGTGCCATATGGGACTTATGAATGGAATGCAATGCCACCCAATACAAAAGGGGTGGCTCTGCCTTCAGCTTCACCACTCCTTCAGAGTAAAACGCCCCCACCTTTTGATCTGAGAAGTTGTGGGTAGCTTATTAGTGTCCTCTGTCAAGCACAGCAATCTGGATGGTGCTCAAAAATGGCTCTGGGCACAGGCAAGTGTCACTTCTGCTGGGCCATCTGAGCGTGTCCTGCAGGCTGCTGATGAAAGACCTGAGCAGTGGTGAAAAGAACAGCTAACCTGGGACTCACTCAAATGGCAGACGAGCTCAGGGCATGAATACACCTCCCTGGGCTTGCTGGGGCTGATCCGCAGTCCACGCTGCTGTCCTCCTGTAGCTGGGACTTGGCCTGCTCCTAAGCCTCCCTCCGAACTCCTAGGTCCTTGCTTTCCCCAGCTCAGAGGACTCTGGGGCGAAGGGGCTGAGTCAGACTCTCCCTCTTGCTTCTTTCCACTGTGTTCTCAGGGCAAAGCCCAATCCCTCATGCTTCCGGGCCTTTCCTTTGATTCTCAAGGGCCTTTTCTTTTCTCAACAAAACCTGGTTCTCAGCAAATAAAAGACTGGTTTTCAAAACTATTGTTTTTGATGTGGGCTTCAAGAGGCTATTTTAAAAGTCAGAAAACTTCTAAACATTGTTTTGTTCTGACTGTTTCTTTCTCTTTGCAATCCAGTTGTACCAATCCTTTCTCCTCCAGGCAATGCTGCTGATTTACTAGGAGAAAGGTCAAGTGAAAAAAAAAAAGTGTAGCAAAGAAAAGCACAAAGATTAACATTTCAAGATTCTTTCTCTCTGTAGGAAATACTGCAACAGTGACCACACGAGCCCCCCACCCCCACCCAACCCTAACAAGTCAGCCGCCAGGGTGTTCTGGCTGAGTCCACACGGGCAAAGTGAAGTAGGAAATCAAGATTTATCTTGACAATAAAAGTTCTAAATAACAATTATTAAAACATTGTTTTCTTCAACAAGTCAATGGCATGAAAAAAAAAAGGGAGCTGAGTGACTCTAAATTAAAGAAACGTTAGAGATATAATCTTGTTTGGAGTGTATTTTGAACAAACCACTGTCAAAGGACATTTTGAGACAATAAGGAAAATTTGATTATGGACTGGGTATGAGATGATACCACAAAATTGTTAAGTTAAATGTGACAATAGCATCTGGTTATGTAATGAAACTTTTTTTTTCCTTTATACAGATTCATACTGAAGTAAGGGTGAAATGACATGATGTCTGGGGAAAAGAAAGGAGAGGAGAATAAGACAGGAAAAAAGAGGAGAAAGCAGGAAAGACAAGAGGCAGAAAGGGAGAAAGGGATTGGTGTAGCTCAGTTGGGTGGGCATCTTTCCACAAAGTGAAAGGTTGCTTGTTCAATTATTTGTGATTTGGTCACCAGTCCAGGAGCATGCAGGAGATAATTGATGGATACATTGATGTTTTTCTCCTTCCTTTCCAAGCTCTAAAAATAAATAAAATCTTTTTTTAAAAAAGAGAATAAAACTTTCTAAAAACTAATAAGAAATACCACTTTTATCCACTGAATGATGGTTATTAAAAAATAATAAAAAAGAAAGAAAAAATAGACAATGGTTGGAGTTACTAAGAACATATAAAATTTACATTTATATACTATTAGTAGAAGTAAAACTGATCATTCCAGAGGACAAATTGGCAATATGCATCAAATGACTTAATAATAACAAAAAAATACATATCCATTGACCCAATAACTTTACTTCTAAAAATTCATCCTTAAAATAATTTATAAAATCACCCTAAAATAAAGGCACAAAGATGTTTACTGAATCATTTTGCATAGTAAAAAGGTAGGACGAAAATCTTTAATGTCCAATAGCAGAAGAGTGGTCACACAGATGACATTTTCATATGATTGCCTGTACAGGCAATAAGAATGATGTTGTATAAATACATTTATTGAAATGAAAAAATATCCTAAATATACTGAGGAATGAAAAAAAAAGCAAGCTACAGATCAATAAGATCCAGCTTTAAAAATTTTGTGGCCCATTTGAGAAAATTGAAATGATGAATAAAAGATGTGCTAAAATTCACCAGTAATCATCAGTGAAAATTAAAACAATAGTGCCATATTATTTTATAGTCATCAGGATGGCAAACGTCAGAAGAGTGGATCCACGGGGAGGTTGGCAAGGCCTTGAAGAAGTGGGAACTCTCAGGCACTGCTGGTGGGAATACAAAGAGGCACTCCAGAAAGTAATCTCACAGAATTTAGCATAATCTGTGTTAGAAGATTTTACATCAAGTGATGCCATCTCAAGAAATTCTCATTCAGATCCATAAGAGGACAGCAAATGGGATGTTCACCCTATTTGTGGCAGAGGGATCCTGGAGGTAACCCAGGTGCCCTTCATTAAGAGATAAGAAAAGTAAAGTGTGGAAGATGCATATGATGGAGTAATATGCAGCAGTAAGAAGAAATAATCTACTTGGATGATTGTTTTTTAAGTGTTCAATGAGAAAAGTAGGAAAAATTTTAAGTCAGTATATTGGTGTGTTACTACCTCAAACTAAAAAGTGTCTGTACACTTCCAGCCAAGAGGGAGGTGGAAGCAGATATGCTTTGCTTCCTCGCTCAGCCAAAAGAAGGATAACAATAAATTCTAAAACAAAAACAACCAGAACTGCCAGAAAATAAAACTGTATGGAAATCCAACAAGTCTAGGAGTTAAAGAAGAAATACTCATCCAGACTAGTAGGAGGGGAGAAGATGGGAAATCAGGGTGGAGAGGACAAGTGGCAAAGTGGCAGCTGGCTGACTGGGTGAGTGAGGGTGGCTGGCGGGCCAGGCGGTCCCACATTCATGTGAGGATAAACTGGGAGGAACTGGGGAGCGAGACAGACCCACAACCCAGGGTTCCAGCACGGGAGAAGAAAGCCTCAAAACATCTGGCTGTTAAAAATCTGTGGTGGTAGTGGTACCAGGAGACACTCCCGGTCTCACAGGAGAATCCGTTGGAGGGACCCATGGGGCCCTAGAATGTACACAAGCCCGCCCACCCAAGAAACAGCACAAGGGCAGCACCTCAAAGTGTGCAATTCAAGTGTGGGAAGGGGGGAAAATGGCTGAAATAAGGGTGAGAGCCAAGCAAGTGGCATTGTTCCTTCTCTGACCTCTCCCCCACATGCAGCACAACAATGCAGCAAAGTTGGGCTGCCCTGCCTTAGCCAATATCTAAAGCTCCACCCCTTATGACATAACAGGTGTACCAAGACAAAGAAATATGGCCCAAGTGAAAGGACAGATCAAAACACCACAAAAAGAACCAAGCAAAGAGGAGATAGCCAACCTATCACATGCCGAGTTCAAAACACTGGTAATCAGGATACTCAGAGAAATGATTGAGTATGGTTGCAAAATAAAGAAGTGAAAGCTATACAAAGTGAAATAAAGAAAAATAAATAGAACGCACAGTGAAGGGAAGGAACCCAAGACTGAAATCAATGATTTGGAACAAAAGGAAGAAATAAACATCCAACCGTAATGGAATAAAGAAACAAGAATCAAAAAAATGAGGATAGGTTTAGGAACCTCTGGGACAACTTTAAAAGTTCCAACATCCAAATTACAAGGGTGCCAGAAGGAGAAGAGGAAGAGCAAGAAATTGAAAACTTATTTGAAAAAATAATGAAAGATAACTTCCTCAGTCTCGCCAAGGAAATAGACGTACCAGTCCAGGAAGTACAGAGAGTCCCAAACAAGTTGGACCCAAAGAGGACCACACCAAGACACATCATAATTAAATTGCCAAAGATAAAGATAAGGAGAGAATCGTAAAAGCAGCAAGAGAAATGGAGAGAGTTACCTACAAAGGAGTTACCATAAGGCTATCAGCTTATTTCTCAAAAGAAACCTTACAGGCAAAAAGGGGCTGAAAAGAAGTATTCAAAGGCATAAAAAGCAAGGACCTACATCCAAGATTACTCTATCCAGCAAAGCTATCATTTAGAATGGAAGGGCAGATAAAGTGCTTCCCAGATAAGGAAAAGATAAAGGAGCTCATCATCACTCAGCCCTTATTACATGAAATGTGAAAAGACTTTTCTAAGAAAAAGAAGAAGATCAAAACTATGAGCAGTAAAATGACAACAAACACAACTATCAACAACTGAACCTAAAACAAACCAAAAAAAAAACTAATCAAACGACTAGAACAGGAACAGAATCACAAAAATGGAGATCACATGGAGGGTTATCAGCAGGGAGTAGGAAGGGGGAGAATGGGGGAAAAGGTACAGGGAATAAGAAGTATAATTGGTAAGTACAAAATAGACAGGGTAAGGTTAAGAATAGTATAGGAAATGGAGAAGCTGAAGATCTTATATGTACAACCCATCCACACGAACTAAGGTGAGCAATGCTGGCGGGAATGGGGTTACTTGGCAGAGGGAGATGAAGGGGAGAAAAAATGGGACAACCGTAATAGCACAATCAATAAAATATACTTAAAAAAAGTTTTGCACAATAAAAGAAACCATCAACAACTTGAAAAAAAAAACCCACTGAATGGGAGAACATATTTGCCAATGATGCATCTGATAAGGGATTAATATCCAAAATGTATAAAGAACTTAAAAACTCAACACCAAAAAAAAATCCATTTAAAAAATGAGCAACGGACCTGAACAGTTACTTCTTCAAAGAGAACATACAGGTGGCCAACAGACATATGAATGGATGCTCAACATCACTAATCATCAGAGAAATTCAAATTAAAACCACAATGAGACATCACCTCCCACCTATTGGAATAACTATCATCAATAAATCAACAAACAAGTGCAGATGAGGATGTGGAGAAAAGGGAATCCTCGTGCACTGTTGGTGGGAATGCAAGTTGGTGCAGGCACTATGGAAAGCAGTATGGAGTTACCTCAAAAAATTAACAATGGATCTGCTTTATGAACCAGCAATTCCACTTTTGGGAATACAGCTGAAGAAGCCTGAAACACTAATTTGAAAGAATTTATGCATCCCTATGTTCATTGCAGCATCATTTACAATAACCAAGATTGGGAAGTAGCTCAGTGTCCATCATTATATGAGTGGGGGAAAAAAAATCTGTGGCACGTTTACACAATGGAATAATACTCAACCATAAAAAAGAAGGAGCTTTTACCTTTTGCCACAGTATATGGACCTGGGCAGTATTACACTAAGTGAAATAAGCCAGTCAGAGAAAAACAAGTACCATATGATTTCATTCATATGTAAAATCTAATGAACGAAATAAACTAACAAAATAGAAACAGATTCATATATATAAAGAACAGATCAACAGCTTTCAGAGGGGAAGAAAGGCTTTCAGTTGGTTGAAGGGCTTAGTCGGAAAAGGTGAAGGTATTAAGCAAAAACAAAAACAACTCATAGACACAGACAGTATGATGATTACCAGAGGGAAAGAGGGGCAGGTGGAGGTAGAAGAGGGTAAAGGGGGAGTAAAATGGTGATGGAAGGAGGCTTGACTTAGGGTGGTGAATACACAATATACACGGTATATTATTGAACTGTACCCCTGAAATCTATATAATGTTATTAATCAGTATCACCTGAATAAATTCAATAAAAGGTGCTAATTAAAAATATATATATTCATATGTTAAAAGACATAGTCACAAAACAACACAACAGATTTTAGAAGATTATATACCTATAATAAGTACAAATATCAAACATGTTAAAGAGGATTCCTATGAAGGAGATGGGAAGGGGTATGGGAATTAAGGGAGAAAAAATAAAATAATTAAAACAAGAGAGAAGCTTGCATAGACTGATAATGATAATTTGCCTTAAATTGAGGAATATGTTTAATTCAGCTCTAGGTATTTAAATTCACTTTTTGAAATATGTGTATGTGTATATATGTATTATATATGAATGTCTAAAAGGGTATATACTAAAATGTTAATAGAAGTTATCTCTGGGAATGGTGTGAAGGTGGATCTTTTTTTTCTACCCTGAATAAATATTGTGTAATAAGTAAAATGCATTTTTTTTATATTTCAAAAACTGATCTTAATACTCAGAACTGCTTTCCTGCTGTTGGGTAAATGTACAAAATAACCTACTAAATTCAGCTGCCTGTGTGGTCACAGTCATTTTATTGTTTTTCCAGAATGTTCTAAAATAGTTCTGGAACAAGACCAGTGGGACCACCAGATAGCTATCTAGTCTAACCCTTCTTCCGATGCAAATGAAGACCAAGCCTCCAATCCAGCCTTGGCAGAAACCTCTGTGGGACCCAGGATAACGCGGCCCTCTCCTTCCTGACTAAAGAAAGGAAGGGCAGCACTCAAAACTCTCTTGCAGCCAGCTCAGGGCAGACTCTTAAAAGCCGCCTTGGGTAGCAGTTGCCAAAGACAAAAGGTTCCACCTTAAGGGTGGAAACTCTGTGTGCGGCTTTGTAGACATAGGTGTCCCTCCATGTGACTCAAGACCTACAGTGCAGGGACTGTGTTTGGCCAGGAATAGCTCAGAGGCCTTCCCTTCAGGAGCCAGCTCTTGAGGCCTTCAGTGTATGTTCTAACTATATTTGGCAGTGAAAACCAAAGAGGTCAGTGACTTAGCTCAAGGGGGGGAGGAAACAAGACTGTTCCTGATTTATAATCCCTTCTTTAAACCAGGACCAAGAATTTTAAAACTCACTTCATTTATTTATTTTGCCCTCACTGAGCATACCACTGAAGTAGTTCTTCCCAGTTCAACCAGCTTTGTGTAAATCTTTCAGTACCGCAGGTGTAAATCACCTACCCAAGCCATCCCAGAATTAGAGGACATTTGGGGACATCTGACTTGAGAATCCAAATGTTAAAATTATCCCACTTTACTCTCTATGTCTTTAACATTAAAATAGCGCTTAGCACTTGGGTACAAATCCAAACTCCAGCACTCGTTCCTCACTGTGTGACCTTGGCTAAGTTACTCTATGTCTCTGAGGTTCAATTTCCTTATCTACAGCCAGAGATAGTAACACCTACTTCACAAGGCCACTATAAGAATTAAATGAGATAAGGTGTATAAAGTGGCCAGGAGAATGTCTGATACAAAGCAGGTGCTTAAAAAGAAAAAAAAAATTAGTTTCTATCACCCCCCCCCACCCCCACACACATCACTCTCGGCTGTTCAGCCAAGGTGCTGGCTTTTCAAGAAATCTCCTGGTACCCTGTTTGATTACAAACGGATGGTACTATTCCCACAGTCAGCAACAGTAGCTAAAGATAAAAGCTGTGACTACTCCTTAGCCGCAGACAGGTCGAATCAGCTCACAAATGACTCATCACTGTTGATAAATGATGTGTTCTTGGCATCAGGAGGCCTTATCCTGACAGGCTTCAACACCTTATGAAAAAAATTTAGAAGGTAGGTTGTATGGCTCACAGAGCAGGTCCCCAGGGTTGATGGTGACCTTCAGTCAATCCTGAACTTGTACCAGTCTGATCGTAAGAAGGTCTCTGTCTCTTCAGACATGTCTCCATCAGAGGATTTTCAGTTGGAAAGGACCCCAGCTAAGCAGCTGACTCTTTCATTTCAGAGCTAAACCATCTCCTTCACTCGCCTTGGATTCCCTGAAGGGAGTCTTATGACTCCCTGGGCAGAAGGCTAGATGCCTGCTCCCTGCTCAGAACAGCCCTTAGCTAGTGCCCAACCTGCCTTTGGCAGCTTTTCCTGACGGCTGAAGCTCTGCCAGGATGAGGTTTGGCTGGAGGGCTCTGTGGCTATGGGACAAACCTTGGCTCAAGGAAAAGGTTGAGTATTTAATCCCAATCCACTGTCTGTGAGGCTGAAGTGTCTGCTGCTCTCTGCAGTTTCTGTAGCCCCCTGTAGACCACCCAGAACCACTCACTGGCACTCATGTTCTGTGACTGTAATTGTTAGCTACTCTCCCATTCTTACATGCCCTGAGCCTTTCACAGTGCCTAACACAGAGTTCCCTCTAAGTGAATATTTGTTAAAAGGCCCTTGAATGTCACCCTGGCTGGTGTGGCTTGGATTGAGAATCAGTCTGCCAACCAAAAGGTCATGCTTTCATTCCTGGTCAGGGACATGCCTGGGTTGCAGGCTGGTCCATGTTTCTCTCCGTCTCTTTCTTTCTTCCTCCCTTCCCCTCTCTCTAAAAATAAATAAATAAAATCTTTTTTTAAAAAATGGAAAATAACAGGCCCTTGAGGACAGGACAAGGGTGTTTTGTTGCTCTATTTGCAGCCCCCTCAATTCTAATGAACCTCACAAAATTTAGACCAAATAGGACGATGAACTGTGTGGAGATTGACACTGTCCACAGGCAGATGCCCAGAACTGAGGTCTTGTGTGGTCTTAATGAAATTCCATGTGCTGAGATCTACTTTTAACCTGAAACTTTTAGAAGCAGGTTGTCTTCGGACCCCAGACCCAGGCCTTTTCTGAAAGGAACTATCCTAGGCCCTCAGAAGAAGCATTGTGATATATGAATGCAATTGGTACAAAAGGCCCAGAAGAAGGTTGGATGTCTTGGAAAAATTTCCATTCTCCAAACTCACCCTCAGATTTTGTTTACCAGGAAGATTTCTGAGATCATCTATAAGCACCAACATGTCAGCCATGCCTCGAAGTAGAAAGGCCAGGGAAACTTTTTGGAAAGGAAAAAAATTGGTCTCCATCCTGGGTCTTCAGGATATTGGATGAGACAAATGGAGCAGGAAAATCAAAATCAGGGGTGCCTCCCCTCTTTCTTCCCCTTCTGTCCAGTTCCCGTGTCAGTGAGGCTTAGGGCCCAGCTTTTATCGCCGGAACTGGGGTCAACCTTCTAAGACGATAAAGCATAAAGAAAGCAAGGAGGAGGAAGGAAGGAGAGAAAGGAAGGCTGGAGAGAAGTGGAGGGAAAAAAATGAAAAAGGCTTGGGAAGGAGGAAGGAAGAGGAGAGCAGCAAGGGGAGGCGGAACAATGAAGGTCTGAGGCTGTCACAGGCGCACGGTTCCGGCGGCACGTCCGTCCCGTGTGCCTCCGGCCAGCAGCTGCACATTGCTCAGCGTGTGGGCGCTGAGTCACGGTTCCAGAACCGTGAGCTGCAGTGCAGGTCTGGGGGGCCGGCCCTGGTTGGCATCTGCAAACTTTTTTTTTTCTTTCCTCTTTCATTAAGGCTATGTGCTGACTCCCACGTAGGAAAACTTACTACCCGCACGTACCGCCGGACGGCTCTCGCTCCCATCCAAGGCGGCCGGCGGGGGGCGCCGCAGCCTCGCTTATGAGCCTGCCGGCCCGCTGGGGCGCCCGCTGGGAGAGGCTGCGTTTTCTCGCCCCTTTGCCGGTTTCAGGGAGGAGCCCAAGCATTTTGCTGTTATAGTAGCTTCTAACTCTCTAACACCGCCGCAGCCAGGGCTAACTCCTCACTTAGAAGGCTCCAGGGACCACCCCAGCTCCCCGAGGCGAGCTTCAGTGCAGGGCTTCGTGAGCACCTCCGTAAAATCTGAGACTTCTGAGCAAACCGGAGAATCCAGGTTCGCCCCCCAACTAGGGTTCACCCTATCCCACCCCCCCAACGCCCCAGCCGCCACTTAGAGGCTGTACCTCCAGCGTCTCCGCGAAGGCTTCCTTGACCCGTTTTTGCGAAGCTCCGCGCGCCCGGGAGGAAGAGCGTTACTCCGGACAACTCACAGGGCGCGGAGAGGGGCCAGCAACCTCCGCGCAGCTGTCCCACCTTCCCGCTCCACTCGGCGTGACCCAAAGGCTCCCGGGCGGCCCGGGACCAGGGGCACCCTCCCTCCCAGGACGCGTGACCCGAGGATGAATCAGCATCGAGGCAATTTATTGGTTTGCTATTTCGCATATCACTCACTTTATGTAAATAGATTGTACAGAGACACGGTGTTTCCTTCTTCCACAAGAGGTAATCAGTCTCTTTCAAACACACAAACTCTCACACATTCCACGCAGCAATGTTACACCTCGCTGAGACATTCATGTATTAAAATATTGAGGGGAACAATACAATTGCTTTAAAATGCCCTTAATACAATATATAACGTACAAAAATATCTCTATATTTGAAGTTACAAAAAAAAAATCTTGACAGCCACAAACTTAAATATTGATAATTACCTCTGTATAGACAACACGCATTGCACTTTTCCTCTCTTGGTTTTGGAAGGTTCAAGTAATTCGTAGGGCTTGCGCCCCGGTGGGGTGATACCCCGTGAGAAATCTGGGGAAGGCACGGCAGTGGCTCAGACCCTTGCCCCGGGAGTCTCAACATTTTATCTCCGTTTCTCCTCTCCGTGAGCCCTGCAGACTCTCACTGGGACTCCTCTGCGCACCTCCCCCCCTCCCCCGGTACACCCGGGCCCGGTTAGGGCGAAAGGAATGCTGCCTCGGAGGAGGGACCCATGCTAAGCCAGGGCTCGCCGCCGGACGGTGTCTCCCGAACTCCCAGTCTCTGCACGGCTGATTCAGTCCGGTCCCCAACGGCTGAGAGGCTCGGTCCCGGAAAGCCCTCCGCCCCGGGAGGCGCCTTCCAGATGCACATGCGACTGATCGCTGCTGCCACAGGGGCCTAAATCCTAAAGAGGGCGGCGAGCACTTGATTCGAGCGGGAGGCTGGAGCCAGGCGTGCCTGTGGCTCCGGGGACAACCAAGTCCGGCCCCGTCCGGCCTCAGGCAGGGAGCGTCGGCGCCGGCGCCCGTACCCCTGAGGGCTGATCTTGTTCCTGGGGGCGACGCCATCCTTGTCCTTGTCTGTGAACTGGTAGATCTGATGCGCCAGCTTCTGCACCGTGCATGTCCCGAAGCGACAGCCGGAGCTCCGCATACCCTGGAATTTGTTCATACTCTGGCGGTAGCGCTTGACTCGGATTCGGGCGGCGTCCGGACTGCTGGAGAGGGAAAGGAAAAAACCAACATGAGAGTCCCATCAGGCAGGGATTGGGCCCCAGACACCAGGAACGGGAGCGAATATTCTAGGACCAAAGCAGGGTGGAAAACTGCCACTGCTTTCTGACCTGCTACACAGCCCCGGCAGCCCCCTGGGCCAGGGTCGCCCACCCCGCGACGGCGGCGCCGAACATAGTTACCTGGCCTGGGTGCTGCGTGAGGCCCCCTTCACGTCCTGGGGCTGAATGATTGTCTGGGCAAGCCCGGCCTGCACGTCGGCGAGCCCGGTGGGGTAGCTGCTGGACACCTTCAGTTCCCTCTTGCCACGACTTAGCGCCCATTTATTCCATCTAGAAAACACAAATAGATTCGATTTGCACGGATCCAGGGGAGAGTCCGGCCCGTCGCTACTCGCATTCACTTCTAACCCCTCAGGACCAACCGCCACTTTCCCTGTCCTCCAGGTACAAGGACTGGGAAGCTCTGTCCGAGACTCACTTCTTTCGGAACTCTGACGCCACGTCGAGCCGTGCAGTGTCTGCGCCTAGGAAGGCGAGCGAGCCCAAGTACAGGAGGGCAACGGGAACCAGCTTCATCCCGACGGCGATTCGCAAACCCTTGGGAGGGAGAGAAAGAAACGTGAGCTCCGGGACCTGCCGCACAGCCCTGGTGGGGCACCGAGAGCGGGTGGGGGCCCCGGCCCGGGCAGGCTCAGCACTTGTCTGCCCTGCTCAGACGCTTATCTCCCCGGGGCGCCGAATGGCGCCAACGGCATTTGCACCCGGACCCGCAGGGAAGACCGCTGCTCAGTGCCAGGTCCCCCGCTCAGCTTTTCAGAAATTGGTTGACAGAGCAGAGGGGACTGCAGTTCCAGTTGTGTATATGAGCTGGGCCCGGGATGTGGACTCACCCCTCAAAGAACCCCTCAGCCAGAGCTCTCAGTTTCCCTCTTTACACGCCCCACCTACCCCACCTACCTGTTGACGGGGTGATCTGTCCAGATCCGGGAGAAGAAAGTTCCGAGACGGCGCTCTGGCAGTGGCAAAACCCTACCGTCCAAGTTGCAGTGAGAAACCAGAGGTGGTAAGGCTCCAGCTGTTTCGTCTAGTGTCACTCAGAAACCACTGAGTGGCTAGCTCTGGTTCCCCTGCTTTATAGGGGAACCAAAGCCACAGGGGGCGGGGCCTGGGCTGCCCTCCCGCCCTCCCTTTCTTCCCTCCGGCATGCGCGCTTCTGCGCTCGGGCGTGCTCCTTGCTGGCCTGTGGGTGTTGGGTTTGGAGTTTAGGGGTCGAGGGTGTCCCTTATGCCCAGAGAGCTTAGGGATGAGCCCCAGAAGACTGGTACAGGAACTTCCACAGTCCCGACTCTGGGCACAGAGTTCACACTTTTAAGTCCGGACAAAGTAGAACCGGTGTGACCTCTTGGGGTCCTTACCCAGTATCCAGGCAGCCTGGAGTGCGAGGCCTCCTGGTATGCAACGGCCAGAGCCGGAGTGGGTACCACGCTGTTGGGCTAAGCCGCGACCCTCCGGCACTGCGGCCTCGAGTAGACCGCGCCCTCTGCCGGCTCTGAGTCTGAGATGGCTGCGACCCCTAACTCCGTCGGGACCGGGCACAAAACACAGCCTTGAGGAGCGAGGCTCCCTACACCCCCTCCCCACCCGGTACTCCCACCTTCGAGGGCGGCGGAGACTCCGGGGCTCTGGAATGGGCTAGTAAGATTTCGAAATAAGGGCAAGGCTCAGAAAGGCTACTTTGAGAATTGGGATTTGGAGGAGGGGGTATCTTGAGTTTCAAAATTCGCGCGCCCATTTGGAAATAAAGGAATAACCAAAATTAGGAAGAAAAGTTTCGGTTGCCCCGCACACACACTCCTTGTAATCCAGTTATGCCTTATAAGGTTACAACCTGAGTTTGTCCAGCTGCCCTGGAGCCTTCAATCACCCGTTCTACACGCGAGGACTCCCTGCCAGGGAGCACACTAATGCTTCACCTATGTTAATGACTTTACAATTTACAAAGCACGGCCATATCCTCGTCTCCTTTGATCCTCACACCTACCCTTGAGTTAAGCAGGGAGGTAACATTACTTTTCTCATTTCACTAAGTGGAAAATTGAAGTTCAGAGAGAGAATGTATTTGCCCAAAGTCCCACCAAAGGTAGTAAGCAGTGGAGTCCTAACTCGGTCACCGCCCCCCCCCCCCCAAGCAAGCACGGCTGGCTGGGGCGCAGCGTGGATTTTCCTAAGCTAGGGTCATCATCTCGTCAAAGGGGAGAGCAGAGTGCTAGCCCCCGCCCAAGTATTTATGCATGTTCATGATGAATCACCCCCAAACCCGTTTGTCACCCCTTTGTTCTCTTCCATCACTGCTTCTTGACTTCTTACTTGTCTTTTGGGGACCAAACTGGGGAGGGAACTCAGCCCTGAAAGGCTCCCTACTTCTTGAACGCGGGCCTCTGGTGTCCTGTTACCCACTACCCCAAACGCAAGTTCTGAAGCCCAATGGCTGGACTGGGAGGCCAGGGCGGGAGACCACTAGCACTCACCCTATTGCAATTCACTCCATGAACGTGGATAAGTCACGTCCCTCCTCTAGTTTCCTAATCTGTAACATGCCCCCAGCAGGTCTCTGAGCGTCTTACCTGATTTGCCATGACGGTTCTGCCATTCAGTGTAAAAGCGGCTGGGCGCTGGGTTGCGCGGACCTTGCCTGTTCTGGGCCACCCACTGCTGGCTCAGCCGCTTTTTCACTCTCAGGACCGAACCGTGGACATTGCACCTGGGGAAGGCAAGGGCGTGTCAAAGTAATTTACTCTGAGGAATCTTCCCCGAGTCACCTGAGCGGACCTGAGTTTCAGCTGAGGGCAGGGGACAGACTCCTGGCTCTGGCTCGGCTAAGAGCTCGGGACGCCGAGGGTCAGAGCGGCGTGCGGGCTGGGCTCGGGCTCCTGGCTGGCAGCAGGACAGTCAGAGCGGCAGACCCGGTCAGGCGGCTAGTCGGTCCACACCGCAGACAGCAGGTATTATTGCGCGTCTGCTATGTTTCGAGGAACCTCCCCATACCATTTTGTTTTTCTCGCTCATCTCCCATTTTCCATCTCTTCCTTTCAGTTCGTCCCCAGCGAGTCAAGCTCTTCGCACAGACCCTGTCCAAGACCGGCTGTCTTGTCTGAGGATGCAACCCATTTGTCTCCAGCTTCCAGATGGGTCCGCGCCAAAACAGGTTTTACTTTCATTTCCCCTCGTGCCTCGGGCTGCTGGGGAGGTCAAGGACAGCTGGGCGCCCGCCCGCAGCCAGGGAAGGTGTCCTGGTCTGGACTCACTGCTACCAGTTCCCACCAGTCCTGGGGAGTTCTGTCTCAAGAAGACCCTGCTACAGTGCCTCGCTGCCTCTTTTGTGTCCTTTAGGAAAACCACTGATCCCATGGAGGGGAAAACAGCTCTAGCTACGGCTGCAGGATCTCGAGGCATGCTTTAGGCGCAAACTTCGCTCTGAGCTTCGGGCGGCTTCAACAAGGAAAGCAAACCCAAGAGTGGAGACTCGGCTCTGCTCGGCCAGACTCCAGTGCCTACGCCAGCAGAGTAGTCGTGGTGCCAGAAATTCCCACCTGAGAGCCTTGGCACGCTTCTTATCAGCCCAGGTGCACGATTTAGCTCTGGCACGTAGAGATCTGACGCTGGAGAACCCTGCCAAATCTTTCTTTCAAGTTCTGGACTGTGAGTGTGTGAGTGTGTGTGTGTGTGTGTGTGTGTGTGTGTGTGTGTGTGTAATCGCGGGTTCGCTTACTTAATCATCGTTGAAGAAAGATCACTAGAATGCGCTTTCAGTTAAATGGTCAGATATAAGAGGAAACACCACAGCGGGAATTCTGCTTCTGGTGATTTGTTAACGTGGAGTTTCATACATCCAAATTACAGTGGTTATAGGTTCACACTGAGTGAAAGAAGGAAGGAAGGAAGGGAGGGAGGGAAGGAAGAAACATCTTTAAAATCTCACTGGCAAGAGGAGAGAAAGTGAGAAAGAGAAAGAGGGGGAGAGAGAGAGAAATTTTGGTTAATAAGAACCTACATTTTTTTGTGCTCAATAATTTTTAAAAGATCAGATTGTAAATAAACCCCAAAGCACTGTAATAAATGTGTGTATTCTAATATGTATACAGACATACATATATGCTGAGGGCTTCTTGTATAGTGATGTGTTCATTTTTTCCTTCACATTTCAACTGAATTATTTTTAGGCCCTAAAACCAAGCCTTATTCTTAGTAAAATCTGTAGTTTTAAAAAAATTTGTGGTGGTGGTTTCTCAGTTAATACTGGACACAGTCCCTAAAGCCAGTGTGACCACACTCAGGTCACGCAGAAAAGTAATGAGAAACAATAACATTAATGACATTAATAAGAATAACTAAAAGTGAGTAGATAAGTGCATTGCATAAAATATTTCAGATGCTTTTTTCAAATAGAAAAACTTTAAATGTATTTATTATTCATATAGTTCAAAATGCTTCTGCTAATCGCAGGGCTTTTTGCAAAGGTTCATTTGAAAAGAAGGTTCGAGCATCCTGGTGTCACAACACAGAGTGGTTTAGAAAAAGGACATAAGTCAGCTTTGTGGATTTGCTCATTCACAGGAAAAAGTAAAGAAGGACACAAGTCTCAGGGCACTTTTTGGGGGGAGTGCTCTTTGACTTCTCCAAGGAGCTAATAAAATATAGGTCCTTTCCAGAAAAATGCACATGTACATATAGCACTTTAAGTATAAAAGAGACATACAGGTTCAGGGGGTTGGCCAGGTTAAGAATGCTGACACAGAATAAAAAGCACTGTTTCTGTAGCATTAATTGCAGTGGTGGAGGCAGAAAGGACAGTTAACGTCTCTCTTCTGGGCATAATATTTTCCAGGGCATCAGCATAAAGAAAGGTAATGCTTTTGCTGCTTCATTTTTGTGCTCCTGCACAAAAAGGATGGACAGATACGTGATAAAGCCAGAAGACAAACTTATCCAAAGGTTAATGTAAGTTGCTATACGACAAATGAAAGAAAACACAAAGAAGATTGTTAACATATAGAAGCTTGTTATACTAATAGCTATCACAGAACAAGATGAAATGACTTCAGGATAAGTTTACTATTGATGGAATAATGAATGGCATTCATAAATGGATTATAAAAGAGATGATTGGATCATTTGGTGTCATCCCTAACCAATGAGAATGGGTACCTGCCTCTAGGTGAGGATCCTGTACTACCAGATTAGAACCACTGTAATGAAGCAATTCTCATACATAGGCGTGCATAACTTGAAAGTTTATTCATTCTTTTAACAAATATTTACTGAGCATGTATTACATGCCTAGCTCTGTGCTAAGTACAAGACACACAATAATCATCAATGTAAACATCATTCTTGCCCTCTACGAGCTTACAGCATGATGGTGTAGCCATTCATAAACAAATCTTCATAGGAATAAATATATGGTTGTAAATTGTGGAAAGATTTCTGAAAGAAAAGCAAGACGAGGGGAATCTAATATTCCAAATAGAGAGAACGGCATGTACAAAGGCTTAGAGATGAGAAAGAACTTGGTACATTAGAGAAAATGAAAGGAGTCCATTGTAGTTGGAATGTATCAAGTGAAGAAGAGTGACATGAAACGAAATTAAATGGGTCATCAGGATCAGGGTAAAAAGGGCCTTTTGGGACCTACATAATGAAGATTTTGCACTTTATTTATGATGATGGGGGAAACTTTTGACAGGTTTAAAGAGGGGAGAGACATGACTTCATATATGTTTATTTAAAAGATCATTTTGGTTATTGGATGTGGTTGGATGTGGAGGATGGATTAGGGAAGAACAAGAAGAGAAACAGTGGTAGTGCCTGGTAGAGATTGGAGAAGGCATAGTCCCCCTATAATCTCTATTAATCTATCTGTAAACACACACACGCCACCCTAAGCTTTACCAACAGAGCCAGTTTGCACCATGGACATGCACCCTCCCTATTCAGTTGCACAGGGCCTTACACTTGATAATGTTCTGCTTGTCACTGTTTTTTAAAAAGAAAAAGAAGAAGAAGAAGAAGAAGAAGAAGAAGATTTTATTTATTTTTAGAGGGAGGGGAAGGGAGGGAGAGAAAGAGGGAGAGAAACATTCAATGTGTGAGAGAAACATCGACTGGCTGCTTCTTGCACACTCCCAACTGGGAACCTGGCCAGCAACCCAGGCATGTGCCCTGACCAGGAATCAAACCAGCCACCTTTCAGTTCACAGGCAGGCACTCAGTCCACTGAGCCACACCAGCCAGGGTTGCCTGTCACTGTTTTGAAATTTTTAATAATGTTTGAAAAGAGCATCCTACATTTTCATTTTGCACTGGGCTCCGCAAACTATGTAGCCAAGCCTGCTTACTAAATAAACATGCAATCTAAGTAAAATCCCTGCAATCTTGCAAAGCCCCAATTTATAGTATAGCTGCTAACATCAAGGATACTTCATATGAGTGTCAAGGTTCAACTAGTCATATAGTCACACGTGTGAAAGCACCTGCTGGACAATTTCTAGTAGCCATCTCTGAAGCCACCTTCCCACACTCCAAACACACACCCAAGGTAGAAACAGTGTGTTTACTATACAAATTTAATTTGAACAAAGAGTTCATAACTCACTTACTGTCCTTAAGTCTTACCCATATGGAAAGCTAGGAACCACCAATGAAGCAGGGAAATCAGTCAGGAAGCTAATGCACTAGTCAAGGTGGGAGGTGATAGTGGCTCTGGCTAGTGGGGTGGCAGTAAGAATGGAGACAAGTGCATATATTTGGGGAGTAGGATCAATAGGGCTGAGTAATGAATGTGGGGCTGGGAGAGAGGCAGGTGTCAAGGGTAACAACCACTAAGTTTCTCGCTTAGGAGATTGAGTGAAGATGTGGCCATGAGTCAGGGAATTTTCTGCCACAGCTATGTAGTCTCCTTTGTCATTGGTCGGTCGCGGCCCTTTGAAGAGGCCCTGGCCTGCATGTGGATGTTTGGTCGAGTTGCACTCTGATATCACCTCTCTGAAGAGTAGTGGCTAACCACAGGAAGCACTGGAAATGACTGTACAGATCAATCACTTACTGTAGGAGCAGTGGGCTGATAATTCTTGCATACTAGAAATCTCCTTTTTGTCTTCTAAAACATAAAAGAAACGCATCTGCTCTGTACACATCATCGTGTTGCATCGTCTTCCTCCCTCCCTGCTCCTGCCAGCCTTCTATAAAATAGCTGTGGGCTTGCTTTATGTCCTCACTCTTTGAAGAAAGGTGTTGGTGATATGCCAAGGGAGAGTCTGACCTTGAGCCAACCTCAATAATCAGGCTGCCTTCTCAGGGCTTCTCAGTTTCAAAAACTGAGTTGTTGCAAATGTTGTGAAAAATATTTATACCTTGAGCATAGCAATATTGTTTGTGATGATTGTTACAAATGTTTTGCAAAGCCAATTATTGAAGTTTCTGATTAATGTTAAAGACATTTTTTGGTTTTATTTTTTAGCAATAGCTATCTTTCCATTATTTGAAAGGAAAACTTTTTATTCTTTATGTTTTTATATTTCTTTGTTTAATAATTTCTAGACTGTAACTGAAAATAAATAAAAATCATGTATTTTATTATATAAGTATAATATATGCAAATTTGCAGCGTTTTTAATTTATTTATTTTTGCATTTGAGCACATACTAGTAATGAATGTACCTCTCAGATACATGTGACCTATGCTGTAATTTTTTGACGACAACTTCTTCAGGGTTAAACTGCCATCATTTAAAAATTCCTTTCTCTTTTTACTGTTTTATTTTGGTGTTTTCTACCACTTGTCTTCCAAATCTGTGATTTGAGTCTCTGATTCATCTAATCTGTTGATTCTATTCTTCATCTCAGATATCATATCTGTCATTTCTGACTCATTCTTTTCTATGGTTTCCATGCCTTTTTGTATGCTGTTGAAATTCTCACTAAGTTCCTTGAGCATCCTTATAACCATTGTTTTGAACTTTGTATCTGGTAGTTTGCTTGCCTTTACTTAGTTTTTTTTTCTGGAGTTTTGTCCTATTCTTTCATTTGGAACATGCTTCTTTGTCTCCCATTTTGTCTGCCTGTCTGTGTTTGTTTCTATGTATTATATAGATCTGCTATGTCGCTAAGTCTTGATAGGGCGGCCTTATGTAGTAGGCGTCCCGTGGGGCCCAGGGATGGAGTCTCTCTGGTCACCAACGCTGGAAGCTCCAGGTGTGTACCTTATGTGGGCTCTGTACACCTTTCTGTTGTAGTTGAAACTTCTGTTATTACATCAGTGGGAGGGACTGACCCCCAGGTCAAAAGGCTAACAGGACTAATCATGAGTATAGCAGAAGAGTTCTGTGCAGAGGGAAACCGTAGGGAGCAGGACTTGCTTCAGCAGGGCTCTGGTGCCTGCCAGGTTCACCCCTTGAGTGTGTCACTTGTGGAGGTGGTTGGATGGTGCTCTAGTATGTTCTAAAGTTTGCTACAGGGTGCACAGGGTCTGGGGCCTCCTGTGAGGTTCAGGCCAAGGTCAGCCACACCAGTGCCCTGCCCAGGTGCTACCCACCATGAGCTGCAAATCAGATGGCTGCTATTTGTGCAGGGCTTGGATATGTCTGGGAGAGGCCAAGATGAGAACCTGAGGCTGGCTGCCACAAGAGCCAGGCCTGAAGCCACTTAGCTGGAGGCACAGAGCATACTGAGGCCAGATGCTGCTTATTCGGAGTTTGTGAACCTTTGAAAACAGCACATTTAAAAAGCAGAGGTCTACAACATCTTCCGTCTATGCAGTGGCTCCCTGGAGTGTGACTTCGAATGACACCTCGATCTCTTGAGTCTCTTCCACCTCCACCATATCCATGCCTGAGTGACCTGGGACTGAAAAGCCAGGCTGGAGCCATAGTATGTCCAAGCACTGCATCACTGCCCAGTTGTGCGGTGCAGGCAGGAGAGCAGTGATGAGTGACCTCAGTAGTGGCCATCAATGTTTATATCCTGCCAAAGTTCACTATGGTAGATGTCATTAGGCTCAAGTACCTCCTGAAGCGGGCCTTGGACACTGGCATGAAATGGGGACTCCTCATCAGGCTCACCAACTTCAAGACCAAGCAGGACCATTGATTGGCAGCTTAAAATTAGTTCCCAAACCCCCCGCCACCGCCCCCAAAAAAAACCTAGTTCAGGAAGATATCCTGGCTCCAGGGAGACCTTGTGAGGCCAAGAAAGAGGCACCACAAAAAGGTGGCCCGACCAAGGATGGCAAGGCAAGAGTGGGTAAGGCCAGGGAGGCCCCCAACAGGCAGAGAAAGCCTCCTGGTGCAGTGGGCCCCATGGGGAGTCAAAGGTCCAAGGAAGAAAGAACAGCCCAGCAGGTGCCAAGGCCCAAAGGAAAACCAAAACTGGGACTTAGTTCAAAACCCATAGTCACCAAGGGTGAGGATGGTGCTGCTTCCCCACCCCAAAATGAGACTGGGAACAAGGTCCCTAAAGAAGCCACTGCCCAGGGAGCTGGGGAAGGGCTGAAAGACAAGGCTGCTGCTCCTCCTAAGGACGATAAGTCCAAGATGGTACCTGTACCACTGGCCAGGAAGACAGAGACCCCAAGAAGCCCTGGCAGGCCGACCAAGTCCTGGTCACCCAAAGGGACCAGTAAGAAGGCGGAAGCCAAGAGGTAGAGGCATGGTGGAGAGAGACTAAGATTCTCTTGGAGTTTTTATTCTCCAACAAACCATCACTCTTTTTATTTTACTATAACCTAGTAAACAATAAAGATTCCCCACCTCACAAAATTAAGTAAAATGAGACCCTTACCTCATGTCATACATAAAAATTAACTCAAAACAGATTAATGGCCTTAATACAAGAGCTAAACTATTGTCGGGGAAGAACAAAGTTTCCTCTACCCTCAAGGTTCTTCTGGTTGGTCTAATAATTAAATGGACATGAGAAAGATTAGCAAGAGAAAACAGCCAAATTTAATACATACGTAGTTATGGGAACCCAACTTACATGAGATAGTTAGGGACCCCATCTGCAGAAGAGCTTCAGAGACAGAAAGGGAACAGGGATATAAAAGACACGCTGAGTTCAGGATGAAGTAAGGTGCCTTGGGTACTTCAAAATGTCATTGCAGGTTGATGAGAAGGGCAGACCTTTGATAAACAGAAGTTTACCTTGCCCTATAGACAAGTCAAGTTATCTCTTTTTAAAAAAAAATTAAATAATTTATGTATTGATCTTAGAGAGAGAAAGAGAACATTAGTTTGTTGTTCCTTTTATATTTTTAAACCCTCACCCGAGGAGATGTTTATTGATTTTAGAGAAAGAGAGGTAGGGGAAGAGAGAGATATTAATGTGAGAAAGAAACATTCATCACTTGCTTCCCATACACGCCCTGACTTAGCTTGAACCCGCAACCTAGGTCTGTGCCCTGACAGAGAATCAAATCCACAACCTTTTTGTATATGGCCCCACCCTCCAACCCAGTGAGCCAACTCGCCAGGGCTATTGTTCCCCTTGTTGATGCATTCATTGGTTGATTCTTGTATGTCCCTGACCACGGATTGATTGAACCCACCACCTTGGTATATGGGGATGATGCTCTAACCAACTGAACTACCCAACCAGGCTAAGAAGTTATTATAATCTCTTATGGGCAAGGCTTTTAACTCAAGGTTTTCTAAGTCATTAAGATAGGAGGCAGAAGTCTCCCTTGAAACTGTGGCTAAAGTTACCGTTAGCTCAAAACAATCTGCATATCACAGAGGCACACCTTGGGATGACTCATGCTGGCCACACACTATGATACTTTCAGAAGAAAACATAGGAATAAGTCTTCATGACCTTGGATTTGGCAACTGATTCTTAGATATGACACCAAAAGCACAGGAAACAAAAACAGGTAAGTTGGACTTTATATGGGATATCCATACAATGCGGTATTATTATTCATCCATAAAAGAATGGACCGCAAATACTTGCTGCAAGGTGAATGAAGCTTGAAAATATTATACTAAATGAAAGAAAAGAACCTGGACACAAAAGGTCATATATTGTATGATAGCATTTATATCAAATACTTATAATATGTGTTAAAAAAACAAAATCCAACCAAGTAAATTTAAAAATCTAATTGGCTTTAGTTAAGTGATTCATGAATCCAGCAACATTCCACGTAAGGACTCTTGAAGGGTGCTGTGAGGGGTTACACAAAATGGAAGATTTTTATAGAAAGGAGGCTGGGACAAGAGAGCTAGTAACAAAAGAAGATAAAGGATTATTCTTAGGCCCTGACATCTTTCCCTTGAGGAAAGAGTAAAAGATTTTCCTTTTTCATTTTTTTAAAATTGATTTTTAGAGAGAAAGAGAGAGGGAGAGGAAGAGAGACACATTGGCTTGTTGCTCTACTTATTGACACATTAATTGGTTGATTCTTGTATGTGTCCTGATCCGGGATTGAACCCGCAAATTTAGAATATGGGGATTATGCTCTAACCAACTGAGTTACCCAGGCAGGGCAAAAGCACATACATTGCTTCTTCTCTCCATGGGCAATGGAGAGGGTGCATGTGACAGATTACCCTACTGGCACTTTACCAAACAATTCCATACTGGCTGATTAAGATTATTCTGGGAGAAGTTGAAACTGCAACTAGATCAGGTATTAAACCTAAATTTGGTATCATGGGCTTTTAGCATGAGTGGCCCCAATTTGGGTCTGTGGATTTTTCTTTAACATAACTAAATCCATAGAGACAGAGAACAAATTGGTGGTTACCAGAGGCTTGGGGAAGGGGAAATGAGAGTGACTGCTTAATGGGTGTGGGGTTTTCTTTTGGGCGATGAAAGTGGTTTGGAACTGAGGCAGGTTAGTAAGAAGCTAGGAAAATTCCTTGGCACAAGTGTAATAGGAAAACTGAAAGAGATAAAAACAAAACAAAACCAAACAAAAAAACTGGCCAAGCAATTTACAGCCAGGCACTAAGGGTCACCAGGGCAGAAGCAGGGTGCCTAATGGCAGGCAAAACTGGGAAAACAAGGACCTCGCCCCTGGGATAACCTTTCCTCCCTAGAGATAACATCTGGGCCTCAGTTGTATTTCAGCTCCAGGCCTAGAAAAGGAGCAAAACCAGACAAGTGACACCATGGCTGACCTTGGGACCAGCTGCTTTGAGTAATGACCCCCTGCCCTGGCACCAACCAATCAATCAGTGGAGACCACAACCCTGAAAGGACATATCTGGAAAGCTGGTGAATATTCTGTTGAGATCCTCACCTGGGATCTCCACCCCTAAAAGCTTTTTTTGCTAGAGGACCTGGCATACTCTCCCTCCTGGGAGCATAGAGCAGAGAGGACATCCACACCTTTCCCTCCCCGCTCTCCTTTCCCCACAGGCATGCATCTCTTGAATTCTAAGGGACTCCACAAGACTTGCAACCAAGGAGCAATCAATGGGCAGCAGCAGCTCTTCCTTGGCTAACCCCCGACCCTCTCCCCAATGTACCCTTGCTGTGACTTCTCTGTGAGCTTAAGCAGCCCTTTCAAGGCTCATTTCTTTCCTATAACATTTGCAGTGAGCCAAGGCAATCCCGTTTAGGCTCTCCTGTTGCTTCCAGTATCCTGAGCCTTTCCTTGTTTCACTCTCCCCAGCTTTATTTATTTAAAGGATTTTATTTATTTATTTTTAGAGAGAGGGGAAGGGAGGGAGAAAGAGGGAGAGAAACACGGGCCTGTGAAACATCAATCAGCTGCCTCTCCCATGGCCCCAACCAGGGGCCTGGGCCACGACTCAGGCTTGTGCCCTGACCAGGAATTGAACCGGTGACCTTTTGGTTTGCAGGACTACGTCCAACCCACTGAGCCACACCAGTTAGGGTACTGTCCCCAGCTTTAATAAACATTATCTAAAAATCATCTGGACTTGTGTTGTTAAATCTTTCCTTCATGAAGTTAAGAACCCACATACTACTACCCTAGCAAACCTGCTTAGGTCCAGGTCCCCTTTCTGGTAACAGAACTAGACAGACGTGATAGCCGCACAAAATTGTAAATGTGATAAATGCCTCTGCACTGTATACTTTAAAATAGTTGATTTTGTGATATGTGAATTCCACTTTAATTTTTAAAAAGTAAAATGGGGAAGAAACATGGTAACTTCCTTAAAAATCTGAAAGGCTAGTCCTGGCTGGGTGTCTCAGTTGGCTGGAGTGTCATCCACATATAGCAAAAGATTTCAGTTTTGATTCCCAGTCAGGGCACATACCTAGGTTGTGGGTTCCAACCCTGAGAACTAACAAAAGGGCTATTAGGCTTGGCTGGTGTGAGCCCGGGTCTACAAACTGAAAGGTCCGTGGATTCGGTTTCCAGTCACAGCTCATAGTTAGGTTTCCCCTCCAAGTCCTCCGTTGGGGGTGTGTGAGAGAGGCGACTCAATGTATTTCTTACACATTGATGTTTCTTCCCCTCCTTTAATCCCTCCCTTCCCGATAAATAAATAAAATCTTAAAAAAAATAAAAAATAAAAAAGGACTGTTAAAAAGTAGAACCCGAAGCCTCCCTAGGAAAGTAACATTTTACTGAAAGTGATCAGGTTGGATGGTGAGCTTTCAAGGAAAGTTACAGAGAGGATTCTTACATGCGCAACCATTGAAGCTTTCCTGGTTTAATTATCTTCAAGCTAAACCTGTTATCTTACCTCCACTCCCTCAATAAGGATGATTTCACTTTGACAACAAGCAATTTGCAAATACATTCCTAGAGCTCAAGTATTCCTTCCTGAAAAGGTGTGCCACAGAGGAAATGATCAATTACAGTAAACTTTCAGGAGCTGAGACACCAACTCTCTAGACGCCCAGTTCAGAGTACCAGCCACTGCAGCTTCCTCCTGGTAGCTTGAGAAACTGTTCATTCGCTTACTAAAAATATTTGTTAAGCACTTTCCAGACACTTTGCTAAGACCTCTTACATGGAAATGGTAAGGGTTAAACCCTCAGTTAATAAGGAGCAACCATGAAGATGATCACACAAACCATGGAGATTCCCGAAATTTCAGTCTATCGCTTGTAACATATCCAACTAAAACTTTATGAGATATGAGCAGATGTCAAAATCCGGGTTTCTCATCAGCTAGATTTGAAAAGATCAATAAGAGGTGCAGCAGAAAAGAAAGTGCTCTAGATAGTCCTTAGGTTAGATGATGAGACTCATTAATTCATTTTTATTGCGTGTTTGAACAGGGAAGTTGGAAATTACCACCTGATCCCGCTACCAGAGCCCAGCAGGGATTGCAGCAGGAGAGAAAGGGAGGCGGGAGCGGCTCTCTGCGAGACAAGCCTCCTCCCTTGGACTTTGTAGGTCTCAGCCTGTTCAGGAGGATCCCGGGGATGCCGCAGTCTTCGGTGGAATCCAGCCCCGCCCGAGAGGCTTCGGGGGAACCCCAGGCCAGGCGCCCCCAGCCCACCCCAGCACTTTAGTCCGAAGCGCCTCTGGAGATTGCGCAAAAGCCTCTCCCTCCCCCTTCTGCTGGGTGGCATGTTCCTAAAATTCCCATGTACACAACATAAACAGGAAACGTGCAGCAAAAGCCCTGGCGGTGCAAATTCCATGCTTCCAGTTGAGGGCGGGAGAATCTCGTCTGGGGGGGAGGGGAAGCAGCAAACTTTCCAGGGGACCCCCTTAACCATCCCTGCCTATTCTTAACCAAATCCAGAAAGGGTGGAGAAGGCGGAAGGAAGGACACCCTATTTCAGGAAAAATAGAGGAGGGGGAGGTGGAGGTGAGCCAAAAAGGAGTAGCTAGTTCTCAAAGTGAACCACGTCGAGCTGCTGTAGTGGCCGCACGTGGCTGGAATGCCTCGGGCTGCCCACTCCCCAAACCCAACGGTGCAAGCCCCCCGCGGAGGGTGGGGGTGGGTCCACCGCCCGGGCTCGGGCCTGGGAGCCCGCGGGTGGGGGCGGGGGAGGAGCAGGAGTAGGAGCGGCGCAGGCGCAGAGCGTGCCTCGGTTGTCAAACATGGCTGAAGCGCCGCCGCTGCCGCTACTGCTGCTGCAGGGAAAATGCTGAGCCCTCCCGGGCCCGGTGGGCGGCGGCGGCGAGGGCGGCGACGGGCACCCGCTTCTCGGGTGCGGCGGCGGCGGCCATGGCTCGGTTGGCCGACTACTTCATCGTAGTAGGCTACGATCACGAGAAGCCAGGTAAGGGTGTGGGGCGGGCGCCGCCCCCGGGCCTCCCCGCCCCCGCCCCCCGGCTGCTGTCCAGTGGGTTCTGCTGGTTCGGGCGTCGGGGCTGGGAGGCGTGGAGGGCCCGGCCGGCCGCTTCGGAGCTGGTGGCAGGCGTCCGGCCTTCTTGACCCCGCTGAGCTTCGCGGTGGGCGTGTGGGACCCGCACGAGGGGCGGGGGAGGGAAAGAGGCCGCGTCTTCCCCGGCCCTCGGCGGCTCAGCTGGGCCAGCTGAGGGCGACTCAGGGTGCCAAGACCCTAGCTCTGGAGGGGGCTGAGTACCTAGGGCAGCGCCCGGGTGCGGGCGGGATTGGGCCAGGACCGCCGTGCTGGGAGGGCGGTAGCCAACTGTGCTAAGTTCCTCCGGGATAAACTTCTGCCCTGCATCCTGAGTGAGTAACGTGTGACGTGGGGGGGCTGTCCTCTCCAAAAGGAAGTGCTAGGAGTCCGGTGCTACCTCACCTCAGTGCTCTGGGAGGCCGGTCTAGTCACTGCCCCAATGAACGCTTAGGACTGCTGGGGAAGGGGAGAGGGTCCGTGCACTTTTAAACATTCCTAGGAGATGCACCCTGTTATTTCAGGACAAGTGCGACGGGCATTTTAGAATGACTCTGAGCACTGTCCTTTAAGGACAGTCCCCGGATCACTGAAAGTGATCTTGTTGCATTTCCGTGAATCTTTTAATGGTGCCTTTCAATTCGTCTCAAAATTTTATTCATAAGGAACAATTTGACAAACGCATTGCGTTTTCATTTAATTAATGAACTGCAACTTAAGAGAATTCAGAGGACATGCACGTTTATTTTGTGTTTGTTTTCTGTCGTGCTCCTGTATCGTTAAGCATCACGTAATAAATTGAGCTGGGGAAGCACATCTATTTCTGGGTAATTTTGGTGGCACATTTGTAAGGAATTTTAGGTTTTAGCTTGACAATCCCTTTATTTTTTCAGAGGAAGTGCTGAGATTGTGTTTTCCTGATGATTGCAGCTATTTGTAGCACCAGAATGTCATCGTTCTACCCACTCTTGGTGCACTGTTCCTTTCACTGTTCCTTTCCTAATAACCTCCTTTTGTGGGAACCTTTTATATTCTTTAATCTTTTACCTGGCTCATGCCTTGATTGAGGTCAATTGTTAAAAAAAGGCTGTATAGTTAAAGTATCTTCTGGCTCCAAAGTTTATTATTTCCTAGTAATTTTGCATAGTCTGGTGTTTCTTTCTTAGGAAGATTAATGATATTGGAGACTCACAGTTTTTAACATAATTTCATTTGTAGCGATGTTTTTTTCTCACTTTAAAAGAAAATTGGAAAGGATCATAAACTTGCAGAAAACTTGCAAGTCTGGTGCAAAGAATACTTTTCCCCTGAAGCACTGAGAGGAAGCTGCTGACCTTGTTGATGTCCTATCACCCCAGAATGCTTCAGTGTGCATTTCCTACAAACAAGTATATTCTCCTACGTTATCACAACACAATCATCAAAATCAGGAACTTAACACTGATATAGTACTTCATCCAGTTCTCTCGAGTGGTTCAAGTTTCGTTTGTCGATGGTGCCATTACTTTTTTTACTGGCAAAAGGGTCCAATCTGAATTATGTGTTGCATTAATTTGTCAAGTCTCTTTAGTCGTCTTCAATCTGGAACAATTCCTTAATCTTTTCTTGACTTTCATAACCTTGATACTTCTAAAGTTTACAAGGCAGTTATTTTGTAGAATGCCCCTCAATTCGAAACGATCTGTTCTTTTTTGATTAGACACATCCAGGTTATGTACTTGGACAGGAATATCATAGAAGAGATGCACACTGTATTCTCTTAGGCGGTACACAATTTCAATTTGTCCCATTATTGATAATTTTCACTCTGATTACTTGAAATAAGCAATGTCTGCCGGGCTTCTTCACTATAAAGCTCATATATGGTAGTTAATAGTTTTTGTGAGGATTACTTGGAAACTATGAAAATATCTTGTTCCTCATCAAACTTTTAAGGTATTTCTTTATTCATAGCTGTATGATTCCTGGTTTTCTGTGTTTTTAGTGGATTATAGTCTGTTACTATTTATTTCGATGTTCAAATTGTCCCTCATTTGGCCGGAGAGAGCCCATTCTGGCCGGTTGCCGTATCCTCTTGACATGCCCCCATCATTTTTTGAGAGCGTCTTTACCTCTTGGCACAGGGATGTATTCTGGGCCTATCTTATATTGCCCTTGCCTTAGTCCTGGAATCAGCCATCTATTTCTCTAGGGAAGTCTGGATCCTTTTAGTGGAGAATGACATTTAAAAGCTAAAGTTATCAATGTTAGTGTTTTTATTGCTCTTCGGTTTTTACTGCTCCCAGTTTTCTTAATGGACAGAGCTGGGAAATTTATGTATGTACACACACACATGTACATTTACACCTATATTATTTTTTTATTTGTATATATTGGAAAGAGTGAGTTCATACCCGTAACTCCAATTTCAGTCCATCATTGCAGGGTCCCTAGTTTTTTCCTTTTTCATATTTGAAATATCCTTCTCTTAAAGGGAAAGATTCAGCCTCTGTTATCCTTAATATATTTACTTATTTGTTAAATCTTACTGTGTATTTAACTTGTTTCCATTTTGTGCTCTTACAATAACTACCATTCATGTTGAGGAGAACATAGTTTGAAAACCAGTGATTTTTATGACAGTTTAACTTTGATAATTTGAAATCAGGACTTTCTTTTCCTGATTTTGCATATGTACTGTGGCACAATAATTAGGAAATATCATTTGTGTTTTTTCTTTCTTCTACTTTTACTGAGATGGTCCAGGAAAAGTTACTAATGACCGCATGGATTAATTCCTTGGTAAGCCTTCACTTTCTCTTTTTTGTTTATTTCTGCTGTCCATTAATACACTTAGAACTTAATCCATTTATCTAGATGATATGGAGTCGAGTATAATCATCTGAGGTTCTTGTATTTTCATATCAACCTGCTTAAGTATATTAGAGAAAGCATTTGAAGTAATTCTCAGATATTTTATTAATTTTATTTAAGCTGTCTAAATGAGATAAGCTAAGAGGTAAATTTATGCACAGTATCTGAAATATCATAATTTAAGACATTTTAAACATTTTAAATTGGTTATTACTGAACTCTTGTAATTCATAGTCAGCCTGGGTTACCCGCCCCCACCCCCAGTCCTCCATTCTGTATTGAAGTAGTTGGGATTTCTTGGTTGCTATTTGTTGCCAACTGTCAAGAACCATTTGGGATTTATTTATTTGACAAGTATTTATTGCTTTCCAGGCATTGTGCTAATGCTAGGCCAAAAAAATAAATGAGTAAAGAGTAAGTATCTATTTCTAAGGTAGTCAACAGAGACAACCTTGAAATACTCGTAACTAATGATAAATGAAGAAGATGCATCCAGTTTGCTGAGGGAAAAAGAAGACTCCTTATGATAGGTGATGTGTAAGCCAAGTTATGTAGGATGAGGAAACATTTGCCCTGTGGAAAGGAGGGTAGAGGAGATTACTGGCAGAGAGAAAAACATGCAAATGTATGAATGTCTTGTTCCAGGGATGGGGAGAAGTATACTGTAGAGTAGAGAATTGAGGCAAGCTTTGATATTGGAGTGGGTTGGGGCAAGATTGTGAGGAGCTTTGTGTATCAAATTATTGAATTAAATCGTGACTTTGTAGACAGTGAGGTTTGTTGAAAAAGAGGGATTCTGGAAAAGCAATGATTGGAGGGAGAAAGACCAATGTGAGAAAATTCGGGAGCTTTTACAGTGGGAATGGAAAGGAAGGTATGGATTCTAGAATAATCGGAAGACTCAAATTATCAAAATTTAATAATGAATGGATGTGAGGGGTAAAAGAGAAGGAATAATTGAGGATACCAAAGTTTCTAGCCTGAGTAAGTGGGTACGTGATGATACTGTGAATGCAAATAGGGAATTCAAGAGAAGAAATGAATTTGGATGAGGGAAAGAGATATGGAGCTGAATTTTGGATATGTTGAATTAAAGGCACCTGCCTCTAACTGAGGTAGAGATGCTATTTAGTTGTTTAGATATATGGGTCAGGAGGTGAGGAAAGAAATGAACATTAAGGATTTAATTCACAGTTACCAATAGCCAGCTAATAGCCAGATTTAAATTAAAAAAATGAGATTGTTAACCAAATGTGTATAGAGTGAAAAGAGGAGTGCCCTAAGAATTGAACCCAAAGAAAATTCAATATTTAAGAGGTAGATAGAGCAGTAGCAGCCAGGAAACTGAATAGGAGTGGTCAGTGGTAATGCAAGAGAATCAAGATATTGTGGTACCATGGAAATCCTAGGTGTAGAGAATTTTGAGAAGGAGGAAATGAATAAATGTCAAAAGCTCTGAAGATGTCTCCCTGAGTGGTGTGGCTGTCAGTTGGTCATTGTCCCACAAAGCGAAAGGTCACTGGTTCAATTCCCAGTCAGGGCACATGCCTGGATCGCAGGTTCTCTCCCTGGTTGGGGCGCAAAGGAAGGGGAACTGATCAACGTTTCTCTCCTCCCCCCCCCCCCGTTCCCTCTCTCTCTTAAAAAAAAAAAAGTGAAATCTTTAAAAAAGTTGGAAAAAAAGTTCTGAAGATGTCATGCATAATGATGACTAAAAAGACTAAAAATAGTGTCTTTGTGCATTTGGACTGCAGTTACAAATTGCCATGGACTGAGTGTCTTAACAAGAGGCATTTATTTCTCACAGTTCTAGAGTATGGGAAGTCCTAGATCAAGGCATAGGCAGATTCAGGGTCTCGTGAGAGCTCGTTTCCTGGCTCATAGATGCCCCTCTTTTCACCACATTGTCACATGGTGGAAGGTCAAGAGAGTCCTCTGGGGTTTCTGTTATAAGGGCACTGATCCCATTTCTGAGGGCTCTGTCGTCATGACCCTAATTACCTCCAGATACTATCATTTTGGTCCCACCTCCAGATGCCATCACATTGGGGGTTAGGTTTCAACATAGGAATTTTTGGGGCAAACAAACATCAGTCTATAGCAAATAGGTTCATGGACTTGATAATTAGGATAGTGACTTTAGAACATCACAGTAGTGTTGAGGCGTACAAAGCCAGTTTAACAAATACGTACCCCAGGTCATATGCTGTATAAGCCTCAGGTAGTACTATTTCATTCCTTTTTAGAAGCTCACTATGACCTGCAACCCATGGCTTGTGGAAAGTGGAAAGAGGAATCAGAGGTGACTTACAAATTCCAAACCTGTGGTATTTGTGATGCCATGACTTAAGTAAGAAGATTGAAAATGTTTTCCTTTTTAAAAAAGATTTTATTTATTTATTTTTAGAGAGAAGGGAAGGGAGGGAGAAAGAAAAGAAGAGAAACATTGGTGTGAGAAACATCATTCTCATATGCGCCCCGACTGCGGACTGAACCCGCAACCCAAGCATGTGCCCTGACCAAGAATCGAACAAGCAACCCTTCACTTTGTGGGACAGCATTCAGCCAATTGAGCCACACTGGCCAGGGCTGAAATGTTTTCCTTTTAAAATTATTTACTTGTCTTTGTGGGTTTGGAAGATAATGGGTTTTATATTATAGCCATCCAAATGAAGATGCCAAGGATGGGACAGGTAGGGACTGGACACAGAGACTTGAGAGCCATGAGAGTAGGCAGAGCTATGACACTGTGTGAGTACCCTCCAAAAATAGGAATAGAGACAGGAAAAGAGGGCCAAGGACTGAGCTTTGGGGAACACTATTGTCAATTGGATGGAAAATAAACAGTACTGAAGAAGAAGTGGTTGAAGAGCTTGGGAGAGAGACTTTTTGGTTTTCCCCAATGGCTGTTCTCCTCCATGGTGATCGAACCCCTGATTTTTGGCTACATATTTGGTCATGCAGAAGTTTCTAACCGATACTGAATGTGTGAATAAGTCCTGGCCAGTTGGATGTAAGTGGAAATGATGAACACAGTATCACATAAATATTCTAAAAGGATGAGGGTATGCCTTCTCAGCTTATCTCTTTCCTGAGACTGGCACGTTCATACAAAGAATGGAGTTTCAGCAGCCAACTTGGACCACATAGATAAGGGCCCACATCCTAGAAAGAATCTGGGTGTCTAATGACTTATGGTGGGGTTGTCATAGCTGCCCTCTGGACTTTTTTTTTTTTTTTTACATGAAAGACTAACTTTGTATGTTTACATAAAAGGTATAACCACTATAAATTAGAATTTTCTGTTTCAGAAATCCAGAGTCATAAAAAGAGAATATTCAGTGTCAGGTGTGACAGGTAGAGATCATCGAGATGTGGAGTTAATGAAGACCTTTGCGTTCCGTAAAATTTTAGAGTTGAAAATTTACTGTATCGATCATCTAATTTAATCCAATTTATGGATAAGGAACCAATACACCTTTTAATGCGTTTATCTTCCATTGTCACTTATGAGTGGTTACATAGCTGTTGAGTGGCAAATCCTGGACTTGGGGTTTCCTGACATCTGTATTCCAGTACAGAATGCTATCTTTTGAGAATTTATCAAGGATAGTCTTATTCCAGAATTTTTCCAGCTGGAATGTTGTATTGTAAACCAAGTTGCAAAACTTTAAGCAGGAGAAAGGATAGCAAGTGGAGACAGCAGATTAAGACCATTTGTTTGAGTCATCTGATATTGGGAGGTTAAGAATATCCGGTTGGAAAACTTGGAATGCTTTCTCTTCAGGATAAAAAGACTTTATTTGTTAATATCCTGAGGTCTCTGGATGATTAATACTTAATAAGACATGTCTGAATCAAATTGCAGAAATAGTGGGGTCCAAAGAGAGCTTAAAAATATATAGGACAGATTTGAACATACATAAAAACAGAAAGAAGTGTAGAAATCTATGGAATGAAAGCAATTGATGCTGGACAGGGTGGAGATTTATATGAGAAGGCAGTTCCTTAGGACTTGGGGTCTCAAGCATGTGAACACAGGATGCAAGTATCATCAGTGAGCTCTGACTCCTCACCTCTAGACTGTGAACCTTGGACAGTAAACTTGCTATTTCATTAGTCTTGGAGATATTCTATAATGGTGGACATTAAAACATATCACTGATCAGCTGTGGGGACTTTGTGGGAGGTGACAAGTCACATAGACATATTGCAGAGGCAGAAATCTACAGATAAATTTAGCTAATGGACTGGGAAGTATTGGGAAAAGATAGTGGTGATGTGTGCTAAGAAAGAGGTTTCAAGATAAGCTTTTACATTTTAAATTTTATCTAAATAATGAATTCCTAAGAAGCCTAATCTCTCAATAACTTTCTGAGCCCTGGCTCGTGTGGCTCAGTAGATTGAGCCTGTGAACTAAAAGGTCATCAGTTTGATTCCTAGTCTAAGGCATATGCATGTGTTGCAGACCAGGTCCTTGGTTGGGGGCATGCCAGAGGCAACCAGCTATGTTTCTTTCTCAAATTGATGTTTCTCTTTTTCCCTCCCTGCTCCTCTCTGTGAAAAAAACCCCATAAAATCTTTTTTAAAAATGGGTTTATGGTTGTAATACAAATAAATAATACAAAAAATTAATAAATAATACAAGAATAAACAGTTTCCTTTACTCAGAGCTATAAACCTACTTAAAAAAATAACTTTATGAGCAACAATTTTATGTCCCAGTTGTAGGTTAATTTATATACTGTAGGTTATTGTGACCAACATGATGGTCATCCTCATTGAAAGTTGTTATAAGAATGAAGCCATTGACTAAATCATTGTGTTGGTTGACTAGTATTTCTTAACTCTAAAACATTGCTATTATCAAAACTGAGATCATTAAATATGACAAAATTTACTGTACTGTTATTTAATTATTGCTGGATTTGAGTAATGATTTGGGTTATGAAATTGTTTATAAAGTAAAGGCTATTCATTTAAATTCTCATTTTCATAATTTACATTGTGAAGGAAAAGGTAACTTTTATAATAATTATTTTACTTTTTATTATTCTTATCAGTGTCCTTGTTGTAATTATACTTACCAGTGTCCTTGTAGAAATTTTCAGAAAGTAAGTTTTTTTGTTGTATCTAAGTTTTCTATTGTTTGCTGAAAAAAATGAATGAAAAATTAATTTTGCCTATGAAAATATTTCATACAACTGATGCTTAAGTTTAATATTTCATACAACTGAAGTTTAAGTTTAAATGAATTTCAAACAGGCTAGATTTTTAAAATTGTACATACAGTTCTATAAATACTGATTAATTTGGAGTGCAGAAACAAAAAGAGAACAGAAAAGAAAAAGATACTTGAGTTTTAAGGGAGTGCTAACACTGTTGTAGGGAAGTGCTAGAGAAATAATCTTCACTTTTTGAGATGTTTCTAGAACAGTACAATGTATTGTATAATAGCTACAGGTTAGCTCTTTAACACTATAGTTTCTTAGGGCTGCTGTAACATTATCACAAACTTTGTTGCTTAAAACAATAGACACTTACTCTTTTACAGTTCTGGAGGCTAGAAGTCTGAAATAAAGGTGCTGGGAGGGCACCTGAAGGCTCTACAGAAGAATCCATTCTTGCCTCTTCCAGTTTCTGGTAGCCCTAGGCTTCCTTGATTTGGGGCAGAGTAATTTTAATCTCTGCATTGCCTGCATAGGGCCTTTCTTGTCTGTGTCTGTATCTGTATCTTTTTCTTTCTCTTAGAAGACACTAATCATTGGAGTTAGGTCCCATCCTAACTCTAGGAGGATTTCATCTTGAGATCCTTAACTAATTACATTGGCAAAGACCCTATTTATAAATTAGTTCACATTCTGGGATTCTGGTGGATTTAAACTTTGGGGGGAATTATTCAACCCACTACAAATACAGTGGTCCTTGCAGTTTTTATAATGAGTTTTTAAAAAGATTTTATTTCTTTATTTTTAGAGAGAGGAAAAAAGGGGAGATGGGGGAGAGAAGCATTGCTGTGTGCAAGAAACATGGATCAGTTGCCTCTTGCATGCCCCCATTTGGGGACCTGGCCTGCAACCCAGGCATGTGCTCTGACCAGGAATTGAACTGGCAACTCTTTGGTCTTCAGATGGTATCCAGCCCACTGAGCCACACCAGTTAGGGCTATAATGCAGTTTTTATAATGTTTGTAAATGTTAGGAAATTTATCTGGACAGAACAGTGTAACTATCTGACTTAATAATTAAAAAATAGTTTTGTAATAGATTATACATTCAAAAGCCAAATATATTTTAAAGAAATCATTCTCCACAACAAAATGGAGTTAAAATGCCATTTGTTTTAAATATCATACTTGGTTGCATAATATGCTACAGAAGATTCAGAAATCTTTGGAAGATATGCGTGTATGTGTGTGTGTGTACCTTTGCACACAGTTTTTAGAAAAAGGTTTATACGTGTTCTTTGTTCTTTACTAGTGCCACCTATTTTCTCTATATCATTGTGTTAGTAAAGTCAGTAGACACTGTCTTTGGATGTGTTGCACAGTTTACATTTATTTGCTTTAAGGGCAGACTATTAGATTTGATCATCAGTTTGTCTGTTAAAAAAAAAGTTTAGTGTTTTCACATACATTATCTCAATGACTCTAGTAACACAGTGATTTACCCTGTGGGATCCATCGATGTTAAATAGTTTTCCCACTGTCATACAGATCATAAATGGAATTAAATGAGATTAAATGGAGCTTGAAATAGATTTTGTGACTTTAAATATAAATTTTTCTTTAAATATGTTCAATATAGGGACTGGGGTTAAAGAAGAGTGAGGAAGAGGAATGGGGAAGGGATTTTCAGGTGAGGGAACAGTAGTAATGGCAAAGACACTTAAGTGATGAACAGTAAGTAGATCCTCAATTTGGCTGAAATATTGGGACCAGAAGAGCACAGATAAGTAATAAATGAAGATTATATTAGAGTTTTTTTCTTCCCAGCTGTTTTCACAGGCCATAGGAAATTTTCATTTCTATTGCATTTTTTTTCTTGTCTTTCTGGACTTCATCTCTGGAGTTGAAATTCTTGATACTGCTTTGTAAAACAAAATTTAAAAACCTCTTATACAAGAAGATTCAAAAATGTTTTTGAAGGAGAACATTGGCAGTTAGGAACTTACTTTTGAAAATATTTTTCTGTTGCAAAATACAGTTGCTATTTTTTGGTATAACAGGTGAGTCTGGACTCCTAATTATAGCAAGAAACTTTTTTTCCTCTTTTTTTTTTTAATAGTATATTTTATTGATTATGCTATTACAGTTGTCCCATTTTTTTACTCCCCTTTATTCCCTTCCACCCTGCACCCCCCCTCCCACCAGTATCCTCCCCCCTCCCCCTGCCGCCTTAGCTCATGCCCATGGGTCATACATATAAGTTCTTTGGCTTCTTCATTTTCTACACTATTTTTAACCTCCCCCTGTTTATTTTATACCATCATTTATGCTTCTTATTCCCTGTACCTTTTACACCTGCCTCCTCCCACCCCCGCCCTGCCGATAACCTTCCATGTGATCTCCATTTCTGTGATTCTCTTCCTGTTGTTTGTTTAGTTTGTTTTTGTTTTTAGGTTCCATTGTTGATAGTTGTGAGTTTGTTGTCTTTTTACTGTTCATAGTTTTGATCTTTTTTTTTTCAGAAAAGTCCCTTTAGTATTTCATATAATAAGGGCTTGGTGATGATGAACTCCTTTAACTTGACCTTATCTGGAAAGCACTTTATCTGCCCTTCCATTCTAAATGATTGCTTTGCTGGACAGAGTAATCTTGGATGTAGGCTTGCTTTTTATGCCTTTGAATACTTTCCAGTCCCTTCTTGCCTGCATGGTGTCTTTTGAGAAATCAGCTGATAGTCTTATGGGAACTCCTTTGTAGGTAACTGTCTCCTTTGCTCTTGCTCCTTTTAAGATTCTTTCCTTATCTTTAGTCTTGGTGAATGTAATTATGATGTGCCTTGGTGTGTGCTTCCTTGGGTCCCACTTCTTTGGGACTCTTGGAGCTTCTTGGACTTCTTGGAAGTCTGTTTCCTTTGTCAGATTGGGGAAGTTCGCCTTCATTATTTTTTCAGATAAGTTTTCAATTTCTTGCTTTTCTTCTTCTGGCACCCTTATGATTCAGATGTTGAAACATTTAAAGTTGTCCCGGAGGCTCCTAAGCCTCTCCTCATTTTTTTGAATTCTTGTTTCTTCATTGTTCTGGTTGAATGTTTATTTCTTCCTTCTGCTCCAGATCATTGATTGAGTCCTAGTTTCCTTCCCTTTATTGTTGGTTCCTGGTGTATTTTTCTTTATTTCACTTTGCATAATCTTCACCTTTTCCTCTATTTTGTGACCATACCCAACAATTTCTGTGAGCATCCTGATGACCAGTGTTTTGAACTCTGCATCTGATAGGTTGGCTATCTCTTCATTGCTTAGTTACATTTTTTTCTTCAGTTTTGATCTGTTCTTTCATTTGGGCGCTATTTCTTTCAGTGTTCCTGTTATGTTGTCAGGGGCGGAGCCTTAGCTATTCATCAGGGCAGGGCAACCCATGTAGTGCTGTGTTGTGGCCATGTATGTGGGAGAGGGGTCAGAGAGGGAACAATGCCTCTTGCTCAGCTTTCCACCGGCTTTAAGTCATTTCCCCCTCCTACCCAGAAGTAAATTAGGCCCTTCTGGTGCTGATTTTCCAATGGGTGGGTTCATTTATGTTCTAGGACCCTATGGATCTCTCCAACAAACTCTTCCGTGAGGCTGGGAGTTTCTCCTGCTGCTACAACCCCCACAGGTTTTGACAGCCAGAGGTTCTGAGGCTTCCCCCCACCCCCGCCGGAATCCTGGGTTGCACAGTCTGTCTTGCTCCCCACCTGTCCCTCCCAGTTTATCTGCATGCAGCTGTGGGGCCACCTGGTCTTCCAGCTGCTGCCTTCCTGTGCGTCCTCTCTGCCCCGGCTGCCCATCTCTGCCCCTCCTACCAATCTGGATGAATGTTTCTTCCTTAACTCCTTGGTTGTCAGACTTCTATACAGTTTGATTTTCTGGTAGTTCTGGTAGTATTTTTTTTTAAGTTTGTTGTCCTCGTTTTGGTTGTGCAGGAGGCAAAACGTATCTATCTATGCCTCCATCTTGGTCAGAAGTCCTACATTTGAATTCTGAAATTTTTCCCCCTTAAATTAGCAAGGTCTTGTAGAAAGTAACAGTTAAACTATATCAAGTGATCACTGTTAAAAAAACATTAGCTATAATGATTAAGGAGCTTCTTTTCAAGCTTCTTAAATTTAATGCTTTATTTGATTTTAACTATGACCAAAACTTAGGAGTAAAATGTGTGTAGGACATTCATTAAATGATCATAAACAAACAAAGAAATGAAAAGCATGTTGTAATTAGTAGTGATTATGAATACCATATAAATTCAGAGGCAGCAATGAAACAACACATTCTTTTCTACACTCTTAATGGTTGCTCAAAAAAGTCACTTAGTGGACCTTCACAGGTACATATAATTTCATTTATGTTAAAATATTATTTTGGAGCACTGAATTATTAAGTGTTATGTATTCTATGAAGGAATTTTTGTTTTATCCCTTCTAGTGTATTGGTATTTTGCTTTGTATAAGATTCTGTTGCAGTCTTGGAACTGAGGAGGATTGGGAAATGTATTTTCTAAATGAAGACTGTTAAGCCATAGAATAAAAGTTAATGAAAAGTCACTTAAATAAATGTAATTTTAGTTTTGTAAGGTGTATATTTTGCTGTAGAAACTAAGAACATGAAATTAAAACTTTGTTTTTTAAAATTAAAGATTTGATTTATTTTTAGAGAGAGGGAAAGGGAAGGAGAAAGAGAGGGAGAGGAAACATCAATGTATAAGAGAAACATTGATTATTGCCTCTCACACACTTCCCAACCCAGGACCGACTGCAACCCAGGTGTGTGCCCTGAACGGGAATTGAACCAGTAACCTTTCGCTTTGCGGGATAATGCCCAACCAACTGAGCCATACCAGTCAGGGCTAGAACAATATTTAATACATTCTGCAAATAATTTAAAATATTTTAGTTTTACATTATGTAAGCTGGATATCATAGGGAGATGGGTATCATACCCACCAAGTTATCCTGACAGAGAATTAGGCTCTTAAGGAGTAAAATACCTTTTTTGGTCATGGAATCTAGGATATTGCCACTAAATTCTTTTAAAGCAATGTGGTGCTTTCACAACTACAAGCACAAATGGGGCAGTACTTTGGGAAAAGTGCTTGTTTTCATAGGAAGCAGGTTAATTGCCTTTGATTTCAGACTAGTAGTCTGGTTTTCTTACATCTTGAGTTTACCTACTTATAGACCTACTTTCTGACTGATCTTTGTTGCTTGGCTCTTGAACTCTTCTGTCCAGGTGATTAGAAACTTTGATCATCTATGTCTCTACCCAGTTTTGACTTATCCTGCCATGGTTCTGGTGTATCAGTGTATTCCTACTTTGATGGACCCGTCTATTGCTAAGTTGTTTTATATTTTACTTACTATAGTAATAATAGATACTTGTTATAAAAATTTCAAACATTATAGAAAGCTGCTGACTCTTGACTGTTGTGCCTATCTTTTCAGACCTTGTCACATTTAATTTGGTTGTAGCTCCTTGTATAGGAGCTTTCTAGGTGTCTTAGTAAGATGAAACCCTAGTCTTCCAGGGTTGACAGTAGAAGGAAAGCCACCCTTCAGGAGGGTTGGTTTGACTTCACAGTTCCAATTCTTCTATTTCTCTAGTGTTCTCATGGAATGCCACTTTTTTTCCCTTTCTTTTTAAAGGGCTGGTGAGCGCCTTGCGGGCCTTGAACCACCCTCGCAAGTAAGGGTGGTTACCTAAGCATGGGCTTATTTGAAGTAACCGCTGAGCTAAAGGCAGCCCGGAATGTCACTTTTTAACATTCTGGCCCAAATAACTACCTCCCCACCCAATCATTTCCCTTTTATTTGCTGACACACAGCTGAAAACAGGTGGAAACATTGAAACAAGACTTTTCTAAGACAAAAGGGTAATGAGGCCAGAGAGTGACTTCTTAGTCATCACCTGGTGTGCAAGTTATAGTTTACTCTTTTTCTGCCTGTGGTCTCTTAAAGAGATACTGTCCTATTTAGTGTCTGGCCTGCTGTTGTATGAGGGAGATTATCTTTCCTTTCATTGTGTCTCCTTAAGTCTGAGCCTTAGATGGGGGCCAGACAGTCCATTCCTGTCAGATCTACCTAAGGTCCACTTTACTGGTTCTAGTTTCCTGTCTAAGGATCAGTCTTTTCTGGGTAATGATACCAGGACTGTGCTTCAGGAAATAATTCCATTCCTTACCTATAGGACTTAACTACAGTACCAACTGATCTGCTGTATTAGAATTCAACACAAGAAAAGGAGATACACATACAAAAGCGTGGGAAGGGGATACCTTTGTATTTGTACCTGTTTCCCACCCATGGTCCAAACATTGACAGAACTTTGATGTTTCCTAGAAATATGGTCATAGTGTTCAAGTACATATCAAAGCACAGCTAAACAAACATTGTGTTTTTTTATAACTTTTAAAATTTCTATAGAGCTGTGTATTACTATTTATATTTAATTGATGCTCTGTAATCTTTCCTGTTTGATTTTAATCTGAACAAATAATGATACCATTTTTATTATTCAGTAGGCATGAATATTAGTTGAAGCAGTTAAAAAAAAGTTTGAGCCTCAAAATTGATTTAATTTGTACAGTTAAATTGAAGGAGTGATTTCTGAAAGCTATCTATTCTACTGTTTTCTTTTTATTCCCTTGTAAAATGGATCTGATTTTTCCTATTAATGATTAATAATTAGTTACCAATGCATCTTTTTTAAAAGCCAAAACAGCATCACTGGTCTTTTCTCTTGTGAGCATGTTACATAGAGGCTCACTCAGGATTGTTTATTTTTAATGGATAATTTTAAAGAAGTAGTATGGTGAAATCACCATATTGCCAAGAGTTATTTGTATTGTACTTGTGTGTCATGAAGTTTGAGGCTATTGAAAAAACGTTGAAAGACTTGAGGAAGTTTGTGAGTAGTTAATAATTGGCAAACAAGTAAGCCTCAACTATAGTGAAGTACTTGCCATTCTCCTAAGCAGGGGTGGCCAACCTTTTGGCTTCTCTGCACCACACTGGAAGAAGAGTTGTTTTGGGCCACACATTAAATACAGAAACACTAACGAAAACTGATGAGCAAAAAAAAGTTTTAAGTAAATTCACAATTTTGTGTTGGACAGCATTCATAGCCATCCTGGGTGGCACTCGGCATGCAGGCTGTGGGTTGGATACCTAAGGAATCAAGATTGTTCTCAGTTTTGCAGTTGCTACTCCTTTGTTGTTATCTGTCTTTTTGATTATAGCCGTCTTAGTGGGTGTGAAGTGGTGTACTGCTGACATTTTAACGGATAACTTTCCAGAGACTGTTGTGTGCATCCATATGCATCTGTAGGTGTTGTTTTTATTTAACTTCCTACAAAACAAGTTCACAGTTTTTGTTTATGCAGTCTGTGTTTTTAAAACTCAACTATAGTATTGATAGTTTTTCATACTCTAAATATATATTATAGAATTCATTTTTATCAGCTACAAAGTGTTTCACTTTAACCTAATTTAATGTACATATAATTTTACCAAATAATTTTTTGCAATTAGTCATTTTGATTATTTTTACATTTTTGCTGTTATAAGTAGTACTGTGATGAATCCTCCTAGTTAGTTTCCATTTTTAATTTCTTGGAGCAAGTAGATATAGAGAGGCAGTAAGTAAATTTAGTATATAAAAGCATGGGTTGGAGCCAGATGATCTGGGCTTGATCCCTGGGTTTATCTTTTAGTGGTTCTGGCCTTAGACAAGTTAGGTAATTTTTCTGTATCTGAGTTTTCTGTACCTATAAAATGGGATAATAATAAATACAATATCTACCTCATAGACATTGATTTTAAAGATTAAATGAGTTTATTTTTGTAAATTATTTAAATAGTGTTTGGCATACAATAATACTGTAATTCTTAGTAATGGAAGTGCTGTGTCAAAGAATATGCACATTTAAATGAACATATATTGGTTTTCTGTCTACCCTTCCTTCCTTTGGGAAGCATGCCTTTAAAAATTTTATTTATTAATTATAGTTTACTTTGAATATGATTGTGTTAGTTTCAAGTGTACAGCATAGTGTTCCCCCTGATATTACAAGTACCCACCTGATACCATACATAGTTATTACAATATCATTGACTATATTTCCTATGCTGTACTTTATAGCCCTCTGACTATTTTGTAACTACCAATTTGTTGTTTTTAATCCCTTCACCCTTTTCACCAAGTCCCCCAACCCTCCCTCCCCTTTGGCAACCATCAGTCTGTTCTCTGTGTCTATGAGTCTGTTTCTATTTTGTTTGTTTATTTTGCTCTTTAGATTTCACATATAAATGAAATCATAAGTGAAATCAAACATGGTATTTGTCTTTGTCTGATTTATTTTGTTTAGCATAATATCCTCTAGGTCCATCCATTTTGTCACAAATGGTAAGATTTCTTTCTTTCTTTCTTTCTTTTTTAATGGCCCACTAATAGGAGAAGCAAGTCTCCTATTTGCTGTGGTCCCAAGAAAAGCATCGTTTAGTTACTTCCTCACCATACCTTAAGCTGGGCCAATTAGAGCCATTTCTAGGTCTTTTCTTTTGGAAGGAACAAGAAAGCCTCTCTTTTTCTACAGGGATGTCTCAGGTAGGACACTATAACTAAGTGGGGGCTGCCAATGTGTATTTTTCTTACTGTGTTTTGTGATTATGTCTGAATATTGAACAGAAGCTAAGAAAGCCAAAAAATGAATAGAGACACAGAGCTTTGGAAATATCAGTTAACAACTTCTTTTTTTTTTTCAATCCTCACCTGAGGACATATTTTTTTCATTGCTTTGAGAGAGAGAGGAGTGGAGGGAAAGAGAGAGAGAAACATTGCTGTGAGAGAGAAGCCTGGACGGATTGCCTTCTTCTATGTTGCCGGACTGGGGATTATGGGTATGTGCGCTGAGTGGGAATTGAGCCTGCGACCTTTTGGTCTATGGGACGATTCTCCAACCAATTGAGCCGCACCAACCAGGGTATCATTTAACTTTTTATTCCAGCCATTCCTGAAAGGCAAAAGAACATTTTTAAGAATAGTTTTGAGGTGTATTGCTCAATTGCCTTCCAGAAAGATTGTGTCAATTTATATTCCCATTTCTTTTGGGGGGATTTTAATTAGGAAAAAAAAAATACCTAAAAGTTATTGCTTAAGCCACAACACTGGAAACTGCATAGTTTCACAAAGGTGAGAATGCTAAGGGAATATATCAGGGAGATCAGGCCATATACTTAATTATAGTCATGTCTCTGAAATATTACAAATTACCACTTGTCTTTGGCCTTTATGACATCCTAAGACTACTTAAAACCAGGAATCTGAGTTCTGAAAATTCCAAGATCTTCCATTCTGTAGTTGTCTGATCTATCAAGGCTGAAAGAGTCCCCTGAGGACATGGTCTAAATAAACCCCAGTATTCTATGAGTAGAGAAATCTTTGAAATTGAAAAAAAGTCCTTTCAGCAGAGATAATTCTATTATTTTAACAGACTACTTTACCTAATAGGAGATGAATAATTATTTACTGAGTATTTATTGAGTAGTTAGATTTGTAAGGCTTTTTAGTGATTTCCTTAATAGACTGAGTTAGGAGAAAGATTTATATCGTCCTTTAAAAGGCCTATTTCCCACCGGTGAGACCAGTCTACATGATTTCCTTTTTTTCCTTGACTCACTGTAGCTGTTTGTACTTTATTAATTTACAAGGTCAGTTAGCATGATGATTTGAAGAAAACAATTAACTTGTTTGGGAACTTGACATCTAAAGATATTTTCTCCTTCAAGCAAATATTCTATTGTTGTAGTTTATTTAAAATGTAAGATTTAAAAATTTGAAATGGAAGATTCTTGTTTCAAGAAAATAGCTAGTTTTTGGTCAAGTTTTTAAGTGAAAAAAATCTGTAGTTAATGACATCTGCTTGTAGGTAAAAATATGTCTTTTGTTATTTGCAACTTAAACTAAGTCTGGTTACATTGAGGCAGAGAAAACAAGTGTAAGGACAAACTCAGAAAATTATAGTATGAAAATTAATTTGCAATGGAAAATAGCAGTTGGGACTGGGGTGAATTTTACAAATGCTTTATATAATTGTCCCACGCGGTTGTATGGAATTTGAAAAGAATGTTACTTGTTTTTCTTTTGAGACATGTTCTACCAAATAATTTCAACCCATGTAAACCACAGTTTACACAGGATTAGATTAATAAAACTCATTTTTTTCAGAGGAAATAAGTGAGAGGGAAAAATAACAGTAAGGATTCATTTAGGGTAGTGAAAAGCTGAAGGTTTTTGAAAATACAAGTTAACTGTATTACTAAACGACTGTTTTACCCTCCTCCCTCCCCCAAATTCCCTTTCAGTACTATTGTTCAGATTGTGTGTTTGAGGAATGTGGTTGTAGAAGAATGAAGGATATTTGAAAACACTATAGCATTTGATAAAGTTATCATAATATGTTTCAGGGGATTTTATGATAATAATCTCTGGTCTTTTAATTGTATAAAAGATGGAATGCATAATTTCTATTAATGGCTGCCATTTATCAATACTATGTGCAAGGCTTTATTAAATTGCATTAATTTCTCACAACAAATACAGAAGGTAGGTTAAGTTACTGAGATTTGGAGACATTAAGTAATTTGTTCAAGGCTACATAGCTGGAACTAGTGGTATCAGTATCTGAATACTGAGATTTTTTTAGTCTAAGGCTCATGTTTTTATGCTGTGCACAAATTCTCTGTTGAAACTGGGGGATCCTCAGATATGTGTATTATTTATTTGTTTATTTGAGAAATGTTTATTGACTATTATGTGCCAGGCATGAAGCTACAACTAAAACCAAGCCAGATACCAAATGCTCTTTTACAGGTTAGACCAGCGATTTTCAACCTGTGTGCTGCGCATGACACACTGGTGTGCCACAAGAATTTTTAAAACATGGAATGCCTAAAGTAGTCAGGGGCACTGACCTCTTTTCCCTTAGATGAGCAAATAAAAGAATGACAATGGCTAACACAATATCTGTTTGGTGTGAATGAATCAAAATGATACCTATTTTTTGGATCAAATTTGGCAAATATATTTTTTTGCATGCTGCAGAATTTTAGTAATTCTTACTGATAAAAGTAGAGTATTTGGGGAAAAGCTGGACTCCTCTGTTTTAAAGAAAGGTTTGCAGCCTTTCATAAGTGGAGTGCCAGATGGCTTCCTTTCAACAATTTAGCCAAGTGTCCGTTGAGTGATTGGGGAGGGGGAGAGGGATATTGGCTTTGTTCTTAAGGAAATTACCAAATTTTGCCAGGCTTGATCAATCTCACTAGCAAAGAAAGAGAAAATCTTTCTTTTAAAAGGTTCACATCCATGTCAGTATGAAACCTACGAAATCTGTAATGATTGGGTGGCTTTGGAAAGTTATAAAACATCAAGAAGACACTGGCAAGGGTATGTATGAGGGACTAAGAGGCAGAACTGCCTGCAGAAAAAAAAATTCACCTAAATATTTCATAAAAATTAAAAATTCAACATGTTTAAGTAAACATGTCTGGTTCTTCCGAACCTCTTCCTCTTGATCAGTCACCCAGGTCAGGAACTTGCCACACTTTTCCCTTTCTTCCTCATTTTCACTTCAAAGTGTTTTTTTTCTTTCTAAGTTTTTCTCACATTCCTCTTTTTCTGTCTGTTCCCATGGTCAGTGCCATAGTTCAGGTCCTTTTCAGTCCTTACTTTGATTATTATAAAGAGCACTCTGTTAGGACAGAGAGGTTTGGCTACCTGTAGTAGAGACCTAACAAATATCTTAAACAATATGGAAATTTATTTCTCTCTCACATAAAGGTCTGGATTTAGACAGTTTTGTATTTGTATAACCATCTGAACCCAGGCTGCTTCCAGCTTTATACTTAACATCCTAGCTCTGTCACATATATGTTCCAAGTAGGAAGATGGAGGAAGTGGGGAGGAAGGGATAGCTCCTTTTCATTAAAGGTCCACATTTTCTTTGACTGAAAGTCAGCTAAAGAGAATATTGGGAAATGTGGTCTATATCCCTAGTAAAGTGGGACTTCTATTATCACCGCCATCACCACCATCGTTATTGTAGCTATTAGGAGACAGCCTGCAGTCTGCCGTAGGAACCTTCTTATTTCTCTCCTTTCAGTCGAATTCTTCTCCAGCTAGTTCCGTACCGCTACCAAGGTAATTTCTTCAATAAAATGATCATGTCGCTTTGCATTTAATTTTTCAGTAATACTCTGAAAGATTCATACTGGCTTCAAATGCATACCCACTTACCTAAAGGTAACTAAACAGTGGCAGTGGCAGAGGAAATCTGCATTACCTTTGTCATGCAGTCATGGTGTCCTGAAGACGGGGATACTCTTCTTCCCTACCATAGTGATGATGTCTCCTAGTCCTTTACAGCCTCAGTGCTCCATCCTTGGATGAGAGGTCTCTAATTGCCCAAGTAGTGTCCTCTCCTGCTTTGTACTTTGTAGTGGGTATCTGCATGTGGTAGTATACTTGATTGGTCAAAAAAGAGCATGAATTCTTGAGTCAGACAACCTGACTTTCTTTTGAATTTCTGCGTAACCACCTACTGGAGTGTGACTGTGGACAAATCACTTAACTATTGAGCTTAGTTTATCCTCTGTAAACCTGGAATAATAGTAATAATAGTCCTTGCTTCATAAGATTGCTAGGAAGATTAAAGGAGCTCATAAGCAGGGTCTTGTGCATAGCAGAAAAAAACCTTAAAAAGTGGCAGCTATTATTTTTACTTATGTGTATATATGCTCTTCACACTTATATAAAATATTCAGTATTTAGGCATGTTTTACAAAATTTCAGCTGGATATGGTTTTTATGTAGTTCCCTGGATGTTTTCATATTATTTGACTGGCGATAGAACTATTTTAACATGTTAAAAAAAATAGAGGGATAGATGCCTGTGTTGATTATTTTGATGACTTTTATACTTTACTGTGAGCTCTTTTAAGAGAGGGACTGCATCCTACTCTTTTTTATATTCCTGGTGCTTAGTAAAATACCTGGCACATAAAAGACCCTTATAAATATGTGTGAAATTAATACTGAGTTATCAGTTTACTTAGGTGAGTTGCCAGCCACATGCCATCTTCTCCTGCTCCTATTCTCTCTGTAGACAGGCACCTTCCTATATCATCTTACTTAAAAAGAGAATTTTTAGTATACATAGGTGAAGACTTCATTATAATCACTAAATCACTTTCAGCATTTTTCTAATGAGAAACTAAGTTTAATTTCTCTCATGTCTTTTAATTATTAGGGTTAGAGAAAAGGAGACTGAGTCACTGTAGAAATTACTGATGGTAGTAGTGGGAAGATTATGGTTGCTGGCCATTCTCTCCCCATATACGGATTATATAAGGATTAATATAATATAAGGGTTACTCTGGAAGCATGATGAGAAGACTATGGTAGTAGAGCCATCTTGGAATTTGACTATGTTAAGCTTTAAGGGCTCCAAATTGCCTGCTATCACCAAATGTCTCTTTATAGGCTTTACCTAAGATGGAAGTACATTCATGTAACATTGGAAATTATCTTGTAGTTCTTATTATTTTTTATATTAGTTTCATAAATCATGGATTTTTTAAAAAATAGTTACCAGATCATTATTGTTTTAATATCTGTTTGGACAACTTTTCTCACGTAGTGCTGGCATTATATAATTTTTGAATATAAAATACTTTTTTGCTTTTTATTTTATTTTTTAAATAAAAAATTCAGTTACAGTTGAAATTCAATATTATATTAGTTTCAGGTATACAGCATAGTGGGTAGACATTTATATAAGTTATGAAGAGATCCCCTTGATAAGTCTAATTCTGACCTGACACCATATATAGTTACTACAGTATTATTGGCTATATACCCTATGCTGTACTTTACATCCCCATGACTATTTTGTAACAGCCAGTTTGTACTTTTTAATCCCTTCACCTTCTCCACCCAGCTCCAATCCCCCTCTCATTTGGTAACTATCAGTTTGTTCTCTGTATCAATGAGTTTGTTTCTATTTTGTTTATTTTGTTTTTTAGATTCCATATATAAGTGAAATCATATGGTATTTGACTTTCTCTGACTTATTTCACATAGCATAATACCTGTAGTTCCATACATGTTGTTACAGATGGTAAGATTCCATTCTTTTTATGGCCGAGTAATATTCCATTGTATATTTGCACCACCTGTTCTTTATCCATTCATCCATTGATGGACACATTGGTTGCTCCCATAGTTTGGTTATTGTACATAATGCTGCAGTGAACATAGGGGGTGCATACATCTTTTTAAACTTGTGTTTTAAATTTCTTCATATAATACCAAGAATCGGGATTGCTGGGTCACATGGTAGTTCTATTTTTAATTTTTAGGGAATCTCTATACTGTTTTCCATAGCGGCTGCACCGGTTTGCAGTTCCACAATCAGTGCACAAGGGTTCCCTTTCCCCACACCCTTGCCAACACTTGTTTGTTTTATTGATGATAGCCATTCTGACAGGTGTGAAGTGATATCTCATTGTGGTTTTAATTTGTATTTCTCTGATGATTATTTATGTTCAGCATCTTTCATATGCCTCTTGGCCACCTATATGTCCTCTTTGGAGAAATGTCTGTTCAGATCCTCTGTCCGTTTTTAAATTGGATTTTTTGTCTTTTTGATGTTAAGTTTGTTTGTGTTCCTTATACATTTTGGGTATTAACCCCTTACAGGATGTATCATTAGCAAATACCTTCTCTCATTCATTAGGTTGTTTTTTCATTTTGTTGATGGTTTCTTCCTCTGTGCAAAAACTTTTTAGTTTGATGCAGTCCCATTTTTTAAATTTTTTGTTTTGTTTCCCTTGCCCAAGGAAACATATCCAAAATTACATTACTAAGAACAATGCCAGAGTTTACTTCCTATGTTTTTCTTCTGGGAGTTTTATGGTTTGGGGTCTTACATTTAAGTCTTTAATCAGTTTTGAGCTTATTCTTGTATATGGTATAAGAAAGTGTCTGGTTTCATTTATCTGTCCGGTTTTCCTAATGCCATTTATTGAAGAGAGTGTCTCTACCCCATTGCATATTCTTGCTGCCTTTGTCATAGATTAATTGACCATATTGGTGTGGGTTTATTTCTGGCCTGTCTTACTCTGTTTTATTGATCTCTGTGTTTATTTTTATGCCAGTACCATGCTGTTTTGATTACCATAGACTTATAGTATAGTTTGATATCAGGTGGCATGATATCTCCAATTTTGTTCTTTTTTCTCAAGATTGCTGTGGCTATTCAAGGTCTTATGTGGTTCCATGTAAATTTTTGGATTATTTGTTCTAGTTCTATGAAAACCATCATTGGTATTTTGATAGGGATTTCATTGAATCTAGAGATTTCTTTGGGTAGTTATGTACATTTTAATTATGTTAATTCTTCCTATTCATGAAAACAGTATATGCTTCCATTTATTTGTATCTTCGTCAGTTTCTTTCTTCATTGTCTTATAATTTTCTGAGTAGATGTCTTTTACATCCTTAGTTAAATTTATTCCTAGGTATTTTTTTAATGCAGTTGTAAATGGGATTGTTTTCTTAATTTTCCTTTCTGATTGTTATTGATGTATAATGCAATCAATTTTGAATATTACTTTTGTATCCCATTACTATACTGAATTCACTTATTAGTTCTAACAGTTTTTTAGTGAAATCTTTAGGGCTCTCTCTATATGCAGCATCGTGTCATCTGCAGATGACTGTTTTACTTCTTTCTTTCCAATTTGAATGCCTTTTATTTCTTCTTCTAGTCTGAAGATAACAAGGGTTATATCATAACTCTTGTTGGATTGATCCCTTTGTCATTGTGTAGTGTCCTTTTTATTTTGTTATTGCCTTCATTTTAAAGTTTATTTTGCCTGATACAAGGATTGATATCCAAGCTTTTTTTCATATTTATTTGCATGAAATATTTTTTCCATCTCTTCATTTTCAGTCTGTGTGTGTCTTTTCACCTGACATGGGTCTCTTACAGACAGCATATGTATAGGTATTGTTTTCTTATCCATTCTACCACATTCTGTCTTTAGATCAGAGGATTTGATTCACCTACTTTTAAGTAATTTTTAATAGGTGCATAGTTATTGCCATTTTAGTGTTCATATTTTTGATTTCTCCTTTTCCTTCTCTTCTTCTTTCCCTTTAACTTTTTTTTTTTTTCTTGTAATACTGTTTTGGTGGTGATGAACTCCTTTGCTTTTTCTGGTTTGGGAAGCTCTTTACATCATAAATTATAGCCTTGCTGCGTAGAATAATCTTGGTTGTAAGTCTTTGCTTTTCATTACTTTGAATATTTCATGCTGATTCCTTCTGGCATGCAAAGTTTCTTTTAAGAAATCACATGACAATCTTATGAGAGCTTCCTTATACATACCTCCTTTTCTCTTGCTGCTTTTAAGATTCTCTTTTTGTATTTAACCTTTGGCATTTTAATTCTGTGTCTTGGTCTGAGTCTTGGATACATCGATTGAAACTCTGTGTGCTTCCTGCACTTGTATGTCTATTTCCTTTGCCAGGTTAGGGAAATTTTCAGTCAGTTTCCTCAGATAGGTTTTCAATCCCTTGCTTTCTCTCTTCTCCTTCTGGTAACCTTATGATGCAAATGTTGTTATGCTTGATGTTGTCCCAGGGGCCCCTTAATTTCTTATTCTTATTTTTAAAAATTCTTTTTTCTTTTTACTGTTTTTTTTCTTTCGTTTTTTAGATGTATAACTTTAAGTATTCCCTCACTTTATCTATAAGGACTTTAAAATATTCTGATGTGTTCCAGAGATTTTCATTTTAGCCAGTACAAATTTTCCATTCAATATGGCATATTCTTTGTATGTAGTAAATGTAGTTAAATATTCTTAGTGTGGTCTAGAGTGTATGTTCTTAAGCACAGTTTAGAGGTTTTGTACAAACTCTTTACTTTAAATGAGGAATCTAAAGCCTGTATGTTTAGGTGCTTATTCTAGTTTACACATCAGATTAGTAGTAAAGGTCTCCTGCTTTTTTTTTTTTAATTTAAAAAGAATTTTTGCCTGAGGTTACATTTATTGATTGGGAGAGAGAGAGAGAGAGAGAGGAAGGGAGAGAGAAAAAAACATCAATGTTACTAACATTGATCAGTTGCCTCACATAGGCACCCTGACTGGGGATTGAACCCACAACCTAGATAGGTGCCTTGACTGGGAATTGAACTCACGGTGCTCCAGCCAACCAAGTCATACTGGCCAAAGCAAGATCTCCTGCTTATTTAAAGTATGTAGTTTAGTTCAGTAGTAGTTATTGCATTTCTTTTGATATTAGTAATTAACATATCTGTTGTTTAAATTAACCATAGTTATTAATATTTTACATAGTATTTTACTGAATACAGTAATCATTCTGTTGGTCGTTCATACGTGGTCTGAGAGAAAACCCTTCTAAAAAAGAAAGTAAAATATAGTTTCTTCCTGAGTATGTCTCGACAATCCAGATAAATTATTAAAAGAGCAAAACAACTTGTTTTAGTATTTGCTATATCTGATATCTCTAGCTTCATAGTTTTCCTTTTGGGGATAAAAAATATAGAATTATTAAAATTCGTATAATATCAGAATGATATATGTGCTTATTTTACTTTTGTATTTACATAAGCATGGAGTTCTTATGCTGATATTTTTTTATGTAAATAAGGATAACAGTGGATATTTTGCCTAGCCAGGCACCACTGGGTGCAGCTGCATTGCCCATGCAAGTGAAAACTTGTTCACCACCATTTCCTGAGAGATTTTTTTTTTTAATTAATTGAAGCCTAGTAAAACATACTTGATTCTTTAACTTTAATTGAAATCTTAGAATCACATCTTGTGCAGGGTGAAGATGGAGGCCTAGGTAGACACACTTTGCTTCCTTGCACAATCACAAAAAGAATTACAACTAAATCTCAAAATAAATAACACCTAGAACTGTCAGAAACTAGAACTGTATGGAAGTCTGACTACCAGGGATTTAAAGAAGCCACATTCATTCAGATGTGTAGGAGCGGTGGAGACATGGAGATATGGTAGAGAGGCAGGTCGACGTGGTATGGTGCAGAGACATGGAGGCAGTGGTGGAATGAGCACATGTGGTCCACATTCATGTGTGGTGGATAAAAATTGGGAGGGATACCTTGGGAGCGAGCAATTTCAGCCTCAGGCCAGACTGCACAGCCCAGGTCTCCAGTGCTGGGAAGATAAATTTCCATAACTTTTGACTGTAAAAACCAGTGGGGCTTGGGGCTGCCAAAGAAACTGCTGAATTTTCAGGAAACTTGGCTTAAAGGGGCTGCAAAGTCTTAAAACGTTTGCAAGCCCACCCACTCTGGGATTCAGCACTAGGGGAACAGCTGAAGGGAGTTAGTTGCATACGAGGAGGGGGTGAAATGACTGGAAATGGGGCATGTGCTGGGCAGACCTCCAGAATTCTGGCACTGGCACAGTTCCCTCTCTGAGCCTTCCCCCAACACAGAGCCACAAAGTGGTGAAGCAGGTTGCCCCACCCTGGCAATCACCTAAGGCTCCACCTGGCATGATTTACAGGTGCCTTTTCTATAATAGGTCATGCTACTAAGACAGGGAGTTAAAGCAGCTCTACCTAATATACAGAAGCAAACACAGGGAGGCTGCTAAATTGAAGGGACAAAGAAATATGACCCAAATGAAAGAATAGAACAAAACCACCCCAAAACTAAATGAAATGGAGATGGCCAACCTATCAGATGCAGAGTTCAAAACACTGGTGATCAGGATACTCAAGGAATTCACTGAGTACAGCAACATCGTAAAGGAAGAAATAAAGGTTACAATAAGTGAAATAAAGAAAATCTACAGGGAACCAGCAGTGAAGGGAAGGAAGCTGGGATTCAAATCAATGATTTGGAACATAAGGAAGAAATAAACATTCGACCAGAACAGAAAAGAAAAACAAGAATTTAAAAAAAAACAAGCCAAGGATAATATAAGAAGACTCTGGGACATCTCCAAACATGCCAACATCCAAATCGTAGGGATGCCAGAAGGAGAAGAGGAAGAGCAAGAAATTGAAAACTTATTTGAAAAAATAATGTAAGAAGACTTCCCTAATTTGGCAAAGGAAATAGACATACAAATCCAGGAAGCACAGAGAGTCCCAAACAAGTTGGACCTAAAGAGGGCCACACTAAGACACATCACAATTAAAATGCTAAAGATTAAAGATAAAGAGAGAATCCTAAAAGCAGCAAGAGAAAAGCAGTCAGTTAGTTACAGAGGGATTTCTCAAAAGACTTTGCAGGATAGAAGGGTTTGGCAAGAAATAGCCAGTCATGAAAAGCAGGGACCTGTAGCCCAGATTGCTCTACCCAGCAAAGCTATAATTTAGAATCAAAGGGCAGATAACAAGTTTCACAGACAAAAAAATCTAAAGGAGTTCATCAACACCAAACCATTATCATATGAAATGTTAAAGGGACTTATTTAAGAAGAAAAAGGAGATCAAAACTATGAACAATAAAATGGTAATAAATACATATCTATCAGCAATTGAATTAAAAAACCCCAAAACCAAACTAAGCAAACAAGAAGAACCGAGACAGAATCACAGATATGGAAAGTGTTTTGATGGTTACCAGATGGGAAGGAGGTGTGGGGGAATGGGTGAGGAGGTGAGGGGATTAAGTAGAAATTGGTAGTCACAGAATGGCCATGGAGATACACAGTATAGGAAATGGAGCAGCCAAATAACTTATATGCATGACCCATGGACATGAACAATGGTGTGGGGACTGCCTGAGGGAGCATGGGGGAGCTGTGTGCAGGGGACAATGGGGAAAAATTGGGCCAACTGTAATAGCATAATCAATAAAATAAAATTTATAAAGAAAAATAATAATGTGCATTTAAAATTTTATTAACAGATTGTGGTAGTGGGTAAGAAGAAATTAGTAAAATAAATTGTGAGATCTAAAAATTTGGGTATAGCCCTGTCTAGTGTGTCTCAGTTGGTTGAGCATCATTCTACAAATTGAAAAGTTGCCTGTTCAGTTCTTAGTCAGGACATGTGCCTGATTTGCAGGTTTGGTCCCCAGTAACTAGGCGTGCAGGAGGCAACTGAGGGATGTGTCTCACACCCGTGTTTCTCTCCCTGTCTTTCTCCTTCCCTTTCTCTCTCTCTAGAATCAACAAAAGGAAAAAAAAATAATTTAAAAGTTTTGGTATGATTTCTAAAGTTGATCTAATTTCTTTGCTATCCAACAGGAGAACCCAAGCCCTCTGAATCAGGGGAGAATAATATAGATAAATAATTATTAAAACAACTATGTATTCTTCATAGGAAGTAAATAACTATTTGAATGTATTTAGTGAACTGAATATGATCCAGGCATTAGTAGAGTTAAAAATACAGTTAGTAAATGGTAATATCACTTGTTTTTGGATTTGAAATTTTTTGTTATTAAAAGGCTTTAATAGAACCACTATGTATTCATTTCCTTTGTATTTCTTGTTATTATAATAGGTCTGCATGTTGATTCCAGATATAATCCTAGAATGAAAGAAATTATTATTTTATAAAATAAGTTTATTTTGTTGTCCTTTAAAAGTTGTTATGTTTAGTAATCTTTAAAAATGTTGATGCTTTAGATAAGGTATATCTGGTATTGATGTAACATTTTTATCCTGTTGTGAAAAATGATTTTGTTTATATGAAAGAGATTGTCAAAGTATTTGATATTATTAGTTCTGCAAAATGTACAAAGGGTGAGAGAGGCCCTAGAGTTAAGGCATTGTGGTTGTATTGTTCTAGTAAATTTTAAAAAACAATACATACTAGATTTTTATATGCAGAAATAAGATTTTGTTCTTCTATCTTAGTTATGGTCTAAGGACAAGATTTTTATGTTGAGTGAGAGAAAAGTACATGCAAATTAATAGTAGTAATAGCTAACATTTATTCATTGCTTTCTTTATATACAAAGCACTTTACAAGCATCTCATTTAATCCTTACAACCCAACTGAGGTGGAGATACTGTCACTATTTCCATTTGTAAAATCCTGTGAGATGGGAATAGAGGCTTTAGATAACTTTTCTGAAGTTTTGATTCTTACCATAAAGGACCTGAGATTTGATTCCAAGTATTGTAAGGCTCAATCTATATTCTTTTAACGCCGGAGCTAGACTTCTTTATTTCTGTGAAATGAATTTAACTTTCCTTGTTTGAATTTAAACAAGATTGGTTGTAAAACAAAGAGAGCAACTCAAATTAGCCCAATCAAAAGGGGGTACAATGAAGATCTCACAGAACTCTTAAGGGCTCAGTTCATAAGAGCTAGAACTAACCCCCAACATGCCGTCTTTGTTCTTCCCTCTTTTTCCTTTGCCTAGTTCCTTTGCTCCCTCGTAGTATCCTCTTCCTTTGTGATTTGTACTAGCTGCCTTCTGCCAGTGTGTGCCTCCACCAGCCCTTCTGCTTCATGGTTTGTTTCCCATTTCTTGGCATAAATTACTTTGGCCCATCTCACCTTTTTGAGGCAGACCACATAAGTGAAGGTTGTTGTTCTTTGGTACTTGTTCTGTCTTGTCATCCTGTCTGAATGGAGGTAGAGTCACATGATTTAAAACATTGCCATTGGCCTCAGCATGACCATGACATTTTCACCTGGGAGGGGGTATGGGTCAGCAGGTTCATAAGATTTACTGATAACTGAGCTAGTCAGGTGAAATTGCCAAAGATAAAGATGGTCATGTGAAATTTGTTACTAGATAAATATTTTCTAAGGTACAGTACACAAAACATTAGTTCCAGGCAGTGGCCTGTAAAGAGTGGCAACTTTGGCTTAAAATATTGGAAACTCTGCTTAATGCATTTACTTGTTGGAGATTCATAGTGTGATGGTATAAAAAAAATTCTGAAAATTCCTGCAATATTGAAATTTGATGAGCTCTCTTTAATATAAGATTGCCCGCACTTAACTGAGTCACAGAAGTCTTAACTGTATGATAGATATCTCACGGAGTACTGTTTTGGGAAGCAAATACATTAGAGGATGGTAGGGGTTTTCTTTTCTTTTCGGGAGAGTAGGATTAGTGTTTTAAAAACTTGGTAATTCTATTTGGCAGTCATTGACAGTAGAGGATAGCTGCTAAAAACACAGGATTTGGCATTACATAGATAGGATTTTAATTTCAACTCTGCTAGGTATTAGATGTGATTTTGGATAAGGACATAACCTTTCTGAGTCGCAGTTTGCTAATCCTTGGTATTTCCTGTCAGATGCTTACTTCAGTGCCTGACATGGTTGATAGTTAGTAAATGGTGATCTATAAAATTACCTTTGTTTTTGCTAGAGAATGTTTGGGTGCACCAGTTAGGGCAATCATCATTCTATAATAGGAAAATATCTTTTATCTGAATAGTTTTATCTAGTATAAGTTGTGTGTCAGACTTCATTTTAGGATAAATATGGAATAGATATAGGTTCAAAGGAGAAACTCAATGAAGGGAAAAGATATGAATTAGAGAGAGGCAATTAAATTTTCTACACCTAGGAGCAGAAATGATGGGGAGTGGTGTGAGGTGAGGTTACTGTTTGAGAACTGCTGGGGAGGAGTGTATGTGTACGGGGTTCAATATGCTGAGATACACTCTGGAGAGGGTGGGCCACATTTTGAAGTCTGAATTTTCCTAATGATGTTTTGATTTATAAACCAAATGTACATGGGCAAACATAAAGCCTCGAGTGTGAGTGACAGCCACAGACCATCTCTGAAAAAAGCAGCAGCACGGGTTTGCATTAGTTGTTAGGCTTTGTATTATCAGTCCCCTCCACTTTGCTACAGTTAATTGGACCAGGGATTGGCATCAGTTTTGTATACGTAGGCCAGGGCTTGTGAATTAGCCTGACCTGAGAACTGTCCAGTAGTTTTGTCTTACAAAATGATGAATTAACTCAGCCTGGCCCTCTTTCTTAGGGAATTTGAATATGAAATGGCAAAGAAGGCAGTAAGCAGAAGCAGCAGGACAGTAGCAACCATAAAGTAGGGAGAGCAGATATGCTGGAGAGTAAAATGTAACCACTGAACATAATCACTGAAGAGGTAGAGTCAGGAAACTGAATTTGGCAATGATCAATCAGAGTTCCTATTCTGACCAGTGTTCCAGTTCTCCCTGAGGCCCGATTGTGGAGACTTTTCTTGGGTTCCACACTACCCACATATTCTTGTACTAAACTCTCATAATAATGAACTAACTTAAATGAATCTGCATATAGTTCCAGCAATGGGAAAGTGCCCATCTTGCTTAATACTGTCATCCACTTTCTTTAAGGAAAGCACAATAATTACCTTAGTTGGTGTAAACTGGACTAATTAGCTGGGTGGTAGGAACAGGGACTTTGCTGTGGTGTTACCGACCGAGGAATGTAATAGAAGTTGTGTTTCTTTCCTTTTTTCACACAGTTGCCTCAGTGTTGCGGGGAAGAGACCTGGTTTTATGGTTCTGCCACCCATTAGCTCTGTGTGATCTTAAATAATTCTCTTAGTTTACTGGGCCAGAGTTTTGTCCCTGTAATGTGCATTAGACTTTTTGGCCCAGACAGGAGGCTTTTAGCAAAATTGTTCATTGTTCGCAGCATTTAGAAATGGTTAAAGATGGCAATAAATCTGAAAAATGAGAGGAAATAATATGATCAGTCTAAGTAAACATTAAAATTTGATGCAGTTTAACTAGGGAAGTCTAATAGTATTCAGCATTATTCTATTTTTGTTTACAAAAAAGGAATATCTGGAGGATAATATATCTTTACGGATATGACATTAACTTATCTACTTTTGGTACCATGTGTTTATGTTTTTTCTCTTTTATTTATATTTCAAATATTTATAACCACTTCCTTTAAAGAATTTGACAAACAGGTACGTTTGTTTTTTAGTCAGTGCTTTCCTAGGCTTTTCATCCAAAGTCAACCTGATAAGGGGACAAAAGACCAACTGCCTTTTTTTTTGTTGTTGGAACTCTTAACCTATGAATTATCTTACACTATTGACAAACTAGATTATACTATAATTCACTATAGTAACATCTTAGGCAATAGTAACTCTTAACCTCTATGAGAGGCTCTCTTCTTTCTGAGATTCCCCTTACTTTGCAGCATCTGTGGTCTCCCTGAACTCTGTCCTTTGGCTCTTCAAGATGGTAAGGTTGTAAGGTACCCCTGATGGTGCTGACTGGACCTGCCCTCAGGCAAAAGTTGTGAGAAATTAATCTAATATTGTTCTTTTCCCAGCCTTGACTCCCTTTTAATATTTGCCTTCCTTTTTTGTTTTTTAAAGATTTTTTTATTTTTATTTTTAGAGAGAGCAGAAGGGAGGGAGGAAGAGAGGGAGAGAAACATCAGTTGGTTGCCTCTTGCATGCCCCTCTGCTGGGGACCTGGCCCCCAACCCTGGTGTGTGTTCTGACCAGGAATTGAACCAGCGACCTTTCTGTTTGTGGGAAGCTGCCAAACCCACTGAGTCACACTAATCAGGGCTAATAGTTGCTTTATTTTGGTTAATTTTTTAGTGCCTTTTAAGTAGTTGATTATTTATTTATTTTTTATAATTTATAGTTGTTATCTGTGGAAGATTTAATCTGTTACATGCTACACAGCCATATGAGAAACAGAACTCTCTCTTGTTTCTTTTTGTGTGGGGAAAGTCCCCTCATGATTATGTTCCCCACTGTAGATACCAGCTTTTATATATATCATGTGCTCATTAGTGAAGAAATTGTCATTTTAAATATAAGAAATAGTATTTCAGTAGAGACAATAATCAGGTAACCAGAAAATAGTAATGTAAGTGAAAAGAAACATGATGGATAAACAGGATACTGTGAAGAACATAGAGGAAAGGGACCTTAACCTGATCTGGCAGGTAAGAGATGAGACACTAGAAGAGTTCTGGGAGGATGCAATTTCTTTGTTGTATTTGAGAAATGAGGTTATGCCAGCTGAAGAATAGAATAAGGGGCTTTCTAGGAAGAGGAGTGAAGTATATAAATAAATATGTGGGGACTAAGGATGAATAACCCTTTGGAAAAATTGCAGAGAGTTTTGGTGTGGCTAGAGTTGTAGGGTGTATGTAAGGGTGTGTAAAAATGTGAAGCCAGAAAGATTGGGCAGGAACGAGATCATTAAATGCCTTAAATGACATGTCAAGGACTTTGTACTTTAAATTACAGATAACAAGAAACCATTGACATGTTTTAAGTGTGGTTGTGACATAATCAAATTTCCACTTACAGAATGGAGAGAAATGAGAGGTAGGGATACCAATGAAGGCAAGAAATTGTGAAGGCCTTCGGAGTGGAGGGATTGAATTCAAGTGAGGATTTAGGAGTAGAGGCAGTGGGACTTGGTACCAGATTTGTTGCGTGTGTTTTGTTAATGAACAAGAAGACTAGAATGTTTGGAAATTATCCTTCCTCTCAGATATTATTGTAAAGTAGAGTAACATTTCTGTACAGCTCAGAGTTTTTTCCCCTCATAAATATTATCAGGAAGCAGCAACATATTTTAACCTCTAATAGAGGCATCACTGTCTCTGACTTGTAGCAGTAAGTGTTTTGTGATTTTATAGCAGTGATACTTTCAGAGTAATAAGTAGAAGAAACTATCTAAAGTTGTTAGTGGTCATTTCATTTGCTTTTTATTTTCTTGAGTATGTAATCACAGATTTTACTACTTATTTTTTCTTTATTATACAAAACAGTAACTTTTATTTTTAGCTGGTTGTTTTTGATTTATTTTTAGAACAAAATGCTTAGTAAATAAACAAGAGAATAGAAAATAAAAATTCTTCCTTACCTTGCCCACCCTCATTCCTGCTTTTTAGTTTGTTTGTTTTTATTTTGTTGGTGGACACATTATAGAGGAATGAAATATTAAACAGACAGCATCTGTTGTTCTCCAGTGTGAAAAATGGGGAATTTAGTAAACCCAATAACTTCTCCATCTACCTACTGATATTTGTTTGTTATGTTAGTCTAGAGAATACTTTATTACTTTAAGTATTATTAAACTTTTGTTTATTGAATTATCAAATGTATAGTGTCTTCTGATTATTTACTATAAAAGATATATTAGTATACTTTCTATAATGTTGGCCAAAAAGTCCATTTAGTTTTTTCATAAAATAAAAGATACATTTTTAATTTTCACCAATAACTTTATTGATATGGATATTTTGAGTATGTCAGTTATCTCTCATGTGGCATAATGTTGGTTGTTCTCAATTAATGTCTTGATTTGACTGCTAATCAACTTCAGCTGGTCTACCTGACTGTGGCGCATCCATTGTACAGTGAGAAATCTCCAGCATGAAACTTAGCAAACCACTTTTGACATATTCAATCAGTCACAGCACCTTCTCCATACACTGCACTAATCTTTTTTTGCATTTCAGTTGTTCTTACTTTTCTTGAAATAATAAAGCATAATAGGCTGAAAATGTTGCATATTTTCTCCCATCTTCAATGTTAAAATGGCTACACAAAAATTCACCAATTTTGATGTGTGTTTTTTTAAGTGGACGCTGATATGGCAGCTGTCACAATGCAATCTAACAAAATTGTTTTGAATGTAGTTAAAGACAACTAAGCGTTACTACAGCCAACTTATGGAAAAAACCAGATGAACTTTTTGGCCAACATAATATCTATCTTGAGCTCCTGTATTATTTTTTTTGACATTTTAGAATACTCATTTAGCATTGATTTATTTACTAATTTAAATATTTGCTTTTTTCTAAGATGAGTTTTCTCTTATCCCTTAGCTTTCTACTCTTTAATCCTTTTAGAAGTTCTTATTCTGAGCTAATTATTCTTCCACATACCTTATGTTGTATAACTCTAATTGGACACTATGTAATCCAGATTGCTGTAATCCTTACTACAGATTGATGGGATAAATATTACAAAATTAAAATCCTTATGTACAATCTGTTGGAAAAAATTACTCAGTTCCATTAGAGGAAATAAAGAGGGAAGATTGAAGAATTATGGTTATGGTCTTCAAACAGCTGAAAAGCAGTCATGTTAAAGAAGGAATAGTTATATTCTTTGTAATTCCAGATGACATCAATTGGTGAGAGTACTTGGAGAAGATATTGGCTCAATGATGATAAGAAAATTAAAGTTTTAAAATAATTCAGATATTTACAAGAAGAGCCCCCTATTAACATCATCCCCTCCCCCCACCCCATTTAGAATTCTATTGCTTTCCACTTCTACTTTGGGCTACTGTACCCTCTCAGCTTTCCTTTCTCCTGATTTTTCAGTGTAATAATCCCAGCATTGAATGAGCCTAAAAACTTATTTTTTTCTTATGTTTTATAGCTGTTAAGTTCAGCTGAAAATTGCATAACTGTTTGAGTTTGCTCCCTAAAAGATTGAGAATAAGGTATGGAAGTACAGAAAAGGGACAGTTAGTCTTGGAACACAAGGTATGAGCAAACATTTCTAAAAGGAGATGATACTTGAAGTTAATCTTGTAAAATGTGTAAGATTAACTTGGTAATGAGAAAAAAGGAAATAGGATTGAAGAGGAAGGAGGACAATATATTGAAAAGCAGATCGATGAGTTTGAATGGTTCTGACTTATTTGGCGTACTGTTAAATAGGCTGTTGAAAGTAGAGTGCTCATAAGGATGGGAATGAATGTTAGGTAAGTTTCAGATTAATAGGAATTTGACCATTATCCTGAATGTGGTGAGAAGTTAGTTACCTGGAGTAACATGTTATACAAATTCTGGCAGCACTGAGAAAAATGATTTGGAGCAGGCAAGAGTGAAGTCAGGGAGAACAGTTAGGAAGTTGATACAGTAGTCCATGCAAGAAAGGATGAGGATCCCAAACAAAACTGTTGTAATGGGCATGGGAGAATGTTCCAGTTCAGAAACTCAGTGTGCTTCTTGGAGAATACGAGGTTTTAACATGAGGAATGTGACTTTCAGAATGAGAGTATTTAATAGCCTTCCTGACTGGGACCTTCTTTCCCTGTGGGCTGCCTTGTTTCTGGACATGATTTAGGTTCCACCCTTCAGATACATTTTGATTTGGAACTGAACCACATGGATATAGAGGTGGACTTGAATTTTGCTGGCATAGATTGTGAAAGTAAGAAAATGGTTCTGGGCTAGCAGTTTGTGGGGTAGCTTCCTAGTTTAGTGAGTGGTTTTCTATTTCTGCAGCGCCTGCAGCAGCTTCCTTGCTTGCCAGTCGCCTGCAGTGATGGAGACTGTATTCCTGCTGGTGGCTGAGTGGTTCTGTGGACGAGGGTTGTTTCTGGGAACTCTGTCATTCTAGAGCCTACCTCTCCATTTTTCTGGTGATTTTGTGACCATGTGATTCTTGTATTAAATCCCTTTTTGCTTAAACTACCTAGAGAGGATTCTGATCTGAGACCAATGTCTCAGTTGGTATTAAAAGTGTTACAGGTAACAGTTCCTCAAGGAATATGGAAGGGTCATTGGTAATCAGTTTATGGCATCTAGTGGTGGAAGTTACTTGTTTTCCCCTGGAATGAATTATCTATTGAAGACAAAGCTTTGGTGGCCTGAATGGTGGTGAATTGGAGACAAAGCGATATAAAGATTATGGGAGGATTGGCTGATGTATAACTCCACTGCAGAGGTTAAGGGAGTGGGCCTCAGCCTGGGGTGATTTTGCCCTTCTAGAGTTATTTGGCAGTGTGTGGAGACATTTTTGGTTGTCGTAACCGGAGGAGGAGGATGCACTGGTATCTAGTGGGTAGAGACTGGGGATGCTACTGTATGGAAGTGCCTCCTCCCTGCCACAAGGGCAGAGAGTTACCTGGATCAAAATGTCTATGGTGCTGCGTTAGAGAAACTCTTAAGGAAAATGGCAGGGTTAGAGTTTTAAAAATCTTGTTTCAGTTTTAAAATTTGAAGTTATGGTTAGAGAACTAGAGTTGTGTGATTGGCTTAAAAGAATCTTTTACATCTTTTAATACCAGGGCTGTCAGCCAAAATCAAGTGCAGAGTCTGACCCAACAAGTTGTTGAACTACAGTGTAGGTTGAACCCACAGTGTAATCAGGTCTCTTAGGTATAAGTTAGTGCCATTGACTGGGAAAGAATGAGAGTCCAAAAGCTGGAACGGTGACACTGAGAGTATTTGGATGACTACAGATATCCTTAACCTATACTTTTTATTGAGCCTCCCTTGCCACCAGAAGCAGTCCCTCTTTTCTCGACTGGTGAGGGTGGACCTGCCTTGCTTAAAGGTGCTCTGGCCTTGCCTTGTAGAGCCATGGCTGTTCCCATTCCCATCCCTAACAACTCATAGCCTCTAGATCTTCCTGTAGCCAGAGCCAGATCTCAACAAGTCCAAAGGGGCCAATTTTAAAATCAAAGACAAATTTTATGCATCAAAGGAATCATAAGAGTTTTACTAATTTATGTAAGCAAAATAATTAGGAAATAGATACAAAATTGGATTTTGAGATTGTTGGACCAAAGAAAGAGGAGTCTAATTGTAGTTTGGACTGAATTTATTAATGTGAGTCCATATTCAAGAGATTTCAGATTTTGTGATTGCTCAAGCACCAAGGACTAACTGGTTCTAAGTGCCTGCTTGTTTGGTTGACTGAAGCCTGGATTCATTAGTGATCAACATTGAATAACGTTGAGATGCCAGAGTCGGGGAGTTAGGAGTCTTGGGTTGAATTTATTATGTGCAGCTGAATTCCTTAATCTCTAATGTGCCCTCTAAGATGGGTGTCCTCTACTACCTTTAAGAAAAACCAGTGTTGAAGGGAATGCCGACATTCTTAAGAAGTGCTGTTGGTGGCTGTCTTCTTTGGCTGTGGTATGAATGTGAGATCCTGCTGTAAAATGCGTCCAGGGGGATCCTGGAATGGTAGAGGCAAGTAACAGCTTAACCATCTGAGGCAAGCTGGGCATGGTTATCATAGTAGACAAATTGATCAAGGGATCCCTAAGACTGACATGGGGGAGGCGAGTCACTTGGGTCCATTAAGGTGCCTTCCTTTGAGGCAGGACTTGAGATAATACCGCAAGTAGGTGCAGTTAATTTTCTTCACAACCTTCTCTAAAGAAAGGGACCTTTCGCCATTTATGAGTGTGACTGTGCATCAGGGAAGGGAAAACACTTAACCTTTCACCTACTATTGGAAACTTAGTTAATGTCAATTCCTAGTGACTCAGGACACCATTGTGTCCCACCAGGCAGAATGGGAGCTCATGGCAATCAGGTATGGAATGGAGCTTTGGCTTGAAACTTTCACAGAGGGCCTGGTAGGTCTGTGGTTTCATCCTGCGGTTTTATCTTATTTCTTCGTGCGTATTTGGAATAAATGTGTTTGACAGCTGGGGGAATTCCCAAATTGGCTTCCATATCTGGATTAAGAGCAATTATGGTAGAAAGAGCCAAGTGTGTCCTCTGGAGCTCTCTCTTACTACCAAGATAGTAAACTAAAAACAGTCTCACAACCTGAGTTCCAGAGATGAGTGCCACATTAAAGACTCAAAAGGTTCAGGGTTGTAAAGCTTCAGGCTGCATTTAAGTCTCTGAGTTTGCCTGTGCAGAAGATAGGTCTTGGAGAATGATGGTGTATTATGAGCTTCTTCCACCACTTGAGTTGTATTTGGTACTTCACATGTGGTTTCTTCACTATAGACAGACCCTGACACTTGGTAATTAACTATCGATGTATCAAATGTGTTAAAAATACACACACACACACACACACACACCACACCCCCCCGCCCCCCCGAAAATATCAGAAATAGCCAACAGCATTAGTGTATTGTCACTATATTGTCTCCATGTATAGGTCAGCTTTTTAGCTTTGTACCATAGTTTAGCCTATAGAGATTTGTTCATTTTACCATCTCAAAGTACATCTATCTGTACGGGTCCCTTTCATTGATGACATCATGCTAACTGATGGGATTTTGAGATAGAAAACTAGTAGGTTCCCTAGACACTTTGTAAAGACCCAGGTAATGGTAGTGCATAAAAATTTTAAGTATCTGACACAATAGGTGAAGTGTCCGAGGTTACTGCATTTTGAAATATGTTGAGATATCCCTTCTGAAGTAGAAGGCAAGCTACTGTATCTTATATTCACTGCTACCAAAAGAAAGCACAATAACTGGTAGGTCTCTTTGGGTTTGGAGTTAGCATATACTACATTTAAGTGTACAGTTATAATCCCTTTACTGAGTAACTCATAAAGCTGCCTTTAGGTTGCTACATGGAGCTTGTTGCAAGCCTTGCCAGGAGAATCATAGTGCACCTGCTCCCCTGATTTTGGAGCTGAGTTATATCCTCTTTGGCAAGCAAATATTCTGCTTTTGAGAAAGGTTACACACTTACTGTTATTTCTGAAAGATAACAAATGCTCAAATATTGGGTACCAGTTACATGACCTATTTATGCAGGGCAAGCCTAGTGGGCAGCATTCCATTATTAAATAGAAGTAGTTTATCTGGGATTAGGCAATATACAGGTACTGAGGGCACATGTATGTTGCACAAGCAAAAGACTCTTACAGCTCTCTCTCTCATACCCTGGCACCTATAGGGAGAGCTCTGTCTTCATGGGTTACAGATGGTTTTGCGTAATGTGTTGGCACTTGTCAGATTAATGCGCAGACTGTGGTAAAAAATACCAGAATATCTATTTTTCTTTTCCTATTTAGAAACAACCCCCCCCCCTTTTTTTTTTTTTAAAGCAGTGTACTTGTAACTTAGCTAAGACTCCCTTTCAGTTGGACGTGGCTGTGTGACTAGGTTTTGGCCAGTAATACATAAATGAAATTTTTCTTCTAGGAATTCTCCTCCAATAATCTACTTGAAACCTGGACATATTATTTGGAGCTCTAACAGATGTATGAAAACATGAGGGCCAAACCCTGTAGATAGTGGAGTGGTAAATCTGAAGAAGCTGGATCCCTGAGCCCATAGCTCTGTCATTAGTTCTGTACTCCTACTTCTAGACTTCTTTTATATGAAATGAAATATACCTCTATCTTGTTTAAACTGCTACTGTTTTCAGTTTTCTGTCCTATGCTGTTGAACCTAATCCTAAGTGGGACACTGAGTGCCTGGATGGGTAAGGTGCCACTCTTTGAGATAAGGAGTGGAGAAGGTACTAGTTTAGTATAAATGATGGACAATCCATTTTGGTCATGATTAATTTTGCTGAGTCTGGGTAAAGGCTCAATAGGGGATTGTAGACGACATTGAGAGCTTAAGAAAGATAGTTTTATCTGGTGGGAGAAGGCAGCATTTGTTTTCAGGAGAATGAAACCCCAGGGAAAACAACCTGTAGTAAAGTATATTTTGACCTGCCTTAGCACTTGTTTAATGCTTTCTGCATTAAAAGAGTTGAGCAGAAAACACAGGGCTTGGATTATTTTCACCTAGTTCTGCTCAAAGGTGAACTTTTAGTTGGGGATAGGGAGTTATAGGTATTAAAGGGTATGAATGTGTGAAGGAGAGAACATTGTAGGTAGAAGACATGTTTAAACTCTTTGGGAAGAAGAAATATGGCATTGTATTTCTCTAAAAGCCTGAATGATTTGCAAAACACAGCACATGTTGCTAGAGATGCTTTAAAATCTAGATATTTTTCTACCTTCTTTATTGACTTAAGTTTAGGGACATGTTGGATGAGTTTTAGGGAGACATTTATGTGTATCATGCCTGGTTGCATTATGCAACAGACAGGAATCTCTTGTTTAAGGAAGATGAACATGATGATCTTTGCAGTAACTTTTCTCCCTAGTTTACAAAAATTCTATTTAAAAATTTTTAGGCAAAGACTAAGTACCTGTCCATAATAATCTTATCTTCAATTAGAGGGATACTTAGAAAACATAGTGAAAGTGATACAGCAAGTCACAGAAGAGTGTTTTTTTTAATTTTGCAATTCTCTTTTTATTCTGAAAGAACTGATGTCATTATAGTTACTACTGACATACTAGTGTTTTAAAGCTGTTTCTATGAAATTTTCATTTGGGAATATTATTTTCTGCTGTACCATCAACAGGAGCTAAATATTCTGTGGTATAATGGTGATGTTTCTATAATATTTTGAAAGGCACACATATACTGCAGACATTTAATAACAAAACCCCCTGCACCAGACACAGCAGAACTCCAGCTGCTTTTCTCCTTCTCCCTTTTACTTCCCCCACCTATGTTCTTCGTGCTCCACTTCTTCTTGCCTCTTTGATTTCTCAGTTTTACACAGTAAGCATGTCTTTCTGATATTCAGTTTGATTTAAGATTGCTTGTTAGATTTAGTACAGTAAATATTAATTATTGTATCTCTCCCTTTGTCCTGGAATGGTTAAGTTTCTTTCAGTAGAATATGAGAAAGGGCCCTAGAACGAGAAGTATTTATTAGGATCATACCCAGATTAAGTCCAGAAAGAGCTTTGTTATTCTACATCATACAAAATGACAATGTTTTGGTCGTAGCCTAGAGTTCTTTGCCAGCAGACAAGTTATTGAGGCTTAAGTTCATTAGTTTAAATGAGTATAGTTTTCCTAGAACTATCAGGGGAAGATTTTTGTCTACCTTTTAGGTTGACAACCATAGATTTATGCCCTCTAGTGGTAAGAAATGTGTGTTTCATGTTTTCTGGTGGTGATGATGCCTAGAATTTTAGAGCACAGGGGACCTAACATCACTTTATAGGTGAGAGACTGAGGCTCAGAGAAGTTAGGGGATTTGCTTAAGGTTATTGGAGATAGAGCTAAGACAGGCCTGAGATTTCCTGATTACCAGTACAGTGTTCTGTGTAAAACAAGTCTCAATGATGTATATGTGTATCTGTGAGGATTTTCTTAGATTAGTTTGAAAATATTTATTGTAGGAAGATATTTAAATTTTGGGTTATTTTGATTCATTCATAATTACTGTTGATGTTTTTAATGTAATGGTGTTTTGAGAAGTCAAAAGGCCCTTGGGCTTAGTAGAATGACTGAGATGGGAAGAGAAATGGAAATAATATTTACCTTTGAGAGGACACAGTAGTTGTCTTTAAGCAGTTGAAGTAGTACTTGTGGGTGAGATTTGAAAGTTTATTTTTAGCTTGTTACATTGAATACAGAAGACATTAATTATTGTATCTCTGTGTTTGTCCTGGAATGGTCAAGTTTCTTTCAGTAGAATAAGAGGAATAAGAGAGACCTAGGGTCCTAGAACTAGAAGTATTTATTAGAGTCATACCTAGACTAAGTTCTGTGTTGAAAGACGAGTTAATTCTGGCAGTTCACACCTATCTGCCCTGCCACAGTACAGCAGCTAAAGATTTCAGGTCAGGCAAGCAGGAAACTTCAAGAACAGAGAACTTTTAAGTGATCACAAAGGTCATTGCAACAAGGATAGAAGATGGAGGATATTGTCCTGGGAAGAGGTTTAAGAGCCGGTTGACATCAAGACACCAGCTGTTGGTTGAGAAGCATTTGAGTACTAGATTTAGGATCACTTGGATTCACATTTGTGGCTTGCCACTTACTATACTGTGTGACTTTGGAAACATTACTTGATACGTAAGGTTATTTCTTTATGTATAAAATGGAGATTGATATTTTTATTTCACAGGTTGTTAGGATTAAATGTGTCATGTATAGTCACTGCACAATTCACGTTGATTGGATCTGGATGGGAGATGACTGACTTGAGCAGAATTAAAACCCTAGTCCTGGGAAGAGTTGGGTTTTGAACAAGTATTTCAACATACATAAGAACTTTCTACTAATTTGGGAAGTAGTGATTTCATTTTTACTTAAACATATTAAAACGGGTTGAACAATTGGGGATAACGTAGAAAGTATTCAAACATTGAATTGAATTGTTACAATTTTGTTTTAATAATCAGATATGAAATATAAAACTCATGAGGAGAATGATAGTTTAGTTTATGTACCCACATTTTTGCTTGCTGTGTTGTGTTCTTACTTCCTGATGCTCACTAGTGCTTTGTTTATTTTAGCTTTTTTATTCTGCGTGAACAACTTCCTTCAGCCAGTCTTTAAAAAGAGTAGGTCTGATAAAGACACATACTTCTAGTTTTTCTTCATCTGAGAATTTCTGGATTTCTCCTTTATTTTTGAAGGATAGTTTTGCTGGAAATAGAATTCATAGTTGACATTTCTTTTTTCCTGCACTTGAAAAGCGGTGGGGAACTTTCTCCTTACTTCCATAGTTTTTGGGTGAGAAATTTGCTATCATTTGAATTGGTGTTATCCTATGAGCAATGTGTTGTTTCTTTTTGTGTCTTTCAAGATTTTTTTTCTTTTTAGTTTTCAGAAGTTTAATAATGATATGTGTCTTGGTATAAAGTTATTAGAGTTTATCCTGTTTGAGGTTCAGTCAACTTCTTGAATTTTTTGGTCCTTTGCCAAATTTGGGAATATTTCAGCCATTATTATCTCTGAATATTTGTTCAGTCCTAGTCTTTCTTCTCTTTCTAGTACTTCCCTGATATAAATATTAGATATTTTGTTATAGTCCCATGGGTTTCTAAGATTCTGATCTTTATATTTTGATTTATTTTTTCACTTGTTCAGATTGGGTAAAATCTATTGATCTGTCCTAAAGTTCACTAATTCTGTGCCATCTCTATTATACTATTGAACCCATACACTAAGATTTTTATTTTGGTTAGTTTATTTTTAGTTTTAGAATTTCTGTTCTTTATATTTTCTATTTTTTCATTTGTTTCCAGAGAATGTGTGATTGATTTTGAATAATTTTTTATGACAGCTGTTTCAAAATCCTTGTCAGATAGTCAACCATCTGATTTATGTCATTGTTGGCATCAGTTGATTGTCTTTCTCATTCAGGTATTATTTTTCCTGGTTCCTGGTATGATGGTTTCTTTTTTCTGTTTTGTTTTTGTTTTTTATTACATCCTGGAAGTCTTGGCCATTAACATAGTCATTCTGTTTAGATTTAGCACATGGACCATGGTCTGTTTTTATGAGCTGTTGTTCCAGTGGCAGTTTAATTTTCAGAGCTTTTGTGGTGCTTTTGTCTTAGTTTATAACCTTCCCCTGGTCCAAGGTGGGGCTGCCTGTTTGGCAGAAGATGCTCCCCAGGTTGGGATGCTTGATGTTTCTTGGTGGGGGAGGAGAATCTCAGGCCCAAAGGAGCTAAACTGTTGAGTTGACATTTTGTCTTTCAATATTTTGAAGATATGACTGTACTGTCTTCCGGCTTGCATTGCTTATCATGAGAATTTTGCTGTCATTCTTATCTTTGTTACCCTGAACATAATGTCTTTTTTTCTCCAGTTATTTTTAAGATGTTCTCTTTATATCTTTTCAGATTAATTTAACTATATGTCCTTTGCAGTTGGTTTCTACTTTTTTTTTTTATGTTCTTGGCATTTGTTGAACTTTTTTGATCATTGGATATATAGGGGTTTTTTTTTTTCAGTCCTTTCTGAGTTTCATTTTAGAGAGTTTCTGTTGTTATAACTTCAAGTTCATTGATCATTTTTTTCTGTAGTGTCTAATTCATTAATTCTATCTCATATATTTGTCATGTCTTTATTCCTGAAAATATGCAACACAGTTACAATAACTTTGAGTGTCCTTATATACTATTTCATCATCTGTGTCAATTTGGGGTCTGTTTCAATCAGTTGATTTTTCTCATTATGCCTCACACTTTTTTTTGCTTCTTTTCATGCCAAGTGGTTTTTGGCTGGATGTTATATTTTTGCGTTCCTACAAATATTCTTGAACTTTGTCCTGGGATGTAATTAAATCACTTGGAACTACCTCGATTTTATTTTTTTCTTTTTACGGCTTGTTTTTCATTTTTTGTTAGGTGGGCGGGCCCACAGCAGCATTTAGTTAAGGGCAGGTTTTTTTGCACTCTACTGAGGCAATACCGTTCTGAATTCTCTGTCTGAAACTCAGGGAGTTCAGGCAGTTTTTTCATTCTTGGCTGCTGCAAACAGACATTCTTCCTAGCCTTGGGTGAGCTCTAGGGATCATTCCGTGTGTCCTTTTCATAGGGTTTATTTCCTGGCCTCATCTGGGGTTTTTCGTATACTCGAGTGCTACTCAGTGCTCAGCTGCAGAGTCAGGGCAGACCCTCTGCAGATCTCTGCACTTCCCTTTTTCTAGCAGTCTCTTTTCTTTGGCACTGTGCTCTGGAGTTCTAACCTCCTTCGTTTTCCTGGACTCCCAACTTTAGTGCTTCAGCTCAGGGTACTGTTGGGCTGTGCTTAGATTCCCCCTTCCTGTCCTGTAGTCTAGAAAATCTCACCGGGAAGTAAGCTGGGGCAGTTATAGTCTGGCTTAATTTTACCTTCTCAGGGTTTATTTACTGTCCTTAACTGCCTAATGTCAGTGTCTAAAAAACCATTGTTTCATATAATCTTGTCTGTTTTTTCAGTTGTCGCTGGTTGGAGGGTAAATTCACTTTCTGTTACTCCCATCTTGGTTGATGTGGAAGTCCCTAAAGTAATGATTTGGACTCTTATGTAGCCAGGGGAGAAATAGTTAATGATTTGGATCACGAGGGTTAGCATGATGAACTTTGATTTTGCAGAGCTTATTTCCATACTTCCAGAAGGTTGATTGTGCTGGAGTGAAAAGAAATAGGAAGCAGGGGGATGATGAGGCTGCTGCTGTCATCGTGGTGAATGGCGATAACAGTTTGAACTGTTAAGAGTAGTTTGTGAAAGGTGCTGGAGTGGAGCACATTTCATTTGATAGATATTTGGAGATGCAGATTTGATAAGCCTTTCTTTTAAAAAATATTGATACAAAAATATACAATTTTTAAAGCATTTCACAGTGCCAGTTTTTCCTTCATTGCCGTTAGAGAAGGGATTTTAATTCAGTAAAAAGATGCAATCTGAAGAACTTCATCAAAATGCTATATCATATATTTAGTTTTAATTTCAATTTGTACTCTTTTCTGTTTTCTTAATCTTGACATTCTCTAAATCACTGGATTTATATATTGTCAATGAATTATGAATTTAATAGAGACTAAACTTGTATGGCTGCTGTTGATTTATTCTTTTTCATGGTATACATTGTTTTCTATGTGTTTTGTTCAATTTTTAAATATATTTTCTTCACTTCTGTAGAAGTCTGTGGACTCTTTGATCAGTTTAACTCTGGAAAAAAATAGTTTGTGTGTTTTAAATGAGCCTTTTGAATAGTAAGAGATTATAGTGGAGCCCTAGCTAGTGTGACTCAGTGGATTGAGTGCTGCCAGCCTGCGAACCAAAGGGTCGCAGGTTCCATTCCCAGTCAGGACACATAGGTTGCAGGCCAGGTCTGCAGTAGGGGGCGTGTGAAGTGCAACCACACATTGATGTTTCTCTCCCTCTCTTTCTCCCCCCTTCCCCTATCTAAAAATAAATAATGAAAATCTTAAAAAAAAAAAAAAAAGATTATACTGGGAACTCAGAAAATCACCTTACATTCTTATCTAAATTTTTGAATAACTGCCAAAAGGCTTGTTTTAGTTGATTAAATACTAAATGTATCAAATATGAAAGCCTTTTGTGGAATGATTTCCTGCATGCTTTCTTTCAGTGAATGAACAGCTTTTATTTTCCTTATCCTTTGAAAATTGGTCTTTACTGGAACAATTAAATCCACTTATTTTGGTGAGCTTTGATTTCTCTGATTGATTATTTTGGCATTGTAACACAAATCTCCTGATGAACAAGAAAACAGCATTTTAAAAAACTGTAATTTGCTAAAAAGCAGATTTTTATAAATCAAGGATGGGACTCTTGGGACCTGCAAGTTGACTATCACCCTCTCTTTTACCTATGAACAGGTAAATTTCTTTGATCAGCTTCTACCCTGTCAAGATAAATAAGTCAGTTATATGTACCTGAAAAATCAGAAGTGCTGATTTTCTAGCATTGTGCTTTTGCTTCAGTCATTCCCCCTAAGGTGATATTCTCAGTAATCTCAAGTATCGTGTTTAGGTCTGACTGTTACTTAGACAAATTGGCACACACTCTCCTTTTGCATGTTGTCATCGTCATCATCAACATTTATACAGTGTTTACCATGTGCCCAGTGCTTGTTGAACACTAAATGTATATTAACTCATATTTTTCAGTCTTAAGAGTAAAGTTTTACATAAGGGAGAAAATGAAGTACAGAGAGGTAATGCAGTTTTCCCAGGGCCACAGAGCACGTAAATGGTGGAACTCAATTAGAAGGCGATTAGTGTAGATCCTGAGTCTATGTTCTTAATCATGTTAAAAATATCATATTGGGATATGTGGGACAAGTTGGAAATATTTAGAGTTGAAAAGGAGAATATCCAGACATTGGGGAAAGGCCTGGGAGAGGTGTGGCGGGGGGAGGGGGGACAAGACTTTTGTAAGCCGTATTCAAATATTTGAAGGACTGTCATGTAGAAATGGGACTGAATTTATAGATCCCAAAAAGGAAGTGTGTGACCACCAGGTAGATAGTATAACAAAATAGATTTTTTTCTCAAGTTTTTCTTTCATGTCAACAAAATCAAATACCTGTTAATATAGAAATATTTATTACTAAATATTTTAGTTCTAGAGCAGCTAAAATGAAACACCACAAATTGGATAGCTTATAACAATTGGATTTGTTTTGTTCGAGAGATTAGAAGACCAATATCCAACTATTGGCAAGGTTGGTTCTTTCTGGAGGGTTTTGAAGGAGTATGTTTTATGCCTCTCTCCTAGCTTTTGGTGGTTGCCTGCAGTCCTTGGCATTCTTTTGACTTGTAGCTGCAGTACTCTAGTCTCTGCTTTTGTCTTAACATGGCATTTTTCCTGTGTGTCTGATTTCTCTCCCAGGGCAGTAGTCATTGGATTAGAGTCCACTCTAATCCAGTATGATTTAATCTTAACCAATTATATCTTTTAAGACCATATTTCTTTTTTTAAAAAAGATTTTATGTATTTATTTTTAGAGAGAGGGGAAGGGAGGGAGAAAAATAGGGAGTGAAACATCAATCGGTTGCTTCTAGAATGTGTCCTAACTAGCAATCCAGGCAAGTGTCCTGACTGGGAATCGAAGCAGCAACCTTTTAATTTTCAGGACAACACCCAACCTATTGAGCCACACCGATCAGGGCTGAAGACCATAGTTTCAAGATTTTATTCTGAGGCTCCAAGTAGACATGAATCTTTGGGGTATACTATTCAAACTAGTACACCTAACAACTAAATACATTTTCTATCTTCTGGGATTTAGAAAGAGCTTAAAATTATTTAAATTAGTCTAAAGATACCTTACTACTTCATGATTAAAAACCAAGGTATACAAAGAGAGAGCCAGAGAAGAGAGAGAAATAATTGTTAGTCTTCTCAATTTTAATTCACATATTATATATTTAGTGCCATTTTGAAATAAAAGAGTTTGATAGATTGATTGTGATAATAACATGGCAAAATTAAAAGTTTCCTGTATCAGTTTCTCAGAAAAATCTTCTATGATAATTACCAAAAGTAGAATAGGCTGCTTGAGATATTGCACATTTGTGTCACAGTGCCTATCCAAACAAACTAGAAGAGTATGTTCAAATATGGAATAAACTATAATGCTACAGGAGGAAAGCATACATTATATATGAGTTATGCCAGGAGTCTTTCATCCTTCCATAGATTATGATAGATTCCATTCTGACAGTAGGTAAAATTTAAAGAAGATGTATTTCTCCCAGATTTCCTTGTCTGGTGGTCAGATTATTTATGCATATAAATACCACTGAGGAAAAAAATTCTATCACTCTAAAAAGCTCCTTACATCTCTTATTCATACCAGTCAATCTCTTTTATTCATACCAGTCAATCATCCTTAGCCCTGGGTAACCACTAACCTGCTTTCTATCACTGTAGAATATATTTTTCTTTTCTGTAATTTCGTATGAATGGAATCCTGTGGTTTATACTTTTTCATATTTGGCTTCTTTTGCTCAGCATAATTACTTTGAAATTTATCCCTGTTGTATATATAAGCAGTTTTTTTCTTTTTAGTGCTGAATAATATTCCATTTTATGGATTTACCACAATTTGTTTCTCCATTTTCCTGTTAATGGCTGTAAATATGTCTTGGTTTTTGATGCTAATACATTGGTGTTTTTTTTTTATTTTAATTTTTATTGCTAGTCTATAGAAATGCAGTCATTTTTATAATGACCCTTTGAGTTTGCTAAACTTATTATTAGTCCTAGTGCCTTTTTTTTAGATTTCTAAGGATTTTTTTATAGGTTGTCTGCACATAAAGGCAATATTACTTCTACTTTTCCCATCCTTATAGCTTTTATGTCATTTTCTTGCTTTATTGCAGTGGTTGGGACTTACAGTACAATGTTGAATAGAAGTAATGATAGTGGACATTCTTTTTATGAATCTTAGTGGGCAAGCATTCAGTTTTTAACTATTATGTATATTGTTAGACATAGATTTTTTATAAATGTTCTTTATCATATTGAGGAAATTTTCTTTGACTTGTATTTTGCTGAGGGTTTTTTTAAAAAATCATGAATAGGTATTGAATTTTATCAAATGCTTTTTCTGCATTTATTGAGACAGTCATGGTTTTCTTCTATTGTTTCTTAATATGATTTATTTATTGATTCTAATGGCAGTGCTGCATTGTCTTAATTTCTGTAGCTATTTATTATACGTCTTTAAGTCAGGTAGTATAAGTTTTTTTCTGCTCAATTTTGATTCTACTCCTTGCAGTTTCTCCAGTATGGGGGTCTAGACTGCGGTTTTGGTTTTTCCTGCAGAAGTGTTCTTGCTCTTTCATTTTCAGCAGCTATTCACAAATTTGCCATTCAGCTTTCCAGTGAATGTGCTGACTATGTTGGAGTTCTCCTCTTCCCATGTGTCCCATTCTCAAGCCATTATCGTTAACTTCTTTCTTACTCTTGTACAGATGCTGATACTTTGCAGATTTTGTTAATGTTAGTTGTTTTCCTTCAATTGCAGTATTTTGGGGATATGTTTTCATCTAGTTTTGTTGTAAATGTTGTCTGTGAATATTTGGTTATACTAGCCTTTTAAAAATGTGATAAAAACAATAAAATTTACCATCTTAAACATTTTTAAGTATATTGTACAGTAGTATTAACAAATATATGAGCACACTGTTTTTCAACAGATTGCTAGAACTCTTTCGTCCATCAGAATTTAATCTTGGTAGTCATTGAACAATTCCCTTTCCCCCACTTCTCCTAGCCCCATGCAACCACCATTCTACTTTCTGTTTCTAAGAGTTTGACTGCTTTACATACTTCATATATGTAGGGTCATGCAATATTTGTCTTTTTGTGACTGACTTACTTTACTTAGCCTAATGTCCTTAAAGTTTATCCAGTTGTAGTGTATGACAGGATTCCTTCATTTCTTCCTCCCTCCCTCCCTTCCTTTCCTCCCTTATCTCTCTCTCTCTTTTGTTTTGTTTTCTTTCTTTTTCTTTCTCTTTCCTTCTTCTTCCCTCCCTCCCTTCTTGCCTTACTTTCTTATTTCCTTCCTGTCTTTTTTAAGGCTGAGTAACATTCCATTTTTATGTATATATCACATTTTCTTTATCCATTCATCTGTTAATGGATGTTTCAGTTGCTTCCACTTCTTGGTTATTGTGAATAATGCTGCAGTGGACATGGATGTGCAAATAATCACTTTGAGATCCTGCTTTCAGTTCTTTTGAATGTATAACCACAGTGGGATTGCTTGATCATATGATATTCCTTTTCTTTTTGGAAGAACCTCCATAGTGTTTTCCACAATTGTTGTGCCATTTTATATTGTAATCATCAGTGTACAGACGTTCCAATTTCTTTGTGTCCTAACACTCGTTATTTTCTGGAATTTGATAATGACCATCTTAACTTGTGTCAGATGATATCTCATTGTGGTTTTGATATTTGCGTTTCCCCAGTGATTAGTGATATTGAGCATCTTTTCATATGCTTGTTGACCATTTGTATGTCTTCTTTGCAGAAATGTTTATTCAAGTCCTTGGGTATTTTTAAATTGGATTATTTGGAGTTTTTGTTATCGTTTTAAGTTGTAGAAGTTCTTTATATGTTTTGGATATTAACCCCTTATCAGATACAGTGGAACCTCCATTCTCAAACTCAATTCATTTCAGAAAACTGTTCGAGAAACAATTTGTTCAAAAACCAAATCTCCTTTGTCACCCGAGAGACATGTGACTGATCATACACTATTAGCATGAAAGGGTTATTGGGTACGGAATTGATACCTGAAGTTTTGTAGAAAATGAGACATTTTTTACGTGAACAACTTGGTCAAGAACCTAATTGTTTGAGAACTGAGGTTTGACTCTATATAGTTTGTAAATATTTTCCCCATTCTGCAGATTGCATTTCATTGTGTTGATTGTTTCCTTTGCTGTGCAGAAGTTTTTATGTTTGATGTAGTCCTATTTGTCTGTTTTTGCTTTCGTTGGCCTTTTTTTTTTTTTTTTTTTGGTGTCATGTTTGATAAATCATCTGCAAGCCTGATATCAAGGAACTTAATGCCTGTGTTTTCTTCTAGGGGTTTTATGGTTTCAGGTCTCATGTTCAGGCATTTAATTTACTTTGAGTTGATTTTGGGATATGGTAAGACAATGGTCCGATTTCATTCTTTTGCATTTGGCTGTCCAGTTTTGCCAACAACATTTATTATAGAGACTGTCCTTTCCTCATTGTATATTCTTGACTCTTTTGTTGTAAATTAATTGACCATATATTCGTAGGTTTATTTCTAAGTTCTTTGTCTTCTCTACTTATCTGTGAGTCTGTTTTTTAGGTCAATACCGTACTGTTTTAATTACTATCGCTTTGTAATATAGTTTGAAATCAGGGCACATCATACCTCTAGCTTTGTTGTTCTTTTTCAAGATTACTTTGGGTATTTTGGCTCTTTTGGGGGTCCATACAAATTTTAGGATTGTTCTCTTTTTGTGAAAAGTACCATTGGAATTTTGATAGAGATCACATTAAATCTGCATGTTGCTTTGGGTAGTAGGGACATTTTAACAATATTAGTTCTTCAAATCCATGTATATAGATTATCTTTCCATTCATTTGTGTCTTCTTTAATGTCTTATATTTTTCAGGGTACAGGTCTTCTACTTCCTTGGTTAAATTTATCCCTAGGTATTTTATTCTTTTTGATGTAATTATTTTCTTAATCTCTCTTGGATAGTTTGTTATTAGTGCATAGAAACATAAAAAGGTTTTTTTAGATGCAACTCCACTTATATGTATATGTGAACTTTTTAAAATTTGTCAATTACAGTTGACATTCAGTATTATTTTATTTTAGTTTCAAGTGTATAGCATAGTGGTTAGACATTTATATAATTTATGAAATGATCTCCCCGATGACCATACCTAATTGTTACAATATTATTGACTATATTCCCAAAGCCATAATTTACATCTCCATGATTATTTTGTAACTACAAATTTGTACTTCTTTTTTTTTTAATCCTCACCTGAGGATATGTTTATTGATTTTAGAGAGAGAGGAAGGGGAAGAGAGAGAGACAGGCAGGCAGGCAGGCAGGCAGACAGACAGACAGACATTGATTGGTTGCCTCCTGTATCCATGCCCCGATAGGTATGGATATAGCCTATGGATATACCTAACTTAGCTCTGTGCCCTGACTGGGACTCAGACCCACAACCTTTTGGTGTACGGGACGACACTCCAACCAATTGGGCCACCTGGCCAGGGCCAATTTGTACTTCTTAAAAATCTTGACCTTTTTCACCCAGCTTCCCTACCCCCTTCCATTTGGTAACTATCAGTTTGTTCTCTGTATCTATGAATCGCTTTCTCTTTGAAACATAACAGATTTTTGTAAATATTATGTCCCACAGCTTTACTGAAAATATTGATTAGTTCCAACAGTTTTTTGGTGGAGTCTGTATTTGCAGATTACATGATATTTGGATTCTCAAAAGCTTACATTTCTCATCATTGGGCTTAAATGATGCTACTGTTATGTCAAATTAGAAATAAGAATTATCTCTGCTCCAAAATGTGGATTTTTTTTAGTTTCTCTATCTCTGATTTCAATAGACTTATGACCTGATTTCTAAACAATATTGTTTTCTTTCCTAATCTTTACTCTGTCATTATACTGTGCCTGCATCTGCCCTTGTATTTGCATTCCAAAAAACTAAATTCAAGTTCTAAATATTCTTATAACAAGTTTTATCCTTCTCTCCCTAACACAAGCCTCACGTATTGTCATTGTTGAATAAAATGAATTATGTAATAGTCTTTTTGCCAGACTGTTGGATTTGTGCTCATACCATTCAGCCTGGTTTTCCAGACCACAAAAACATGTATATTATACTAAAACTCCAGTCTCATCATTACTTTCTGTGGCATTTCATTCTATTTTTTGATAGTTCTCATTCTCAGAATGTTCTTTATATTAACTCAAAAATACGTCCTCTGAATTATATCGTTGGCTGTAGTCTGCTCCATGCTATCTTCTTCTATATAATAGCTCTTCAGGTATTTGTAGAAAGTTTTCATATATGCTTCTTATTTTTCTTTTTAAGTTTTTGTACATCTCTTTGAAAAAAAACATAATTGTTTCCAGACTCCTTACCAGTTTGAAAGTGCTTCTTACAGTGTATTCTAGTTTGGACTCTTTAGTGACAAGGAATACAGACCCATTCTAGCTTAAGAGGGAGAAATAGCGTAAGAAGATTGATGACAGACACTATAATGCTGCTAGAGTTTACTGGAGGTGGAACCTAGACAGCTATTTAGCCTTTTTCGTAAGGAATCTCTGCTTTTTTCTACACATCTGTATTCTTAACCTGTTTCTACTTGCAAGTCTTGGCCTAGAATTTCTGCTGTTTCTAGCTTTAGTTTTTACACATGACCCCTCTATGATTGCCTGAGCTTTGTCTGTATCATAGGAAGTCTTTATACATCTTTTTGGCTGCTTTATTCAGTCTCTCTCTCTCTCTTTTTTTTCTTAATTCAAAATTCCCTAGCCTGGAAAATCGATTTGTCTAGGATACTTTTTACAGCCAGATCACTCAGGTTTTAAGTTGTTTGCCAGTTTATAGCTGCTCTTACCCACCTTGTAGTCCCATTCATTTATTCAAGAAGCTTGCTATTAAGTATCTAATATACACCAGGAATTATTCTAAGTGCCCGGGTGGGATGCATCAGTAAACAAAGCAGGCCAAAAATTACTGTTCTCATTCTAGTGAAGTGAGACAGAGAAATAACAGTAACTGTAATAATCAAATAAGTGATTTAGCAATCTGTCTCTGGCAGGTGTGAGGGCTGAGCATAGCTGCTGCTTTTTCTTGAACTGTGGGCTGTGCCATTTTTGTTAGGGGGCTTGTGGGCAGATGGATACCTTAAAACAAGTCTGGTGTAGATAACCTCTCAACTATTTGTTTAGATAAGCACATCATAGAAAAATAGTAATTTAATTATGTATTAGAGTAGCATTTCCTAACGTTCAGAGCCTGTATTTAAACAAGCAGTATGTGCATGGGTGGACAAAAGTAGGTTTACAGTTGTAATACAAATACTGAATAAATAATACAGTAATGCAAAAATAAACTTTAATGTATTCACAACTGTAAACCTACTTTTGCCCATCCTGTTATATACTTGGTACTTCTGTACTGTAGCCACACATAAAAGGCAGTTTAATAATGTTTGTCAGTTGGTATGGTCATCAAATACCAAGCATCCTGTTTAGTGTAGAGCAGAGTACTTAACTGTATTATATTTCTTCACCTAATAACCCCCTACTTATTCTTCGGTTCTTTCACAGATACACTTCTTCCTCATAGCTACTGGCAACTCGACACCCATATCATACTAGTTAGCAACCCCAGAGAACACTGACTCTTCCGGAGTCATTGGCAAAGGCTAGAACAGTCACTTTGCCAGGGGGTACTGGATGGCTGGATCATCCTAGGTCAGTTGCTAATCCTAGTGACTGGCCTGGATAGCTTGGCAGCCTGAGCAGCACCCAAGGGAAAGTGGGTTACCAAACATAAAGGAGGGAAAAGTGTGCCTGACCATGCCAGTATTTCCTCACCCTTTCTAAATTTGTTTGGGGCAGCTTGTCTAGCATAGATACTTTTTTCAAAGAAAGCCATTTCCAGATGTTCTGGTATTCTGCTGAGGATCCTACCTTTTTATATATTAATTCCATTTGGTCATCATATTTACTGATTTTTATGATGGAGTGGGAGAGTAGGAGCTAAAAAAAACATGAAGGAGCTACTAACTGCTTCCTCCTCTTTCCAAGTTAGCTGCATACAGAGCAGTGCATAATCAATTTTGCCTGCCTAGCACCTCCCCTTTCTAGGAAGTGGTCCCTTTTCTTCTGAGGAATTTCTCCCTCCCCCTATCCATACCTACCCCATTTGATATGTATGCAGATAAAAGCCGACTTCACAGCCATGCTGATTGACATGGCTTGCTTCACCTCGACGTAAGGATCAGTCCGCAGGTGTACAGACACCTGAGTCTAGAACAGTCTTCCCTCACTGTTGCTTGTTCCTCGTGTAAAAAGTCATCTCAGAATTTTTAAATACAACCAGTGCTACCTTAAAAGTAGTTATCAGGTAAAATATATAAACGTGGGAAATGTTTAAACATTCAGAATAAATGCTTACAAATCAAGGAACTATTCAGAAAATATTTGTTTACTTTTTATAGGGTACTTTCATAAGCTCCTCAGAAGTTGTTAGCTACAGCAATTTACGTAGTTGGAAACCAAGTTATTGTAGCTCTATCCACATTTTACTTATAGTGAAATATCATTTTACCATTTTTATTTTCGCTTTTTTCCTAATCTAATAACCACTTTCAAATAACATTATCTAATGAAAATCTTACCAACATAAATCATATTTCTGTGTGTAGTTATAAATGTTATCAGAATTTCAAATTAGACTTTCATGTTTTTGAAACATTGCATATTATTATGAAATCAGTAAATAATACATTGCTTCCGGAGAAGTTAAGCTTCTGCCAAAAAGGATCGTCTCGTATCAAATTTGCAATGATTAAAATAAGTGATATTTTAAAATAAACAATTTTTGGTAGGGATGTAATGAAAATGCCAGTGTCATTCTTATACACAGAATGTAAAAAGAAATTTGTTAAATATCTTTTTGGTGTGCCCTTCGGCTTTGTCTGAGTCTTTAAAATTTTCATACTCTTTGACCCAGTCGTTGTATATCTAAGATTTTTTTTTCTGGGGAAAAGTGAGATGAGGATTAAGATTTATATAGAAAGATGCTTTTGTAGCTTTACTTATAATAGTGAGAAACTAGTAAATGTACATATAACAGCAAAGGCCCAATGTAGAATATTAAGCGATAAACCAATATATAAAGCTAGGATTAGTATGATCTCCATTCTATAGAAAAAGTACATGTGTACAAAAGTACTCCTAGGACAAACTAATCCAAAATGCTAATAGTAATTGTCTTCAGGTGTGGGATTGTGGGTGATTTCTTCTTTCGATTTTTACATACTTGAAAAAAAATTGTGTTAACATTTTTGTAATTAGCAAAAATTAATATTAAAATATTTATTGAGCCGAAAGTACATTATGTATGACTTCCAGAGTTGAATAAACAACTGATTAAATATAATGAAATAAATAACATGCATTTACCTCTGTTTTAACAGATAGGGAGATGTAAGCTTAAAACAATTCCTGTCAATATTAATTAATTTATTAAACATTTAACTAGTATGAACTAAGTGCCAGGCATTCAGTATGCTAGGGGGTACAACAATTGTACTGAAAGAAAGAAAAAGCTTGCTGTCATTTCTTTTAGAAAGCTTTTCATGGTCTTCTGCACTATGCTAGATTAGATTCCCTTCTATCATTGTGCTTACTTTGATATACTGAAGTTACCAGTTCATGTGTCTGTTCTCCTGATAGACCATGAGTTCCTTGAGAATGGGGGCCATGTCTTTTTCATTTGTGTATCTGCAATACCTAGCAATTTTTTGAGTTAGCTCTGCTTAGGATGTCAGAAGTGGTTATGCTTGAAGTGGATTTTGAAAAACGAGTATGTGTGATAAATCACTTTTAGTTTAGTTTACTTGATGAAATTCTTCATTCCCCTTTATAATCCTTCATCCTCGTATATATGAGGAGTTGCTATACTGCAGCAATTGTTACATTTAATTGAGAATGCTTTTAATTTGCTTTTTTCAAATGTGACCTCAGTTTTAGAACATCATAGTGAATTTGTCAGTAAAATGAATTTAAGTTTCTATTTATCTTTCAGAGGTAAACATTTGGCCATAAAGTGATTGAATTCTAGGTGAGGGGAAAGTGGGGAGTTGAATTAATAGAGATGAGGGTGAGGGATGACAGTGGATTATTTAAAAAAATATTAACAGAGGGGGTGGGAAAATATATATTAACAAATCGAATCAGATGTTACAGGCTTCCTTAGGTTAGATGTACATACAAGCAGAATGCTGTTGCTTTCACTTCAGAGCAACCTGGGACACAATGTAGAATATGCAAGCACATGAAACTCTTTAAAAAGTATAGTGAAAAGCAATTTAGTTCTAACATGTACTTTCCATACCCAAATTACTCACAGATTACATCCCCAATGTTCAAGTTAAAGTCAATCCATTCTTTAGTATCACAGGATAATTTTATAACAATAATGATACAGACAAGTGGTTTTCAACCAGGGGCAGTTTTGCCCCACCAGAGGACATTTGGCAATGTCTGGAGATATTTTTGATTGTAATAACTTAGTGGTGGTAGTAGGGTGCTTACTAGCATTTAGTGGGTTGAGGCTAAGGATGCTGTTGAACATCCTACAATGCACAGGACAGGGGCTTCCCCCCACTTCCCCCTAAACACACAACAAAATATTATCTGGCCCAACATGTCAGTAGTGCTCATGTTGAGAAACCCTGCCTGGACAATGGTCAAGTTCCTAGGCCATGATAAAAATCTTTTATTTTACCCATAACAGAGTTTATAACCCATAACTGTAGCTTAGTGCTAACACTGCCGTTTCATTTGTCACTTAAAAATACTCTGTCTCCCTAGAAAAGTTCTTTTTAAAGTTTCAGCTTGAGATACTGAGAAGATGGCTTTCCTTATTGGGAACAAAGGCAGTTATTCCCATCGTATGGTAGAGACTCTAGATTTCAGTGTTTCCATCTATTTTTCTTAGCTTTTCATATGTGTGAATCTTGAGATTCTGTTGGATAGGGATTGTGTGTCATTTCAGTATTGTGTTTAGAAGGTAAATATTTTTATGTCCTTTAGAATCTTGAAAATGTTTAATCAGTGTATCAATTTATTCAGCAAATATTCATTTAGAAATATGTATTAATATAATGAGTGTTCAGATTTTATGGTACCCATTTACTTTGATTTTATTAATAGGGTCAGGAGCAGGTCTGGGGAAAATAATCCAGAGATTTCCACAGAAGGACTGGGATGATACACCTTTCCCACAGGGAATTGAATTGGTAAGTTGATGCTGCATTATTGTACTTTTATAATGATACTTTTCTTCTTATATTACATTTATAATTATGTTTATGATACAGTTACTATTAAGTAATTTGATGATTTAACTGTGACATGTTACAAGAAATAATTTCTCTCCTCTAGTCCCCTAGTAAGGTAACCTTTGAATATATTCATTATGGAATACCTGTTTTGCTCTTTTTCCCATTTAAACTTCTCTTATATTAAAGATGAAATTGATGATCTTTATGTTTTTGGAAGATTAAAAATTCCTTTGACTCTGTAGTCAAAATGTTAGCCTAGTAGCTTTAGTGATAGTGTATCACTAAATACATATTTATTTTATTTTTTTCTGAAAATTTCAAGATTATTGCTTTGGTGAAAACTAAGCAAAACACAGACAAAAAAGAGAAAGGTTGGTTTAATGATGACCAGTTATGTTGAGTTCACAAATCTGAATTCTTTCTTTTTATCTGTAGGATCCTTAAGTTGCTTTATAGTAGTGCAATTCAACCGCTTCAGTTTTGTCAGCCATTTTAAAGGAACGAGCGGCTGAGCACGGCTTGCATTGGCCATGGTGTTCTGTGTGGTGGCATCACAGTGGTTAAAGGAGCGACTGGGGTCACTAAAGCGTTTTGTAATAGGACTATGCCGTTTGGTTCTCAAACATAATGGAGTGTATGTATATGTGTGTGTATATATGTATTTATGCTGTGTGTGTGCATACACGCACATACAAACTTATGAGAAGTGTCCTTCAAAGCAGTTTGTTGAGAGAGCATTTGGTATAATGTGACGACGGTGCAGTGTGCAGGCTCTGGAGGAGACAGCGTGTGTTGAAATCCCAGCTGTGTGGTGTGGCTTTTGACAAGTTAACTTCTTTGAGCAGCAGAATCCTCGTTTATAAAATGTGGATAATGATTGTATTACTCTCATAGGGTTTTTGTAAAGATGAAATGGGTTTAAAAATACACATAAAATGCTTAGAACATAAAGTAAGTGCTTGTTAAATGAGATAGCTGGTTTTTTATTACTGTTGTTCTTGCTGTTTGTGCAACATCTTGCAGCACCTGCCCCAAAAGAGGAATTATTCATTCTCTTGTTAGCATAGATCAGAAGTACCAATTAGGAGTAAAACTGATGTTGACAATTGTGAACTTATTCCCTGTAGCTAATGACTGTCCATTTCTGCTTCGCTGAGGATAAAAGATACGTCACTGAATACCTAATTTTGATGATTATAATCCTGCTGTGTAAAGAAGGTTGTGTATTCTGTAGACTCACCTAAAGGGTAAATCTTGAATTTTGGTATTAAAAATGGGGAAAGAGTGTGAGGATCTAAGAAAATAACTTTTTGGAGAGCCCCTTGTATTCCTTTTTTTCCCTCCCCTAAATGCCAACAAATATAACTTACCTTCCTAAGTTTCAAGGACAATTGACATTGTTGGGACAGAGAGCTATCATGATTTGGCACTATTTAGCTATGACTGACAAAGGATGACATTTCTGTGTTTTGAAAGTCAAGGGAATAGATTGTGTGTTTCTCTAGTAGGGAGGGAGAGGCACTTACTGATTTTACTGTTTAGTAAATATTCTTTTCTTTGTATGACAGATACTCCTGTGTTCAAGTGCTGTCAGTTGTCTCTCCAATAACAAGTAGTCTGTCACATATTGCTGTTTGGTGGAAGGAAGGTGCTAATAGATAGAATTTATCCTTACCTGAGATTTTCCTAGATGATTTCTTGATTGATTCTTAGCAAAGCATTTCAAGACTTTCGGGGGGTGGATTATTATTTAGTAGTAAAGGGTAATGAGGACCAAATATGTGGTGACGAAGATGATTTGACTTTGGGTGGTGGGCACACAATGCCGTATACAGATCATGAATCATAGAAGTGTACACTTGAAACCTACATGATCTTATTAACCAATATCATCTCAATAAATATAATTGAAAAAGAATCTTTCATCTGCTGGATTACGTTAGGAATTTCTTTTTCCTTTTTCTACGATTGATAACAGTTCCTATCCTCTAATGTCTGTTGTGCTGTGTCAAGTACAAAATTAATTTAACATCTGTCAAAGTCCATTGACAAATATAACAGAATAAATAACTTAATTTTTTTCATTGTCTATTGCTTTGGGCTATACTTCATGTACTAGAGACATACAACTGTTCTGCATATGAACAGCAATAACTTGAATAACTGTGAAATACTGTAAAATCTAGAGTAACTTCTGTAGCTTTAAGACCAGAGATAGGCCTAATAAAATCTTAGTCTAATTAGAGATGACCTGGCTCAGTCCCTAAGTGGTTTGTTGATTCCAGGGTAGTAGTGATGCTTTTCTGATGATTTACAGAAGAAAAAATCTTGTCCCTTCCAGGATAGTAGAACAACTTTTAGTACACAACAATAAGGTTAATATTTTACAGTTGTATAGGATTGATAGATTATGATGAATTTACATAAATTAGATGATACATGGTAGTATATCTAATTTACAGATTAGAAATTTAAGGATTAGTAAATTTAAACACTTTCATTAGGGTCTGACAGGTAAGGTACAGCAGAGAGCTAGGATTCAAACCCAGGTTTTTTGACTCTTAAGTGTCAGCCAAGATCTGAGAGTATTCTGAGAGTGCTGCCTTAAGCTGTGTTTAGCATTTGCATTTTACTGTAAATACAGGATAGAAAACAGGGTTCTATGATTTGGAAGAACTGAAGTTTAGAAATGTTAAAAGAATGCTGTGTTATTAGATGGAAACTAACTCTACTTATTTTATCTGAAGACAGCTTAGGTTCAGAGCATAATAGTATATTGAAATTATTTTCAATTCTCACCTTCCTCCCAGACAGCATAAATTTGATGTTTAAATTCTAAATGAAAGATAATTGTGTTCAGTCTGAAGACTACACTTTATGACTAGAAGGAGAGGATTTTAGACTTTCATTCCCTAAAAAGTCAAATCCCAAATTTAATTTAGAGGATGCTGAATTTATTCTTTTAGTTTTTATGTAAAGAATTTGTCTTTTTCTTCTGTTGGAAAGTGCTGAACTTTAATTTGGATGGATTTTAAAAATAAAAATATGAAAATAAGCTAAACCGAACATAATGACTACTTTTCCAATTCTGGGATATTTTTATCTTTTTCTTGTGTTTTTTAAGCATATGAGGAAACCACAGACAGTTATATAAATAAAGTTTCAGTTAATTTTAGTGACAGTATTTCAAAGAAAGTTTAAGAATTGTTTTGCAGAGGCATTCTATGGCTAACAGTCTATTTTGGATCATGGGAACAAATGTTTTTATTGGTTGGGCTTTGGACCTCAGAAAAAAAGTATTGTTTTGGCATTAGCTTTTTAAAAAGATATCCTAATTTTTTTATATTATAATTCAGAAAATGTGCCTTATTTTTACCAGGGAATGTCTGCACTGGGACATTTTTTATTCTATCAAATTGTTTGTAAAAGACTCAAGTACTATGTTAAAAAAATGTGATGAGGAAAAGATGAGTAAACATTTAGGTAGAATTTCTAAATTTGAGATTTCTGAAATTAGTTTAGTTCATTAAATGATGAAACAGTGATTTGACTGCCTTCAATATGAATCCAGTTTTCTGTAATTGTAAGCATAGACTGAGGAAAAGAGGGGTAAGATTTTTTATTTAACATTCTGCAGTTGTAATGTAGGAGAAGTAGCCTCACATATTATTATAAGAGGCAGTTTGTGGGCAGAGGAGTAAGTGTAAGTACCATGCAATGCTTCGCTTCCTTAAGCTGTATAGAATGCATTGAATACAACAAATGGGATAGCAGACCTCGATATACATACTGTTTGGTCAGAGAACTGAATGTAGAAAGCATGGAAGAGAATTTTCTTCCCTCTTTATAGAGGAAAATACATGAAGATAAGAAAGGCAGTGAACATACTGGATAACAGAATTAAGGTTCACAAAGATTTTAAAAGGCTGGAGTTAAAGGAGCCCTTTATCTAAGAAGATGAAATATAACAGGTAAAAACATTGGTTCTTGCATGTGAATATAATAAGCCAGCTCTGTAAGTAATCATTTAGAATAAAGATAGACCGGATAATTTGCCAGCTAGAGAGATTTGAGAAATACAAGAAGACAGCTAAAAGTACAAAATATGTAACTATAAAAGATACTTGGGTAGAACCTAAATCCTCTGTGCTGAGGTAGTGCACTTGGTGATGAATCCAGTTTTAAGGATGATATAAAGAACATGCACAGAGTTAAGGCTGGAAAGATAAGGACTGTTGTGAAGTATGAAGATCTGGCTTTTAAAATACAGGGTCTGGCAAGAGTGACACCTGCTTGAGTGTGGTTGGTAGGGTAATAAAATGGGTGTAATAATTTATAGATTTAATTTGAATATTTCGCCTGAAATGTCATATGGTGTGCCTGAATGTGATATTGTTATGTTACAGAATTACATGCTTATGATTTTGTAATAAAAGATTTCGTAATAAAAAAGGGGCATTATTTATGCTGGCCCCTGCTACTAAGGACTACAAAAAGGAATTTTTAAGTTATGTTCACAACAAAGCAAGTGGATATAAATGGGGTTTAAGCTGAAAAGTGGTGGGTTGAACTCACATTTTTGTTTCCTACTTCCAGACAATTGTCTCTTTGAAGTAATAAAACCACGTGGCAGGTTGGAACCTGATGGAATCTAGAGGATTCATCTGAGACAGTAGATTCTCTTGACATCTCTGAGGTGGAGGATAGTCAGTCTTGGTGTTATTTTTCCCACATTCCTCTATGCTCACCAAAATGGTTTGTTCTCATAACTAGACTTTCAGTTACTTAGAAGTTTGCTTATTTTACCAATGCATCGATAGCCTCAGTTGTGCTACAGCATCTTTTACTTACCCAGTCTCCATGGTCTGCTACTTCATTATTACTCTCAGAACCTCCTTAGACGAAGTTTTGTTACCGTGCTGGCGTTGTGCTATTCCTGGTGCTTTGCCACTATAGGGAACTTCCTGAGGAAGATGTAGAACTCCTCAGGTCTAACCAATTCAAAGTCATGGTGTTTGCAAATAGCCTCGCCCTTGTTACCTCATGGAATATTGCCACTCATCTCTCATGTAAGAGTGAAAGGTAGTGAATTGGAAAATGTGCATAAACTGAGACTATTTTTGAACAAACTGATTTGTATGGTTACTTGTACATATGCAGGTATAAGGTTATATTCATGGCAGAAGGTTGGAAACTGAATGTCCATCAGTAGGAGAATGATTGAATTAGTGGTGCCACAATTATTCATCAGAATATAGTACAGTTGTTAAAAGGTACGAGGTAGAAGATGTACAAATGGCTAACAAGCATATAAAAGATGCTAGCATAACTAATCATTAGGGAAATGCAATTTAAAACCATAGTGAAATATCACTTTATACTTGTTATGATGGCCATTATTAAAAACATCAGAAAATAGCAAGTGTTGGCGAGGATATGGAAAAATTACAACCCTTGTGCACTGTTGGTGGGAATGTAAAATGGTGAGGCTATGGAAAACTATATCGTGGTTCCTCAAAAAGTTGAGAATATAAATATTATATGATTCAGCAATTCCATTTTTGGATATATACTCAAAAGAACTGAAAGGAGGGACACAAACATATACTTGTACATACAGCATGTAGTATGTATGTGTTTATTTACATACTATATACATATATTTACATATTATAAATATAATATTATTTAGCCTTAAAAAAGAAGGAAATTCTGACATATACTACAACATGGATAATATGCCTTGAGGGCATTATGCTAAATGAAATAAGGCAGTCACTAAAAGACAAGTACTACATGATTCCATTTATGTGAAGTACCTAGAATGGTCAAATTCATGGGGACAGACAGTAGTCAAATTTCAAGGCACCTAGTAGTGCTTGCCCATGGGTCAGGGGAGGGACAAATCAGGAGTTGTTTAATAGGTATGAATTTTTAGTTTTGCAAGGGGAAAGAGTTCTGGAGGTTGGTTGCAGAACAGTGCGAATGTACTTAACACTGCTGAACTGTACACTTAAAATGGTTAGGATGAGAAATCTTATGTGTATTTTACTACTAAAATTTTTTTAAAGAAAAATATGAGATAGAGCTTTATGCAATGACATGAACAAATCTCTAAAGCATATTGTATAGCAAATAGCCAAAACAATTTGGGGAAGAAAAAACAAAGCTGGAGGACTTGCACTACCTTGTTTCAAGATCATACTAAAAAGCTCAATATGCAAGACAGTGTGGCCTTGCCTTACAGATAGACATGTAGAACCATGTAGAACCAAGTCTAGAAGCAAATCCACACATATTTGTTAAATTGATTTTCAGTGGAGTTGCTAAGGTAATTCAGTTGTAGAAGAGATAGAGTTTTCAATAAATGTTGCCAAAACAACTGAATATCCATTTGGAAAAAAATTAACTTTCACCTTACTTCACGCCATACATTAAAATTAATCTGAAATGGATCATAGACTAAATGTGAAAGCTAAAACTATAAAGGTTTTAAAAGAAAACTTAGGGGACCTTCTTTGTGACCTTTAGTTAAGAAAGACTTTAGATAGAATGCCAAAGGCATGACTGAATAAAGGTTCCTTGGAATACTTGAAAACTCTTGAAAAATAGTATATCATCATGCAAAAAAAAGGTGGGTACTCAGATAGCAAGAAGTCCCATTTTGTTTCATAGATTTCACTTGGCACTGTAGAATTTTTGGATGCTACCTGAGCCCTTTGTTTTTTTTTAATATATTAACCTTTTAATGAGGAGCAGGGCACTGGAAGAAATGAGGGGACATTGGAGACTTAGCAGCAGTTCCCATAGGAACTTGGAGCAGTTTCCTGACATGTTACCTGTTCTACTGAGCCAGGTTTTTCTCTCCAAGCTAGAATTTTGGATATTTTCAAATCTGTGGGGCGACTTTGACAATGGAACTTCTTTATTCAAGTTTTTAAAAAGTGTTCTTATTTATGCTATTGAAGTTTTCCCAGTTCTTCCCCCTTTGCCATGCTCCACCCAGCCCACCGCCCCTGCTCCCACAGTCATTCCCCACCATTGTCCCTGTCCGTGGATCAATCATACGTGTTCTTTGAGTAATCCCTTCCTCTCCTGTTTTAATTACTATAGATGGTAGCCAACTTCAGATATAAAAACATTATATGTGAAAGACTTTGTGATATTGAAGAAAGAATACTGAACTTCGGGGTTTTATTTATCTATATACTAGACAAATACTAGATATATCTATATCTATCAGTATATACTATATATACCCATGTATAGGTATATAATTTGATTATAAAAGGCAACAGCTATTTAAAGAGAGCATTAACTTTCTAGGTTATCTGAGGGGGTACCCAAAAAACCCAGAATTATATTCTGGAGGGTGCGCCCCTTTTAGCACATCCCCCCACCCCTCCACCTGCTGCCGCTAGGTGAGTAGGTGAGTGTTCTAGGAACCCATCTGCATCAGTGTACTCACTGGTGTTGTGGTGAGAGGCTGTGTTTGGCTTCACTGAATTTTTTTTTGAAGACTCTTTGAGCACGTTTGCCCATTTCATAACACACTTGCACACTCTCTGCTGTGTTCAGCAGCTTTTGACCAAAAACTGCCTGACTCCTGTGCACTCTCACTCCAAGTGACTTTTTTTTGTTTGTGTCCCTGGATAAAAAAAAAGTCCTCAAAGGGAAACGTTTTACCAGTGTTCAAGAAGTGAAACAAAAAATGGCAGAAACACTAAAAGGCATCAAAATTGACAACTTCAAAAACTGAGCAGTGGAAGAAAGTCTCGATAGGTGTATTGCATCAAAGGGAGAGCACTTTGAAAGCGACTGAAGTTTAAACATGTAATAATAAATACACAATTTTTTATAAATAAATTCCATTTTCTTTGGGTCCCCTTTTGTATAATCTAGTTTTGAAGGTATATAAGGAATGATACTTTGATACTCTCCATCCTCTGACATCCCAGTTCTTGGTCTAATCAAGGTCCTTGGTGATCCAGACATCCTATTTACTGCACAAAATATGTTCACATCTTTTTGCTTGAGTTCATACTGTGCTTTGAATATTCATGTGGAACTTTCCCAGTTACGGATATACTGTGCGTTGTCATCTCCTTATAACTTATAAATGTGTCAGTTTTAAAAAGTGAAGTATTTGGTGGCCTCTAGTGGTACTTATGTGTCTATAAAAAGTCACTAATACCACCAATATACAAAATTTTAGGGGGAGAGCACTACTGCCGTGTCAGAACACAAATGTGTATACCTAGTGAAGAAAAGTTTTTTAATGTTTGAGAATTGAAAGTTTATTAATCAGTTATAAACGTATCAGTGATGTCGCTGTGTCTATTATTTTGCAAATTTTATCATCATGAGAGTCCATACTTTTGAGAAATTCACTGAAATTATATATGTACGTCTTAATTGGAAGTATTTCTACGTGGCTTGTACTTATGTCAGCAATAGTTTGTTGCATTGCACTGAAATGTGTCTCTGAAGGGGGATGCAGGAATGATTTCTGACATTTACTTAAATATAATGAAAGATAAAAATAGAGACTAAATTCTTACTTTGTAAAGTTTGTTTCTTTAAACAGCTGATTTTTGCTAGCTTAAAGATACTTCAGGTTAAGCCAAGCATTATCCAGAATCTGAAATATATGTGGAAATTTAGACAGATTATTTCAAAAGTTGGGAAAATTTGTGTAAATTCAAGATTTGGAAACCTAAAGAGAAAACTATAAAGTTTTAGGAAAGTTAAATTAATTTTAAGTGCTGAAATTAATCTCTATTCATGCTAAAAATTAAGTATTGAAATTTAGAGATTCAATAACTTGACCAAGGTCATAAACCTATTTACTGTTGGCTGAGATGATAATAAAACCCTGTTTTGACTCTCTTCTAAAGTTTTTTTTTTTTAAATCAGAATAAAATACTCTATTCTTTGTGTTACATGGGACAAGTTGATTTTTTTGAAAAGGTTTTTTTCTTCTACTTTTTTTAAAGTTAAAAAAATTGACAGGACAAATCTTATTCTAGTTAGGAAAGTTTAAGTGACATTAGAAAGACACAGATAGAAGTGTTTTAACACTAAAATCAGAAGGATCTAATGACACAAATCTGTGGTAATCAAGGAGTTGGCAGCTTTTATTTTTACCAAAACTAGGCCCTACAGTTAGCCCTCCATATCCACACCACATCCACAGGTTCTGCATCCCCCGATTCAACCAGCTGCGGATGGAAAATATTTGATAAAGAAGGTCATGTTGTTGCTGACATGTGCTGTGTACTTAGGATTACAGTGATTGTATCTGTGCTGAACATGTACACACTTTTTCTTCTTACCACTATTTTCTAAGCCATATAGTATACCAACTATTTACATAGCATTTTCACTGTGTTAAGTATCACATGTAATTCAGTACAGAAGACAATGTGTGGAGGTTACATACAAATACTACACTCTATTTTATATAAGAGCCTTGAACATCTGAGAATTTTCATATCTTTGGGGGTCCTGGAACCAATCATTTCCTCAAGGACACTGAGGAATGACTGTATTTACAAGAAACACCTATAGTTTCTGTGAACTCAGGAATGGCTTTGACTATGAAAACCATGGTGTTCCAGTGAAAAAGTTATATTCTACTGTTGGATTCATAACTGACTGAAAGATTTCATCAGTATTTTTTTCAAATTGAGGCGAGTACTTAGGAAAATAGCAACTTTTTGGGTAGGCTGCTCATTTTTCCAGACTTTTCCTTTAAAAGTTGAAGCCATTTAAAAAATTTAGCTATGATTTAATGCCCATTCATTCATTTAACAGTTATTTATTGAGTGCCTACTGTGTCAAGCACTGAGACAGGTGGTAAAGACATGGCAGTATACCAGACAAAGGCCCTGTCTTAGAGCTTAAATTTTTTGTGGAGAGAGACTGGAACTAACCATAATGAATAAATAAGTTATATAGTACATGTGAAGTGATAAATACTATTAAAAATAACAAGGCAGTGACAGGAACAGTGGTGACCCATAGTTTATAAAGCATCAAGGCAACCAGTTACCTGTTTCTGCTGGCCAAATAGTCTAAGGAAAGCAAAGGAGCTAGGTTAAATAGTTTTTAGAATTTTGCATAGTTTTGATATTACCAAACAAATTATAACTATATAATATATTCATATGCATTTTTAAAAAAATCCTCATCCGAGGCTATGTTCATTGATTTTAGAGAGAGAGGAAGGGAGAGGGGAGAGAGAGCAAGAGAATGACAGAGAGAAACATTGATCAGCTGCCTCCTGTACATGCCACAACCTAGGATCAATCCATGCCCTTTTGGTGTACAAAACAATGTTCCAACCAGCTGATCCACTGGCCTGGGCATAACTATATACTTTTAAACTTACCAAATTATTTTAAAAAGTACGTAGAATATGAAGAGTGATGAATATTAGTTTCTTGGCTTAAACTAGCCAAGAATTATTCAGATGTGAGTTGTACATGACTGTGATTATAATTATCTGTAATAAAATTACACATTTAATGTACAGCCTATTTGTATATTATATAATATTTTCAAAAATATTTGTATTCCATACACGGACAAAGAAAAAGGTAGAGAGAAATAGAGTCACACATTTGCAGTTTATCATTAAAGCAAGTTAAGTACAAGTATAAAAATCCTATGTATTTCTAAATCAATCCTGTAACTGAGCAATTGCTTAACTGACAGAGGACTTTTTAATTTGGGACTTGTAAAGAAAGAAATGATTCTACATAATTTTGATACCAGGAACTTTTTTCTCCTAATTATTTCTTCACATACATAATATAGCACTTAAGGATTTATTTTAATACAATGCATAGGCTCAGTTATCTTTTTTTTAGATTACTGTAATCATCTAGTTTCTAAATACAGAAATGTATAAATAAGTTCAGTTAGTCCTTTAAGAACACTAATTTTTAGTGATTCTCTTTTGCTCATTTTTCTTTCTTTTTCCATCCCCTGCTTGACAAAGATTTATATAAAAGCTCATAGTTTGTGAGGTAGTCTTTAGTTATTGGTAGACATTTCTCTCAAGGTCCTTCCTGTAATCTAGTGTGATGCTCATTAATAATCTTCACTGGGGTAATGATTAAAATTTTATGGAATCTTAGGGTTTGGAAGGGAACTTAAAGGTTCTTTGGTCAAATTCCACTCCCTCTTTGATGATTTAATTAGTTGGTGTGCAATACTCTTGCCAAGTGGTCATGTAGCTGTAGCCTACATTAAATACTTCCAGAGATTGATTCTTAAGTATTTTCTTAGTGCCTGTTAGGTACTGGACTGTTGAGAAATACCCTGTCTGGTTTCAGGAACTGTAACCCTGCTGACAGGCGAGAGGGCCCCAAGGAGGCCTTGGGAAATATATAATCAAGGAGGCCTTGGGAAAACAGGTCACTGAGGAGATGAAACCTGTCCCCTGGCAGGGGTGCAACCCTTGCCTCCCTCACATCACCCTTCTTGGCCCTGTGATGGTCGGTTGTTGATGACGGGTAAGGTTTCTCATGAGGAGAAACAACTTAAGACAGAAATTGGCCCTATGGGCAGCAGGAGAGGGACTTGGGGGACCTGGAGAAAGGGCAAGAAGGCCCGCACTCCTCGGCTTGGCTTGGGCATGGCCAGAGTCCTCATTCTATCTGAAAGACGTCTTGTCTCTTGGTGGCTCCTTCCCCCTGCCTGGCTGAGACTTGAAACTACCGGAGACAGTCCTAAACTGGATCTGGTGGTTCCCAGGGGAAATCAGGCCTAAAAGTTAATTCTTTAAAGTATGCTTTGTTTCTCCCTCAAAAGTCATGATAACCAGCTCATGCTGGGAAGGAAATTTATGTTATTCACAGACCCTAACCTTCTACCCTTTGGCACTCTCATGTTTACACTCTCATGTTTACTAGTCTCCTCTCGGACCCATGTAAATTGGTGAATTGGTGTGTTCCTGCCATTTGTTTTCTTCAAAACATCATCTGTTCTCTGTAAATATTAACATACTGATGTAATGAGATAACCTGTGCATTCCTGTTACCTAGCCCCACTGATAACCTTTCAATAAGAGCCTTTGGAAAAAGGGGCTGGGGCCCTTCCTCACGAGAGGGAAGAGCCATGCCTCCTCTCCTGGCAAACAGAGAAGTGTTTGCGACGACTCGTGTTTATTCCCCCAATCTGCAACAACCCCAGGACGGGCTCTGCGGGATTCAGAGTCTACGCTTCCATCTCAGCTGGCCCAGGACAGTAACCCTCAGATCCCGGAGCACCGCGCTCCCTGTGACATGCTCCGTTCCCACAGCACACTCTATCCTTGCAACACTGGACAATGTGTTGGGTACCAGGAATACAGTAGTAAATAAGGCAGATGTTGCTTGTGCCCTCATATTCAAGTCTAGTAGCATTTTTATAGTGATAGTAGACTTCCTCTTGTATAGATGTTCTTCATCATAGTCTTACGCACACCATCCTCACTGGTCTTATTATCTTTCACAAGTTTATAAGAACATTAACCTGACCTATTCAGGTTAATATTCCAGTTGTTACTGTACTTGAAAATACTATGCTTTTTTTCTTTCAAAAGCTTGTTACCTACATTTGTATTAAAATATATACATATTCATCTTCTTTTAAAAGGTAGTGATTCTACAGTGTTTGAATATGTGTTTAACTTACAAATATAGGACTCTTAACCTAATAAAATTGGGTTTTCTAGAACATATATGCAGGGCAGAATATGGAATTTTACTGTCCCATTTAATTTATAGTATGCTAAGGGTGAGGTTTCAGACACATAATCTAGTAGAAGTGACTAGGATGGGGATGTGGTTCTATGTAATGCTGGATGTTATGCTATGTCAGTGCATGTTTACAAAATTAAGTGGCCTTCTTCTTTTCAAAAAGAAACTCCAGCTCTGTCAAATCTTTGGACATTATTTTTGGTGAGCTTTGCAGCAGATCACGTTGGAGACTGGAGACTAATTCCAGCTATTGCTAATGGAGCCGTGAGCTCTTGCTGCCATTCTGGTAGTCATTTTTAGAGGTTTTAGCTGCGGTGCCACAAGGGTGTGGAAACATTACAAGGCATTGGACAATGAAGTTAATCTAATCCATATCACACTAAATTAGTGTCTGTGGCATGTTTTAAATACCAATAGTGATGTATTTTTATAATCTCAGATCACCTTAACCTTTTGTTTCTGGTAGCTTCTCCTTAATATGTGGAGTAGGAGCACAGTAATTGACTGAAATCATTCTAATTGTTAGTTATCAAGCAGCTAGAAGAGTCATTTTTTTCCAGATTTAAAACAAAATAAGAGGGCTTGAGGTATAGGTCAGAATCAACTATTCCTTCTTTCTGCCTCTTAAGAGGAAGAGAAGATAGCACTTCCTACAGCCTGGCACAAAGGGAGCTGTGAATCAAGGAATCCATATGGGGGACCTTCAGAGTAGTTCCAGGACTTTGGATGACTCTGGTTTGGAGAAGATTAGAATTGATTAGTGCTGAGAAGAAATAAACCTTGGTAGCTGAGTGTGGAGTTGTGCCATTTGGCTGGTCCATCGTTGTGTTGAGATATTGATAACATTGACAGTCTTGTGATTTATCATGATATACTGTGTAAATGACATCTGTTTCAGGAAGTGAAAAAAGTTTGAGAATACTGTGATTTATCATATGTTGTGGACTGTTTTTAAACCTCTTTGCCCCTCTTTCTGTTTGGTTCTCCCTATTTGGAAAAGTCCTTTTAAAGTCTCTAAACTGTCTCACTGACACTTGCTGGAACCAAAATGGATTAAATGAAGCACTGTGCTCCCTTGAGGGTCATATAAGTTATGGTTCTGGTAATTGAAGTGAGAACACCCTGCCCCCAAGTGTAATTTAAGGGTTAAAAATACACTTTCCTATAGATTTTATTTCCAATACTAAAACTTTAGAGTGTTTGTATGCCATTTGAACGGGAAATGTGAGTGATACATTTTTAGTTTACTTTAAAGTTTTGCTTTTCTAATTTGTGTTTGGTATATACTTGGAAGAGAAAGTTAATATATAGGCTAGAACTATGGACTAAAATTTATAAGAAGAACTTTTATGGGGAAATGTAATATATTTTATTGTAATTATATTCCATAAAACTGGTACAAGAGATCACAAGAAAAAGAAAAAGATGTTTTATTAATAAGGTTGGTGTGAGCTATTGACTTCCTGAAAAGTGATGCAGTTTTTGGCTGTGGAATTTCAGGATGATGACAATAGGAGTGGGAATGGAGTATTTAATCGACAGGGTTTGGTTGTGTGACTAATTGAATATGGAATGCACTGCGGGGCTAAAAGTTATCTCACTGATTTAAGTTTGGGCGACTGGGAGGATAGCAGTACCTTGACAGGATATTGAGAAAGAAATAATTTCAGTTATGTTCAGTTTGACTCTCAAATGATTTTAAGGTCTAACACCTAAGAAGACATTTTGGTAAAGTGATGCAGAGCATGGACTGCAGAACCAGACTGCTTGGGTTTTAATTCTTGCTTAGTAACCCTGTGTCCATGGGCAAATTACACAAAGACTTTCTGTCTTTATTTATTATCAGCCTAATGAATAAAAACATTATAAGAATCAAGTGAAATAATGCGCATAAAGTGCTTAGAATAGTACCCAGTACATAGTAATTATTATGTGTTTGTTATTATTGTGATTATTAGGATATGCTTTCTGTGATTTTGGTATAAAATTTAGTGATGTAAAAAGGGTTTGTTTTTTTTTGTTTTTTGTCATTTGGAGCAATCTAGGACACTTCATTCTCTCTTTTTCCTCCTGTCCTCTATATCCTCTCAAATTTGTAGAATCAAGGTATAGAAACTTTGTTGTGCAGTTTTAACTATCAAATTATGTTAGTCTTATTTATTTTAGAGAAGCAGGAAATGAAAAAGTTCTTTGAAAATGTTTTATTACTATAATTATAACTTAAAAATTTTTAATTTCTTTTAATACCTTATTTTTAATTAATTTATTTTCCAATTGACGTACAATATTAGTTTCAGATGTACAACTCAGTGATTACACATTATACATACATACCTGATGAAGTGATCAACCCCTAAGTCTAGTGTCCATCTGGTACCATGCAGTTGTTACAACATTATTGACCCTATTCCCTATGTTGTACTTTACATCCCTGTGACTATTTTTATAACTGCAATTTATACTTCTTAATTTCTTTCACCCATCTTCTCAACTCCTCTTCATCTGGTGACCATCAGTTTGTTCTGTGGGTTTGTTTCTGTTTTGTTTGTTCATTTGTTTTTTACACATACAAGCGAAATAATACAGTTTTTGTCTTTTTCTGTCTGATATATTTCACTTAGCATAATACCTGCTGGGTTCATCCATGTTGTTGCAAATGGCAATGTTTCTTTCTCTTATGGCTGAGTAATAGTCCATTGTACAATATATATGTACTGCCTCTTCTTTATCCATTTGTCTGTTGATGAACTCTTAGGTTGCTTCCATATCTTGGCTATTGTAAGTAGTACTGCAGTGAACATAGGGGTTCTTTATCTTTTTGAATTAGTGTGTTGGATTTCTTCAGATAAATACCCAGAAGTGGGATTGCTGGGTCCTATGATAGTTCTATATTTAATTTTTTGAGGAACCTCCACACTGTTTTCCATAATCTACATTCCCACCAACAGTACCCGAGGGTTCCCTTGCCAATGTTTGTTGTTTGTTGATTTATTGATGACAACCATTCTGACAGATATAAGGTGATACCTCATTGTGGTTTTAATTTGCATTTCTCTGATAATTAGTGATGGTGAGCTTCATTTCATATGTCTTTTGGCTGTCTTTTTTTGAGGAGTGTCTGTTCAGGTCTTCTGCCCATCTTTAAATCCGATTAGAATTTCTTATATACAGGGTGGGGCAAAATAGGTTTACAGTTGTGGGTATGCGAAACACAGAGTTTATTCTTTTATAAGTTATTATTGAATTATTTTCCATATAAATAACTATAAACCTACTTTTGCCCAACCCTATATTTTGGATATTAACCGCTTATCAAATGGCAAATACCTTCTCCCATTCAGTAGACTTTTTGTTTTGTTGGTGATTTCCTTTGCTGTGTAAAAACTTTTTAGTTTGATTTAGACCCATTTGTTTATTTTTTCTTTTGTTTTCCTACCTGAGGATCTTTTTGATTCTCTTAAAATGCCATATTCAAAATCTTTATTTTTTACTTTTGTCATTGTCATCCTCATCCAGCCACTGTGTTGTAGCTCAGTTAAATTCAAAGCTCTGATTTTATTTTTCTCACTATGACATCGGCTTTGTCCTTTAATGAATTTATCTGGTTGTTTGGATTTGGATTCTCCTACACAGTTTTGATCACATCTACCTTCATATACTTTCTGGTGTTCTCACGGAACTTACAGGAATGCTTTCTCAGAGGAACTAAAACTACCCTGAAGGCCTGTGAGGTATGACTGTTTTTCAGAAATTACAGATGAAAGGGACAGTGGGAGGAAAGCTTTTAGACTGGAGGAAGCTCCATACATAAACAGGACTGTCCCTAGTTATTCTTGGATCTTTGGAAATGATATAGTCCTGGATTTCCTTCTCTCTGATTTCCCTCTACCCATCACAGTTTAAACAAGCTATACATACCCATTTTTGTCCATTTCTTGTAAATTTAAGGAGCCTGTCTGTTTAACTGCACGCCAGATATCTGTTTAGAATTTGGAGAGTGCCGGACAATTTGGTGTTGATAATTTAACTCCAAAAACTTGTGATGATTTTATTTATTTATTTACTTAAAAAAGAATATATTTTAGTATATCTATTATATTGTTCTCAGCTGCTTTCTCATATCCTTTCTTGAGTGGAAGAGAAAGCCATGCCATTTCAGTTAAGGCTCTGTTCAGTAGCAAGGAAGAGACTTGCTCAGATAGCTTTAAACCCTGCATTTTTACTTCAAGCAACTCGGTTTTCAGTGTTCAGCATTGGGGTATGTCTTTTCATTCTTGGCTATGCATGTTATTGTGAATTATATTCTTCCATTGTTCCCGAGGACAGAGTTTTAATTCGGTTCCATTAGTTATCATCAGCATCCATTAGACTGGAATGTATTTTTCTTCCCTATAAAATAAAAAAAGTCCAGAGGTAGATGATTTGATGCTGGTATAGCAATTTTGTGATTTTTAAAAAAGATACAAACTCTAACTTCCTAGTCCTCCATTTATGGGATGTCAGCCTTATTTTCATGTTTCTATTTTAGGCCGAAAGAAGGAAAAAGGAGGAGAGGATTAAAATGTGATCGAGTCTTCCTCCTTTTGAAAAGAACTTTCCCACCTCTTCAGTAAATGGTGTTGGAATATTAGGAAGCCACATGCAAAATAATGAAACTAGACTGCTGTCTGACACAGTACCCAAAAATTAACTCAAAATGGATAAAAGACTTGAATATAAGACCTGAAACAATAAAATACATAGAAGAAAACATAGGTACTAAACTTAGGGACCTTGATCAGAGGGGTTTTTGTGAACTTGACTCCAAAGGCCAGAGAAATAAAAGTAAAAATAAATGAATGGACTACATTAAATTAAAAAGCATCTCCACAGCAAAAGAGAGTATCAACACAACAAAAAGGCACCCAACGAATAGGAGAAGATATTTACAAACAATACTTCCATTACAGCGGCTGTGTAGGAACCTCCGCAAGCAAAGCATAGCTCGCCTGAGCTCTGCCTCCTGTCTCCCACCTGCCCCGCCACCATCTTCAATGAAACTGGTCCATGTGCCAAAAAGGTTGGGGACCACTGAGTTAAGGGGCTAATATCCAAAATGTATACAGAACTCATGCTGCTTAATAACAAAATAACAAACAATCTGATTAAGAAATGGGCAGGCACTTTTTTCCCAGAAGACATGCATGTGGCCAACAGATACAGGAAAAGATTCTTAACTTCAGTAGCCATAAGGGAATACAAATCAAAACCAGGAGATGCTACCTTAAACCTGTTAAAGAGGCTATTATCAATGAGAGAAGGTGGAGAAAAGGGAACCCTTGTACACTGCTGATGGAAATGCAAACTGGTGCAGCCTTTATGAAAAACAGTATGAAGGTTCCTCAAAAAATGAAGGATAGAGCTACAAAAATGAAGGATAGAGCCACCATCTGATCCAGCAATGCCTCTTCTGGGTATCTACCTGAAACATTTAAAAACACTTATTTGTAAAGATATATATACCCTTTCTTTCTTTGCAGCATTATTGACAATAGCCAAGATGTGAAAATAACCAAATTGTCATTCATTGGATGACTAGCTGAAGAAGAAGTGGTACATATACAGAGTGGGGCAAAAGTAGGTTTATAGTTGTTCATATGAAAAATAACAATTAATGACTAATAATATAAGAATAAACTCTGTGTTTTGCATACTCATAACTGTAATCCTACTTTTGCCCTATCCTGTATATAGTGGAATACTACTCATCCATAAAAAGATGAAATATTGCCATTTGCAACAGCATGGATAGATCTTGAGTATCATGTTAATTGGAATAAATGAGATAGAAAAGGACAAGAGCTATATGTGGTATATAAAACAAAAAGCAACAAACAAACAAACTCCAGACACAGACAGTAGTATTATGGTTACCAGAGGGGAAAGGGGGCGGGGAAGGATAAAGAGAGTAAAAGGGGGTCAAATATATAATGATGAAAGGAGACTAGACTTTGGGTGGTGAGCACACAGTGGAATACACATATGATGTATTATAATGTTGTACTCCTGAAACTTAGTTAATATTATTAACCAATTTTACCCCAATAAATTTAAATAGAAAATATAAAAAAAGCTTTCTCAGAAGTACTCCTAGTAGCTACCATTTGGTCAGCATCTCTTTGGTCAGAACTAGTATATAACTATACCTGATACAAGAGAGACAGAAAAAATTGGTGGGCTTTGTTTGCTTTTGAGCGGGGCACATTACCATCTCCAATGAAATCTCCTAATAGGGAAAAAAAGGAAAAATAGATATTGGATGGGTGGCTAGGAGTCTATGCTACATCCTCCAATATAGAGAGTCCTTAGAAGGCAGCCTTCAGCCAGTCATCCCATGACGAATCACTGTGGCTAGGACGTTAGGGTTGGTTTCTCTTGAAGTCCTGGGCCTTAAAGTCATAAAGAACTGCTTTTATTTGTTTTTTTAAAAAGGGGTATTGTAGCTGACAAGCACTGTGAGGCTTCATGCCATGTTCATAGAAGAGTTACTTAGCATGTTGTAGAAAGAATGCATAACCCTAAATATGTCTGTGTATGTTGGCATCCAGAAAAAAAGATTGAAAATTACTGTCTTCAAGTAACCTAATCTCATTTCTAATTGAGAATCTTTTACCTTTCCAAACATGGTGATGTCTTTCATTGTATGTTCTATCTCAAGTGTATTTCTTAACTTCAGGGATAAGTCACTAGTGTTTATTTAGTAGCTTTGAGTATTTAGCCAGTATTTGCTTTCTCTTCTCCCCACCCCAAAGTATCATGAAAGAAGAAACCTTTTTTTCTTTTTTTTTCTTTTTCTTGTATTCCCAATGTGTGACATATATGAAGTAATAAATAAATATTTGGTGAATAAACAATTGACTGAAGGAACAAGAATGGTGGCATCATGTTTCATTTTGAATACTCCCAGACTGGGAATCTGCTACTTTATGAATTCACCTTAACGACTTTTATGCATGTCTAGAGAGACACCATAATAGAATAGAAATAATACAATTTTGGAGTCATTGGAACAACTTTTTTTGATCTCCTGCTATGTGTCAGGTACTGTGTTAGATGCCAGGTTAGGAAAACAACTGTTTTATCTCAAGGAAAGAGGGAAACAAACGTATAACACTTTAATTACTGAACTTACTGTGATAAGTGCTATATGTGTAAACTAGATTCTAACAGTGCACACAGAAGGGTATATAACCTAGATTGGAACAGTTGGTTTGGAGAGAGCAGGGTTGTGGTCCAAGAAGACTTTCTAGAAGAGATGGTACCCATGAATTGTTAGGGAGGATGGGTAAGAATTAGCCATGTGAGGGTGATTGGGAATTATATTCTAGATAGAGATAGAGATTATATTCTAGGTAGAAGTACAGACTTGAGAGGTTACAAGGGATATGAGGAGTAGCAGGAACCAATTAATGAACCGCTTAGACTTTATCCAGATAAGTTTACTGATAAGTAAACATAATTTCAAAACAGCTTTTTTTCCCTCTCTGGTGAAAAGAGAAGCATATTTTTAACCTTTAGAAGAGCTCAGAAATACAAAAAGGTACATAAAGAATATGATTACTTGTAATCTTTTCAACTGGAGATAATCACTATCAACATTTTGGTTTAATTCCTGCCATAATTCCTCAGTTTCACTCTCTTCCCTCCATCTTTTTTCTTTTTCTGTAGCTGGACACCTTAGATCGTATTCATCAACTGCTGAACTGTTTCTTTTTCAGAAACATAGACACTGTCCCCAAATTTTACCATATCCTTGTTTTTAACTGTTGTACCTTGCTGAATCAAAGCAGCTGAATTTGATAAAAGTTCATTGTTATTTCAAGAATTAACTCATCTTTCTGGGCTTGAGATCTTGAACAAGCAGCATCTGGCCTCACCTGGACCCTGTGAATGTATTTTTTTGCCCAAGATATTTCTGATTTCAACAAGAGAACCATTCTCCTGAATAACGACACAGATGGGGGAAGTGAGCATATGCAGACCTTGTCTTGTAATGAAAGTGAGCTGGGCACATTACCATCTCCAATAAAATCTCCTAATAGGGAAAAAAAGGAAAAATAGATATTAGATAGATATCCTAGGGGGAAATGAGCATATGCAGACCGTGTCTTGAATGGAAGGCCAGCGTAACACCCTTGATCATGTTCTGTACATGACTGCACACAGTGCAAATGGTGGCCAGTTCCTTTCTATTTCCCCTCCATTTGTCAACCCAGAGCCTCTTCTTTTTCTTTCTTAGGGCACAGAGTTCTATACTAATGTGACTGAAATTCCTTCACAGGGTACTTCTAGGGCTCTTCACAATAACTGTGTGTTCCTTCAGAGTGATGTCGACATTTTCTGGAATGTTGACAATCTGATTGCTAAGAATGGTCTTTGTCCTCGCAGTAGATGTGCCAAAGCCTGGCAAGATCTTCTTGACCCTTAAGACATGAGCTTTAAGGATTCACTGAAAAAAAGAAGTTAGGATATGGAGAGAGGCCATGTTTTTGTTTTGGAGTCATTTTCTGAAATAAAACAGTACAGGAGGAGGCACCACTTTGGGGATGGAAAGTTTGAATTTGGTTATTAGGTATGCTTCTTTTTTTTTTAGATTTCACAGACATATCAGTTAAAATGTGTCCAGTTCTGTTTAAGAGCTTTCCATAATTACATAGGCATTTACATCGCACTATAACCATACAAGGTAAGTATTCTTTTTATTTTATACATGAGGAAGTCGAGGCACAAAGAGGTCAAGTAATTTTTTCAAGGTCCACATGGCTGCTAACTGGTGGAGTCTGGGACCTAGACTCCGGATTTAAATCATGGCAGCCCATCTCCAGGGTCAGGCTCTTTACACCACGCTCTCTCTCTCTGGCTGAGGCCATAATGTGTGTGAAAGAGTCAAGTAAATATATTCAACCGGTGGTTATGCATTTGAAATCCAGGTCAGACTTGGGGGATATAGATTCAGAAGTCATTACACAGGAGGATATTAAAGTCATGAGAGTTAATATTCCCAACATCTAATCATACCCTCTGTGACAATAGTGAGTATGCCTTGTTTCTTGTTGCTTTTCTCTGGGAATCTCCACTTTGGTAGTATTCCTTGTAAAACTAACTGTATATAGCTAGATGTAGAGGTTGCAGTACAAGGTAAATGACTGTATTCCTCTCTCTCCTTTGAGATAAATATTACTTCTATTAATGCAACCAAACTTACATTATTAATTTTTTTCTTTCCTTAAAACAACCATACTACATTGCCTCAAAACACATACTTACTTTTAGTCACTATTCCACACCTGCTCTCCTTTGGGTTTTGTTTACATGAAAGTTTACCGAGATATATTTTCACCATATACAACTGATTAAAAAAACAAATTATGGTACCTATTATTTATTTGAAGTTCATAATTCTACTCTACCTAGACATTTTACTTGTCATTAGGGAAGGGGTCCACGAGCAAAGGAAATTGTCAGAAAAAACTCAAAATATACATAAAATTTCCCCAGTGTTACTGCTTTAGAACACGTGTCATAGAATTGACTTATACACCTCCAAGAGTGTTTTGATGAAAAAAGGTGAATCAAAACATGTGAGAAGGTCATTCAAATAAGTCTTGTTTATGAGTAGCAGCTGATAAGATCAAAGAAGTTTCATTTTTGCTTTTTACAAATTGTTCTTTAGTTTTAGAAAAGGAGTATAGGGTGTGGTTGTGGTTGATTAGTGATTTACATTTACCACAAGAACCTGCATTTATTTGTGATGAAATTTAGACATGTTATATCTAAAAATATTTAGATAAATATAAGGAAATACTTTTGTGTGTGTGCGTGAGACAAGGAGTTTTTTAATGTTTTTAAGTGATTTTTAAAATCATTTTAGTTTAGTTTATTTTTAAGTCCTTGGCAATTAGAAGAGTGAACTCTATATAGAAAATGGGTTTTCTCTAGCTAACTGACATTCAGTTATATTCAGTAAAGCAAATGATCTGATAGCTTGATAAGTTGAATATTTTTAAAAATACAGTTTAAAGTGCTTGGCATTTTTTCCCGTTTGTAACTGTTCCTGTAATGTGAAAATACCTGCATATATGGAAGAATAAAATTATGAGAGCAGTTAGAAAGTTAGTTATTCTATTTTAGAATAAAATGGAATTGAACTTTTTAGGTTGTTTAGAAGAAATATGATTATTTGTGGGATATTCTTTCTACCGTTTTATCATAACTTAAAACTAAATTTTGAATTGTGTGAATGGGAGTCATTTGTGTAGTCAAGAAGATAAGCTCAAAAAGATAAGCTCTGCAGTAATAACAGCTTGAATAGCACTTTACTGTTTTCAAGGCTCTTTCAGGTGTGTTGTTTCTTGGAGGAAAGACATTTTAGTGATAGGTGTCAATGTGTATATGGAATCTTGTCATTCTCTGTAATCAGTGGAAGAAGAAGGATGCAGAGGAGAAAGGGCTAAGTAAGCAAAGAAATGCCAATAGATTTTTTTGGTCAGCATTACAGAACTTTTTTAGAACTAGGTGACTTGGACTATATTACAGACGTTTTTAGAGATGTGGTGGGTGTATGCATAGCTGAGTATAGACATTTTCAGTTATTGAATCCTTGAAGGTTGGAGATCATGTGTATCAGAGTATCAGATTTGGTAACATAAATGTGTTTTCCAAGGGAGATGCATCCCAATCTCTAGCATAGAAGCTCGGGAGGAGCCCTTTAGTTATCTAGGTCTTAGAAGAAATGCTGACTAGTGTTTCTGTAATGATTACACCCCAATTCCAGAAGGTTTAAGTCATGTGTGATTGTGAATTTAATACATTAGGTAATTGTTTCACTTCTGCCTCTATCCTTTTTTGGTTATTTATCCTCCCATTTCATGCTTGTTCTTGTTTTTTACTTAGCACTTGACCTTTTTATATAGACTTAGGTTTCGTTGCAGGGAGGGAATATGAACAACTAATTGCCTCCATCGTAAACCTGCCATATTTATAAATGTTTTTCTTTGAAGTATTTATTAAGTACATACTGTTTTATCAAGATGCAAAATGCTGGGCATTTGGTTTAAAGTAGAATTAAAATGGACGATTAATTATTTCTAAGGTAAAGTATTTCCACCTGACTTTCTTTTGTAATCTAATTTTATTCAATAACACATTTTAAATTATTTAAACAGAACAGATTAATGTAGTTAAAACTTAAATATGTTTTTAAAACAAATTTTAAACTTTTAATCAGCTTGAAATAAATTTCAATGTTTAATTATTGAAATGTCCTTTAAATACCCCTTTTCCATCAGTAATCCTGTTCTTCAGAAGTAACCAATCTTAATCTGTTAATCTAAAATCTTCTATATTGATATTGGTCAAAGAATGAGAATGTTACCCCCTTTGGTAACACTACTTTTATTCCATAGATAGAATAATGCTTCCTCAAAAGATGGCCATATACTAATCCCTTTATCTTGTCAGTGTGTTACTTTATGTGACAAAGATCAATTAACATTGCTCTTGGAATTATCCTTTATAACCTAGGTGAGTCCAATGTCTTTAAAAGTAGAAGAAGGATTTTGGCTGTTATAATTAATGTGGCTGTGAACATGGGGGGGAGAGAGAGAGAGAGAGAGAGAGAGAGAGAGAGAGAGAGAGAGAGAGAGAGAGAGAGTGTGTGTGTGTGTGTGTGTGTGTGTGTGTGTGTATACATACACACGTTTGTATTTGTGTTTTGGGATTCTTAAGATATATTCCAAGAACTGGAATCACTGGGTCAAAAGGCAGTTCCATTTTTAGTTTTTTGAGGTATCTCTGTACTGCTTTCCACAGAGGCTGCACCAGTCTGCATTCCCACCAACACTGCACTAGGGCTCCCTTTTCTCCACATCCTCGCCAGCACTTGTTGTTCGTTGATTTATTGATGGTAGCCATCCTGACAGGTGTGAGACACCTGTCAAATGGAGACAAGCAACCTAGACAAGATGCAGAGTTTAAAACATTGGTTATAAGGATGCTCAGTGAACTTAGTGAGAACTTCAATAGGATTAAAAAGGGCATGGAAACCATAAAAAAGAGTCAGAAATGAAAGATACACTAACTGAACTGAACAATTTACAGGGAACCAAAGTGGAGTGGAGGAGGCTGATAATCAAATCAGCAATTTGGAATATGCGGAAACAAAAAACAACCAAGAAGGAAAAAGAATCCAAAAAAAAAAAAATGAGGATAGTTTAAGGAGCCTCTGGGACAACATCAAGCATATCAACATTTACATCATGGGGGTGCTGGAAGGAAAAAAGAGAGAGCAAGAGATTGAAAACCTGTTTGAAAAAATGTCAGAAAACTTCCCTAACTTGGTGAATTAAACAGACATATGTAAGTCCAGGAAGGGCAGAGTCCCAAACAAGGTGAACCCAAGGATGCCCACACCAACACACGTCATAATTAAAAAGTCAAAGGTTAAAGACAAAGAGAAAATCTTAAAGCAGCAAGAGAAGAGCAGCTAGTTACCTACAAGGGAATTCGTATAAGGCTGTCAGCTGATTTCTCAAAAGAAACTTTGCAAGTTAGAAGGGATTGGCAAGAAATAGTCAAAGTGAAGAAAAACAAGGACCTACAACCAAGATTACTCAACCCAGCAAAGCTGTCACTTAGAATCGATGGGCAGGTAAAGAGCTTCCCAGATTAAAAAAAAAAAAAAAAAAAAAAGAGCCTAAGGAGTTTATTATCACCAAACCATTATTATATGAAATATTCAGATGTCTTCTTTAAGAATATAAGAAATAAGAACAAAAAATTGGCAATAAATGCATATATATTAATACAGAATCTGAAAAAATAAATGAACAAGCAGAACAGAAACAGCATCATAGATACTGACATTTTTATGGTTGCTAGATGGGAGAGTGGTCTGGAGGATAAGCAAAAAATGGTGAAGGGGTTAAAAAGTACAAATTGGTTGTTACAGAAGAGTCATGGGTATGTAAAGTACAGCATAGGGAATGTAGCAGCCCCTCCACCCCCCGCAAAAAATAAAAATATGTATGTGCGCCTGACCCTTGGGCATGGACAACAGTGTGGCAGTGACCTGAGGGAGTGGAGGGGTCTGTGTGGATAGGGGCAAAGGGTAAAAAATTGGGACAACTGTAATAGCATAAACAATGAAATATAATTTAAATTAAAAGAAAGATTTTTTTGAGTGTAGAAAATTATACAGAAAGTGATTACGGAACTTTTTTCTTTCTTACGTCATCCCCACTTCCTGGAATGTGTCTGAAGTTCATTTACACTTTTATGTGTTTACTCAGCAAACATTTGTCATCATACTTTCTGCCAGGAACATAGCTCTTGTAAATTTTGTAATTTGAAAAATATCTGACTTTGTTAATTGTTTTAGTGCTTTTATGGATTATTTCAGAACAGGGGACATAACCAGTGTTACTTTCATTACATATTTATTTCACATGGGATTCTGTCACAGGCTAGCAGATTTCTTCCTGCCATGCCTTTCTTTCATCTTTCTTTAGAGGCAAAAATTAATTTAATTGACTGAAGGCTACAGTGCCTAATTAATTAGAGGGGTAAGGATGAGAGCCAAGCAATATTATAGAGTAACTAAGGGATTGGGTGGAATTTGTAACAATTTAAGAAGTGAACTACTCTCATGAGACTATTGGCTTTTGTAACAGATTGAATATTTCATATCTGGATATGTATCTGATGTCTTCTTAATAGTAACTAACTGTGAATTCAACCTGAATTTTACAGAATGATTCCCTATGGGAGTTTGTACCAATTACGTATCTTATAGCGTTGCCAAGTGGTACCTTTCTTTAGATCACTACTCCCTTTGGAGATATCTCAGCTTGTGAACTGTCTTAAAACAGTTACAATAAATTCTGAATACAAATACTTCATCAAACTTCTAGCTAGTGAAATAGTTGTATTGGTTGATTAAAACCCATCTATAAATTTAATGTGGTTGGCACTAGACTAAGTGTTAATTAGTCAAAGGCTTTATAGCATTGTAGTCTGTCATTTATAATATTCACAAAGCAGAAGTCATTTTTGTAGTGAATAGTGATTTCAAGCCAGTTATACCAGAAGCTCGTTTTGTTTGAAAAGTAGCATAATATGACCTTTTGAGTTTGAGTAGGTAGAAGGAAACACGTTTGATCCGGTACAGCTAGTCTTAAAAAGCAAGGTTGTTTATCTTAGTAATTGTGGTTTTGTTTGATGTAAGAGGCTTTCTGCAATAATCCTAATATTAAATATAGGTGTGAGAGTCACATGTTACACTTCTTTTATTTTACAGAAGGACCAGACAGCATAGTCCCCTTAAATATTGAAAAATACAAAGACAAACTGCATTCCCAAATCTCTAGCAGATAAGGTAATTAATTTACTTATAAACAGTGGATTCATGATAAGTTAGAAGTTTTTGTGCAATATTTCAGGCCACAGAATATCCTTATCCAAGTGTTTGCTAAGGGAAATGTTTAAAATATTCAGAAATTGTATACTTTATGCCTCTGCTAGTGATAACTTCAGTATGTGCTTTCTTTTCAGATTTTCAGTATTGAGAGAAATCTAGGCTGAAATCTTTAGTGTTTCTGAAGGAAAGGTACAGAGTTCTAAGGCTTAAGAGCTTAAAGAGGATAGATAAACTTATCTTTTGTTCTTATAAAAAGTAACTTACAAAGTTACTTTTGTTCTTACTAACCTGAATGTTCCATGAAATGCTGCAAGAAGTCTTATTTGAGCACTTTTAGGCTTAGGAACTTTATGGCACTGTTTCTTGATGAATACAGGTTTTGTATAAGGTTAATGGTGACTGTTTTTAAGTTTATTTTTGAGAGGTCCTATCAGTCAGGAGTCTTAGTGGAGAACTGGATGGATATTTCACCATAATTTGTCTCATGATGGGATTTCTGTACCTACAGTTCAGTGGTATGTGTGAGGAGAGCTAGGAAACTGTGACTTATCTCGGGACAAAAAGATGTCTAGTATTTTATCAAGCAGCACACCTCATTAGAAGCCTGAGGTAAGCTACAGCTTTGATGATTTGGTTTGATACATAATAATACAATTTTAATGTGTTTTGAAAGAGATGATTTCTAGAGGTTTTCCACGTTGCATTAGCTAAGGGAACCAAATCTCTTCCTTGTTCTAAAATCGTTAGGTATTTTCAGTTCTTCTATAGCAGAGGGGGTGCTGGTGGCGAGGAGGACAAAACCAGCAAGCACAAAAAGCATTGTTTGAAACTGAAAGAGATTGTGTATTGCCACCTTCTTTAAGTTTGTTGTTTATGTAAATACCTCTGTTTAGCACCCAGATCACGCTTTTTAGAAGCTATAATGTTCTTTGTGATTTACAGTAACCTGGCTTTCTGTTCTTTCCTGAGTACCAGGAAACACTAGGGTAAACCTCTTCTGGATGCAGAATATGATACTGCAGTCATTACACGAGGCCTATGCTTTTACTCAAGGGTACAGATTTAAGTCCATATCTGTTAAGGAGAATAAATATTTTTATGTCTGTCACATAATAAAAATATATACATCTGCAGACTTTTTTCTTTTACTTATCTTTAAATAAAGTTATGTGAAATATAAATTTAACCTCCTACACTCACATATTCAAAGGCCATTTATACAAAGAACCACACCTAAGAATTTTCCTTCTGAACCGGCTGGATGACACCTGCGTCATAGTTGACTTGTACTACTGCTAATCTGGTCCCATGGGGCAGGAACCAAATTATTCATCCAGTATGCACTCATTTGTGTAGGTGGAACTACATTCTCTCTATCATGCATGTTAGCTGCCTTAAATTCAGACAAATCATGGACAGCTTTAAACTGGTAACTTACAGTAAATGCAAGGGACCTTTATTATGATCTGATGCTACACTAGTACGGTACCACTAGTCATATATGGTTATTAAATTAAAATTATTAAAAATAAAAACTCAGTTTCTCTGTTGCATTAGTCACATTTCAAATGCTCAGTAGCCTCATGTATCTAGTGGCCACCATCTTTAACGGGAGAGACATAGAACAGTTCCAACATCACAGAAAGTGCTATCAGATGGCGGTGTTCTGTTCTAGTGCACGAGGAGAGCTGCAGGGGTCTGCAGTATGTATGTCCGACGAAGCTTTAGTTCCCCCGGAGAGCCTCGGCCTCTCCCAGCGCTTTGTGTATGATAGAGTGCACAGTAAGTACTTGTTAACGGACTGAATAAAGGAATATTTTAACATTTTCCCCAAAGTACGTAGTTTTTAATACTCAGATATACCAAAAACAATTCAGTCTCCATCCATCCTTTTCCAAATCAAATTTAATATAATTTCCTGGGTGCTAACAGCTTATAATGTGAATAATGTCCCTCTCCAGTTACACTGTTTAATTATATGAGTTAATTAGTTTCTCACATGGTTTTTGACAGTTTCACATGTTGGTGGAGTGAAGTTGATGGACAAATTAGCAGTTTTATACTGGAGTACATGAAGACTTTCCAAACAGTAACTCAGGCGTGGATAGTTTTAAGGAATCAATTTTGAGATTCTCAACTTCTGTTTCCCCCTCAAATTCATACTGCTAAGAATATATCTTGGTATCAGGGCAAATCCCTTTCCTACTTTCTTTTTCACAATAGCCCCCTTTCTTCCTTTACAAAAGACAAACATATTTTATATCCATCACAATGCATAATAGTGTTGCCCTAGAGTCCCAAATAGAGTTTCTTTAAGAATTTCATCTCTTCTGTCTCCTGAGTGATATCAAAGAATGCATCCTTCCCATAAAATTTCTGTAAAAACAAAGCAAATAAAGACTTGGTTAACAAATATTGAAAGTGGAGGCAATGTAATGTAGGCAACAAATTTCCTTCACATCCTGTCATTTCTATGTCTCCTGTCCCTCCCCTCTCATATTCTCCTAGCCTTACCCCAGAATTTATTCAACAATTGCTTGTCACAGAGAAAATAGTAATACATTTATTTAAATAAGAAATAAATTCAGACCTTTCTGGTAGAAAGTAAATCCAATTCAACTGATTTGACAAGTGTTAGTATTGTCAAATGAATTGCATGACACCCATTTTTTATAAATTGAGCTAAACTTGTAGCTTGAAGGTTTGATTAAAATACATTTAGTTGCTGAAAGAATAAAAATATATACCTGCGTTTGTGCTACTGAGGTGACTCAGGGTGGGGACTCGAGATATCATTAGGGTGGCTCTGTTCACTGGAAGGATCAAGGGACTAGAAGGCTGGCAGTCTCAGCCCGTGCACCAACCTCCAAGAAAATGAAGGGGGCCTGGAAATTCAGCTCTGTAAGAACCCTTGAACAATGCGATTCAAACGGTGTCCAGAATGGTGAACCCATCGACTTGCTGGCAGGGTGGCCTGCCTGGAGAGGGCATGGAAACAATAGCTGCGCCCCCGCCCCTCACTGTCCCCAAGTTAACTCCAGGTAGTGTCTGAATGCTATGTTGGGTAGACACTCGGTTTTGGTTTTGGAGAACTGATTGTGTTAGAAAACACATTAGAATTTGTCATCAGCAGACCTACCCCGCATAAATGACTAAAGGAGTTTCTCTAAAACTGTTAAAAGAAGGAAACAAGGAACATTAGGGAGGAAAAAAGAACAATAGAAAGAGTAAAAATAGATATATATAATAATTTTTTCTCTCCTTGGGTTTTCTTAATTATGTTTGACAAAACAAAATTATAACACACTGATGTAGTTTTCAATGTATGTAGAGGAAATATTTAAAACTATTGTGTTATACATGGGATCAGCTAAAGGGGCGTAAAGGGAGATAAAGTTTCTACACTTTACTTGAATAAGTGTTAATGCTTATTGATTCTGATATTAAGTATATATGATGTAATACTTGGAGCAACCACTACAAAATCTATACCAAAAATATACTCAAAAGCACTATAAATAAATAGAAATGGAATTCTAAAAAGTGTTCAAGTAACCTACAGGAAGGCAAAAAGAAAGAAATGTAAAATAGAACAAATGAGCAAAAAAATAGAATGTTAGACTTAAACCCTATTATATAAATAATTACACTAAATGTAAATGGTATGAGTATACTAGTTAAAAGACTGATCCTGTCAAAGTGGATAAAAATGAAATCATGACCTATTTTATGATGTCTTTGTGACTCACTTCAAATATAATAACATAAGTAGTTTGAAAGAAAAATAATGGAAAGAATAAAAGACTGGGACAGAGGGCATTATGCAATGAACGCATCAATCTATCAAGAAGTCATAGAAATTTTAAATGTGGATGCACCAAACAACAGAGTTACAAAAATGTGAGGCAAAACATAGTGAAAGGAGTAGACAAATCCACAATTACAGTTAAAAGACTACAACATTCTTTTCTTAACAATTGATAGAATAGCTACACAAAATCAGCAAGGATATACTATCATCCAACTGGATCTAGTCAGTATTTATAGAATACTTATGTTCTATAAATCCATAATTTTTCAGGTTAAAAAGTTTATATCCTAGAAAAATTTAAAAAGAATAGAAGTCATACAGAATATTTTCTGACCTCAGTGGAATGAAACTAGAAATCAATAACAGAAACTCACTAAACACTTGAAACAGTATGTTTTTAAGTAACCTGTGGGACAAAGAAATGACAAAAAAAATTTAAAAAGAAATACTACGATTACATTAAGTGAAATACAACATGTCAAATATTTGAGATGCAGTTAAAGCAGCATTGGAAAAGAGAAAAAGTTTGAAATAAACTGTCTATGCTTCTACTTCAAACAAGAAACTAGAAAAAAGGGGAGCAAAATAATCTAGAGAAGCAAAAGGGAGGAAATAATAAACATAAGTGTAGAGACAAATGAAATTGAAAAATAGAACAGTAGAGGAAATCAGTGAAACAAAAAGCTGGCTCTTTGAAGAGATCATAAAATTGATAACCCCCTTAGTAAGACTGACAAATAAGAGACAAGATAGAAATTATTAATATCAAAAACGAAACAGGGTATATCACTATAGACCCTTCAGTCATCAGTTACTAAGAGAATTTTACAAATAGCTGCATTCATAAATCTGACAAGTTAAATGGAGTGAACCATTGCCTTGAAAAGCACAAACTACTCAACTCTCCCAATATGAAATATATTGGGTTGGCCAAAAAGTTCATTTAGGCTTTTTTTGTAAACTAAAATACACATTTTTTATTTTCACCAATAACTTTATGGATTTGGATATTTTGAGTATGTTGGCTATTCTCCTGCATGGTATAATGTTGACTGTTCTTAATTAATGTCTCAGTTTAACCACTATCAACTTCAACTGGTCTACCAGATATGGAGCATCGTCAAGTGAGAGGTCTCCAGCAGGAAACTTCCCAAGCTACTTTGGACACATTCAATCAGTCATAGCTCCTCCTCCATGCACTGCAGAAATCTTTTTTTTTTTTTTGCATTTCAGTTGCATTCTTTACCTTTCTTGAAATAATAAAGCGTATGTGCCAAAAATGTTGCAATTTTCTTCCATCATCAATATGAAAATGGCTACACAAAGGTTCATCAATTTTGATAATTTTTTTTTGCAAATACATGCTGATATGACAGCTGTCTCAATACAATCTAACAAAATTGTTTCAAATGAAGTTCAAGACAACTAAGTGCTACTAGAACCAATTTATGGAAAAAACCAAATGAACTTTTTGGCCAACCCAATATAATATGAATAACAGTGTAACTATTAAGGAAATTTAATTTGTAATTTAAAAATTCCCAAACTAGAAATCTCCAGGCCTAGATAATTTTACTTGGAGAATTCTATGAAGTGTTTAAAGAATTATCACCAATTCCACACAATCCCTTCCAAAAAGTAAAGGGGAAAAGATGCTTCACAGTTTATTTTAAGAAGCCAGTGTTACCCTGATACCAAAACCAGACAAGACAATACAAAGATAAAACTACAGACCAATATTTTTTCTGAATATAGGTACAAAATTTCTTACTAAAACATTATCAAATTGAACTCAACAATATACCAAAATAATTATATACCATAATTAAATGCATTTATTGAGTTGCAAGGCTGTTTCAGTATTTGAAAGTCAAATCAGTGTAGTCTACGTATTAACCTGTAAAAAATAAAGATCACATCACATGACCATATCAATCAATGCAAAAAAAGCATTTGACAAAATTTAACACCCATTCTTGATTAAAAAATAAAACTTGTAATAATCTATCTCAGTTTGATAACTGGTATCTACAAGAGCCTATAGGTAACAATTTCCTTAAGAGTGAAAGACTGAATGCTTTCTCCCTAGATTTGCAGTAAGGTAAGGATGTCTCTTCTCTCTACTGCTATTCCATATAGTACTGGAAGTTCTAACCAGGAGTAAGGCAAAACAAGGAAATAAAAAATATATAGGTGAAAGGAAGAAATAAATCAAACTATCCTCTTTGCAGGTGATATGTTCTATGTAAAAACACCCAAGGAATTCTCAAAAATATTTTTAGAATTAATGAATTCCACACATTCACAGTATATGAGAGCAACATACAAAAATTAATTGTATTTCTTTACATTAGCAATGAGCATGTGGAAAAATAAAAATACAATATATTTTATAATCAAAAGTGATGTACTTAGGAGTAAATCCAACAGAGTATATACAGGATGGGTATGCTGAAACTACAAAATGCTGATGAATAAAAATCAAAGAAGATCCAAATAAATGGAAAGACATATCACCTTAATGGATTGGAAGATTCAATATAGTGATGATGCTAATCCTATCCAAATTGATATATAGGTTTAGCATAATCTCTGTTAAAATTCCTGAAGATTTTTTTAAATGCATGTATGAGATTACTCCAATTTATATACTTACAAAGGTGAAGCAACTAGGATTGGTAAACACTTTGGAAAAGAAGAAATACAGTGGGAGTAATCATTCTTTATTTATAGACATAATATAGCTACAGTAATTAAGACTGTGTGGTTTAGTAGAAGTATACATATATAGATCAATGGCACAGAATAATGAACCCAGGAATAGCCCGCTATGGTAGCAGCTACCTGATTTTTGATGAAGGTGCAAAAGCAATTCAGTGGAGAATAGTGTTTTCAACAACGGTGTGACCTAAATTGGGTATTGATAGACCATAAAAAAGTTAATCTTGACCCAGAGCTCATGATTTATATAAAAATAACTCAAAATAGGTCATAGATTAAAGTTTAAAATGTGAAACTAAACAACTTTTAAAGCAAACATAGAACATCTTTGGAAACCAGACTTGAAGATTTCTTAGACATGATGCAAAAGGCATGCTCTATAAAAGAAAAATTTGTAAATTGGAATTTATTAAAATTAAGAACTTTGCTTTGGTAAATATCCTGTGATGAGAATGATAAGACTGGGATAAAATATTGTCAAACCACGTATCTGACAGTGGATTTGCATGTAGAACATATAGAGAACTCTCAAAACTCAAATCTTTTTTAATATTAAATTTATTGTGGTGATACCAGCTGACAGGATCATACAGGTTTCAAGTGTACACCTGTGTGAAACATGATCTGTATACTGCACTGTGTGCCTACCACCCAAAGTCAACTCGGCCTCTTGTCACCATATATTTGGTCCCTTTTACTCTTTACGACCCCTGTCCCCTTTCCCTCTGGTAACCACTATACTGTTGTCTGTGTCTATGAGTTTCAGTTTTATATCCCACATATGAGTGAAATTGTATGGTTCTTGGCCTAAAAGGAAATTTTTATTTTTTAATTTATTTTTAGAGAGAGGGAAAAGGAGGGAGAAAAAGGGACAGAAACTTTGATGTGAGAGAGAAACGTAGATTGGTTGCCTCCCACATGTGCCCCTACAGGGGACTGAACCCCCAATCCAGGCATGTGACCTGATTAGGGATCGAACTGCGACCTTTTGCTTTGCAGGATGATGCCCAACTGAGCCACACCAGTCAGGGTGGTTATTAGCTTTTTTGGACCAATTTATTTCACTTAGCATAATATTCTCAAGGTCCATCCATGTTGCAACTGGCAGTATTTCATCTTTTCTTATGGCTGAGTAATGTTCCATAGTGTATGTGTATGTATATATGTGTACACACACACACACACACACACACACACACACCCACACCCCCCCCACCACCCACCCCACCCCCCCCCTCTTTATCCAGTCCTCTGTTGAAGGACTCTTTGGTTGACTCCATGTCTAGGCCACTGTGAACAATGCTGCAATGAGTGTAGGGGTGCATATATTTTTGTGAATAAATGTTTTTGAATTTTTCAGGTAGATACCCAGAAGATGGGTTGCTGGGTCATATGGTAACTCTTATTACTAATTTTTTGAAGAAGCACCATACTGTTTTCCATAGTGGCTGCACCAGTTTACATTCCTACCAGCGGTGAATGAGAGCTCCTTTATCTTCGCAACCTCTCCAATATTTGTTACTACTTGTCTTGTTGATAATAGCCATTATAACAGGTGTGTGAGGTGGATCTCACTGTAGTTTTGAGTTGCATTTCCCTAATAGCTAGTGAAGTTGAACATCTTTTCATATACATATCTGTTGGCTGTTTATATGTCTTCTTGGGAGCAATGTCTCTTCAGGTCACCTACAATTTTTAATTGGATTCTTTGTTTGGTGTTGTATGAGTGCTTTTATATTTTGGATATTAACTCCTTCTCAGAGCTGTTGTTTGCAAATATCATCTCCCATTCAGTTGGTTGCCTTTTTGTTTTGTCAGTTTCCTTTGCTGTGCAAAACTTTTTAGTTTGCTATAGCCCCATTCATTTATTTTTGCCTTTACTTCCCTTGCCTTTTGGGTCAAACTCATAAAATGTTCTCAGCAGCCAACGTCCATAAGTTTAGTACCTATGTTGTTTTCTTCTGTGTAGTTTATTATTTGAGATCTTATATTTAGGTTTTTGATCCATTTTCAATTAATTTTTGTATATAGAGACAAACTGTGATCTAGTTTCATTCTTTGCTTGTGGCTTTCCGATTTTCCCAGCACCATTTATTGAAGAGGCTTTCTTTTTACCATTGTGTGTTTTTGCCTCCTTTGTCAAAAATTACTTGCCCATAGACATGTGACTTTATTTCTGGGCTTTTGATTCTGTTCCATTTGTTTGTGTGTTGTTTTTTTGGGCCATTGCCATGAAGTTTTGGTGATTGTAGCTTTGTAGTATAATTTGAAGTCAAGTAATGTGATACCTCCACCTTTGCTCTTTTCCCCCTCAGGATTGCTTTGGCTATTTGAGGTCTTTTGTGGTTTCATGCAAATCTTATGATTTTTTTGTTCTATTTCTCTAAAAAACGACATTAGGATTTTTATGGTGATTGCATTAAATTTGTATATTGCTTTGGATAATATGGCCACTTTAACATGTTGATTCTTCCAATCCATGAACACCGAATATCTTTCCATTTCATTGTGCCCTTTTCAATCTCTTTTAATCGTGCTTTGTAGTTTTCAGTATATAGATCCTTCACATCCTACGTTAAGTTTATTCCTAGATATTTTGTTGTTTTGGTTGCAGTTGCAAAAAAGAATTATTTTTTCCTTTTTCTGAAGTTTTTATTGTCAGAATATAGGAAAGTAGTGGATTTTTGTAGATTGATTTTGTATCCTGCTACTTTACTGTATTTCTTCATTGTCTCTAGCAGTATCTTGGTGGAGTCTTTAGGGTTTTTGTGTATGGAATCTTGTCGTCTGCAAAAAGTGACACTTTTACTTCATTCTTCCCAATTTGGATGCCTTCTATTTCTTTCTCTTGCCTGATTGCTCTGGCTAGGACTTCACAACTATGTGGAATAAGAGTGATAAGAGTGGGCATCATTGTCTTGTTCCTGATTTTAGAGAGTTTATCATATATGGCTTTCATTAGTGTTGAGATACTTTGCTTTTATATGCATTTTACTTAGTGTTTTAGTCATAAATGGATGTTGTGTCTTATCAAATGCTTTTTCTACATCTATCAATAATTTCATATGATTTTTATCCTTTGTTTTGGTAATGTGGTATATTACATTGATCAATTTGCATATGTTGAACCATCTTTTGCCCCTGAAATGAACACCACTTGATTGTAATATATTTTTTTTTATATTTACTGCTGTATTTGAGTTGCTATATTTTGTTTAGGATTTCTGCATCTGTATATATCAGAGATACTAGTCTGTGGGGTTTGTTTGTTTGTTTTGGTGTTATCCTTGCCAGGTTTTGGTATCAGGATTATGTTAGCCTCATTAAATGTGTTAGGAAGTGTTATCTCTCTCAATTTTTTGGAAGAGTTTGAGAAGGATAGGCATCAAATCTTCTTTGAATATTTGGTAGAATTCACTAACGAATCTCTGGTCCTAGACTTTTATTTTTGGGGAAGTTTTTGATGGTTGTTTCAATTTTTTCACTCTTTATTGGTATTAATTTGCATGTAGAACATATAAGTAACTCTCAAATCTCAATCTTTTTTAAAATTAAATTTAATGTGGTGACACCAGCCAGCAGGATCATAGCAGCTCTACCTAATACATAGAAACAAACAGGGAGGCTGCTAAAATGAGAAGACAAAAAAACATGGCCCAAATGAAAGAACAGATCAAAACCCCAGAAAAAGAGCTAAACAAAATGGAGATGAGCAATCTCTCAGATGCAGAGTTCAAAATACTGTTTATAAGGATGCTCGAGGAACTCTGTGATGACCTCAGCAGCATAAAAAAGACCCAGTCAGAAATGAAGGATACACTAATTGAAATAAAGAACAATTTACAGAGAAACAGCAGTATAGTGGATGAAGCCAAGGATCAAATCAATGATTTGGAACATAAGGAAGCAAAAAATAACCAATCAGAACAAGAAGAAAAAAGAATCCAAAAAAATGAGGATAGTGTAAACAGCCTCTGGGACAACTTCAAGAAGTCCAACATTTGCCTTATAGGGGTACCAGAAAGAGAAGAGAAAGAGCAAGAAATTGGAAATCCATCTGAAAGAATAGTGAAGGAAAACTTTCCTAATTTGATGAAGGAAATAGACATACAAATCCAGGAAGCACAGAGAGTCCCAATTATGATGGATGCAAAGAGGTCTGCTCCAAGATACATCATAATTAAAATGCCAAAGGTTAAAGATAAAGAGAGAATCTTAGAAGCAGCAAGAGAAAAGAAGTAAGTTACCAGATGGTTGCCAGAAGGGAGGAGGTACGGAGAGAATGGGTAAAGAGATGCAGAGATTAAGAAGTACAAATATAGGTAGTTAACAGAGTAACCATGGGGATACAAGGTACAGTATGGGAAGTGAAGTAGCCAAAGAACTTATATGCATGATCCATGGACATGAACAATGGTGGGGGTACTGCCTGAGGGAGTAGGGGGAGCTGGGCAGAGGGAGGCAAGGGGGGGAAAGTCAGGACAACTGTAATAGCATAATCAATAAAATATAATTTTAAAAAAAGTGGTTGGCCTTGACTAGTGTGGCTCAGTTGGTTGGGCATCCTCCTGCAAAATGAAGGGTTGCTGCTTTGATTCCTGATCAGGGCACATGCTGGGTTGTGGGTTTGGTTCCTGGTTGGGGTGTGTACTGGAGGCAACTGATCAATGTTCATCCCTTACTTGATGTTTCTCTCCCCTCCCTTTCCCTCCATTCCCCTCTCTCTAAAAATAAATTCATAAATAAAATCTTTTTAAAACAGTGGTTTGAACCAGAGTGATGGCAGTGGATATGGAAAGAAATGGATGGATGTGCAATATATTTTACAGGTTGAATCTATCATTGCTGATGGTTTTTAGGTGGGTGAAGTTAAAGTGAGCATCAGGAGTAATAGAAATAGATACACTTTTTAAAATTACGGGAGAATCTAATAAGGTTGTGAACTGGTACAAGAGAGCACATGCTTTACTTAGTTTAGTTTCCTAGTTTCCTCAAGGCTTAAACACAGTGCATGGCTATGTGTTTAATAAATGGCTGCTCGTTGCTTTGAGAAGAGAAGCTGCAGGTAGGTAACAACAAAGCCAATTTTCTCAAGGCTGCAAAGAAATAATGGCAAAGGAGCAAGAAATAGTCTTCTGTTGGAGACATGACTTTCTGAGCCCGTGGTCATCTTGTTTGGTTACTGTCTGCGTTGATTCAGGTGGACAGGAATTCCTGTTTTGACAGCTGAATTAAAGTAGATAAGAAAACAAGCAGAAATAATAAACATTTATTCATATAAAATTATTAGGACATACAGTTTGAAAGAAAACACAGCTATTTCCCCTACTTGTTTTAAACTGATGAAGGGTTTACAACTATAAATTCACTACCTTTTATTTTGTTGAGAATTTTTCTTTAAAGTGTATAAATTAATAAAATTGACAAACTATGTTATTTCTCACTCTTCAGTCTAATAACAATAGTTCGTTTAGGACTTGGGACTTCAATACTATACTTTCATCTAATTCCACAGTCATCAGTGTGTTTACCCAGTGCATGCTGCACCACTACAGCTTCTTCACATGGCATATGGTCGTGGCATTAGAACCTGCTGCAGGGTAGGTGGGGACAGAAATAGATTGATATTCTGTGGTGACCCTTGAAAAAACACTAATGTTTGCTTTTAGTTTTCAGGAAGGCAGAATCAATTGTTTTGAAGGGAAGAGTGATTGTTGTTGTTAATGATGTAAGCATATGTGTAAATTTTGGACTTTATAAAATATTAGCCATTAAATTAACTTACTCAATAGTTATTTGAATTTGTTTCCAGTCTGTTTCACCGACAGTTTTATAGGTACCTTCTCTATGGTAGTATGTAAAATAGACTTAATTCTTGACTGCATGGAACTAGTGTAGTTAGGAAGATAGATAATGAACTGGCTAATAAACAAGTGTGTGCCTTTAACTTCATTCAAAATGACTTTGTTAGACTGTATTGTTACATTAGCTGTCACAGTGTAGATGGCTGTCACATCAGCATGCTTTTAAAAATATTTATCAAAATTGGTGAATTCTTGTGCAGCCATGTTCATATCGAAGATGTAAGAAAATGTGCAGCATTTTTGGCATATCATGTTTTATTATCTCCAGAAAGGTAAAAATGCAACTGAAACACACAAAAAAGATTTGTGCAGTGAATGGAGAAGCTGCTGTGACTGATTGAACATGTCAAAAGTGGTTTGCAAAGTTTTCGGTACTATTGACATTCGGCCAAGTAAGTCTTTGCTATGAGGCTGTCTTATGCATTGGAAGATGTTTAGCAGCACCCCTGGCCTCTGCCCACTAGAAGCCAACAGTGGAAGAAAGCCGACACACTCAAAATATCCAAATCAATAAAGTTATTCATGAAAATGAAAAATGTGTCTTTTATTTTACAGAAAAAACTAAATGAACCCTTTGGCCAGCCTAATATTTTTGTTTTCTATTCCCTATTATTTAACACTATGATAGGCTGTGTAGGGATATAAAAAAAAAAAGTGACATACTCTCTCTTTTATTGGTGTGTTCGATTTCTTCCAATAGGTAAAGACTGTATATTTAACTGATAAAAGATGTTAATTAATAAAATACTTAAATTAATTATATGCAAGTGACATACTTTGGCATAAAAAGATGTTTGAACAGACACTAGAAGTTAAAACTGGAATTATTGGGAATGCCTTCATGGGTAAGATTGAGATGGGAGGTGGGGTGTAGCGGCAGCGGAAGCATGTTCCAAGAGAAAACAGCATGAGAAAGGTGGCAGGCATTGGAGGGGAATTAGTATGCCTTCTTCAGAAGATTGTGAGGATGGGACTAACCTGACAGGAGAAACTTTTTGCCTATTTATTTATTTATTCATTCATTCATTCATAAATATTTTATTTATTTAGGGAAGTTTTAGGTTTACAACAAAATCGAGAAGGAGGCATTGAGATTTTCCATGTATCCCCTGCCCCAACACATGCATTGCCTCACCTATTGTCAACACCACTCATTAGAATGGTACACTTTTTACCAAAATTGAATCTACAATGACATATCATAATCACCTAAGTGATTATGCCACTTACCTTAAGGTTCACTTTTGGTGGTGTACATTCCATGGATTTGGACAGAGGTACCAATGTGTGTGTTCATCATTACAATATTATACAGAGTATTTTCAATGCCCTAAAATGCCTCTGTGCTCTAATATCCCCCTGCCTCCAAACCCCACACTGTCATTGATGTTTTTATTGTCTCCAGAGTTTTGCCTTTTTCAGAATGTTGTATATAGGTGGAATCGTGTAGTATGTAGGCATTTCATTGGCTTCTTTCACTTGGTAATGGACATTTAAGGTTCCCCCATGTCTTTTCATGGCTTGATTGCTCATTTCTTTTCAGTGCTGAATAATATTTTCTTGTCTGTATGTACCACAGTTTGTTTATTCACTCACCTACTAAAGGACACCTTGGTTTTGGTAATTATGAATAATGCTGCTATAAACATCAGTGTGCAGGATTTTAGGTGGATATAAAATTTTCAACTTTGTGAGGAAATAGCAATGAAGGTGATTGCTGCATAATATGGTAAGAATATATCTTGTTTTATAAGAAACCACCAAACTATTTTAAAATGGTTGTACCATTTTTACAGTTTTGCATACCCACTGGCAATGAATGACAGTTCCCATCGCTCCACATCCTTGCCAGCATTTGGTTGTCAGAGTTCTGGGTTCTGGCTGTTCTAATAGGTGTGTAGTGGTATCTTTTATCACATTATTGTTTTAATTTGCATGTCCCTGATGACATATGCAGTGGAAAATCATTTTATATGCTTATTTGCCAACTGTATATCTTTGTTGGTAAGGTATCTGTTATGGTCTTTGGTCCATTTTTTAAGTGGGTTGTTTGTTTTCTTATTTTTGAGTTTTAGGAGTCTTTTGTATACTTTGGATAACAGTTCTTTATCAGATAGTCTTTTGCAATTATTTTCTCCCAGTCTGTCTTGTCTTCTAATTCTTTTGTTAAATCATTCTTTAAAAAAATTTATTTTGAGAGCCAGAGAGTTTGGGAGATACTAAGGGAAAACATTTTTTAATTTTTATTTCTTATGGTAAAATATATGTAACAAGCTTTACAATTTAAGGAACTATATAAAAGAACAAATTAATCCCAGACCTAGCAGAAGGAATGAAATAATAGATTAGAACAGGTATAAACAAAATAGAGAGCAGAAAAACAACTGAGAAAATCAATGAAGCCAAAAGTTGTTCTTTTAAAAGATCAACAAAATTTGTAAACTTTTAGCTATATGGACTTAGTTAAAAAGAGGGAAGACTCAAATAACTAGTCGGAAATGAAAATGCGGACATTACTCCTGACTCTACAGATACAAAAAGGAATATAAGAGTACTGGGAACAACCCTTACTTTACTTAGTAATGGCCCCCAAAGGGCAGGAGTAATGGTGTTTTCAATTCAGATATGGCAAAGAGAAGTAAAAAATCATACACTGAGGTTGCTAAGATCTGTGGTAAGAATTATCTACCTGTGAAATTATGAAGAAGGACAAAGAAATTTGTGCCAATTTTGTTGTTGCATCTCAAACTGCAGAAGTTACAGCAGCCACAGTACATGATGAGTGCTTAGTTAAACTATAAAAGGCATTAAATTTTGGGTGGAAGACATGAACAGAAAACATGTTCCAAATGACAGCAGTGTGTTGCACCAGAAAGCACTGAGCCAATGTGAAGACTTCAGTAAGTGACCCCTTGAAACAAGTGACACCAAGCCATTTACTGCAAATAAGGAATGGTCACACAGATTCAGGAATAAGTTTGGTCAAATATAAAAATTACTGAGAGGTGCTGCTACATTTGTGGCCGACTTGAAGTCGGTTAGGGTTCAGTATCATCCATGGTTTCACACATCCACTGGTGCTCTTGAAACATATCCCCTGTAAGATAAACAGGGGCTACTACTGTACTGTTTCATGGTACAGAGTTTCAGTTTTATAAAATAAGAGGAATTATGGAGATTGATAGTGATAACGGTTAAACAACATTGTGATTACATTGAACAACACTGAATGATACATTAAAAAATGGCTAAGATGGTTAATTTTGTTATGTGTATTTTACCACTATAAAAAAATGGAAAATCCATAACATAAAATTCACCTGTCTTTACCATTTTTAAGTGTACTGTTCAGTGGCATTAAGTACATGCACATTGCGGTGAAACAGTCACCTCTGTCCATTTCCAGAATTTAATTTATTATCCCAAATTGAAACTCCGTAACCATTAAACAATAATTCCCTACTACCTTTCTTCCTTAGTCCCTGGTAACCTCTATTCTCCTTTCAGTCTCTAAGAATTTACCTGTTTTAGGTATCTCACATAAGTGAGATTATACAATGTTTGTCTTGCTTATTTGACTTAGCATAATCACTTCAGGGGTTATCCACAGTGTAGCAAGTATCAGAATTTAATTCCTCTTGAAGGCTGAATAATACCCCATTTTATGCATGTACAACATTTTGTTGATTCATTCATCCATTAGTGGACATTTGGGTTCTTTCTACTTTTTAGTTATTCTGACTAATGCTTCAGTGAACATGTGTGCAAATATCTCTTTTAAGATCTTGCTTTCAACTCTTTTGAAAATATACCCAGAAATGGGATTGCTAAATTATATGGAAATTTTATATGTACCTTTTGAGATCTATTTATTGAATATAACATTTCACTTCAACCTGTTCAGTATTGCTTACACCTATTCTTACTTTCCCATTCCTGCATGTATTACATACTGTAGCTAGCTCAGATTGCATGCCCCGTATTTTCCAGCCCTCTGTTGCTTTAGTCATCTGTTTTGTTTTGTTTGCCTTCTCCTCACTTTTGATCTGTCAACACCCTGGCAATCTGTCAAGATCCAAATACTTATTCTTTGGTAAATAATGGAGTTAAAAGTTGCCAGAAAATTAGAAAACCAAAAATATAATTTATAATAAAACTCAAGAGATGTGCAAAATAGGCAAATCTCAAAAGAAAGGTAAGAAAAAAACCCCAAAAGCAATGAAATATACACCATTAGGATTGAGAAAGGCAATAGGACATTAACAGTAAGGAGTAAGAGATACTAAACAGTTTTAAACAGGGAAAGTTTTTAAAACTCTAAGTGAGAAAAATTACCTTTTTTAAAACAAAATATAAATTATCAGAATGAAACTCAAGAAAATGTAGTAAATTTGAACAGACTGATAACAATAGATGAAGTAAAAAACACTGTTAATAACCAAATAGTCAACATTATCATCACCAGTAGTAAGTTGTGTTGATACAGTGTACCACTGAGACCGTGCAACCAGAAGGGCTTCTCACTGCTGTCGCTTTCTCCCCCAAAACCTGTAATGGCTGCCTAGGCATGAGGACACATCAGACATATCCAAATTGCAGGACATTCTGCAGCAAGACCTTCTCCATAATTTCTGTCCAGTAATTTTAAAACTCTCAAGTTTATAAAAAAAGAAATGATTGAAAACTGTAATGTGCTAGAGGAAACCAAGGAGTCAAGACACTAAATGCAATCTAGTATCTCCTGGAACAGGAAAAAAAACATGAGGGGAAAAACAGGAATCTGGATAGAGTCTGTAGCTTAGTTAATAGTATTATGCTAATATTAATTTCTTAGGGCATATGTACCATGGCTATATAAGATGTTAACATTAGAGGAAGCTGGTGAAGAATATACAGGAACTTTGTATTATATTTAAAACTTTTCTTGTGAATCTAAAATTACTCTTCGATAATTTATTTAAGTAATTAAGAAAGAATTGTTAAAGATCTGTCATACAAAAGGGCAGCAGACCCACATGGTTTTATAGGCCTCTTGCCCTTTCTAGTGCAGCTCATTAACTAATAACTTTTCACTTATTTAAACAACTTCAAAACATTGAAAATACAGAAAGCATCTCAATTATATGAAGGTTACACTACTTTAATACAGAAAGTCTAATGACAATAGCAATATATATAAATATATACATATATATAAATGAAAATCCTAAAGAAAGTGTTTGATAATTAGTGTGTTTTGAGAGTAATATGTTATACAGTTTTTATTCTGGAAATATATCATGTTTTACTATAATGAATTATATCAATATTGAAAGAATAAAACTAAATATAGTATTTATGATAAAATTAGTAAAATGATTTAAAAATCTAAGATGAATATAAGAATGTACACTTTTATTTGGTTTTACAATGCAGAGATGGAGGTGGCCTTACACAGATAAAAAGAAAGTCAATAGCCTTAAAGGAAATACAAAACATAAATCTATCTACAAATAAATGCTTCTGCCAAAGTATAATATCAAACATTATAAATAAACTCTCATACAAATAGAGAATTAATGCATGTCTAAACTCATTCAACCTTTTCATTTGTGCTGAAACTAATGAGTTAGATTATAGAACATTTGAAGAAAATACTGTATAGAAAGATTTTTTTAAAAAATGCCATAAGAATAAGATTGATGAGATGTAAAACTAGTTAATATCCTGCAGAGTTTTAAAACCATAACCTTTAGATTTATGTTTTCTCCAGGACCAAAACGTACAAGTTACATGGAACTTCACGGTATCTGGACTCTAATCAGAGAGTAAATAGAAAGTCCACCACAGGTCTACTCTCCTTAAAAATTAAATAATCCTTTGGTGGACTTGTTAACACAATGCTCCAGTATGGCGTTGACAAGATGTGCTATACTCTTTTTTATTTCCAAATTTTGGATAAATTTTTTTTAACACTGTGTATGGAGGTAGACATTATCAAACACATTTAAATAAAAAGGTTGATAGCCTTAATTAGTGAGCATCTAGAGAAATGAATAATAAAACCTAAAAGAAAAAAATGTATAAACTGTTCACTGAAGAAGACATTCACATTGCCAGGAACTCATAAGAAGTTGCTTTCCCTTGCTATCATAATTTTTTTAAAAAATATTTTATTTATTTCTAAAAAGAGGGGAAGTGGGGGAGAAAGAGAGGGAAAGAAACCACATGCAATCAATGTGTGGTTGTGTCTTGCATGCTACCTACTGGGGACCTGGCTCACAACCCAGGCATGTGCCCTGACTGGGAATGGAATTCCCAGTCCTTTCGTTTGCAGGCTGGCACTCAATCCACTGAGCCACACTAGCCAGGTCTGCATTCATAATTTTTTTTAAAACTTCACCCCCCGAGTATGTGTTTCCATTGATTTTAGAGGGAGGGATGGAGGGAGGGAGGGAAGGGGGAGAGGAGGGGGAAGGAGGGAGAAAGGAAAGGGGAGAGAGAAAGAAACATCGATGTGAGTGAGAAACATTGATTGGTTGCCTCCTGTATGCACCCCATCTGAGAATCAAACCTGCAACCTGGGTATGTGCCCAACTGGGGATTGAACCTGCAACCCTTTGGTGTACAGGCAGTGCTCCAGCCAACTGAGCCACCTGGCCAGGTCTGAAGTCATAATTCTTAAAGGCAAATTAAAATAACAGTGAGTGAAGCATTTGGCCAAATTATAAAATGTATATAAACAAGTGTCGGTAACTGTGTAGGCATATTCATAAATTAATGATGAGATTCTAATTTGTTACCACAAGCATGTTCATTGGTCTTTCTTGTAATAGCAAAATACTTGGTAGCCTTTTGGTTATGTAAGTACACCGAATTCCAGATTTATGGAAGAGAATTAGGGAGATTTATCTGGAAGCTCTCCATGACACACTTATGAAAAAAGGAAGATGTGGACAGATGTAATTTTTTATCTAAAAAACCTGTTACATCTGTATATTAATAGCTAGGTCTAAAGCAATATAGGAAAATTTATTTACTTTAGTGACAGACAATTTTTTTTCAAGTAGGGTAGAAGATTTTAATTCTTGTGTATTGTAAGAAATTTTGAAAATATAAATACAAAAATTTAAATGTCACATTCTTTGGGAGATTTCCTGTCTTGGGGTTTTATAAAACTACCCAGATAGTAAGGAAATCCTTCAGTTTTTCCTACTGATACTAAAGAGGAAGAGGGCAGAACAAATATTAATAGTATGTAATACCCGAAAGTGTCTCTTATAAATAAACTACTGAGAGGAGGAATAGAATATTTTTACTCAAATAAATTACAAGTATTTGTGAGCTAGGCCTCATGTCTCACTTCTTACTGACATTTCTTTTCCTCTCTACTCTTCCTTTCCACCTTTCTCTCACTAAGGTGAACATTTTTGGATTCAGTGTTGTAGTATATTTGGACACTTTAACCCTGATGCATTCTTCACTTTTAGTAGGGAAAATAGGGAGAGGGTTTTCTCTAGTTGCATCAGGTGATTGGAATGGTGAGCCCGAGCAGGGAGGGGAAAAGACAAAATAATGAGCTGCTTATGTGATGACTCATAGAAGAGTCAAGATTTGAAAGCAGAGGAAAGGTGTAAATGAGTTATTTTGTGCATGTACCCACGCACATGCATTACAGCTGCAAAAGTACATACCTTAAGAGTTATGCACCTTTCCAAGACTGCATACCAGTGTAATTTAATTTTTGATGAGTAAGCTACTAAATATTAGTGTCAGTTCTCCTAATGTACTATAATAAGTGACGTTTGTGTTTGTTCAGATTTTCATGTTTCCATCCACACCCCCAATGTGAATGCATTTGTTACAGATTGGAAAATCATGTAATTAAAATTGCTAAAATTGTGTGTAAACTGATGTATCCAGTAACTCAGTGAGAGGCAAAGGATTCTCCTCTGAGGAAAACCAAATTTCCTTTTAGCAAAAGCTGTTGATATCTAATTTTACTACTTAACTATTTTCTTGTTTGGCCTGTTTTTAGGATCTTGGCTGTATTCTGAGTAATTGAAGGTGTTGCGCAAATGAGATGTTGAAAAATTCTCATGATTAAAATATTAATTAGATTTTCAAGACTCGTTTTGAGATCTAACTTCATACTCTAACGAAGAAATATATAGTTTATTGCAGAGGTCTCCAAGTAATTGTGTTTACCAAAGTACATTCTTAAATTAATGTTGGCTTTAAAAAATGGTCAGCTTTAGGTAAAAGAGGTAACCAAATACTAGTTAGTTATATTTAAAATTGGCCCTGAGTACCTCTGCTTTGTAGTTGTACCTTAAAAGCTTCTCCTTCTTATCATTTGAAAAAAAAAACTTAATCTAAACAATGTTAAGGCTCTGTATGTAAATATCCCAGTGAGAAACCAGAACTATTCCCACATTCATATTAAATTCTCTCTTAACAGAATTGGATTAAAAGGGAGAATACTATATGTAAAAAGGAGAGACTGGGAAGGTTCAAGGAAGGAAGCAGATTGAGTGGGATGGAAGAAGCAAACCAGTCTTACCTGAAAATTTTTATTATTATCTAAGTTCATGGTTCTCTTCTGAATGTCAGTTCCATATCTCTGACTCTAAAGATTATTCCTTGAATGTTGCCAGTCATCACTAACAGAGAAATGCAAATCAAAACCACAACAAGATACTACCTCACATCCATTCGGATGACTGCTGTGAAAAAAAATCAGAAAATAGAAAGTGTTAGCAAGGATGTAGAGAATTTTGGAACCCTGTGCACTGTTGGTGGGAATGTAAAATGGTGCAGCTGCTGTGGAAAACAGTATGGCGGTTTCACAAAAAAATTAAAAATAGAATTACCATATGATTCTACAGTTTTACTTCTGGGTATATACTTAAAATAACTAAAAGCAGAGTCTCAAAAAGATATTTGTGCATCCATTTCGTAGCAGCAGTATTCACAATAGCTAAAATGTGGCAGTAACCCAAGTGTCCATTGACTGATGAATGGATAAAGAAAGTGTCATGTGTACATTGGCTTCAAAAAAGAAGGAAATACTGTCACATGAAATAACACAGATGAACCTTGAGGCTCACTTATGATTTCACTTATATGAGGTCTCTAAAGTAGTCACACTTTTAGAAACAGAAAGTAGAATAGTGTTTGCCAGGAGCTGGGGAGATGTTCAATGGATACAGAGTTTCAGTCATGCAACATGTTTTAATTTAGTTGCATAACAATGTGAATACAGTTGACATGTTTGAACTGTACACTTAAAAATAGTTAAGGCAAGACAGCAGTTACAGAGTAGGAGTAAGCTACACTAACCTCCTCCTAGGACCAACTGGAATTACAACTCAATTTATAGAAAAATCACCCTGAATAACAAACTGAACACTAGCTGGAGAGATGCCTTATAACCAAGGACTTACGGAAGAAATACCACCACCACAACAAGACTAGTATAAAGTATGGAAATATGAGAGGGCTGGCTGGGCTCCCATGGGTGGCAGCTGAAGTACTGCAGGGATATTTCAGCTGCCGGGGGGCTCTCTCCGAGAACTCTGGGGTCTAAGTCCCAAGCCGGGCTCCCCAGTCTAGAGCACCAGAACTGGGAAAGGAACCCAAATAACATCTGGCTGTGTAGAGCTGTGGGATTTCTGTCTGCCAGGGTGAGATGGCTAGAGACACAAAGAGGCTCTTAAAGGGCCAGCACACAAAAATATGTCTGCAGACAGGGTAAAATATGTTTACTCTGGGCACTGTTAGAGGGAAGGCAGACCGGACTAGAGACCTGGGGGAAGAGTCTGGGATTGGTGGCTCTGGGCAGAGAGCTGAATGGTCAGCTACCAGGATTCCTGTGCTGAGTCATTCCGCATACTGCAGAGGATATCTTTCTCAGGCAGAGCACTCCCCTCCGTGTGGCATCAGCCTGGAGAGAAGTATTAACCCCACCCACAGGACACCCTGTGGAGCTTAAGCCAGTCTACAGAGTATAGCTGGAGGCTATTCAAGTGATTAAGCTTAACAGAAAGCCTGTAGGCCAAAATGTTCCCTGGGAGCTCTGAGACTTTAGCTGACCCTCCCCCGGACCCAGTGATGCTAAAAGCCATCCTTGGTGCTCAGCTGGGTTCATTTTGCATACAATGAGGCTCAGCAGAGGGAACCACAAGATGTGGATCAGCGATAGCTACAAACAGGTTGCCCAGGGCCAGTCACAGGCAGCATCTGGCATAGGACTGCACCAGAGTCTTTGCAGATCTACTTAAATACATAGAAACAAACACAAAGAGGCAGCCAAAATAGGAAAATAAAGAAATAGGCCCCAAATAAAAGAATAAGAGAATTATCTAGAAGAAGATATAAATGAAATGGAGGTAAACAATTTAAGAGATACAGAGTTTAGAGTAATGATTATAAGAATCCTCAACAGCACAAAAGACATAGCAACCATAAAAAGGACCAGTCAAAAATAATGCAATATCTGAAATAAATAATAAACTGGAAGGAATAAATAGTAGGTTAGATGAAGCAGAAGATTGAATCATTGATTTGGAAGACAAGGTAGAAAAAAACACCCAAGCAGAGCAGCAAAAAGAAAAAAAGAATTTTAAAAAATGAGGAGAGTTTAAGAAACCTTTGGGACAGCATGAAGCATAACAACACCTTCATCTGGGGAATGGCAGGAAAAGAGAGTGAGCAAGGGATTAAGAACCTATTTGAAGAAATAATGACCAAAAACTTCCCTAACCTGGTAAAGGAAATACACATACAAGTCTAGGAAGCACAGAGAGTCCCAAATAAGATACACCCAAAGAAATCACAGCAAGACACATCATAATTCAAATGACAAACCTTCTAGATTTATGAAATATGCTTTTGGTATTTTAATAGGGATTGCATTGAATCTCTAGATGGCTTTGGGTAATATGGACAATTTAATGATGTTAACTCTTCCAACCATGAACATGGTATACACTTCCATACATTTATATCTTCCTTAATTTCTTTCTTCAATGTTCTATAGTTTTCTGAGTACAGGTGTTTTACCTCCTTGGTTAAATTTATTCCTAGGTACTTTATTTTTCTTGTTGCTGTAGTAAATAGGATTTTTTTTCCTAGTTTCTCTTTCTGACATTTCATTGTTGGTGTACAAAAATGCCATCAATTTCTGAATATTGACTTTGTATCCTGCTATTTTGTAAAATTCATTTACTAGGTCGAATAGTTTTTTAGTGGAGATTATAGGGTTTTCTGTGTACACCATTGTGTTGTCTAAAACAAATATTTCAAAAATTTATATGGAACCAAAAAGACCCTGAATAGCATCAGCAATCTTAAGAAAGAAGAAGAAAGTAGGAGAGATCACAATACCTGATATCGAACTGTACTCCATGGCCACTGTAATCAAAACAGTCTGGTACTGGCATAAGAACAGGCATATAGATCAGTGGAACAAAATAGAAAACTCAGAAATAAACCCAAATCTCTTTGGATAATTAATATTTGACAAAGGGGGCATGAGCATACAGTGGAGTACATATAGCCTCTTCAATGAATGGTGTTGGGATAAAAAAAATTTAAACTAGACCACCAGCTTACACCATACACCAGAATAAACTCAAAATGGATAAAAGACTTAAATATAAGTTGTGACACCATAAAAGTGCTAGAGGGAAACATAAGCAGGAAAATTCCAGATATCCCATATAGAAATATTTTTGCCAATATATCTCCTGGGCAAGTAAAGTAAAGGAAAAATAAGCAAACAGGACTACATCAAACTAAATATCTTCTGCACAGCTAAAGAAACAAGCATCAAAATGAAAAGGGAACCGACTGTATGGGAGAACATATTTTTCAGTGATACATTGGACAAGGGTTTGATCTCCAAAATATATAAAGAACTCATATGACTCAATACTAGTAAGACAAATAATCCAATTAAAAAATGAGGAAAGCAGCTGAATAGACACTTCTCCAAGGAGGACATACAGAAGTCCCATAGACATGTAAAAAGATACTCAACATTCCTAGCCATTAGAGAGATGCAAATTAAAACTACGGTGAGATACCACCTTCACACCTGTCTGAATGGCCATCATTAATAAATCAACTAACAAGTGTTGGTGAGGATGTGGAGAAAAGGGAACCCTAGTACACTGTTGGTGAGAGTGCAGACTGGTACAGTCACTGTAGAAAACAGCATGAGATTTCCTTAAAAAACTAAGAATGGAACTGCCTTTTGACCCAGCAATTCCACTGGGTATATTCCCACTGAATATACCCTAAGAATCCTGAATCACCCATTCAAAAGAACGTATGCAGCCCTATGTTAATAGCAGTGCTAGTTACAGTAGTCAAGTGCTGGAAGCAGCCTAAGTGCCCATCAATAAATGAGTGGATCAAAAAACTGTGGTACATTTACACAGTGGAAAACTGCAGCAGAAAGAAAGAAGGAATTTGTAGCTTTTGTGACAGCATGGATGGAAGTGGAGAATATTATGCTAAGTGAAAAAAGCCAGTCAGTGAAAGACAAATACCATATGATCTCACCTATAAAGAATCTAATGAACAAAATAAACTAACAAACAAAATAGAATCACAGGCATGGAAACATGGAACAGACTGAAAATGACCGGAGGAGAGGGCGAAGGGGGATTATGGTGGAAAGAAAGGAAAGGGACTAGACAGAGAACATGTACGAGTGACTTATGGACATGGATGACAGTGGAGAGTCAGCATGGGAGCAGCGGGTGGGATGGGCGGAGGAGGGCAAAAGGGAAAAAATGAGACAACTGTAAGAGAATAACAATAAAAAAAGATTTAATAAAAAATAAAATGGCAAAGCTTCAATACGAGAGAATCTTAAAAGCTGCAAGAAAAAAATAGTTAAGATGGTAAATTTTATGTTATATATTTTTACCACAATTAAAAATTAAAAAAAATACTGACATTGAGGCCCAGCTGCCAAGATATTCTGATTTATATGGTGTGAGATGGGGTCCTGACACTGAAAAATTTTAAAAGCCTCTCAGGTGATTCTATAGCTTAATAATGTTTGAGAATCACTGAAATAAACATTAAAACATAAGTAATTGTAAGGCAAGGTACCAGGTAAAAGTCCTGTGATCTTGATGCCATGGGATTATTCCTGCAGTAATTTCATTCCAGCAAATTAAATATTTTTTGATTTACAAACTGTTAAATTCTTACTTACTAAGCAATTAGTTATTTATTTATCTGTCAGTTGAAATCAGAGAACCCTTGTAATAGTAAATCGAAGACATTTGTGAAAACAGATGTATCAGATTCTCTTATGAATGGTTTCACCAATGTCTACAAGATAATAGCATATCACTTGGTTAAGAACTTTTAAATCTACCTTTAACTTTGCAATGGCATACATACCATTAAATAACATTTATTTAACCTAAACTTTTGTTCTATTTGAAAGATTAAGCACAGTTAAACTAGAATTCTGTTTGTTGTGGTATATCTCCAATGTTTTTATCTGTGCATTTATCCAAATTCTCACTTTCTGGATTTTTCAAAATAAAATCTGTCTCTAGTTTGTTGTCGATACTGGTATTTACACAGAAAATCATAAATGGTAAATATGTTTGATGCATAAGGCAAGGGGAACAAGGAGTACTGAGACAATTTTGTTATTATAGGGTTTTGGAAAATAAGGTACAAATCAGAGACTTACACAGAGTTGTCAGATTTATTCAGTAAAATATATTAATAATACAACTACCATTTTAATTTTCTGACAATGGAATTTTTGCCTTAAACATATTGAGAATATGAAACTGTCATTAAAAACATTTTTCAGCCCTGAGCATTACCAAATATCCACTGGCAGGATATTAACTTGGAAGAGCAGATTGTTCTTTTTTTAGTAGCCCTTTTCCTGCAGATGTGACTCTAACAGAGGAAAATATTTTTGGGGGTTGGGGGTGCTCCAGCAGGTGATTAGCAGTTAGAAGTAAAGACCGTGGTAATTTATTAAATGAACTCTGATCAGTTTGAATAGAGTATGTACAACTGGTAAAATAGTTGTGATTTCTATTGTTCTTATAAAGTTATTTTTTGAAATTCCTCTAAGGTAAATTTTAAAAATAAATTTTAGCTACTTCAGTGATGTCTCTGATATGGCATGGGGGCAGATATATTTAGTTTTAGTTTTATGATGGGAGATTAAAAATTTATGGAAATATTTCTTATATCCGATTATCACATGACATTAGAAAAACAGGATGTGTGGTACAATCCATATTATTTATTACAGAGTTGTAAAATGCTTTGTGAATTCTCCTTTCATATGTCAGAATCTAAGTAAACTTTCTGGTCATGTTTAAAATTTTATACTACGGCAGAATTAAGTTTCTTTAGGCTAAATTAAGTACCATTTCTTTAAAATTTTCATAAGTATTAATATCTTACTGAACAGGAATTTGAATCAGACTTACCTGCATATGTGTGTGTGCTTCAAATTTGTCTTGGCACTGGACTTTTTGCGTCTTTCCTTTGTTGTACTTCAGTCCCTGCTGTAATCTGGAATGCAAAAAGAACTTCCAGGAAGGACATAGTATTACTTTTTAAATGGGCAAATAGGAATAGAGTCATCAGTCAGTGACTAAAGGTAACTGAATTCAATTTCACTGATGTTTAAACTGTCTAATGCCCTGCCCTTCAGTGAGACCAACATTTGGCATTGAATATCTGGGATTGTGGGTGAGATAAAAGGGAAGGTAAATGCTAATAATGAAACAAGGCAGGAACTGAAGGAGGCTTTGTTTGTTTCTTTTACTTGTTTTGTAATAAGATCAGTTGTTTCAGTGTCTAACCCAGTTGTAGTGACATGAGGAATTGCACGTTGCTTGTGAGACGCAGAATGACATAGGAACTGCCAAAATTCTTTTCATTTATCATGAATTCCAGAAAGAGAACTTTTGACCAAAAGTATCACATTCCTTTTTTCCCCTCCCTTAAACTAAACACTCTTCGTTCTTTTGGGAATACAGCATTCCAACTTCACTTGAAATCCCAAATGGAATCATATTGCATGATTGTAATCAGAAAAAAATAATCTGTAAATAGCACCCAAGAGAGATTCTTATGGCTGCTTTAGCAAGTTTAAACACAATTTTGTGTCTCTAAGCAAGTCTATAACTAATGCTATCTCCCTGTTCCCCTCCCAATAATCACACTTAATTTGTATTGGAACTTTAATAAACAAAATTTATAAACTTTTAGTTTAATTGGGAAACAGGAATTTAAATAGGCTAACATACAATGGGACCTGTTTGTGATTTTATTTTTTATATTAAGCTAAAAAGCAAAATAGGGCCTGGGTTTGATACATATCTTTTGTTTTGCTCCTTGCCTTATATGTCAATACTATGTTGAAGGAAAAGATCACTAAACTGGGGTTTTGACCAGGTTGTACTATGTAGCTCTTTGATTTAGTACTTCATTTAATTTCTCTGAGATTTAGTTTCCTATCTTTTAAGTTTTCCTTTTCTTTGGAGACAAGAAAGGATGGGTGATGTTTTCCATATTTCCAAGGCTCTTAAGATCTAAACTGGGAAAAAGGAATAGTTAGGAAGCAAATAAGTAGATTAAGTGCCATTTGGTAAGTTACATAATAGTGTCTTTAGCTACAACAGGAGCGCAAAATTAGGTAGATTAAGACTTAAATTATGATGGAAAGGTGGTAAGGTTTGTCCTCTAGGAAGAAGAGATTGGGTGAAGTGAACAGGTCAAGGCAGAGTTATAAGAAAGATCGAGACTTCCTTTAAGAAACTAATTGACTGAAGCAGAGACTAAGGGAGGCAGAAGTGGGGAAAAATGTTTATTAAATTGTGTAAATTCATGAAGCCAGAAAATGGATGGCCTTGGAAGTTATATAGAAGTGAGTATTTGAACGGGGAAGCAATAGGAAGCTATTATAGATTCATGAGCAGGAGAGTTACATGACAAAAGCAGAGTTTTAGAAAATTTATCTATTAGTCCTTCATGGAATTATTTTTAGAAGATAATATCTGAATTTTTCCTGATGCATAAATTCTGTCCTGGAATTGGAATTAAGTAGTCAGTTCTTAAAGATTTCATTTTCCATTGTATTTAATTATTTTAACCTGCTATGTGACTATCAACTTTATTTTAATTATATTACCTGGTATGTGACAACCAACTTTATATGTATATTCTTGGTTTCTCTTTTAGAGCATTATCACAGTATAATCTGTTTTTTAAAAAAATTAGCAGACATCTAGAGATTTAAATTCAAATTCAAATTTAAACACATTTGTTGCTACAAATGCAAATACCTCAACCAAAGTGGTATTCAAAGGAACAAATAGATATTTTATGTAGACAGTTAGGTTTATAGTGGTGTCATAACTGACTTTTATGCATAATCATCAGTAAATTTTTTGTAACATTAATTGGAAGACCCATCCTGATTGTAAAAATACAGAAGTGTGAAAGAGGTGTCTTAGAATTGAGATTATATGGTGTTTTCACAATGCCTATAGCAATATTATGTGTCTAGTAGATTTGTAGTCTTAACTAGTATTACATACTAGTAATTTAAGCAATAAAATAGGTGAGGAGAGCTGCAGGATTTATCAGAGTTATCAGGCAATAAGACAAAAAAATAGGAAATCCGATATGTGTACTACTAATGAATAATGAAGAATATGGTACACTTCGTGTGTGTGCACAAGACAACAACTTTGGACCTCAGATACTTTATCTCTAAAATGCGGTAGTAAATCCTGCTCTACCTTCTTCTCAGAGTTGTTACTGAAACAAATGAAGGACACTGTGTTTTAAATTTACTTAAGTTAGGATTATGTGAACTCTTAATATACTACCCAAATGAATTTATTATTATTATCACTATTACTTCTAAAACTGCACAGCAATAAATACATAGTTCTTTATTAAAAAGGTGATTTATAGGCACTGGCCAGGTACAATAGCTCAGTTGGTTGTAGCATTGTCTGATGTGCCAGGGTTGCTTATTCAGTCTCCATTCAGGGTACATACAAGAATCAACCAATGAGTGCATGAATGAGTAGAATAACAAATCATGGTTTTATCTCTTTGTCTCTAAAAATAATTTTTTTTTAAAAAGGTGATTTGTAGAAAAGATTAGAATTGCCAATACTTGGAATAGGAATATACATATCTTGTATGACTTGAATGTATTATTCTTTCAGCAAAAAACACTAAAATAATGTCATATTTATTTGCTTACTGAAGCCAGGGATTTTTGTATCAATGATGAAGTCATCCATATCATAATTAAAAAATAAAATAAAGCAAATAAAAATGTATGAATATGTACATTGTTTATACATAGTCAAGTTTACAAATGAACTTTCCCATCTTCGTGTCAGGGATCAGTGAAATTACTTGGGGCCTAGCAAAAGCAAATGAACAAATATTCCCTCCGTCCCTCCGTCCCTTTATTAGTTTTTAATCCTCACCTGTGAATACACCTGATGTGAGAGAAAGAGAAACATCAGTATGGGAGAGAAACATTGATTGGTTGCCTCCCATGCTCACCCTGATTGGGGACCTCGTTCGCAACTTTTTGGTGTACAGGACAATGTTCCAACCAATTGAACCACCTGCCCAGGGCTGTACCCTGTAGAGAATGAGTAGACATAATAAGAAAGAGAATGCAGTTATGCTCTGCTTAATGATGCGAATGCAGTCTGAGAAATGTGGTGTTAGGCGGTTTTGTCCTCATCTGAAGATCATAGCATGTACTTATACAAACCTAGATGGTATAGCTTGTTGCTCCTAGGCTATAAACATGTACAGTATGTTATTGTACTGAATACTGTAGACAATTGTAGTACAGTGGTAAGCATTTGTGTACTTAAACATATCAAAACAAAGAAAAAGTATAGTAAAAATAGGGTATAAAGGATAAAAAATGTTATAGCTGTATAATGACACTTAACATGAATGGCGCTTACAGAACTGGAAGTTGTTCTGGTGAGTCAGTGAGTGAGCATCAGTGAGGGAATGTGAAAGCCTAGAACATTAGTGTATACTGCTATTGTAGACTTTATAAACACTGTACACTTAGACTACACTAAATTATAAAACAACATGAGATTAAATCTAGCACAAGAGAAAATGATGCAATCAAGAGACTCAATAAACACAAGATGTATGAGACTGCCGCCGGCATAACACAGTGTACTGTTGTATGGCAAACTTTTTTTTAATAAGTAGGAACAGTACATTAAAATAACAATGAAAGTATAATATAGTAAATATATAAACTAGTAACAGTTGTTTATTGTCATTTTCAAGTAGTATGTACAGTACATAATTGTATGTGCTATAATTTTATATGACTGGCAGTGCAATATGTTTATTTACACCAGCATCACCACAAATGTGTCTTGCTCTATGATATTGTGATGGATACAATGTCACTAGCTGATAGGAATTTTTCAGCTCCATTATAATCTTATGGGACAACTGTCATATATGCAGTCTGTTGTTGACCAAAATGTTATTCAGCACATGACTATAAATATAACAAGAACGTGAGAAAATAGAAAATGCTTAAAGCACCTATAAAATGAATGTGTTTCAAAATGATTAGAAATTAAAAGAAGGAATAGGAACAATAATGGACAACTTTTGCAATACGAAGGAGGAACAGGAAGATTTGATAGAGATCAAACAATACCTAGAAATGATAAAAATACAGTAATTGAAATTAAAATGTCATTGATTTTCATTCAACAAACTTTTGGGTTTTTTCTATATACCATAACATATTTCATACTTCAGTATTATATAATCATTTGAAGAGAAAATAAGTTAACTAGAAGAGGGATTTGAGGATATCACCCAAAAAACAGCACCGATATATAAAGAAAAAATACAATAAAAAGAAATGTTGAGAGAATGGAAGACAGCCCTGGCTGGTGTGGCTCAGCTGGCCTGCAAACCAAAGGGTCACTGGTTCGATTCCTAGTCAGGGCATGTGCGTGGGTTGTGGGCCAGGTCCGCAGTAGGGGGCGCTTGAGATGCAACCACACATTGATGTTTCTCTCCCTTTCTTTTTCCCTCCCTCCCCCTCTCCCTAAAAATAAATAAATAAAACCTTTAAAAAATGGAAGACAGAAGAAGAGGGTCCAACTTATATCAGCAATTCAGAGTAACTTTTATGTTCAAATGTGAAGTTTAAATAAAACATAAATTGTTTCTTCTCAAATGAGTAAGATTTTTTTGTGCTTGATAGATTTTTTTTAATAGTGAAAAGAAAACATCTGTAACAGAGCACTTAAGTTAAATTTTTGTTCTTAATTTATTTGTATTTAAAATCTAACTACAGTTACTTCCAGAGAGGAATTCTTAGGGAAGCCAAGTTATTGGCATACCACCAAAACTGTGCATTAAATAAATGTGTGGGTGTAGAATGATCCATTTCTGGTACTTTATAGTATTAGAAATAAACATTGTTTCTCTGATTTTAGTTATTGCACAGTTTTACTGAAGCCCGTAGCATATATTCTTGTTTAATACTTCACACTTACTTTTGATGCATATATAGGAAATCATTCGCGCCTCTTAAGTTTAGTAGTAGTTATTTACATTTCCTACCTGGAAAGTTTTTATCTTGTAGTTTAGAATTTAAATTCTTGAAATAATCATCAGGTGTTTCTGTGAAATCATCTAAAATGTTATTTCTATTAAAGTGGGTTGATACTACATTTAAAATATTTATTTTATGACAGGATATCATAATTTTAACAGTTATCGAACAGATGACAGCTATCGGGGGGTAGTTAGGGAGTGGAAGGATTGAGCAAAAAGGAAAAAGGACTCACGGGCATGGACAACAGTGTGGTGATTGTTGGGGGGAGAGGGTATAAGGGGACTAAATGATAATGGAAAAAATAATAAAGATTATATATTAAAAAAAGAATAAAGTTGGAAGAGTCTACCAAAAAACTAAGATGTTTAAAAATTAAGTTAATATGCTGTTCGAGTATTTATACTTGTGAAATTTGCATTTGTGCATAATTAGCTGCTACATTTTTACTGTATTAAGCAATGTTTTTATAAGTATTTATTAAAGTTACACCCACTTACAACTATTGTAACTAATCAGTATGTGTGCACATCCTTTTCCTGGATAAAGTTAAACATTTCAACAAGATCACTCATTTTTTTGTTTAGACTTTTAAAAAATACTTAAATAGGAACTGTTAAGTATTAAAGGATCTCTGGTGGAGGGCAAAGGAGATGTATGTGCCAGAGATTGTTTATAGTTAGTTGAGATATTATGATGGAAGTAATTTTTTTGTGATATTGAATTTTTAATTATTGAACTTGTATCACTGGTATTATAAAATGATTTCAACCTTTGGGACCATGCAATTAGATTCAGCTGTACTACTAATTTTATTAAATTTTGTTGTTATTCATTTTATTCTGTGTAGAAATTTATCTCAGATATTGAGGTCATGACATTTTAGTTAAAACTGTATGTGTATTTTTCTCTTTAATTTCCATGTAATGCAAAAACAAAAATTGTTTAAAACAGTTGAACACTGAGAAAATTGATGTATTATAAATGTTAAATTGATTCCGAATTATTACTTTAATGTTAGTTGATAATGTAGCAACAGTATATGTGGTTTGTTTAATTTAGTAATAATGCAATAAATGACTGCTTTAGAGTAGTAGAAGACTCATTTGTAGGTTTTTCCTTTTGGTGTTTCCATCTTAGTATATTTCTAAGTGGCCTCAAAAAAAAGCAGTGAAGAAATGTTTTATTTTTCCTCAAACATGTAAAATACATCTGGAAGAATAAATTCACATCTGGTTCATGGATTTCCTCCATGGAGATGATCCAAATTCAGTGTCAAGATTAGAGTTTGTACTCACGGGCTTGCAGAATCTTTTGTGGAATTTGAAATATTTTGTTTGCAAGTAGTTGGGGAAACAATTGATTCAGATGTTTGTGTTAAGTTCTAATTTTAGTTATATTTATCCCTCATTAAAAATAAAAAAAGTTTTGTGCTTCATAATATAATCAAGTTACTTGTAAACACTGCTTACATCTCTCAAGATGTTCTGTGTAATCATTCTCAGACACTGTTTTATGAAAGTTTTATGAGAGAGCAACTACATTGTTAAACTTAAAGGGTCATGATCATTGGTGATCCTAACCATTAGTAGAAATATGAGAGAGGACCCCAAAAACCCTGGAATTTATTTATTTAAAAATTGTGTACCTATTCTTACATGTTTAACTTTGGTCACCTTCAAAGTACTCTCCATTGGATATAATAAACCTATCAAGAAGTTTTTTCCACTTCTTAAAACAGGTTTTAAACTTGTCAATTTTGATGCTTTTTAGTACTTCTGCCATTTTTTGTTTCACCTCTTCCACATGGCAAAACGTTTCCCTTTGAGGACTTTTTTCATCTGGGGAAACAAAAAAAAAAGTCACTTGGGGTGAGATCAGGTGAATAGGGAGGATGGGGAACAGTGGTCATGCTGGTTTTTGGTCAAAAATTACTGAACACTCACCATAGTGTGGGCAGGTGTGCTTGTCAATGACCCATCATGAAATGGGCAAATGAGTTGAAAGAGTCTTCAAAAAAAAAAATTCACTGAAGCTGAATGCAGCCTCTCACAACAATGCCTATTGGTACACTGATGCAGATGGGTTCCTAGAATACTTGCCCAGCTGGGGAAGCCTGCACTACAAGGGGCCTGCCCTCCAGAAGATAATTACAGGTTTTTCCCCATTTTTGGTCCCCGCCTTGTGTGTTCTTGTACATAGTATTATGTACTCTTCGTTATACTGTCATGCTCTACTGACTCCATTTAGAAGCAACAACAATCATTTTTTTAAATTGTATTCTAAATGTCTACCCAAATGTGATGTAAGTTTGGATTCTCACAGTATAATGGTGTATGTACTGAGTTCCTCCCTCAGTCTCTCGATGGCTAACAAATGTATTTGCATCTGAATGGAGTCCCTAGAGTAGCATAAAGTAGAAGCATTTATGAGCTCAATCCAAGAAGCATGAGAACTAAAAATATTACTGTCAGACTTTTATGAATTATTTGTCTTATGCATTGATACTGCCAAGCCAAGCTGCTAGTCATGTGAATTAAACTTGGTACACTAAAACAAATGGGTGTTGCTCATTAACGAGGATGTTGGGTATTTTTCCAGGATTATTTTTAGTCTTATAACATGTGATGTAGTTTCCACATATAATATAATAAAGTTTATTTGTAGATAAATCTGTAGCTATTTGCTTTTCTGTTTTTAACTTTGAACTTTCTGTGGAATAGAAAAACGTATTTTGCATATGTGTCTAATTTAGTGGTTTCTAAACATTATGGCAAGAATTTTTGTGTTTCAGCAGATTTTTCCAGTGGATCACCAAATTGTAGGTATTATATTGAGAGTCTTGGAAGGCACCAGCCCTTGAGAGTTCCTCTTTCACTCCTTCTTTTAACTTTTCATTCCTCTTTTGTTGTTGCAGTATAAAATTTTGTTCTGGGCAAATGAGAATTAAGATGGGAACATTAATTTTTTTTATCATATTTATATGAGTGTTACTGTTAGAAATTTCATTTGTTGTATTGGCACATACACCCTTGTTAAAAGTTATTTATTACCATGTGCTTTTGCAAACTTCTTTGATGTTCTGTGCTTCCTACTTTTGGTTCAGTGGGCTTCTGACTAATAAATACTACCTTATAGTGACCAGTTCAGGGAACCCTGAATGAATGCTTCATTCATTCATTTATCTTTTAATGTATGCATAATCTATTGATTCATTGGCTCTTCTATATATATGTATATTTAACTTTTGAAAGTATTTCTTGATTTCTTTGTAGCAGGCATTGTTCAGGGTACTAATTTTACACTTTGTAAGTTTTTATTTTCCTCTCCTTATAGATAGTGGACTCCCTCCTTAGTCTCTGTCATTCATTAGATTTACAACTCAGTTCTGTTCTTTCTCAATTCCATATCTTTTCATAACTCTTTCCCCTTTATGTTCCTTTGAATTTGTCATCACTTCTTTTGATCAGTATCATTCAATGGTTCTATTTTGAGACTCAGACATGAAGTGATGATGTTCTTATTGCAAAGGGTATACTTTAGTAACTCCTAACATACCCATGAAGCTACTACCATAGTGAGGATAATGGACATACCCATCACTTCAAAATTTTTTTCCATGGCCCTTTGTAATCCTTTCTCCTCATCTCTCCCCATCCCCAGACAATCATTATATATTTTTAATGGGTTGAATGGTAGCCTCCCCAAAGATAAATTCTCTTGGAACCTATGAATTTGACTTTATTTGGAAGATGTAATCAGGAATCTGGAGATGAACTTATTCTGGATTAGAGTGGGTCCTCAATGGCAAGTGACATTTTAAGACAGAGAAGGCAGAGAGGAGGTGATACAATGAAGATTGAAATTGGAGTGAAGCTTCTATAAGCCAAATATTGTGAAGTATTGCTGGCAACCACCAGAAGCTAGGCGAGAGACATAGAATAGGTTCTTCTTCAGAGCCTACAGAAAGATCCAACTTTATCAACACCTTGATTTTGAACTTTGGCCTTCAGAACTGTGGCAGGATAAATTTCTGTTATTTAAGTCACCAAATTTGTGGTGATTTGTCAAAGCAACCAAGTGAAACAGATAAAAGATTAGTTTTTATTTTCTTGAATTTTATATAAATGGAGTCCGTATGCTGTTTCATCTGGATTCTTTCATTCGGCATTTCTATTTTGAAATCCATCTTTGTTATTTCATGTATTAAGAACTTACCTTTAATTGCCAAGTAGTATTCCATTGCATATATATTCCACAATTGGTTTATTAATTCCCTTGTTGAACATTTAGTTATTTTCAATTTTTGACTATTACAAATAAAGTTGCAATAAACATTTGAGTCATGTCCTTATGTGGAAATATTTTTACTCTCATAGACAAGTGTTTAGAGGTTGAATGACTGGGTATATTTAACTGTGTATATATATTTAACTTTTTTGTTTATTTTTAATTGAATTCATTGGGATTACATTGGTTAATAATATTATATCGGTTAATAAAATTATATCATCTGCATATTGTATTGTGTTCACCACCCCAAGTCATGTGTTTTTCCATCAGCATTTATTACACATTTACTCTCTTTGCCTCAGCCCACCCCCCTTTCCCTCTGGTTGTGTATTTATGAGGGGTTTTTTTTCCTTAATTCCTTCACCTTTTTCACCCAGTCCCCTAACCCCTCACCTCTGACAGCTATGAGTCTGTTTCTGTTTTGTTAGCTGAAGTAATTATGTTCCACATACAAGTGAAATCAGGTCTCCTCACACAACCAATAGAAGGACAACAAATTTAAAAACAAAAAATAACTAGAACTAGCAGAAAATTGAACTATATGGAAGTCTGACAACCAGAGAGTTGAAGAAGAGACATTCATCCAAACCGGTAGGAGGGGTGGAGATGGGCAGCCGGGGCAGAGAGTACAAATGGCAAGGCAGCGGCTGGTGGTCTCACATTTGCATGCAGATAAACTGGGAGGAAGAGCTGGGGATTGAGACAGACTGAACAATCTAGGGTTGCAGTGCAGGAATAGAAGGTCACAAAACCACTGGCTATAAAAACCTGTGGGGGTTGCAGCAGTAGGAGAAACTCCCAGTCTCACAGGAGAGTGTGTTGGAGAGACCCACAGGGTCCTAGAATGTACACAAACCCACCCGTCCTGGAATCAGCACTGGAAGGGTCCAGTCTGTTTGTGGGTAGCAGGGGGAAGTGACTGAAAGCCGGCTGAGAGCCAAGCAAGCAGCATTGTTCCCTCTCAGACCCCTCCCTCACATACAGTGCCACAACGCAGTGACTTGCGTTGCCCTGCCATGACAAATACCTAAGGCTCCACCCCTTCCAACATAAGAGGCGTGCTGAGAAAAAGAAATATGGCCCAAATGAAAGAACAGATCAAAGCTCCAAAAATAGAACCAAGAGATGAAGAGATAGCCAAAGTATCAGATGCAGAGTTCAAAACACTGGTAATCAGCATGCTCACAGAAATGGTTAACTGTGGTCTCAAAATGGAGGAAAAAATGAAGGCTATGAAATAAAAATATACAGGGAACCAACAGTAAAGGGAAGGAAACCATGACTCAAATCAACAATTTGAAGCAGAAGGAAGAGATAAACATTTCAACCATAACAGAATGAAGAAACAAGAATTCAAAAAAATGAGGAGAGGCTTAGGAACCTCGGGGACAACTTTAAATGATACAACATTCCAATCATAGGGGTGCCAGAGGGAGAAGAGGAAGAGCAAGATATTGAAAACTTGGATTTTCAAGATGGCAGAGGAGTACGTGGAAGTCACACTGATCTCCTCCCAGGACCAACCTGGAATTACAACTAAATTGTGGAGAAATCACCTGGAACAAACAACTGAACAAGAGCGAGAGAGGAGCCTTGTAACCTTGGAGACAGAAGAATCGGCTTTAGGGCAATCTAAATCTGGTATGTGGTAAGGAGAGCACTACAGACCTGAGAAGGCGGGTGGGCGCCCACAGGCGGCAGCACCAGAAGGATATTGAAACAGCTAGTTGGATCCCCCTGAGAAGAGCAGGGTCTGAACCAAAAGTGGGGATCTCTAGCCCACAACACCAGAGCCCAAAAAGTACACAGAAAACAGCCAGCTGCGAAAAGTGGCAGGATTGCTCTCTGCCAGAGACCAGTGGCTAGAGACGCAAAGAACTGTTTAAAGGACCAACGCATAAGTTTTTACATGCAGCCACTTACTGAGGTCTCTGGCAAAGGTGGGGTCAGAGTAGTCTAGAGACCCTGAGAAGAGACTGGGGAAGGAGGCTTTGGGGAGAGAACTGAGAGAGGAGCCAGTGGGATCTTGGTGCTGACTCATCCCCCATGTGGCGGTGGCCATCTTGCTCAGGCAGAGACCACTTCCCCTGAGCAGCACCAGCGTCAAAGGACCCAATAGCCCCGCCCCCAGGTGGGATTCCACCCCGCCCTGTGCTGTTTAAGCTGCCTCCTGAGTGCAGAGTGGCAGCTAAAAATAGTAGATGCCTGGCTAACGGGGGTGCAGAGAGGTCTGGAGACACTTGAGGAGAGACTGGAGGCCGAGGCTTTGGGGAGAGAATGGAGAGAGTAGCCAGCAGGATCCCAGTGCGGACTCCTCCCCCATATGGCAGCAGTGGGAAAGGACCCAATAACCTCGCCCAGGGACTCAGAGGAGGGACTCTACCCCACCCTGAGTTGTCTAAGGCACCCTGCTGAGTGCAAAGTGACTAGAGTAACAGCTGAAGGAGACAGTAGATTACTGGAAGTCTTGAACAGACTGCGTAAGGTCAGACAGGAAAGGCATCTGACATCATCAGAGGTAGATCCAGAAAGTAAAATGAGCGCTCTCCAACCATAGAAGTTCACACCACAAAGTCAGGAAATCAAGACAGGTCAACTTAAGAATCAGAAGCAAAAGAGAAGAGTCTCACACATAATGGGAAGACAAAGAAATACGCCCCACTCGAAGGAAAGGAGGAATCCCCACAAAGAGAACTAAATGAAATAGAGGCAAGTAAACTATCAGATATTGAGTTCCAAACAACAGTTCTAAAGAAGCTTAATGAGCTCAGTGAGCTCAGAGGGAATTACCGAAAACTACAGGGGAACTACGAGGAACTTACTGCAAACTCTATCAGCATGAAAAAGGACATAGGAACTATCAGTAAGAGGCAAGAGGAAATGAAGAATACAATTTCGGAATAGAAGAACACAGTAGAAGGAATCCAAAGCAGGCTAGATGAAGCTGAGGACCGAATCAGTGAGCTGGAGGACAAGGTAGAGAAAAGCTGCCAGAAAGAGCAAGAAAATGAAAAAAGACTCAAAAAGAATGAAGAGAGATTGAGGGAAATGCAGGACAACCTGAAACGTAATAATATCCAAATAATAGGGACACCAGAAGGAGAAGAGGATGAGGAAGGGATAGAGAATCTGTTTGAAAAAGTAATGATGGAAAACTTCCCTAATTGGAGGAGAGAAAAAATCACACAAGTCCAGGAAGCACAGAGGGTCCCATTCAAGAGGAACTCAGTGAGGCCCACTCCAAGACACATCATCATTGAAATGGCAAATATCAAAGACAAACAGAGAATCCTAAAGGCAGCAAGGGAGAAAGAGTTAGTAACATATAAGGAGCCCCAATATGGCTAACAGCTAACTTCTCAACAGAAACACTGCAAGCCAGAAGAGAGTGGCAAGAAATATTCCAAGTGATGAAAAGCAAAAGTTTGCAACCAAAACTGCTCTACCCAGCAAGGCTCTCAATTAAAATGGAAGGCGAAATAAAGAGTTTCCCAGGCAAAAGAAGGGTAAAAGAATACATCTCCACCCAACTGGCACTGCAAAATATGCTAAATGGACTGCTTTAAGATGAAGAAAAAGTTTCTATGAATACCCAGTTCCTTTCAGAGTTGCCAATACTTGATATTACCAATATTTTTAGTACTCATTAATCTGATTGTGACAATGATGTTATTTTAATTGTTCCTTTACTATTTGTTGAAACTAAACCTGTTTATGTAGATTTCTTGCCTATTTCTATTATTTTTAACAAAGCTTCAAATGACTTTTTGGTATTCTTTATCCATTTATTGATTAAAGGTTTGTAGAACTATTTTCCTTAAAAAACAAACAAAAAAACCCCCCTATTAACCATGTTTTAGAAGTGTTGCAAATACTTTCCTATTCTCTTCCTTGTCCTTTAACTTTTTTTATATGTATATTACTATATAATCTTAAATGTTTAATATAGTCATATTGTCAATGCTTACTTTATAGCTTCTGGGGTTGAATATTTTACTTCAGGTCATGAAATATATTAGTTTTATTTTCTTCTAAAACTCCTTAGAGTCTACATATTGCTTTTTAACTCACCTGAATATTTCTTGTATAATGTGTGAAATAGGGCTCTATATTTGTTTTATTTCAAGTAATAGTGATTTATGCACATTATTTGTTGAGTAAGCCTTATTTTCCCCAATGATTTGAAATATCAACTTAATCATATATCGTTAGACAGATATTTACGTTTGTCTCTAGAATGCTCATAATATTTCATTGATCTACTTGATTATTTCTATGCTGGGGTCATGTTGGTTTAATTGCTGAGACTTTATAATGGTTTAAAATTTTTTAAATATTTTGTAATTAACTGACATATAAAAAGTAAATAAAATCAATCTACATTTAAGAAAGAAAAAGAGAGAGAGAGAGAGAGAGAGAGATGGAACTCCTACTTTTTGCAACAACACGGATGGAACTGGAGAATGTTATGCTAAGTGAAATAAACCAGTTGATGAAAGACAAATACCATATGATCTCACCTGTAAGTGGACTCTTTCAACAAAATAAACTAATGAACAAAATAAACCACAGGCATGGAAACATGGAGCAGACTGAAAGTGACCAGAGGGGATAGGGAAAGAGGACAATAGTGGAAAGAATGGGAAGGGACTAAACAAAGAACATGTATGAATGACCCACGGACATGAACAACAGAGTCGGAATTGACTGTGGGAGCAGGGGGTGCGGGTGGGGTGGGTAGAGAGGGTAAAGGGGTAAAAATTGAGACAACTATAATAGAATAAACATGATTTATAAATTAAAAAATAAAAATTAAAAAATGTAAAATATAAAATAAAATAAAGACTATCTTTATCCTAAAAACAAGAGAAATTGAAAACTTATTTGAAAAAATAATGAAGGAGAATTTTCCCAATCTGGCAAAGGAAGTAGACTTCCAGGAGATCCAGGAAGCTCAGAGAGTCCCAAAGAAGTTGGACCTAAGGAAGTACACACCAAGGTACATCATAATTATGTTACCCAAGATCAAAGATAAGGAGAGAATCTTAAAAGCAGCAAGAGCAAAGGAGACAGTTACCTACAAAGGAGTTCCCGTAAGATTATCAGCTGATTTCTCAAAAGAAACCTTGCAGGCAAGAAGGGGCTGACAAGAAGTATTCAGTCATGAAGGATAAGGACCTACATGCAAGATTAGTGTATCCAGCAAAACTGTCATTTAGAATGGAAGGGCAGATAAAGTGCTTCTCAGATAAGGTCAGGTTAAAGGAATTCACCATCACCAAGCCATTATTACAGGAAATGTTAAAGGGATTTATCCAAAAAAAGAAGAAGATCAAAACTATGAACAGTAAAATTACAACAAACTCATAACTATCAACAACTGAACTGAAAAACAAAAACAAACTAAGCAAACAAGTGAAATCATATGGTAATTGTCTTTCTCTGACTGGCTTATTTCATTTAGCAAAATATTCTTCAGGTCCTCCATGCTGTGGCAAAAGGTAAGATTTCCTTCATTTTTGTGGTCAAGTAGTATTGCATTGTGTAAATGTACCACAACTTTTTTATCCACTCATTTACTGATGGGCACTTGGGCTGCTATGAGCATAGAGTTGCATATATTCTTTCACACTAGTGTTTTCGGGTTTCTTCAGATAAACTCCTAGATGTTTATTTAACTTTTTAAAGTGCATTTTGAAGACATTGTATCACTGTACATATCTTCAGTAGTAGTATAGCAGAATCCCAACTCTAGTGCTGCCACACCGTGACCAACTCTTGGTAGAGTCAGTCTTTTTAATAGTAACCATTGGATTGGTGGGCAGTGGCATCCCATTGTATTTTAATTTTCATTTTCCTAATGACTTACAGCATTAAAGAGTTTTTTATGTGCTACTTGCTGTCTGTGTATGTTGTTTGGTAAAGTATGTGTTTAGATCTCTAGCCCATTTTTAAAATTGAGTTTTTTTTCTTGTTGAGTATAGAAATTTTTTAAAAATTTATCTGGATACAAGTCCTTCACCAGGTATATCATTTTTAAATATTTTTTTCTTAATCTGTGTCTTGTGCTTTTATTCTTGTTCAAGTGTCTTTCAAAGAGTAGATATTTTTAATTTTCATAAAGCCCAATTTTATGAATTTTTATATTAACTGTTAATTTTTTGTGTGTCATATCTCAGAGATCATTGCCTAATCAGTGTAACAAAGGTTATCCTTCTGTTTTCTTCAATTTTCAAAATTTTAGTAGCCTGAGATATAACTTACATGTAATAAAATACATGTTTGAAAAGTTTGACACATATGTACACCATGAAACCACCACAGTAGAATAATGACTGTATTTATCACCCCTAAGAATTTCCTACTGCCCCTTTGTAATTCTTCCCTCTCATCTTAACCACCTCCCTCCTTCCCTTTACTACTTACTTGCTTTTTTTCCACTGTGGATTTAGACAGCAGTGTCCAGAGTTTTATATAGATTGGAATCATATACTGTATATTTTGTTTTGTCTGACATAGTTCAGTGACCACATTTATTTTGAGATTTATCCATGTTGTATCATGTTTTAGTAATCTGCTCCTTTTTTTTCCTTCTGAGTAATATACAGTATATAGATATACTATAATTTGTTTATCCATTTATCTGTTTGTGGATCTTTAGGTTGTTTTTAGGTTTTGGCTATTACAAATAAAACTGCCATGAACATTTAAAATTATTTGGGCGTATGCTTTTTTTCTCTTCTTGAGTAAAATGTCAGTAGTGTAATGGCTGGATCAGATGGTAAATGTATGTTTAACTTTAGAAAGAAAGAACTTTTTTCCAAAGTGGTTATATCATTTTATGTTTTCCCTGTCAGTGTATATGTGAAGTCTAATTCCTTCACATCTCACCAACACTTAAAATGGTGGTCTTTTTCATTTTAGCCCTCCTACTAGACATTTAAGTAGTATCTCCTGATTTTAACATGCACTTCCTTAGCGACCAGTGATGTTGAGCATGTTTTTATGTTGTTATTTGCCATCTGGATATCTTTTTTTGTCAAGTGTCTATTCAGTTGTTTGTTTGTTTTTTGCATTTTTTAAATTGGGTTGTTTTCTGCTCTGTGTTTTTAGCAGTTTTTATATATTATGAATACAAGTTCTTTATCACATATATATGCTGTGACATTTTTTTCAAGGCTGTGACTTGTGTTTTCATTTTCATAATAGTTTTTTTTTTGAAGAGTAGAAGTTTTAAATTTTAAGAGTATGTATTTCATGAAAATGTGTTCTTTTACTGATTGTGATTTAGTTCTCATCTAAGAAGTTGTTACCTAGTCCAAAGTGGTCACTAACATTTTTCTCAGGTTTTCTTTTAAATATTTATTTTTAAAATTTTACATTGTGGTCTATGACCCATTTTCAGCTGACTTGTGCATATGGTGCAAGGTATGAATCAAAGTTCACTTTTTGCTTGTGGAAATCCAGACTGTTTGTTGAAAAGCTTATTGTTGCTCCAATGGATGTATTTACCTTTGCACTTTTGTCAAAAATTTTTTGTCTATGTATATGGATTAGTTCTGCACTCTGTTCTCTTCCAAGGTCTATTCGTCTACGCTGATGCCAATACTACACTATTTTGAATAGTGTATCTTTATAATGAGTCTTGAAATCTGGACTTTGCCCTCTTTTTCATAGCTGTTTTGGCTATTTTATTTTTTTATTGAGTTTATTGGAGTGACCTAGGTTAATAAAATTATATAGGTTTCAGGTGTACTATAGTAACAGTTCTGTTGTATAATACATCAGCTGTATATTGTGTTGTGCATTCACCACCCCAGATCAAGTCTCCTTCCATCGCCATTTATTCCCTACATACTGTTGACTGTGTCCATGAGATTTTATTTATATATTTATATATTTATGTATTTATTTATTTTACTTAATCCCTTCATCTTTTTCACCCATCCACCAAAACCCTTCCTCCTGACAGTTGTCAGTTCGTTCTCTGTATATATGAGTCTGTTTCTGTTTTATTTGTTAGTTTATTTTGTTCATTAGATTCCACATTTAAATGGAATCATATGGTATAACACTTGTCTTTTCTCTGGTTGGCTTATTTTACTTAGCATAATACTCTTTAGGTCCACCCGTGCTGTCACAAAGGGTAAGATTTCCTTCTTTTTTATGGCTGAGTATTCCATTGTGCAAACATGCCACAAATTTTTTTCAATTGTAAGATGCAGTTTTTTTGTTTATTCTGTTATAGTTGTCCCAATTTTTTCCCCTTTGCCCCCGCCAACTGAGCCCACCCCTCACTTCCTCAGTCAATCTCCACTTCGTTGTCTATGCCCATGAGTCATACATGTTCTTTGACTAATCCCTTCTTCTTCCTTCTACCATTCCCCCTTTCCTCCTCCCTTGTGGTCCCTGTCAATTTGTTCCTTGTTTCCCATGCCTTGGTCCTATTTTGCTTGTTTGTTTTATTTCTTAGGTTTCACTTATAGGTGAGATCATATGGTATTTGTCTTTCACCACCTGTTTTATTTCACTTAGCGTCATAGTCTCCTGTTCGATCCATGCTCACAAAAACTAGGAATTCCTTCTTTTTTTTCTGCTATGGAGTATTCCATTGTGTAAGTGTACCACAGTTTTTTAATCTACTGATGAGCATTTAGCCTTTCAAACACTTGGCTATTATAAATAGTGCTGCTATGAACACAGGGGTGCAGAGGTTCTTTTGAATTCGTGTTTCAGGATTCTTATATTCCTAACAGTGGAATCACTGGGTTGTAAGGCAGTTGCATTTTTAATTTTTTTGAGGAAATTACATACTGTTTTCCACAGTGGCTGCACCAGTCTGCATTTTCACCAACAGTGCACTAAGGTTCCCTCTTCTCCATATCCTCACCAGCACTTGTTGTTTGTTGATTTATTAATGACAGACATTATGACAGGTATGAGGTGGTATTTCTCCCTTGCTGACTTTAAGATTCTATCTTTGTCTTTCAATTTTGCCATTTTAATTGTCATGTGTCTTGGAGTGGGCGTCTTTGGGTTCATCTTGATTGGGATTCTCTCTGCTTCCTGAATTTGTGTGCCTTTTTTCCCTCACCAAGTTAGGGAAGTTTTCTGTCATTATTTTTTCAAACAGGTTTTCAATCCCTTGATCCTTTTCTTTTCCTTCTGGTATCCCTGTGATGTGAATGTTGTGATGCCATGTAATCTTGAAGCTCCCTTAAACTGTCCTCGTTCTTTTTGAGACTTTTTTTTTAATTGCTCTGACTGTATGTTTTTTCTGCCTTGTCTTCCAACTCACTGATTTGGTCCTATGCTTCATCTAGCCTGCTTTTAATTCCTTCTAAGGTATTCTTCATTTCAGATACTCAGATATGAATACAATATCTTCATTTCAGATATTGTATTCATTTTTACCTTGTTATTCATAGTTTCTATGTCTTTTCTTTATGCTGATGTAGTTCCCACTCAGTTCCTTGTGGCTCCCATAAAGTTCCTTGTAGTTCTCACTGAGCTTCTTGAACATCCTTATAACCATTACTTTGAACTCTATATCTGATAAATTGCTTGCCTCAATTTCATTTAGCTTTTTTTCTGTTGATTTCTCTTTTTTTTAATTGAGGGGGTTTTTTTTGTTTCTCCATTTTAGGTGACTCTTTTGTTTGTTTCTGCTTATTAGATTGATCTGCTTTGACTCCCTATTTTCATGGGGTGGCTTCTGCGGTAGGACTCCTGTGGGACTGAGTGGTGCAGTCCCTTTGATCTCTTGAGCTGGATGCTTTAGGGATGCCCATTTTGCAGTTTATGTGGCCTCTGTTGTTGTAATTAGGGTTTGATTGTTGTTAGCCTGTTTGTTGGAGGGGTCTCCCCTCTGGCTAGCTGGCTGAGAGTCACAGTGCCCACCATGTCTTGTATGCTGTTGTGCAGGTGCTGGCAGAATAACACAGAATGACCCAGAAAACAAAAACACACACCAGCAAAATCACCCAATCACATCACAAGGCCCACCCAAGCACAACAGCAATATCAACAACAAATAAGCAAAGATTAATAAAGGAGGAAAGAGAATAAAAATATAAAAAAGGAAAAAAGAGTATGAGATTAGTAAAGGAAAGAAATGATTTTGCAAAGGTAGAACTAGAGATAATAAGCATTGGGATTACAAATAAGTGATGAAAGGGAGAAAATAACGTAAATAAAAATGTAAGGAAGAATGCAAAATGGAGTAAGAAAAGGGAACATTGTCATTTATGTTTGAAATTAAAAAAGTGAAATAATAGGAATCAAACTGAAGAAAAACAACAGCAGCAGCAATATCAGTGACAAATGAGCAAAGATTAATGGAAGTGCGAAGAGAATGAGAATATTATAAGAAAGAGAGAGAAGAATATGTGGTGTCTACAGGAAAGAAGAATGATTTTGGGAAGATAGAGGGAGGAGAAAAAACATAAAAGTAAGGAATAGGTACCACACTAAGAAAGGGAAAAAATAAAGTTCCAAATGAAAATAAGATAGGGAAGGAGGAAGGCAAAATGGAGTAAGACGGGGAAGAATAAATTATGAGATTTGAAAATAAAAAACGCTGAACAAATAGGAATAACATTGAGGAAAAACAACAGCCGTATTATCAACAACAAATGAGCAAAGGTTAATAACAATGAAAACAGTAAGTATATTATAAGGAAGTGAAAAAGAATGTGAGATGAGTAAAGGAAAGAAAAATGATTTTGTGAGGCTAGATGTAGGAGAAAAAATAAGGGTAAGGAATAGAAACAAAATGTAGAAAGGGAAAAATAAAATTTAAGATGAGAATAAGAAAGGAAAGGAAGAAAGCAAAATGGAGTAAAGTAAGGAAAGAGTAAAACATGAAATTTGAACTAAAAATACAGTTTAAAAAAGTGGAATAATAGAGATAAAATTGAAGAAAAATAAAAAATGTTAAAAAGCTATGCAGGAGAAAAATTATGCAAATACTAAAAAAGAATGAGGTGGAGTTCATCTCAGCAGAATTTGGTGTTTGCCTGTTTTCTTCTTCTTCTGGATCTGTCTCTAGTAGTCGGATGGTGTCCCTGTCTAGCCCTAGGCAGCCTGTTTGAGGCTATAAGTGGTACATAGTTTGTGCCTGTCTCCTTCAGGCTTCACTGTATCCAGGCTGGTCCTTGCTACTCTGCCCTGTTGGCGTTTTATCATCACAAGGCCCAGGGGTGGGTCATCTAATGTCCAGCAATACCACAGGTACCGCCTCCATCTGCCTTTAGAAGGGGCTTCTGGTACAATTGGGAGGGTGTGATCCCTAAGTCTCCCCTGGGAGGTGCTGTTCAGTCTTCAGGGAAGATTGTGTGTGTGTTCCCCTGCCCCTGCACCACACATCTTGGTCTGATCCAGATTATTTACAGTAATGTATAGTTTCTGATGAATTGGCTGTCCTTTTCATGTGAGGGGCCAGTCTGTGTAGAGGGTGAGTTCTTTCCTACTTGGTGCTGATGGTAGGTAGCTCTGTGTAAGAGCTGAGGCTGAATGGGGCCCTGAATTCCTCTGCTGTGCCAATTTCTGCACTTTCAGCCCAGCTGGTTTCAGTGAAATAGGGCCAGAGGAACCAACAGGTCTTGTTGCAGCTGAGAAAAGTTCAGAAAGGCCTCCCCCAGCATCTCCCTTTCTATCCCCTGCAGAGATGTGCCCAGCAGGGGTCCTTGAGCCTGGCCTGACTGTTTTGCAGAGCTTCCCCATTGGATGTGGTGCTTGCATTCCTGCAAGAGCAGGTGCTGGGCACTCTCTTCCCTTCCTGGAGGCTTTTACTCTGCTCGGGGAGGGAGGTCTGCTTGGCTGCAAAGAAATCTCAGGTATTCAACTCTTGCCCATCTAACTCCCAACCCACTGCCCTTGCAGGAGACACAGTCCCAAGTTCTCCATTCTTTGTAGCCCCCAGCTCACTAGCCACATCGGGTGGGGACCCAGCAATCCTTTAGTCGTGCCACTTTCTGAACTCCCTGCCCAGCTGGATTCAGTAGGAACAAACTGTGCTTTCAATCTGGTCTCTGCTGACAGAGCAGCTGCATGCAGGGTTCTGCCCAGCCACACTTCGTGTCTTCTTTTATCACATCTCTGTGTGGCACCCGCACTGCAATACTGAGTCACTGTCTCACCACCATCTCCCCAAAAAGCAAAAAGTCTCTTTTGGTCACGGCTAGCTGCAGCCTGCTGATGCCGCCGAAAGACCCAGGGGCAGCCCCTAATCGTCTTCGGAGATAGAATCCCTATCTGGCACTGTCCCAGTTGGCGCTGCAGCTGTGGGGTGTGCTGTTCACCGTGTGTGTGTGTGTGTGTGTGTGTGTGTATATACTGGATCTCCCAGACTCCATATATCCTCCCAAGTCATTACTGATTAGGATTGAGTAGGTCCGTCTGTGGGACTAGGGCCCCTTTCCCTAGTAGGAGAAGGAGCTACAATGCTGTGATTTCTGCCTGGACTCTCTGCTGATGCGGACGCCACACACAGGGTATTTCCTGTTCAACTTATAAAACCTCTTTACTGGATTGTGCAAAGCTACTTCCGTGCTCCTTGGTTTCAAAACTTCCTACCAGCTAAGATTCCATTGATTTGTTCAGGTTCCTTGTGGGAACATCAGCTGAAAATCCAAGTTGTGAGAAAGAGCAAGTGCACTCAGCTTCCATCTACTGGCCACCATCTGCCACCATCTTCCACCAGTCGCACTGTGGCTTCTTTATCCACTCATCTGTGGATGGACACCTGGGCTGCCTCCATAGCTTGGCTATTGTAAATAATGCTGCAGTGAACATGGAAGTGCATATATTCTTTTGAATTAGTGTTTCAGGTTTCTTCATATAATTCCCAAAAGCAGAATTGCTGGGTCATAAGGCAGTTCCACTTTTAATTTTTTGAGGTAACTCCATACAACTTTTCACAGTGGCTGCACCCCCACCAACCAGTCTGCATTCCCACCAACAGTACATGAGGGGTCTACTTCTCCACATCCTCACCCACAGTTGTTGCTTGTTGATTCAGTGGGTTCCATTTTGTTGATGATTTTATTAACTAATGCTACTACAATAAATTCAGTAAAAAAAAGAAACATTTACTTTGAAGGAACTTTATTTTACTATATCTCGTATTAGGAAAAATCTAATAAAATAGTATTCATGAATTCTCCACACATACACAGACCTGAAACCATAAAACTCCTAGGAAAAACATTGGCAGCAGGCTCCCTGATACCAGTCTTTATGGTGACTTTTTGGATTTGACACCAAAAACAAAGGCAACAAAAGCAGTAATAGACAAGTAGGATTACATCAAACTAAAAGGCTGGATAGTATAGCAAACCATCAACAAAATGAAAAGAAACCTACCAAATATGAGAAAATATTTGCAAATCATATATTCAGTGAGGGGCTAATATCCAAAATAGATAAAGAGCTTATACAGCTCAATAACATAAAACTAAACAATCTAATTTTAAAAATGGTCAGAAGATCTGAATAGACAGGTGCATGGAATGATGCTTGACATCACTAATAATCAGGGAGATGCATGTGAAAACCACAATGAGATATTACCTTATTAGAATGGCTTTCATCAAGAAAACAAGAAATAACAAATGTAGACAAGGATGTGTAAAAAAGGAACCCTTGGTGGTGGTGATGTAAATTAGTGCAGCCACTATGGAAAGTGGACTGCGGAGGTTCAAAAAATTAAATATAGAAATACCATACTATCCAGCTATTCTTCTCTGGGTATTTATCCAAAGAAAATGGAAATACTAATTCAAAAACATATAGGTACCCCTGTGTTCATCACAACATTATTTACAGTAGCCAACATATGAACACAATATGTTTATCAATGGATTAATGGATAAAGAAAATGTGATATATATTATACAATAGAATACAACTCAGCCAGAAAAATTATGAAATCTTGCCATTTGCAACAATATGGCTAGACCTTAAGGGTATTATGCTAAATTAAGTCAGAGAGAAAAAGGCAAATACTGTATTATTTCACATATTTGCAGACTAAATGAAACAAATGAACAAAGAAAAATCAGTACAAAACTCATGTATATGGAGAACAGATTGGAGGCTCTGCAAAATAAGTTAAAGGGGTCAATTGTATGGTGACAGATGATGATTATACATGAAACTCATATAATGTCAAATACCAGTTACCTTAATTTTTAAAAAGAGTTCAGATTTTTCACAGACTAAAAGAATATCAAATGCTGTTTCCATCATTCCAAAATTATTGTGTAGTGATACCATGTTCATGTTGTACAAAGACTAGCGCAATTCATTTACTTTAAGAAGATTGTAGTATTGTGATGATTCATCATGAAGGAAATGAAAGTTGAAGATACAGACTTATAAAATGTTTCACTGTCTCCTTGCCAAGATCTCAAAGTTGCTGAGTTGTAGCAAAGTGGGCCAGTTATTTCCTAAGGTTGTTTTTAAATTTTTTCATATTTGTACTTTTAATTATGCCATTTCTTCCCCCCTCTCTCCAAAGACTCTCTTTCCTAGGCCAAACTCAAAATCTATCACCCATATCATTCCTAGGACACAGTGTCTTTATTTTTCTTTTGAACATTTTAACCACATTTACTTATTTGCAATCATTCAGAGAGTCTTTCAGTAAATAGAGGAAGAGGAAATGCTAACCAAGTTATTATGAGTCAAGCATTATCTTGATCTTAAGATCAGAGCAAGATGTTATGGGAAAAGAAACAATAGGCCAATATACCTAGTGAAGATAGATAAAAATATACTTAATGAAATATTAGCAATTTGAATCCAGCAATATATAAAATAGATCATGTAATAATCTAACCAAATGGGCTTTATACCAGGAATACATGCGTTGTTTAACACTTAATAAATTACAGAAAAAGGTCTAGTTAGAGATGACTTCTCAAATGGTGGCATGAGATGCCCTGCAGACCCTCTTCCCAGCAAAACCAGTGTAACTGGTAAGAGTTAAAACAAATAAGCCAACAGTAAAATCCCCACCAACCATTTAAAGCCTCTGGAAATGGTTCTAAGACCATATTCCAAATGAAAAAATATTTATTCAAGAAAATTTACTAAGTTTTACTAAGAACAGTGAGAGTCTGTGATATTTGAGCCGTGACCTCCCTCTCTCAATGGGAGCAATGGGAGCCTTACTCCAGGCAGGTTTAGACAAGTAATCAGGATTTATCCCCCATCCCATTCACTTAGCTGCCAGTCTAGGACTGTTTTGTTTTGTTTTGTATAGAAGGGGAGGATGCTGGCCTTTTAAATTTGTTCCCAACTCCATGCTAAAAAAGCTGTATTCCAGGCAAGGACAGGTAACAGGTCTGGGACTCTCTTCCTCCCAGTCCTCTTTATAGGGGGAAGGAGTTAACAAGCACGAGGCATCAAGCTGATGATGCTGAGGTCTCAATAGCCCTCATCCCAGCTTGCTAATAGGATGGAAGTTTCATACTGGGAGGTAAAAAGAAGACTAGAAATGACTGCACCCAATCAGCACCCTAATACTCAAAAATAGGGGTGTCACTCTGAGAGAAGTCTGGCTAGCTCCAGAGAACTGGTACAAAAGTGCTGCGTACGGGGAGAGACAGGTCAGAAGAGCAAACTCTGAAGCTCTCCCCAAGGCAACTGACTATTTGAAACACTATGGGAAAGTTCAAACCTAAGGGTGTGCTCAGAAACAATGGTGATTTGGGTGGTAGGCAATTAAGAGAAGACTCACAACTCTGTGAGTCCAACAAGATAAACTGTAGACCAGCTAGACCGGATTTAATTGAGTTAGACTGAAAAAGACTGGAGAGCAATTGATGCCCCGTTTGTTCTTGAAACCAATAAAGCAATGAGCTGGCAGTTAGGGGAGGCTAACTGCTGGGTTTGTTATCAACAGAGACCAGCAACTTAACAGAGAAATCAGGAAAAGAGACAAGGAGATCCCTGCCCAAACTCCTGTCATCCCAGAGTATTTGAGTCCACACCCTAGGCTCTGCCCTTTGAGGAGGAGCATTAGAGGCTGCACGCTGTGAGGGAGATAGACTTTGCTAAAATAATCCAACCAAACTGTAAAAGAAGTAAACAAGCCACAACAACAATCCCTGGATGGGTGGGAGATCAGTATCCAGATTTAATAAATACATTATTTAAAATGTACAGTATAAACCAAAAATTATGAGACATGCAAAGAAACAGGAACATGTGGTCCATACAAAGGGGAAAAAAGCAAGCAATGAAAACTGCCTTTGAAGTTGGTCAGGTAACAGACTTATCTGCACCAATTAAAAGACACAGATTATTAGATAGAATCAAAAAGCAATACCAAATGTCTTCAAGAAACACATGTTAAAGAAACACAGAGATTAAAGGTAAATGATGCAGAAAGACACACCATGCTAACACTAACCAAGAGAATGAGGAAGTAGTTGTATTAATTTCAGACAGATATGGCTTCAGAGGAAGGAAAGTTATCAGGGATAAAGAGGGGCATTATATAATGATAAATGGGTCAATTCTCCAAGAAGTCATCATGACCTGTATTCACTGAAAGAGAGAGAGAGAGAGAGAGAGAGCGCACCCACCATAATATGGGAGGCAAAAACTGATAGAACTACGAAAAGAAATAGATGAACCCACTGTTACAGTTGGAGACTTCACCCCTCTGTCAGAAAAATTCAGATCTAGTAGGTAGAAAATCAGTGAGGACATGGTTGAGCTCAGTGTAGACATCTGTACACTGCTTCATCCAGCAAGAATAAACATTCTTCTCAAGCTCACGTGGAGGATTTCCAAGATAAAACACATTATGGGTCTTAAAACACACCTTAGCAAATTTAAAGGAATGAAAATTATGTGATGTCTACTCTCAGACCACAATGGAATTAAGCTAGAATTCAGTAATAGAAAGCAATTGGAAAATGCCAATATGCTTGGATATTAACAACACATTTCTAAATATCACATGGGTCAAAGAAGAAATCTCAAGAGAAATTTTAAAATATTTTGAACCATTTAAAGAAACTTAGGGAATGGCGGGCTGAAATAAGAATAACACTTGTTTATGAAGATATGTGCTCCTCGCCCTAGCATGAACTGTTTCCCTCCTCTCTCGGGGTCTATATGGCTCTTTTACAAAATATCATGTTAGCATTTACTGAGTACTTACAAAGTATTTGGGTCATTTTTTTTTTTTAAGGAAGAAAAAGAGCATACTCAAAAATAATTCTTTTTCAAATAGCTAAGTAATTATAGTTTAGTAAGAATAGAAATTATATACATGTTATTTATTAGTTTTAAAATAACACTGGAAAAATATTTAGTTTATGTTAACTATTGTAAGTACTCCTACTACATATGTGAGAATTAGGTTCTAAAGTTAGCACAAGGCAAAAAAATCTTAAATTGCCAAGGTTCTTCTTAAATTTGATAAATATGTGTAGTACAGAGATAATATAAAACTAAATCTTGCATCTAAAGGAGCTGTTTTTTAAGTGTTGGAAGAAAATGATCGTTTTCTTTCAACCTGAGCATCAGATGACATTGCTAGTGTATTTTGGGCTTATGTTGATTGAAAATTATATTGTAGCTTAAATACTTGAATCATACACATTATAAATATGTTCTTGCCCTAAAAGACCTTTCTGAATTAACTATATGGAAAACAAGTTTTCGTTTCTGATTTTATGCTTTTTCTAAAGTATAATCTCACTGAATGAAATATTATGTAGAATTGTCCATACCTCATTCGTGGTCTCTTTCTCTCACCCCCCACCCCTCCCCGCCATTCACTCCCTCCCTCCCTCCCTCCCTCTCCTCCCTCCCTCCCTCTCCTCCCTCCTCCCCCTCTCCCTCCCCGCCTTCTCCTCCTTCTCCTCCTCTTCTCTCTCTCTCCGTGTCTGTCTGTCTGTCTGTCTGTCTCTCTCTCTCTCTCTCTCTCTCTCTCTCTCACACACACACACACACACACACACACACACACACACTCTCTCTCTCTCTCTCTCTCTCTCTCTCTCTCTCTCTCTCTCTCTCTCTGGTATTGGCCATACTTATTTAGTTTGACTCCTGAATTTAAATGCATGTATTTGTGGTATCTCCTTATTCTAATCTATAATGGTTGTTCTTTGCTTCTAATTCATACCCTTCTTTCATTCCCACCATAGAAATTGTGACTTTGGTACAGATAGCAAGTTGACTTAAATTGGCAGAATTGATTTTCTAGTTCTAAACTTTAGAGAAAACAGATACATAATAAATATGTGTTATATGATTACATGGTAGCACTGGGAATATACCTCTTTCTTCTCTTTCTGTGAGTTAGGGCAGGCCAGAGTTTTTTACTTACAACTTCATACTTCAGCCAATCACAGCTATACATCAGTTGCATAAATGGCAACTTAGGTCCTGTACTTACAGATCTCTATTTTTAGAGTAGGAGGTTTTAAAACTAAATATAGCAATAAAAATTATCCATTTTCTAGGAAGAAATAAAACCACTTAGTATACATTATTTCTATGAAAAAAGTAGGGTATTAGTTATTGTTTTAGTTGCCAAATTATGGATCTTCCTAGGGCCGTAGATCCTTACTGTCCTCTTGAGAGTTCTTATTTTAATATCTGTTTCTTAAAATTATTAACTTTGCTTTTACTCTGCTTTTGTGTTTGAATTTAAAAGGCATTAAGTAAAAAAAATACTTAAACTTCAAATTACATTTGACATCATTTTTTTCTCCGTAGTTGTGTTTAATTATCTTTGGTAGTCTTGAAATTTTTAACTTTAAATCCTTTATCAATTAATTTAGGATGATTAAATTTTACATTACAAATATATTGAATGAAACTTTTACTTGAGTATTCCAAATTGGGCCAGTACCCTCTGGACCTCTTCCAAGTAAGAGAACCATGGAAGCAAAACCCAAAAACTCCCTAGAAATCTACTGGGAACTGAAGCTTCATTGTAACTGAGGATTTTCTTGGCATTAGATCATTTCATGCTTCATAAAATATATCTCCTGCAGCGAACCACAAAAATATGTACCAGGTCACCTAGAAAGTATAGAATTATCTCGAAATAAAAGCAATTCTTAAATGCCTTCCATGTCCATAGTGTTAATACTTTTTGAGGGAGAAAAAGGATGAAATATAGGCTGTTTTCTCTGCCCTCTCCCTGCCCCCAAAGTGATCTGTATTGCAAACATTAAAAAGTAATTAATTATTTGCACTTATTGTGTACATTAGGCATTATTTCTGAGTGCTTAACTTGGAAACTGTCATTTTTGGTTCATTGAGTCTCTTTAGGGCACTTTCTTTAATGTACAGAATTATGCTAAGCAATATGGATACTTTTTGTTAATACATAATTGTTGGGGTGACAAGCCTGCTTATAACAAATTGAATACAGAATATGCTGTATAGTAAAAAGATACATAAAGACTAGAATAGTCAAGGAAGACTTCAGATGGCAGAGCATAGTAACCAAGTAGAGAACTGACACTTTTTGAAAATCATGGATAAGTTTATAGGGAAGTTTTTGTTAACATTTTTTCTGGAGATTTCTTCCTTATAGTTCCTTTAGGAGCTATTATTTGTGCCACTCATTGGGCACCAAGTGAATGTTACTTTGTATTGTGTTTATCTTTTAACATCTACCTATCTAGTCCCAAACTGGATGGTATTCCCCCAAAAGTGAAGATAGTGTTATAGTTCAATGTACTTAATTGTACCATGCTACCTTGCGTACAGTAGGTACTCAGTGATACTTCACAGTTATATCATCTCTAGAAGTTGATGAGTTTCTAATAATTATTTCTCAAATACCATTTTCTTATATTTTTCTGTGTGACCATTGTAGTACTGTAAAAGTTAGCTTTCTTAGTAGAATCTCCTTGTACATAGCCTCCAGAGCTGGAAAATCAAAAGAGCGGGGTGCGGGGGAGTATGTGTATTTGATTTAGCATACCTGCTTAACACTTTGGACTCAGTGGGAAATTGTCTTTGGATTGTTTAATTATGCCAAGTTTTGATAATTTTACGTGTTCAGTTTTCGTAGTAAACTTATATTTGTTAGGTGTACGTGGCCTCTTCTACCTGGGTCAGTGTTCAAGTGAGACCAATCAATTTTTCTTTCACTAAGTTTAAATATCTATTTGTAGTAAGATATACATAACATAAAATTTGCTATTCTAGGTATTTCTAGTCTACAGTTCAATGGCATTAAATTATTGTGCAGTCATCACCACTATTCATCTCTAGAGTTTTTTCATCATTCCTTACAGAATCTCTATACCCATTAAACAATAACTCATTTCCCCTCCTCCACCAGCCCCTGGTAACCGCTATTCTACTTCCCATCTCTACAGATTTGATTTTCATAGTTATCTCGTATACATGAAATCGTACAATATTTATCCGTTTGTGTCTTGTTTCACTTAGTATAATGTCTCTTAAGGTTCATCCATGTTGCAGCATGTGTTAGATTTTTCATTCCTTTTTAAAGCTGAACAAATACTCCATTATATGAATATATTGCATTCTGTTTGTTCATTCATCCGTTGATGTGACATTTGGGTTGTTTTTACCTTTTGGCTATTGTAAGTAGTACTGTTATGAACATTGGTATACTCGCTAAGTTTTTATTTCTTAGTGTTTGTGTATTTTCCATTTCTCCCACTCCTTTCTAGTTAATACAGTTCTTTTGAGAAAATGTTTAGAGTAACTCAGAATGTCATTAGTTGTTTCTTTGTTCTATGGACCAGAATCTCTTTGAAAGGTGACTTTATTCTAATAAAATGTATTGATTCTTTAAAATTTTACTTAGAAAACAGTCTTACTTCTTTTGTTAACAGTTTTTTTGGGTACTGTGTACACATATTATTTGCTCACAATTACTTTATTTTAATTAAAGTAAACCAGGGACATGTTTATAGAGGAAGTGAGATTGAGCTAAGGCTTGAAAGATATGTAGTACTTTGATGAGCAATTGGAAGGTGAGGCATGCTTCAAAGACAGAACATATTGAAAGATACAAAATCAAAGAAGTCCAAGGGGTGTTTGAAAATAGTGAAAGCTTTATTGGCACACAGTTGTTTAGGCTGAATATATATAATAAGAGAAAAATCTGGAAAATATTTTGGGGCCAGAATATCCCTAAGGAAATCTTTGAGTGTTGGGCAATGGAATTTGGTTTAATTTTTATTTATGTATTTATTTATGTATGTATTTATTTACTTATTTTAAAGAGGGGAAAAGGAATGAGAAAGAGGAGAGAAACATCTGTGTGAGAAAGGTACACGCCGCAGCTGGAAACATACTGCAGCCAAGGCTTGTGTCCTGACTGGGAATGGAACTCCGCAGCCTTTTGCTTTGCAGGACAATGCCCAACTGAGCCACACTGGTCAGGACAGAATTTGGTTTATTTTATTTAATGACCTTGTTAATCTACGGTGAATAGTAAGGTCTGTAAGGCAGAGTGTGGCTGAGGACTAGCAGACAATGTGAAGTGGATTTGTACTTCAAGGGAAATAGATTGTGAGAAGGTAAGAGTACAGGGCCTAGGAAGAGGGAAAGGTCAGAGATTTATTTCTTAGAAGTAGAGTAATTCCATATTACCCATGACTCTTAACTATAGACTTTGCCAGTGAGTAATTCAGAAGGAAAATTATTTAGCTTGTTAGCTTATTATTTGAGTAAACATTTAATTTACTCTGTTCAAGGCAGTGTCCTAGGCTATGAAGAATTGGTTGTCTGAAGATTGATAGATGAGCAAAATACAGTTTTGCTTTTTTTGAGGGCCTTATTCTTGTAAGTAGCCTTTATTTCCCTGTAAAAATTTTTTTGATACCTGAAGTCCTTAAAAGATTTATGGGTAAAATTTTCATGTGAAAACAGATCACAAAACCCTGCTATTATAATGATTTTGATATACAAAATCATGGGGATATATACTTTCATTGTTTTAAGGGATCAAGTATTCTGACTTCTCAGTTCTGGAAATATTTATTTACATGTGTTTTTTTAATTGAGGTATAACAAACTGTATGTATTTAAAATGAACAATTTAAGTTTTGATTTATACACCCATAAAATTTTTAATATGATCAAAAAATGAATATATCTGTCATTTCCCAAAAGTTTCTCTTTCCTGCCTTACATTCTCAGGCTTTCTGTCACTATAGATTAGTTTGCATTTTCTATAATATTTAATAAAAAGAGAGTCATGCAGTATATATACATTTGGTCTAGTTTCTTTCAACAGCATTATTGTGAGATTCATATTTGTTGTTGCATCTATCAATAAATTGTGTCTTTTTATTGCTAAGTAGTATCTCATTGTATGTATAGACTAAAATTTTATCTATTCACCTGTTGATGGACAATTGGTTGTCTCCAGTTTTCAACTATTATACATAGAGCTGTTAAGGACATTTGTATAAAGTCTTTATGTTTACACATGGTTTTATTTCTCTTGGGTAAATTCTTGAAATTTGACTAACTGGATGTTATGTTAGGTGTATACTTAATTTTGTGAGGAAACTGCTAAACTGTTTTCCAAACACATTTTACCAAATTACATTCTTACAAACACTATATAAGACTTCTAGTTCTTATACATCCTGGCATATACTTGGTAGATTCAAACTATTTAATTTGAGCCATCCTAACAATTGTGTGTTGGTATCTTAATGTGGTTACATGCCATCTGAAATGCCTGTTCTAATAATTGCCCATTTTAAAAATTGAGTTGTCTGTTTCCCTATCATTGAATTACAAGAAAATATTTTTATATAGTCTCATACATCCATGTATTTTATAAATGTTTCTCTTAATCTGTATCTATCTTCTCATTTTTATAACACTGTCTTTTGAAGTACAAAGTTTTTTTTGTTTTGGTGAAGTTCACTTTATACATTTTTTCGTTGGTGCTTGTAACATTATATCTAAGCTTTGCCTAATCTAAGATCACAAAGATTTGCTTTTACGTTTTCTTCTTTTAGTTTTATAGTTGTAGCTTTTCTGTTTAGTTCTATGATCCATTTTAAATTAATTTTTGTATATTGTGGAAATTACGGTTTGAGGGTTATTTTTGTAGACAGGGGAGCCCAGTTGTTCTGGTGCCATTATTTGAGGAAATTTTTTTTCTATTGAATTGTCTTTATGAAAATCAAGTGTTCATATACAGAGTGGGCACAGTAGGTGTACAGTTGTGAGTATGTGAGACATAATTCTTATGTTATTTATTATTGTTATATTATTAATTATTGTATTATTTTCCATAAAACAACTGTAAAGCTACTTTTGTCCCACTGTATGTATGCTCCTATGTATTGACTTTGTCTATTCTGCTCCATTGATACCTCTGTCTGTTTTTTGGCTAATACTACCCTATCTTAACTACTGTAGTTTTATATTTTCATGATATCTATTACTGTGAGTTTTCAATTTTTTCTCCTTCAAAATTATTTTGGCTATTCTAGCTCCTTTGAATTTCAGTATAAACGTTAGAACCAGCTTGTATATTTGTACAAGAAACAGTCTTACTGGGATATTGATTTGGATTGTGTTCAATCTGTTGATAAGTTTGGCGAGAATTGACATATTAATGAAATTAAATTTTCCAATCCATTAATATATTTCTTTCTTTATTCAGAGCTTTTATTTACCCCCTATTCATTATTGGTTTGTAGTTTTTGCATATAGAGTCTGCATATGTTTTGTTAGATTCATTCCTAAATAATGCATGTCTTCTGATGGACTTGTAAGTGGTTCTTTTAAAGTATTGTCCCTGTGTTTTGAATCTTTGCTGAGCTCACTTACTAGTTCTAGTAGCTTTTCATAGGTACTTTGGGATATTTTTATGTAGACAGTTTGTAGGACAGTTTGCTTGATCCACTGAGCCGTACCAGCCAGGGCAGAAAGTTTTAAACTAGAAATTCAAAGATATGGATATATATTTCTTCTTGAGCTTCTTTAAAATTTTATGTCTTTTAAAATTTTTATCATGTCATCTGAGTTGTTCACCTTATGGACATGAAGTTATTTGAAATACTCCCTTATTATTATTATATTTTTTTGTTGTTGGGCCTGTAGTAATTGTTTTTCTTTTCCTGATATGGGAAATTTGTGTCTTCTCTTTTTTCTTTGGTTAGTCTGGCTAGAGATTTATACATTTTATTGAACTTTTCAGAGAACCAACTTTTGCTTTTATTGATTTTTCTCTATTGTTTTTTCTGTTTTCTCTGTCTCTGTCTCTCTCTCTCTCTCACTCCCCTCCCACTCCCCCAACACAGATCTTTATTATTTATCTTCTTCTCCTAAACCATACTCGTAGATACTTCAGGACAGCCTCTGCAAACCTCTGGAGTTTTCTCTCTGAGCATTTCTCCCTGCTGTGGCACTCTGCTCGGCCGGCAGACTCTGGCTCCCTTGGTCTTTCTGGATCTCTGCTCTGTCTGCTCAGCTCAGGGAGTCTGTTGGATTTCTCTCTCTCTGTGCTGCAACCTAGAAACTCAATGTGGGAAGCTGGGCCAGTCAGTGGGGTCACCTCATTGATCATGGATCATGGACTGCCATTTATTACCTGATGTCCAGTGTCTTGAAAACTATTTCATATATTTTATGTAGTTTTTTTCTCTCTAAAAAATTTCATTTCTGGCAGGAGATTAAATCTAGTCCTCATTACTTCATATTGGCCTATCATTTACTTTTCAAGTTATTATTTTATCTAAACTGTAAACACTTAAAGGTAAGATAGCTTCGTACCCATTCTGTTGTAATATGTTGTGCAGGGCCTTGTACTCAGTCAGTGCATGTTGTGAATTTGACTTATTTCTTGAGTTTATTTGAATTGAATGAAAGGGAGACATAAAACAGAAGAGTAAAGCCACCTCCCCTGCTTGTCAAATGAACTCTTTCTGGAGCACTGATGATAGAATTTCTACATTCCACCTCCTATCGGATAACTCTAGCCCTTACAGCTGGATTCCTGGAACTATCCTTGCTTCCCCCTAGCAGACATCATCTGACCCAACTGTTCCTTTGTTTTTCATGAGAATGTGTAATTTGATAGACTGGTAAGTTACTGAGAAAGGAGAGAAATCTGTGATTTCTCAGAAATTCACAGATCAAGAAACAATCTCAAAAAAAAAAAAAAAATCTTTTCTTGATGCTGACTCCAAATGTCTAGTTTCATTACGAATATGAAAATTGAATTTTCTTTCATCCTCAAATTTTTAGCAATTACTGTTTTTTTATTTCTGCCCCTTTTTCTTAAACTCATAGTACATGAATATTGGAGCTTCTTAATCTACCCTACGTGTCTTTTAGCTGTGGTTTCAATTAAATTATTATTATTTTTTGACTCTCTGTTGAATTTTTGGTGAATTATGAGGCCTATCTTCCAATTCAAGAATTCTGTCTTCATAAATAGAAAAGTTTATTTTCATATACTTGATTTATCTTCTTATCTGCATGTCTCCCTGCTTTTGTTTTTATTATTTATTACTCATTTTCAATTGAAATTTTACTTTCATTTATCTCTTTGAAGATCCCATATGAACCTATTTTAAACATTTTTGTCATTTATTTCTATAAAATTAATTTCATACTGACTAAATTCATGTTTTGATTATTTATTTTTATGGCTCTAATTTTTAGCCTTATATTTCTCCATATAGTTTCTTGACTTTAGTTTTTTCTTTTTTAATTATGGTTGACATACAATCTTATTTTAGTTTTAGGTATATAACCCAGTGATTGGACATTACAACTTACTAAGTGATCACCCCAATAAATCTAGTACCCATTTGACACCATACATAGTTATTACAATGTTATTGACTATATTCCCTATGCTGTACTTTACATCCTTGTGACTTTTCTGTAATTACCAATTTGTACTTCTGAATCCCTTTACCTACTTCACCTACCCTCCGAACACCTCTCCCATCTTACCCTCAGTCCCCCAACTCTTCATACAATTTTGAATATTGATTTGCAGGCATATTTGGAGTGTGAATTATATTTTCTGCTGTTAATTTTCTCTCCCCTTCCTCCCTCCGCTCATGCCTGTGTCTAGGTATTCAGTTAACTTTCACTTTAACCCTCTGTCCTCAACCCAGAAAGAAGTCTTATTCCAGAATTTCAGGGCTTCTGTCACAAGTTATGTTGGAGAGGTGACAGAAACATTTGGTACTTTGGTTCAGTTTCTTACAATAGGTTAACAGGTTATGTCAGCAGCCTTTCCCTCCCTCCTCAGAGGTGAAGACTGACAGCTGTGTGTGCCTGTTTTCTCCCTCCATTCCTGAACCCGCTGATTGCTTAGAGTTGAGGACTGGTGTGATACTGAACTCTGTCACTGCTGTTTAAGATTTGTAATCAACAGGCCTGAGCTTTTAGTGAAATTTACTTTAAAAAATCCCATTTCTGTTTTATTACTGGCCATTGGAGATGTTAATCTTGTTTTTGAACCTGATTATGCCTTTTTTGTTATCTTTTCATATATTTTATGTGTCTTGTCTGTGTTTTTGGTATACAGTTAGTGGTCAGAGGTTTATTATTTTGCCATTCTGATTTGAAGTCACATTTCTAGGTTAGTAGGTTAGTAAACTCCTCCTGATTCTCAATGGACTAGAAAGGCAAGGAAAACTCAGGATTAGAAATTGTGTTATTCTTTTATTGGTTCTTTGTAATAGAAAATACATAAGTGGTTTCTTTATAGGGTATTGCCAACTTGTGATTGCTTAAATTCAGACTAAGTTCTATGAATTAATACTTTGTGAATTTCTGCTACTCAAGTCTTCTAAACACTATCGTACAAGGGGACATTATTAGCATGGAAGTCTTTGGTCTTACAACCTACCTGGGTGAATCTCAGCACCTTAATTATTCTTTCCATATTTGTTTCCTCCTTTATAAAATAGACAGAACATCTGCTTTTATTATCTCATGGGATACTTAAGTACATTATATAAAATAATAGAATTAAATTCAACAGAAGTTTTATTTAGCATCTGTTTGGTGAGAGACATATTGCTAGGTTCTAGGGAAATAACAGTAAAACACATCTCTGTGGTTTTTTATAATATAGTGGGACATACAGCTTGTTTTATAATCAGTTGTAATATAAGGCAGTCTATGATAAAAGCCCAAATACTGTCATTTAACAACAAATTAAGAGAACCTTCCCCCCACCTCCAGGAGCAATTTAGGTTCAGGAAAGGAGAAAAAGTTCCCTGAGTAAGCTGACCTTTGATCTAAATGCCCTGGACTTTAAAAATGCCAAGGTTGTATTTAAACATAAGCTGTTCTATTATTTTATTTTTTTATTTTTTATAGTTTTTTAAATTTATAAATCATGTTTATTCTATTACAATTGTCTCCGTTTTTACCCCTTTACCCCTCCACCCTCACTCCCCATTCCCACAGTCAGTTCCCACCCTGTTGTCCATGTCCATGGGTCACTCACACATGTTCTTTGTCTAGTCCCTTCCCCTTCTTTCCACCATTGTCCTCCTTCCCCATCCCCTCAGGTCACTTTCAGTCTGCTCCATGTTTCCATGCCTGTGGTTTATTTTGTTCATTAGTTTATTTTGTTGAATAAAGTCCACTTATAGGTGAGATCATATGTTATTTGTCTTTCATCAACTGGCTTATTTCACTGAGCATAATATTCTCCAGTTCCATCCATGTCATTGCAAAAGGTAGGAGTTCCATCTCTCTCTTTCTTTTTCTTTCTTTCTTAAATGCAGATTGATTTTATCTATTATTTTAAATGTCGAAGTTAATTATAAAATATTAAAAATTTTAAAACCATTATAAAGTCTCAGCAATTAAACCAACATGACCCCAGCACAGAAATAATCAAGTAGATCAATGAAATATTATGAGCATTCTAGAGACAAATGTATATATCTAACAGTGTAATATATGATTAAGTTGATATTTTAAATCATTGGGGAAAATAAGGCTTATTCAACAAATAAGGCATATGGACCACTATTACTTGAAATAAAAGAAATATAGAGCCCTGTTTCACACATTATACAAGAAATATCAGGTGAGTTAAAAATCAATATGTAGAGTCTAAGGAGTTTTAGGAGAAAATACAAAATTATATTTTTCTTACCCTGTAGTAAAACATTCAAACCCAGAAGCTATAAAGTAAAATATTGACAATATGATTATATGAAGCATTTAAGACTGTACAGTAATATATGTATAAAAAAAGTTAAAGGGGATTTTCTATTATTTCATTTTCCCTTGATCTAATCTGGTTGGAGGCCACTTTACTATTTCTTTTCTTTTTCGTTGCTGTGTAGGTTAGACCTTACTATTAGACTTTCATCCTTTTTATTAAATATGGCTTTTATTATTGTTATTTTATCATTTAAAAAAACTTCACTCAAGGACACATTCACTGATTTGAGAGAGAGAGAGAGAGCATTGATGAAGAAACATTAATAGGTTGCCTTCTGTATGTGCACTGACCGGGAATCAAACCTGCAACCTAGGTATATGCCCAGACCGGGAATCGAACCTGCAACCTTTTGGTGTATGGGACAACGCTCCAAGCAACTGAACTTGCATTCTTATTGGTGCTCATGCTTTTGTCTAGGCATATTCTTGTGGTGTGGTTGTCAATCTTTCTTTTGTGAACGACTGGTTTAGATGTTTTTTCAAGGGAAAAGTTTTATCTTTATGTGTGTTATTTTTTGATAATGTAATTGTTGAAAAGAAGATTTTTCCCTTTAGGTTGCTTTTCTGAGATGTTACCCTCTGAAGTTCCTAGGAAATGCCCATTTTGCTATTATCCAGATACATTTAGACTGAGCTTTTGCCGTAGAACATTTTGTTCTGTTTGCTGTAATTTTTTTCCCAAGGGACAAAGATAAACGGCTTAAACAGATAACCATCTCTGCTTTCTCCTTCTAACAATAATATTTAGCAGCCAGTGAGTATTCTGTAATTACCTTTCTCAGAAAGGCTGCATTAAGTAAACAAGCAATAAATATTCCAGGTGACTGATGATAGAATTTCAAGCTAGCCAACTGCCCATATCATGCTGAAACATTGTTTTTCTGTATTGGCAAATAATGCTCATCTTGTTTAGACAGGTCTTATCAAAAATGGTGTTAGCATTTCATACCAAACATTTTTATAAAGCTCATGCAGCTAAAGCTGATAAATTTTGAACTGTCTGGATCATATTTTATTAGTTTCCTTAGATTAATATTTTTATTTATTACCAAATCACAAGTTATACTGTATCTTGTGTTTTGAAGAATGATAGCTTTTGTGCAGTGTTCCAGTCAGTCACTATTTACAGTAAAACTTAGGTTTTTTAAAAAATAGTTTATTTTTTATTGTATTTTTTTCCATTACCACTTACCCTAAAACTTAGCTTGTTTTTGCCTTTGAAATGGCAGCTACAAATTGAATCACTACTTGGAAACATAGTTTCTATTTGATCTTTGGCTGCCAAGTGATTTAATTACAGGTGTTTGTGAGGCTTCTGTTCTTAATATTTCGTGGTTCTATATCAGGTACCACTATAATTTGAAATGGTATTCCTTTGCAAACTTTATAGTACCAACAATCTAAGGGATATAGCCAATTGCAGCCCACTTTCACAAAAGAAACAACTATATAGGGGTAGGTTTACAGTTGTGAGTACGCAAAACAATTTTATTCTTGTATTATTACTATTATTATTTTTAATTCTCACCTGAGGATATATATATTGTTTTATTTTAGAGAGAGAGGAAGGGAGAGAGAGAAACATCAGTGTGAGAGAAGCATAGATAGATGTGTTGTCTCCTGTGCGCCCAGACTGGGGACCTAGCCTGAAACCTGAATATGTGCCTTGACTGGGGATCCGTCTCACAAATTTCGGTGTATGGGATGATGCTCCAACCAACTGAGTTGCCCTCTCAGGGCTCTTGTATTATTATTTATTAATTACTGTATTGTTTTTCATACAAACAACTGTAAGCTTACTTTTGCCCAGCCCCATCTACATAATTCAGGTTCAGATTTTTTTTTTAAATTACTTCATATTTAAGTAAGAGCAATGCGTTATTGGAATCATCAGAAACAGTGGAAAGTAAATTCCCACAGGACAGGGATTTTATTTTGTTACTCTGTTTTCAGTGCTTGACACATGCTTTGTTGTTCAATAAACTAATTGAATTAGTTGCCACCAGCCTCAGGGTCACTATTACTGCACCTACTGCTTATAGCACTAATGACAAATAGGACCTGACCTGGATCATCTGCCCAGCAATAGTCTGTTCTTTCTCCTATCCCACCCTTTATGTCTCAGGTGAGAGGTTTCCTCTTTTTTAAATTTTTTTCATAGTTGTTCCAGCATGATAGAGCATACTTTTATTTTAATTTGTTTTTCATTTTAAGTATTTCTTTTTTCATACTTTACATATTTTATTGTATTCTTTTATTGTTCAAATACATTTGTCTCCATTTTCCCCACCACCACTTTTCCTTGCCCCACCCACCCCCACCTCTCGCCCTCCATCCTTCCCCACTTTCGCTTTGTCCATGGGTCCTTTATACATGTTCCTTGACTTGATCCTTCTCCTTCTTTTCCCCATTACCCCCCCACTCTCCTCCCCCTGGTTACTGTCCATTTGTTTTTTCTTTCTATGTTACTGGTTATATTTTTTGGCTTGTTTGTTTTGTTGATTAGGTTTCACTCATAGTTAAGATCATATAGTATTTGTCTTATACACCCTGGTTTATTTCACTTAGCATAATGCTCTACAGTTCATCCATGCTGTCACAAAGGGTAGGAGTTTCTTCTTTCTGCTGCGTAGTATTCCATTGTATAAATATACCATAGTTTTTTTATCCACTCATTTATTGATGGGCACTTGGGTAGTTTCCAACACTTGCCTATTGTAAATTGTGCTGCTATGAACATTGGGGTGCACAGGTTCTTTTGCATTGGTGTTTTGGAATTCTTAGGTTATAATCCCAGTAGTGGAATTGCTGGGTCAAAAGACATATCCATTTTTAGCTTTTTGAGAGAATTCCAAACTGATATCCACTGTGGCTGCACCAGTCTGCATTCCCATCAACAGTGCACTAGTATTCCCTTTTCTCCGCAATCTCGCCAGCACATGTTGTTTGTTGTTTTGTTTATGATGGCCATTCTGACCAGCGTGAGGTGGTAGCTCATTGTGGTTTTAATTTGCATCTCTCAGATGGCTAGTGATGCTAAGCATCCTTTCATATGTCTCTGGGCCCTGTGTATGTCCTCCTTGGAGAAATGCCTGTTCAAGTCCTTTGTCCATTTTTTAACTGATTTTTTTTCTTCCTGGAGTGGAGTCATGTGAGTTCTTCATATATTTAGAGATTAAACCCTTGTCTGAGGTATCATTGGCAAATATATTTTCCCATACAGTTGGTTCCCTTTTCATTTTGCTGATGTTTTCTTTAGCGGCACAGAAGCTTCTTATTTTGATGAAGTCTCATTTGTTTATTCTTTTCTTTATGTCCCTTGCTCTAGGGGACATATCAGTGAATATTGCTGCATGGAATATCTGACAGTTTCCTGCCTATGTTCTTTCTCCTCTAGAACTATTATGGTGTCGTGACTTATATTTAAGTCTTTTATCCATCTTGAGTTTATTTTTGTGTATGATGTAAGTTGGTGGCCAAATTTCATTTTTTTGCATGTAGCTGTCCAGATCTCCCAGCACCATTTGTTGAAGAGGCTATTTATACTCCTTTTTATGCTTCTGCTCCCTTTGTCAAATATTAATTGACCATAGAGACATGGATTTATTTCTGTTTTGTTTATTGCTGCAGCTGTTAGGGGTTGCTTATGGTTCCCTATAAATTTTTTAAATGTTTGTTCTATATCTGTGAAATACATCATGCATTGAATCTATAAATTGCGACATTTTTATGATGTTAATTCTTCCAATCCATGAACATGGTATATGCTTCCATTTATTTGTGTCTTCCTAAATTTCCTTCTTCAGATTGTGTAGTTATCTGAGTACAGGTCTTTTATCTCCTTGGTTAGGGTTATTCTTAGGTACTTTATTTTTCTTGTTGCTATAAAAAATGGAATTTTTTCCTGATTTCTGATTCTGATACTTCATTGTTGTTGTACAAAAATGCCTTAGATTTCTGAATATTGACTTTGTTCCTGCTGTTTTGCCTAATTCGCTTATTAGGTCCAGTAGTTTTTTGGTGGAGTCTAAAGGGTTTTCTATATACACTATCATGTCATCTGGTTTCCTCTGTTTCAAATGTAGTAATTGCAATAAAAGAAGCAATGAAAGTGGTAGTGATTGCTAGTATATCTGAGTACCAGCTGTGTTTCCATACCAGTGTTCATTAATCATTTACTATGTCTCAAGTACTATGCTAAACAATTTACATGCATTATATCATTTAATTACTATCAGCAAAATAAGATACATTTTATGTCCAAGAAAAATTGAGGTTTAGTAAAAGTAGGCAAAATTATAACCTAAGTTAGGGTCAGAATCAGGAATCAGTTCTTTTCTCTCTGGTGTCCAAGGCCATGAGATTACCAGCTCAGCCTTCTTTATTAATCTTTTTCTTAGTATATATGATAAATGGTCATCTAGTTTTTGGTTTAATATGTCTAGTTAGTATACTTACTTATACTCTGTGAGAGTTAATTCCATTTTTTTAAAGGCTATAATTATTAAAATTTTTTTTAATATTTAGGAAATATATTTTTTCTATTACTTTTGAACTATTATGTCCTAAACTCTTCTAGAGATACAGAAGATAGAATGAGTATATCCTTATTAACATTGGCTATATTTAGAAAATTATGTTTAATATCTCTTATATGTATAAACAATGTTTGACTGCCTATAAGCAAAAATAAAATCCTTTTATTTTAAAAGAAATCTCTTTTAGATTGCTTTAAAATTAGGTATATGATGTAATAAAAAAAGACCCTAATGATAAAAAAAGAGCTTAATTGACATATTTAAAATTTTCTATATCCTTTTCCTAGTCTATGTATATATAACAAGGTAGGTAATGGAATTTGGAGCAAATGGTTTTAATCAGCCTAAATAAAGTCATATAAAATACTGACTAAAAGTAGGTGAAAAGGATTGTGTGAAGAATATGTAGCTATTATACACTTCAAGAGAGTAAAATCTTCAGAATGAAGATTCAGAGTCATAAGTGAGTTTATTTGAAGAAAATTTTGTTTCTAATTTTTTTATTTGATCTTTATTTGCTAGTCTAACTACTTTGTTAGTTTTTAGTCCCCTTATCTGTTGTTGATTACACAATTAGCTGTGTTTTGGTAGTTCATAATTTCTTATAAATGGGCCTTTCTAAGAGGAATATTGGTTTAGACATCATTTCAACATCTATATTTTTGATATTTACTATGTGCCATGTAAGTGCTAATAAGCATTGGTAAGGCACAGTTATATAAAATGGAGGTTCTTGCCTTAGTTTTCTTTTCATTAAAAACAGAAAAATTCGCCCTGGCCAGTGTGGCTCAGTTGGTTGGATCATCGCCCTGTAAACCAAAAGGCCATGGATTCAGTTCCTGGTCAGGGCACATGTCTGGTTTTTAGTCTCTAGTTAAGGCATGTGCAGGAGGTAGCAGATTGATGTTTCTCTCTCACATCGATGTTTCTTTCCCTCTCCCTCTCCCTCTCCCTCTCCCTCTCTTCCCCTATCTCCAAAATCAATAAGCATGTCCTCTGCTGAGGATAAACACACACACACACACACAAATCAAAACATCACAATAGAGAACAGTGAAATCCTATGTACTTATCATCCAACTACAACAGTCATTAACTCTGTGTCATTCTTTTTTCATGTGTAAGCCCTATCCATCAACCTTGCACCCTTCCAGTTAGATAATTGTGGAACAAACCACAGATATTATATTAATTTGATATATGAACTTGTGTATATCCATCCATTTTTTACCTACAGAGTGATAAGTTCACATGGTTCAACTTCATTCATAAATGTTTGTATTTATTTCTAAAAGATAAGACTTTTTGTTTTTAATGCAGCCATAAAGTTATTATTATACTTGAAAATTGACAATAATTCCTTAATATTACCAGATATCCAACAGTTTCCATATATCCACATTTGTGTATGTATGTGTGTATATTGCTCTTTCACTATTTTTCACAGTTGGTTTGCTTGAATCGGCAACCAAATTCTATATATTGCATTTACTTGATAGATCTCCTAAATCTTTCTTATTTATGATTTTCTTTATTCCCTAATTTTCCTTGCAAGTCATTTGTTAAGGAAATTGCTGTCCCATAATTTCAGTTTAATAAGGAATTTAATAGTTTTATAATTTAAAAATTAAAATAATTTTATTTCAGCTTTATAAAGTAATTAGGAAACATAACTATAATTCATTGTGTGTATTTTACTTACTGTAACCTTTACTTAATGTAAGCCTACTTTATTTTTCTTAATGTAACCTTTATTGAGTATTTACTACATGGTAGGCACTGTTCTAAGCACATTCATATTCACAACAATCCAATGACAGAAGGAGTTACTGTTATTGATCCCATCTAATTCTACTTAAGAGTTGCTCAGACCCCAACAACCTAAATCTTATTCAGAGTCTTCTCTTCCCCTCACATACCACATTCATCACATTAACTGCACTTTCAGAATAAGCCTTTAGCTCTTCCCCATCCTCAGCGCGATGAGCACAGTCACAGCTGCCATCATCTCTGTTTTGGATCATCACAGTGAGTCTTGAAAAGATAGTATTTATTTTTATGGTGAAAAATTTTAAAAGAATAAAATGTAAAATATGCTCTCTGTTCTGACCCTCCAAAGACAGCTTCTCGGGTTTTAGTTTAGAGGTGATTCTATTCACAGCCAGCCACACCTGTTTGTCCATCTGAAACAAACACTGTCAGCGCCCTGCCCATTTTTCATCAGCACCTTCCATTTCTGTTCACATTGTCCTGACATCTGACTATAAGCACTTATGATGTTACCTTGAGGGCATTCTTTGTTCCCTGGAGTCTGCTCTGCTCCTGTGCATTGGCTGTCCAGAAGTTCTGGGTAATTCATGCTTCCCAGGCATAGCCTTCCACAGGTTATTTACAGAAATTGAGGGGAAAACCTCTAGCTCCTTCGCCCATTGAGAGGGTTAACTTTAATGCATATCCTGCATTGTGTCTCAGAAGGCCTCAGCATGGTCGAGCTCCAGCTGCCCCCAAGTGTAGCCTGCGCATTTTATTGTATAGTGTGGCTGCCTTTTCTCCCCTACTCTTGAGGTTATCTCCCGAATAAGCAAATTACTTACACGGAAATCCTTATATCAGGGTTTGCTTCTAGTAAAACCATAACATAAATTGTGCCACACCTGACATCCAGCTTTTCCCCCTAAGTAATCAGGAACCCCTCAAAAAAATACTATTTGGCCTTAAACACTCCAATTTGGCAATGTTTATTGTTTTCTCATAGGAAACTGCTGGGATTAATAGAATTTTGTCTGTTATTTTATGAAAAGTTTTTATTTAAATTGTTATATAGTAAAATTGACCTTTTAGATCCTTGTAACCACTGCCGGCCGGATTCAGGACAGTTCCATCACTCTAACCAACTTCCTCATGCTCTCCCTTATCAAACCTCCCACCACTTGTAACCCCTGGCAACAACTGATACTGTTCTCCATTACAGTAGTTTTAGCTTTTTAAGGATGCCGCATAAATGCAATCATACAGTGTATAAACGTTAGGTCCTGTTTTCTTTCAATTAGCGTAATGTGTTCGAGATTCATCTAAGTTGTTGCATGTGTCAGTAGCCTATTCCTTTTTATTACTTAGTATTTAATTATGTGGTTATATGATTGTTTCTCCATTCACCTATTGAAGCACATTTGGATTGTTTCCATTTTTTTTGGCTGTTATGAATAATGTGCTGTGAACATTCATGCATAAGTTTTTGTGTGAACACATATTTCCATTACTTTTTGGTATATACCTAGGAATTGGATTAGTGGGTCATGTGATAGCTCTATGTTTAACCATGTGCTGAACTGCCAGGTTTTTTGTTTGTTTGTTTGTTTGTTTGTTTGTTTGTTTTTCCAAAACCAGTTGTACCAGCCCTGGCTGGTATGGCTCAGTTGATTGGAACGTCCTCCCATAAGCTGAAAGGTTGTGGGTTTGATTCCTAGTTAAGGCACATTTGTAGGGTGGGGGTTCAGTCCCCAGTTGGGGCATATATGAGAGGCAACTGATCAATGTTTCTCCTCTCTCTCCCTCCTTTCCCCTCTCTCTAAAAATCAGTAAGCCTATCCTTGGGTGAGGATAAAAAAAAAAAAGCAGCTGCATCATTTTACATTTTCACGGCAGTGTACAAGGGTTCCAATTTCTCCACATCCTTGCCAACACTTTTATTAATCTTTTGATTATACCCATCTAGGAGTGTGAAGTGCTGTCTCACTGTGTATTTGATTTGCATTTATCTAACAACTATTGATTTTGAGCATCTTTTCATGTATTTCTGGCCATTTGTATCTCTTTTTTGGAGAAATGTGTATTTGAATTCTTGCTCATTATCTAATGTGATTGTTTATTTTTCCTGTTGAGCTTTGAGAGTTCTTCATGTATTTTGGAGACTTCCAAAAGTGTTCATTTTAACACTTTTTTTTAGATGCAAAGTTTTTAAGTTTAACAAAGTCTAATTTATTAACTTTTAATGGATCTTGCTTTTGATGTTATTCTAAGAGTTTTAAAGAACTCTTTGCTTAACCCCAGGTCATAAGGATTTTTTCCTTTATTTTATTCTAAAGAGTTTTATGTTTGTGTGCTTTATATTTATTTAGATCTGTGATTCATTTGGAGCTAATCTTTGTATAAGATAGTAAGTTGAAATTTTTAAGAATGATTTTTAGAGAGCGAAGAGGAGGGTTAAGGAAGGAAGGGAAGGAAGATAGGAAAGGAAAGAAGGAAAGAAGGAAGAGGAAGAGAAGGGAAGAAGAAAGAAAGAAAGAAAAAAATAAAAAACCTCTGGATTTGTTGTTTCACTTGTCTATGTATTCATTGACTGATTCTTGTATGTGCCCTGACTGGAGATCGAACCTGCAACATTGCATATCGGGATGATGCGCTAACCAGCTGAGCTACCTGGCCAGGGCTAAGATATGAAATTTAGATTGAAATTAATTTTTCTTGTACATGCACATAAATGACCGGTTGTCTCAACATGATTTGTTGATAAAACAACTATATTCTTTCCCCACTGAACTGCTTTTGTACTATTGTCAAGGATTAGATGGCCATGTTTACGTGGCTTTATTTCTGAACTATTCTGTTCCAGTGAGCTCTGTGTTTCTTCACCGATACCACACTCTCCTGTAGCTTTATAGAAAGTGAAATTTAGTAGGGTGGTTCCTCCAACCTAATATTCTTTTGCAAAATATTTTTAGCTGTTCTAGTACTTTTGTCCTACCGTATAATGTTTAAGAATGAGCTTATGCATATCTACAAAAAAGTTCTGCATGGATTTTGATTGATATTGTATTAAATCTATAGGTCATTTTGGTGAAAATTGGCATTGTTGATATGTTGAGTCTTCTCACACTGTATGTCTCCATTATTTTAGGTCTTTTTTTATTTCTTTTATCAGTATCATGATTTGTTAGATTTATACCCAAATATATCCTTTTTATTGGAGATACTGTGAGTGTTACTGTTTTTGTGAAAATTTTGGTTTTATATTGTTTATTGCTCATATTATTATAGATATTTAAGTGATGTTTGTGTGTTGTTGACCCTGTATGCTGCAATTTTCTTCAGATTAGTTCTAGGAATGTTTTTTATAGACTTCCTGAGATTTTCTATATAGACATTCTTGTCACCTGCAAATTGGGACAGTTTTATTTTTTCTTTTGTAGTCTGCATTATCTTTCCTTTTTTTTCTTTTTTGCCAGAATGGTGAATGTAGATATCCTTGCATTGTTTCTGTCCGTAAAAAGAAAGCATTCCATCTTTTTTCATTTACTGTGATGTTATTGTGCATGTCATTTATCAGGGTGAAGTTCCCTTGTATTCCTAGCTCTCTGAGAATTTTTATCTTGACGTTTGGTAATCTGTTTTGGTAACCTGACCTATTGATGTTGTGATGTGATTTTTCTTCCTTAAGCTGTAAATATAATAGATTATATTGATTTGTTTTTGAATATTGAACCAGCCCTAAGTTGCCTAGATACATATACCCCACTTGTTCAGGATTAGTATTCTTTTTATATATTGCAGAATTAAATTTGCTGATATTTTGTTGAGACTTTTTTTTTGTATGTACTTTGTTTTGAAACCAGTTTTTAGTATACTGAGCCAAATATAGTATATGTAATTTTATGTCATAAAAGGTTACATCTTCTGCAGTTTTTCCCTGTTTAGACCTTCTAATAAGTCATTTTTCCTTGGGTAAGTGGTACCTGCTTTTTCCCTTTGTTTTTAAAATTTTCCCTTAAAAATAATACTTCCGGCACCTTGCATTCCTGTTTTCTCCTGAGATGAGGCTGTGTTAGTGAATAGCAGGCCCTCGAGTTCTATTTTTTTTTTTTTAAGTAGAAAACCAGTAACTCTTAAGTTTATCTTCCTTGGATAATTAAGAAGCACTTTAAAAGGACAAGAATGTAAATGAATTTAAATGAGTGTTGTAATTTCTCAAGTTTATATTTTATGTAATATCAGTCATATTATGTGTAGGCTTTTTAGGGAATCAGTTGAAATCAAGATTCCTAGGTTCCTTTCTCTTTTGAGATTATAGTAATGGAACTATAAGTTGAAAAGCCCCAAATAATAACACTGCTTCCATTTATTATCCAGAAAATCAGTAAAATTCCAATGTTTATAAACCAGAAAGGAAGAATTGGGACTCACCTTATTTCCTCTATTTAGATACTAACTTTTGAATTTATTCTTTTTTAAAAAAAACCCATGAAGAATTCTTATGGCTATTTTTAATTTCCATTTTCAATTAAAAGTACATGTGTAACTGTTTCCTTGATGATATACCAGTATTTCTAACTTCCAAAAGGGCAATGAGATTTAGGAAATGAGCAGATTTTTTGGACCTGAAAGATTTTGAAAATCTTAACTCTTTGTACTGACTAGAACCTTAATTTTCCCAAAAAATATACAAAGTCTTGGTAATATGATCCATTTTTTTCTTAGAAGCTCTTAATAAAATTTCAACCTTAGTAACTGCAATCTTAATAAATTCTACCTTAGAAGCTAAATAAGATACATGAAATCCTATGTTAAAAAACAAAACTAAATATTTGTATATGGTGCAGTGTTGTCAGTGACTCCAGGTAAGAGTAGATAGGTTTTATTGTACTATTCAAATTAAAGCTGAATATTTATACACAAACATAGATTTCTTTCCTTCCTCCCTACCTGCCTTCCTCCCTCTTTCTCTCTTCCTAAATGCTTGGCTAGTACTTGCAGCACAAAATTGAGTAGAAGTGGTGATATCAGACATGCCTACCTTGTTCCTGATCTTACCAGAAAGTGTTCATTTTTTTTCAACATTAAGTATGATGTTAGCTGTATGTTTTGCATAGATGCTTTTTATCACCTTAAGGAAGTTTGCTTTTGTTCCTAGCATGCTCAGAGTGTTAACAGAAATGATGCTGAATTTTGTCAAATGCTTTTTCTGCTTGTATTGAAATATCATTTTTATTTTTTAATTTGTTACAATTTCTTAGGCAAACATGTTAAAATGACAAATTATATCAATTATTTTTCATGTATAAACCAACCCTGTATTCCTGAGTTAGAACCCACTTAGTCATTATATATTAATGTTTTACTATATTGTTGGTTTCAGGTTGCTAAAAAACAATTTTAAAAGAATTTTTGCAGCTATGTTCATGAGCTATACTGGACTGTAGTTTTCTTAAAATGTCTTTGAAAGGTTTTGGTATAATGGTAATGCTGATCTCATAGAATGCATTGGGAAGTATTCTGTCCTTTTCAGTTTTCTGAAAGACTTTGTGTAAAGTTGCTATTATTATTGATTTCTTTAAATCAGTAGTAGAATTCACCAGTGAAGCCATCTTGGAGTGTAGTTTTCTTAAATACGATTTCGATTTCGTTGATAAATACATGGTATTTTAGGCTATTTCTTCATGAGTGAGCTTGGGTAGTTTATATCTTTCAGAGAATTTGATTCGTTTAATTGTCAAGTTTATTTGCAAAAATTTATTCATAATATCCTCATATGATCCTTTTTAATATTTGTAGAAGCTTTAGTAACGTCATCTCTATCATTCCAGATATAGGCAGTTATTGTCTTCTATTTTTTTCATAGTCAGTCTTCTGTTCTTTTTTCCTTTCTTTTTTTTCTTCTCTTTTTTCACATTCAGTCTTGGTTAGAGCATTATCAGGTTTTTTGATCTCAGAGAACCAACTTTTACTTCATTACTGTTTCCTATTTGTTCTTTTTTTCTAATGAGTTCTGTTTTTATTCCTATTATTTCCTTTTTTTCCTATTTACTTTGAATTCAGTTTTCTCTTCTTTATCTAGTTTCTTAAGGTAGAAGGTAAGTTCATTGACTTGGACCTTTCTTTTTTTATTAAGTGTTTAATGCTATCACTTTTCCCTTATGCCCTGCTTTAGTAGCATCTCACAAATTCTGATAGTCTTTCCATTTTCATTTAGTTCAAATATTGTATTTTCTAATTTCTTTTTTGATTTCTTCTTCAACCCATGAGTTGTTTAGAAACATCTTATTTAGTTTCCAGATATTGTGAATTTTCCAGAGATTTTTACGTTTTTGAGTTCTAATTTAATTCCCGTTTCGTACAAAGACATACTTTTTATGACTCTATCTTTTAAAATTTATTGCAACTTATTTTATGGCTTAGAATATGCTCTTATCTTGGTAAATGTCCAAAGTGTGCTTGAAAAGAATGTGTATTCTGCTGCTGTTATGTGGAGTGTTCTATAAATATCAATTAGGTTAAGTTAGTTGATGGTATTGTTCAGATCTTCCACGTCCTTACTACTTTTTTGTCTACTTGTCCAATTGTTTATGAAGAGAGAGATGTTGAAGTCTTTCACCAAGATAGAGGAAATTTGTGTCTTTCCTGTCTTTCTATCAGATTTGTTTCATGAATTTTGCAGATCTTCATTAGGGGGCATAAATATTTAGGGTTTTATGTCCCAGTGATGAATTGACCCATATTGGCTCTCTATCGACATTGATATTAATATATCCACCCAGCTTTCTTTTGATTAATGCTAGCAGAGGGTATCTGTTTTTCATTCTTTTTCTTTTAACTTCTTTGGGTCTTTGTATTTAAAGTATTTCTTGTAGGCGGCATATAGTTGAGTCTTGCTTTTTTATCCAATCTCAATGTATCTGCCATTAATGTGATTATTAATATGGTTAGGCTTAAGTCTGTTATTTTGCCATTTGTTTTCTATTTATCTCATTGTTCTTTTCTTCCCCTTATTTTCTGCTTTCTTTTAGATTTAATCAAGTATTTTTCTTGATTACTCCATTTTATTTGCTTTGTTATTAGCTTTAACTGTTTTGTCATTTCTTGGGTTTATACATCTTTAACTTATGATGTATTTAACTAATCACACTCTACCTTAAAGTGACACTATAAAACCTTTCACTTACCCTTCCTAACTTTTGTGCTATTGTTGACATACATTTTACATATATATATATAAAATAAATATATTATATATATAAAATAAACCCCACACTGCAATGTTATTTTTGTTCATATAGTTAGTGATCTTTTTTCTTCTTTTAAAATGACAGATTTTATTACATCTGAAGTCATGTTTCTTTAGTATTCAATATGAAGAATTTGAAATTACGGATTATATCCTCTGCTGAAAAGTTTGCAAAAACCAGACTGGTTACCCATTAAGGAATGAGAGTGTACAAACAACTCTCTACAGGTTTTACACAATGAAAAGCAGATTGAATAGTCAGTCATCTTTAAAAGAGAGTAAAATAATGAGAAAAAAGTTTTATGTATTTACCCAAGTAGTTACCACATCCGGTGCTCTTTATTGTTTTGTAGAGATCTTTATTTTTCATCTGTTATTGTTCTTGGTTATTATTTCTTCAAATTTTTTTTTCTGTTCCTCCTCCTCACTTTCTTGATTCTTATTACTACATTAGATTGCTTGAAGTCCCAGAGCTCACTGATGCTTTTTTCATTTTGGAGGGTTCTTTTTTTCTCTCTGTATTTCCTTTTAGATAATTTTTATTAGTGTGAATTCCAGTTTTATTAATCTTTCCATCTTTAGAAGTTTGATTTGAGTCTTTTATATTTTCCATATTTCTAACTTATAAAACATATGGGAATCAGTTATGGTAACTCTTTTTTGTCTTTCTGCTCATTCTAATATCTCTGTTATTCTAAGTTAGTTTTGAGTGATTATTCTCATCATGGGTTGTCTTTCCCTATCTCTTTACCTGCCTGTTAATCTTTTTATAGAATGGCCAATATTGTATATTTTATCTTGTTGTATGGTGGATATTTTGTATTTCTGTAAATTTTCTTAAACTTCTGAGATGCATTTAAGTTACTTGTAAACAATTTGATCTTTTTGGTCTTGCTGTTATGATTTGTTATGTGAGTTCAGAGCAAATCCAGTCTAAGACTAATTCTTTTCACTACTGACATAAGACCTTTCTGTATACTCTATTGAGTATCCTGTGAATTATTAATTTTTTCAGCCTGGATGGTGAAATAGGCACTTTTCTCAGACCTACTTAAACAGTGGGCACTGTTTAATCTTTTCAGGTAGTTCTTTGGCCAGCTGTAGGTGGTTGCCTCACACACATACACTATATCAGTATCTATTGCTGAATTCTTTTGAGAGGAGCCCTTTGCAGATCTTCCACATTCTTCCCCTGTGCAGCTCCCTTGTTTCTGATGTTCCGTCCTAAGAACTCTAGCTGCCTTAGTTTCCAAAGAGCCTTTGCTCTATCTTCTTATTTAGGGAGTCTTCTAAACTCTGCTTCTGTTTCTCCTCCCTGCACCATGGCCTGTAAACTCTCTCAAGGCAGAAAGCAGGGCCATTAGTATAGCTCACATTGTTTGTTTCCTGCCTTTCAGGGATATTCATTCTTCATTGCCTGATATCCATCATTTTACAAATCATATGGCATATATTCTCTCCATTTATTAGGGTGTTTCAGTGTGCAGGGTAAAAGCGAGAGTCCAAAGTGAAAGCATCTCTATATACTAATTTTATATTTTATTACCTTGTTGTATTCTCCTATTGTTTCCAGTTGTTTTTTAGTCAGTCCTCTACAGTTTCCCAGGTTATACAATTATTTCATTGGCAAATAAGAATTTTACCTTCCAATTTTTGTATCTTCAACTTCTGTCTCCTATGCAATTTCTTTAGCTAATATATATTGTAAATAACATCATCCATATTATTGTTATTTATTTAAGAATAGATGTAGTAAATTATCTCCTGATTTTTAAATGATAGAGTTGATTTTATTGTCTGTGATTATATATTTCATATGTATTGTGATTAAATATAGTTATTTAATAATATATATGAATATATTTAATATATTATTTATAGATTTATTTGTGATAACTTATATATTTCTGTGATATATATTTATTATGATAGATTATTATATATTTGTGTGATTAAATATATTTTCTGTATATTAATGTGATTAATTATATGTAAATTTCTATTGCTATTTTGATATTCCATCTATTATACAGTACTATTTTTTTCCTATTTTGGAAATGTTTAGGACCTTCTTTATTTTTCATTTTTTTAAATGTCATGATGATGTGTTAAAATTAATTGGCTTTAAAAAACATTAATTCATTATGCTAGACACATGGAAATTTGGTTCTGTCTGAGGGTTCTAGGCCTTTTTGGGAGAAGAGCATGGTGTTATTTCTTTTGTAGATTTTTTAGATATATTTTATTGATTCTGCCATTACAGTTGTCCCAATTTTTCCCGCTTTGCCTCCCTCCACCTGGAACCTGCCTGCCCTCCAGCAGCACCCCCTTAATTCATGTCCATGGATTGTACTTGTAAGTTCTTTGGCTTCTCCATTTCCTATACTATTCTTAACCTCCCCCTGTCTACTTCATACTTACCAAATATGCTTCTTAATCCCTGCACTTTCTCCCACATTCTCCTCCTCCCCCTCCCTGCTGATAACCTTCCAAATGATTTCCATATCTATGATTTTGTTCTTGTTCTGGTTGTTTGCTTAGTTTGTGTTGTCTTAGATTCAGTTGTTGGTAGTTGTGAATTTGTTGTCATTTTAATGTTCATAGTTTTGATCTCTTTCTTAAATAAGTCCCTTTAATATTTCATATAATAATGGCGTGGTGATGATGTACTCCTTTAGCTTTACTTTGTGTGGAAAGCACTTTATCTGCCCTTCCATTCTAAGTGATAGCTTTGCTGGATAGAGTAATCTTGGTTGTAAGTCCTTGCTTTTCATCACTTCGAATACTTCTTGCCAGTCCCTTCTTGCCTGCAGTTTCTTTTGAGAAATCAGCTGACAGACTAATGGGAACTCCTTGTAGGGAACTCTCTACTTTTCTCTTGCTGCTTTTAAGATTCTCTCTTTATCTTGAACTTTTGGCATTTCAATTATGGTGTGTCTTAGTGTGGTTGCCTTTGGGTCCAACTTGTTTGGGACTCTCTGTGCTTCTTGGAATTGTGTGTCTTCTATTCCTTTGACAAATTAGGAAAATATTATTTCATTATTTTTCCAAATACGTTTTTAATTTCTTGCTCTTGCTCTTCTCCTTCTGGCATCCCTATGATTAGGATGTTACCACTTTTGGAGGTATCCCAGGGGGTCCTTATACTATCCTCGTTTTTTGAATTCTTTTTTGTTCTTGCTGTTCTGGCTGAATGCTTATTTCTTCCTTATGTTCCAAATTGATAATTTGAATCTTGGCTTCCTCCCCTCCACTGATGGTTCTCTGCAGATTTTTCTTTATTTCACTTAGTGTAACCTTCATTTCTTTCCTTACTTTTTTACTGTACTCAATGAGTTCTTTGAGCATCCTGATCACCAGTGTTTTGAACCCTGCATCTGATAGGGTGGTTAGTTCTTTTTCTGGAGTTTTGTTCTGTTCTCTCTATTGGGCCGTATTTCTTGTCTCCTCAATTTGGCAGCCTCCCTGTGTTTGTTTCTGTGTATTAGGTAGAACTGCTTTGACTCCCTATCTTAGTAGTGTGGCCTACTGTAGAAAAGGCACCTGTAAATTGTGTGGGACAGAGCCTTAGGTAATTGCTAGAGTGGGGCAACCCCCTTCACTACTTTGTGGTTCTGTGTGGGAGAAAGGCTCAGAGAGGGGACAGTGCTGCTGCCTGGCTTCCAGAGGTTTGCTTGGCACTTGCCCCATTTCCAGTCACTCCACCCACTTCCCATTTGTGCCTGGCACCCTTCTAACTGTTGCTCTGGTGGTGAACATTTATAGGGTGGGTTTGCATTTATTCTAAGTCTATGTGGGCCCTGTAAGCTAAGTATCCCGAAAATCCAGCAGTTTCTTGCCCTACCCCAGCCCTCACTGGTTTTTACAGCCAGAATTTATGGGCATTTATCTTCCTGGCGCTGGAACCCTGGGCTGTGTGGTCTGGCCTGGGGCTGGGATCGCTGACTGCCAAGTATCCCTCCCAATTTTTATCCACCACACATGAACGTGGGACTGTCTGCTCCATGCCACCCTATGCTGCCAACCTCTTCTGTCCACACCACTGTCTCCGTGCCTCTCTGCCTGTCTCCACAGCTCCACCCCTCCTATTCGTCTGGATGAATGTGGCTTCCTTAAATCCTTGGTTGTTGGACTTCCATACAGCTCGATTTTCTGATAGTTCCTGCTGTTATTTCTTTTGAGATCTAGTTGTAATTCTTTCCATGGTTGCACAAGGAGGTGACATGTGTCTATCTAGCCTCCCTTTTGATTGGAAGTCCTAAACACATTTGACTAGAAACTTCTACTTGGGCTCCATCTTTAGAGATGACTGTCCCGCCCTGGCGAGAGATTCCCATGGCTGGGACCTCAGATGCACCAGGCCTTCCCAGGCCACCTGCCTGTCTGCCACCTCCAGCAGTAGCAGTGCCTGCCCCACTTAACGCCATCATTTCCGGCCTCCTTTATAAAATTTTTATATGTACTCTTTCTGAATTTCCTATTACCTATGAGTTAAAACTCGTGCAGTGATTTTTTAAAAAACTTATTTCTCTACCATTTTCTGTGTGTTAAGATTATAAAGAGGATCTTTTTTTCCCTAACTACTCATTGCTCTGTCAAAGAAAACCATTGATTTTTATATGTGATTAAATCTGCCTACATAACTAACCTCTTAACTGATTCAAACAGTGTTTGACAAATTGCTTGGATTCTCTGGGCACACAGTCATATTATCTTATACATAGTAAAAGTTTTATTATACTGATGAGGATAATGCAATGTTCTCTAGTAGTAATAAAATAGCTGAATGTAACTTTCTACCAAAAGCAGTATAGGTGACCCATTTAAATTAAGCTTCATTTAAAACAAATAGTCTTGGGTAGTCTTTTTTTTAAGTCTACTTCATCAAAAACTGTCCACTAAAATTAGGCACATATATGTGATACCCCTTATTTTATGGTAACAAAGTATTGGAGAGTTTCCCAGATCTTAAACTGGCTTCTCTTCCAAAGGCTTATGATTGCTATGTTTTCTCTGAACTTTTGAAAAATATCTGTATACAGTAATGTCAGCACACACCTGACATTGCTGTGGCCTGGCTTGGCCACAGATTTCAGTCTCCTAAAGTTTTTGTTACTTTAGTTTACAAAACAGTTCTTCTTTGGTCAGAATATTGTTCACAATAACAGTTTTTTGTTATGACTTATTTTCTGTCCTCTTTAGAAATCTATTAGCAAAACAAAATAATTTAGGGGTTGCCTAACCTTTAAAAGGAATTCAAAGGTAATGAAACATTTTTGTGCTCATTTTGATTGTGCTTTACAAAACCAGTTCTTCTTCCCTAAAAAAAAAACCAAAAAACATTGAGACATGCCTGGGAAGAATTATAAAACACCATGTTTAACCCAGCATTAGTTATTTAAGAACTATAAACACCTTAAACAACCAACAATAAGGGATCGTCTAAGTTATTGTGCTTATGTATACCTGTATGATGGTATATTTGGCCATTAAAAATAATTTTCTTTAAATCATAATACATGTGGAAATGTACATGTTGTAGAAGGAGGAGAAAAACAGGACTCATAACTGTGTATATATGTTCCCTTTTATTTAAATATTACACACATCCAGAGATAAATTTATAAGGAAAGGTGGCATGTTAAAGAACTTAGGTTTTTTTCATTTTTCTTTTCCAATTTTTCTACCATGATGTTAAATTAACATAAAATAATACCCATAAACTGATTAATAAAGATAATTTAGTGAAAAGACAGTTCCTAGGGATCCAGAGACTTGAAGTCTAGTACTGCCTTTGTTACTAGCTATATGACCTTAACATCTCATAGCATTGGTTTCATTATTTGTAAATGAGTCTTATAGGATACAATTATATATGAAGTGTTTCACGAATATGAGGGATTATTGGCACTTTTATTTACAGATGAGTGGCCGAATTCACAAATGATCTAGTACATACATTTGGGCAATTAAAGAAACAAGCAACTAAACAGCATTGGTATTTGTAATGCATTAATGTGTGGTCTAGCAGTATCTGTCAGTATTGCAGCCTTGAAGTATCATTTGTTGCCAGGTTATGCCAAGGTCTTAAAGAAAACTGGAGATGAACAAAGAACACCCTGAAAAGGCTATGTTGTAAAATTGTTATGAGCCTCATCTGTGTGAAATGAGGAGGTTCAGGGGAAGGGAGTAGTCATAACAGAAGTTGTTGCATAGACACATGCATGTTTGAAACAATATTATTTGTCAGCTTATATGCTATGTTCATTGATAATATCACTCCCAATAGATGTATTTCCTCAGTAACTTGAAAAGGGAGGGCAAAATGTAGTCCAGTCAGTTATGACAGTGAATTCTAAACACTTTTGCACCTGTGATTGCATTTTTTTTCCCGTTTGCCAGTAAAGACACTGGGGAGAACAAAATTCTGATTTTTATCCTGTTTGTTTAATGCTTATCATTCTGCTTACTATCTTTTAGTGACTGCCCTGTTTCCAGCTGTCTAAACATTCTCTCACATTCCTGTCAGAAATGTGACTTGAGCTCAGGTTCAAGAATTGTTGTGTTCACTCCCTCATTGTTTATTACTTCCTCAGCATACTTTTAGTTGAGATTTGACATGATTGGACCAGCTACCATTTTTGTATTTCAAGTCTAAATCCTATGAGGAGCACTTCTCATTAAATAGTGAGATCATCTCCTGATACCCCAAATTTTATTATTACTTAATCTTATGATACAGTGAATTTGAAAAGGAGACATTAAACTCACATTTTCATCCTTTGAAAAAAACCTTTGTATAAACTTAATTGTAAGAGATATTGTATAAATTACTTAATATTTGTATGTTAATATTTTCATATGAGAATACAACATCAAAATTTCCTATAGAGCTTGATCCTAATGATCCTTTTAAATGCAGTATATAAAAGAATTCTTCTATGTAACTGTAATTTAAGTATCAAATAGGGGATTTCATGTGTAACCAGTGTCTAACTGACTATCTTGACAGCCTCTTTGTGAAAAATTTAGGAAAAAAAATATCTGACCAGGCTCACCATGAATTACCATTATCATCTTAACTGTGGTCCCATTAAGCTTAGTTTTGTAGAAGTACATACTGACTCTGAAAAATGATCCTTGGAATTTCCCAAAAGTTTTACTGTTAATACTTTTTTAAAAATCAGAATTTAATAGAATTCCTGTTATACTGTAAACTCTGGGAAATTCTGATTTTAAAAATCAGAATTTTATAGAATTCCTGTTATACTGTAAACTCTAAGTAACTAAGGAGGTCTTACTACCTAAACTCATATTCTCCTTCTGGATATTATATGTTTATTATTTTCTACTAGAAGAAGGAATTTTCTTACAGGCTTTTTAAAAAAGGGACACCTTTAATTTTTATATGAAAATTGGACAAGTAAAATGTGTTTTGGTAAGCTGTAAATTTGTAGATGCAGATGAAGGTCTTGGAAAATATTAAGGGTGACTGTTATCCAGAGAATCTTCAACAATATTTCACCTTTGAGGTCATTCAAATTAGTTACAATAATGCTATGGACATTGTTGGTTATTCTGTAATTTTAAATTATGTTTTGTGTCTGTGTAAAGCATTTGATAAAATTGGGCACATTAAGAGTTGCTTTTTCCAGTTTTAAGCAGCAAAATATCTGCTTACTTTTCTAAGTAAGAGATCTATTTGCTTGTAAAAGTTATTTTGTCACCTGTGAACTCTCTGTGACTGACTGGTACCTTTGATTTGAGAAGTCATTATATTTGGAATTAACATAAAGTGTTTGATCCTTATTGAAAACCTATAGTTTTATTTAAATGTTGTGAAAATATGCAGTTGTCATAGGTTTCTACCATTTACCAAGCCTAATGAGCAGCTAATAATAATGAATGACAGACCCCAAAGAGAATACGAGTATTTGCTATTAATTTATAGAATGGATTCACTTTGTCTCAGAAGAGCTGTGTGTTGAACTGATGATGCAGGCTGTGTAAATCATTATATTATTTTATAACCCAAGCACAGACACCTGTTTCCTGATTTTGAAACTTAGTGCATCTCATTTTAGAAAAATGTACTAATTCAGGAAAGAAGTTTGTTGAGAGACAGTAAGGAGATTTTGAAAGAAAGTTCTGGGTTTGTTTTCGCTTGATAAAACTCCTCAGTTCTTCCAAGATTATACCTTTCTGTTACCCAAGTATCTTAAGCCAAGGCTAGTTACATGCTAACATGCATTTCATTAGATTAGCAGGTCTCATGCTTTTGGGTCTCACACTCTATACTCTCCCAAATTATTGAAGATCCTCAAGGAGTTTTATTTATGTAGCTTTATCTACTCATTTATGAATTAGAAATTAGAACTAGAAAATTTAAAGCTATATATTCATTTTAAAATAACAGTAAATGATTGCATATTAAATAGTATATTTTAATGAAAATAGCTATATTTTTCAAAACAAAAATTAGGGAAAAGAGTGGTATCATTTTATATTTTTATAAATATTGATACTTGCTTAATACAAGACCGCTGGGTACTTACATCTGCTGCTTTCAAGCTCATGCAGTATTTTTTTGTGGGGGGGAGGGGATAAAGTATATGAAGGAAATCAGGTCCCACAAATATGTAGTTGGAAAGAGGAGGAGTATTTTAATAACCTTTTCAGATAATTGTGGAAACTCTTATTTGAATACCACACCGACATTTAATAAATAGTCATTACTTAAAGGTTAGTTGCAGTGTGGAATCTGTAAACACATCAGTGTACTTTTCATACTCTGTTATATTAATAACTGTGTAATCTTGAGCAATTTATGTAATCACTTAATCAGGGCCTCAGTTTCCTCATCTGTAAAGGGTAGAATATTAGCACTTACCTGCAACTAGTACTCTTAGAAAGTTTATATAAATTAACATGTGCAAAGTGCTCAGAATAGCATATGGCATGTAATTCAATGAAGTAAATGTTAGTTATTATGATTATTACCCCCTTGGTTCCAACTTTAGTTTCTATCACTATATTTATAAAACTTTCTTTCTCCTTCTGTATCATATTTGTCCAAAACCTATTTATCCTTTCATTGCCTCATTGACTCAGTCTAAAAAGACAGCAAAAAAAGTGAGGTTTGGGATGATTTACTACATTTGGAGAGAAACATTAATCATATTCACAACTTTGCTACAGAATGAGAAATTCTACCAGACCAATAGATTTTAAATAGAGTAACAGAATGTAATCTGGCAAAGAGTGCTGCTAGATTTGGGGAGCTCATTTCTATTCTGTTTTATCTCTTGAACAACATTGCAAATGATATCTTTTTTTTTTTTCTTCAAGATATCTTTGTAAACAAAAAAAAAGACTTTGCTTTCTAGAGTAGTTTAAGATTCACAGCAAAACTGAGCAGAAAATACAAAGAGTTTTCATATACTTCCTGCTCCCAAAACATACAGCTTGCCATCATGTCAATATTCCTCACCACAGTGGTACATTTGTTACAGTCGATGGGTGACTACATTGATTTGATACATCATTATTACCAAAAGTCCATAATTTACATTAGAATTCACTGTTGGTGTAGTATCCATTGTTAACAGTATCATACCGTATAGTTTCACTGCCCTAAAAATCCTATGTTCTGTCTGTTCTCCACAACACCCCCAACTACAGGCAACCACTAGTATATCTACTGTCCCCATAGTTTTACATTTTTCAGTATGTCATATAGCTATAATCGTACCAATGTAGCCCTTTTGAATTGGTGTTTTTCACTTAGTATTATGCATTTAAGATTTCTCCATGCCTTCTCTTTGCTTGATAGTTCATTTTTTTTTTGGCACTAAATAATATTCTACTGTGTGGATGTGCCACATTTTATTTTTCCATTCATCTACTGAAGGACATCTTGATTGTTATAAATATTCATGAGCAGGTTTTTGTGTGAATGTATGTTTTCATTTCCATTGGGTTGAAACCAAGGAGCACAATTGCTGAATCATATGCTAGGAGTATGGTTAATTTTGTTAAGAAACTGCCACATTGTCTTCCATAGTGACAATACTATTTTGCACTCGCGCCAGCAATGAATGATAGTTCCTGTTGCTTCACATCCTTGACAGCATTTAACGTTATCAGTGTTCTGGATTTCGGCCATTATTATAGGTATGTAGTGGTATCTTACTGTTTTTATTTGCAATTTCCTAATGACTTACGATGTTGGGCATCTTTTCATGTGCTTACTGCCTTCTGTATATCTTCTTTGGTGAGATGTCTGTTGACATCTTTTCCCCTTTTTAAAATTGGGTTGTTCATTTCATTATTATTAAGTTTTAAGAATTTTGTATATTTTAAGGAACATATAGCAAGGACTCATGGACAAAACCAAAGGGGAAGAGTTGAGGGAGGGAGGGTGAGAGGGGGCAAGGGAAAGTGGTGGGGGGTAGGCAGAGACAAATGTATTTGAAAAAATAAATTAATTTAAAAAAAGAATTTTGTATATTTTAGAGGACAGTACATTATCAGATGTGTCTTTTGCAAATATTTTCTCCCTGTCCTTGGCTTATCTTCTTATTTTCTTGACAGTTTCTTTCATAGAGCAGAAGTTTGTAATTTTAATGAAGTCTAGCTTACCAATTATTTATTTCATGGTTCATGTTTTTGGTGTCATATCTAAGAAGTCATTTGAACCCAGAGTCATCTTGATTTCCCCCTACTTATCTGGTAGGAGTTTTATAGTTTTGAGTTCTACATTTTGGCATATTGTGTACTTTGAGTTAATTTTTGTGAAGGGCTTAAGGTCTGTGTCTAGATGTGTTAATATATTATTTTATATAGATATCTAGTTGGTGCAGCACCATTTGTTGAAAAGACTACCTTTTTCTCCACTGTATAGTCTTTGCTTTGTCAAGTTTGGTCTATTTCTGGGCTTACTGTAGCTTTATAGTAAGTCTTGAAGTTGGGTAGTGCCACTCTTCTAACTTTGTCCTTTTCTTTCAGGATTGTGTTGGCCATTGAGGGTCTTTTGCTTCTACCTATAAGCTTTAAAATCAGTTTGTCAATACCCACAAAATAACTTCCTGGGATTTTGCTTTGGGACTTCTTTTGAGACTACTGAGTCTTCCTATCCATGAAAATGGAATCTCTCTCTCTCTCTTTAGTTCTTCTTTGGTTTCTTTCATCGGAGTTCTGTAGTTTTCCTCATCTATCTTTTATATATTTTGTTAGGTTTTTTTTTAATTTTGAGGGTACTCATGTATTTCATTTCAGTTTGGGGAGCGCTAATGTAAATTGTATTGCATTTTTAATTTCAAATAACACTTGTTCATTGTCAGTATATAAGGAAGCAGTTGACTTCCAAAAATTATCCTTGTGAACTGGAACCTTGCTATAATTGCTTATCATTTTCATGTCAATTACTTTTTGTTGATCTTGTCAGATTTTCTACACAGACAATCACGTCATCTGAGGACAAAGATTGTTATGTTTCTCCTCAATCTATATTAAAAATTTTTTTTAATTGTATTAGCTAGGACTCTCGAGCAGCTTTAGAAAAGGTGTGATGAGACAGGACATCATTACCTTGTTCCTAATCTTAGTGAGAAAGCTTCTGGTTACTGTTTGTATGATGCTAGTTGTAGGGGTTTTTTAGAGTAAATTTTTCCATCAAGTTAAGGGACTTCCCCTGTATTTTTAGTTTGCTGAAAATTTGTGTCATGAATAGGTGTTGACTTTTTTGAAATGCTTTTCTGCATCTGTTGACATAATCATGTGATTTGAGGGGTTAGCTTCTTGATATGATTAGTTGATTTTCAAATGTTGAACCATCCTTGCATACCTAGACTAAATCGTACGTGGTCATGGTGCATAATTTTTTTCATACTTTGTTGAATTTGAATTGAATATTTTGTTGAAGATTTTTGCATCTATGTTCATGAGAGATATTGGCCTACTTTTTTTAAAAAATTTATTTTTATGGTTCTGGTATTTAGGGTGAGACTGGCTTCATAGAATGAGTTAGGAGGTGTTTCTCTTGCTTCTATCTTCTGGAAGAGATTGTGGAGAATGGCCTAATTTCTTCCTCAGATGTTTGATGGAATCAGCAATGAATCCATTTGGGCCTGGTACTTTCTGTTTCAGAAGGTTATAAATTATTGAATCAATTTCTTTAATAGATATGTCTTATTCACCCCAGTCAGTGTGGCACAGTTGGTTGAAGCATCATCCCATAAACCAAAAGGTGGTGCTTTGATTCCTGGTCGGGGCACATACCTAGGTTGTTTGCAGGTTTGGTCCCTGGTTGGGGGTGTGTACTAGAGGCAACTGATTTCTGTTTCTCTTTCACATCGATGCTTCTCTCCATCTTCTTTCTTCCCTTCCCTTCTCTAAAATCAATGAACATGTCCTCAGTGAGGATAAAAAAATACTGGCTCATTCAGGTTATCTGTGTCTTCTTTTGTGAGTTTTATCAGATACGTCTTTCAAGGAATTGGTCCATTTCATCTGGGTTATTAAATTTGCAGGCATGGAGTTGTATATATTATTGTTGGGAACCGTCCCGCCTGGTTCCAGGGACTGTAACCTTGCCGACAGGCAAGAGGGCCCCAAGGCTGGAGCTGAGCAAGGAGACCTTGGGGATATAGGCCACTGAGGAGACAAAACCTGTCCCCCTGGCAGGGGCACAGCCCCTGCCTCCCTCTCATCACCCTGTTTGGCCCTGGAAGATGGCTGGTGAGTCAATGACGGGTAAGACCACTTGATGGCAGGGGCAACCGAAGACAGGCATAGTCGCATGGGGGCCATTAGGGAAGGACTTGGGGGACACGGAGAAGGGGAAAAAACCCTCACCCCTCTGCTTTGTCAGGGCTGGAGTCCTCATTCTGTCTGAACAAAGTCTCCTTATCTCTTGGCCTCTCTGCCCACCGCCTGACCAGGTCAGTGAAACAGTACTAAAGGCAGGTACAGCCCTAAACTGGATCAGGTGGTTCCAGGGGACAATTAGGCCTGGAAAAGTAATGTATTAAATCCTATGAAACTCACTTTGCTAAGAATACCCTCCAGTTAATGAGTACTGGTGTTTGGGGTTGAGCATCGAATGTGATCGATTTCCCAGGTTTCAGGACCAAATGTGCACTACCTTGTCTACCAGACCCTGACCTGAGGCAAATCTCTGTGTTCATTCAATCATAGCCTTCTGACATTGATTGATGAGCTTTATATGCATGCTGTATACCCCTTCACTTAATCGTTCTCAATAAAAGCCAGTTCAAGAGAAGAATTCGGGGCATTCTCCACTAGAGGAAATTGCCACCCTCTTTTCCTGGCAGACCGAGAAGGGTCTGGAATGACTTATGTTATTTTCCTCCATCCACAGAAACCGCCGTGGGGACTCCATGGGACACAGTAAAACCCCCATCATATTCTTCCTTTATTATTTTTTAAAATATACAGGGGATCATTTCTGATAGTAATAATTTGTATCTACTCTTTTTTTCATAGTTAGCCTGGCTAGTGGTCAATTTTATTGATCTTTTCTAAGAACCAGCTATAGGTTTAGTTGATCTTTCTCTGTTGAGTTTCTGTTCTCAATTACATTAATTTCTGCTGCAATTAAAAAAATATTATTTTGCTTACTTTGTATTTAATTTGCTTTCTTTTCTAGTTTTCCAAGATAGAATCTTAGATTATTGATTTTAGATCAGTTTTCTTGTTTAATATATGAATTCAGTACTATAAATTTTCCTCTAAGTGGTACTTTTCTTGAACCCACACATGTGGATAGGTTGCATTTTTATTTTTATTTATTCAAAATATTTAAATTTTTTTGAGATTGTACTTTTACCCATGTGTTATTTAGAAGTGTGTTATTTAATTTCCAAGTATTTTGGGATTTTTCAGAAACTTTTCTCTTTCTGGTTTCTTGTTTAATTCCACTGTGGTCTAAGGGTATAAATTGCATGATTTCTATTCTTTTAAATTTGTTAAAGTGTGTTTTATAGTCCAGAATGTGGTCTGTCTTGATGAACAAGATATCTTTTCCATTGTACTGAATTGTAGGATAATGATAGAATTTAAAAATAATCACGTTGTCCACCAGTGATGGAGACAGCACTTTATCTTCATTTTACTATTATGATTTCTTCTGATGGAGGAAAGTCTCTTGTTTTGGTTCTGTGTTCCTATGTATGATGACCTAGGTCTCAGAATGAGTGGTGTCTGTGGAAAATGTAGGCTATTCTCATAAAGTATATATGCACATTAGTGAAGGTGTTTTACATTATGAATCTGTACATGATTTATTCTTTATATTGGCTGAGATATCATGTCAAATCAGCTGGATATTTTTTAAAATTTGGGGATATTTAATATTTCTCAGAGCTTTGTAAATAAGTTTGCATTATAGTACTTGTAAAATATGACAATTTTTTTTTATCCCATTTAGTTTTGTCAGCCCAGTGGGTGGCAGCTGTCCAGAGAGAGGAAGCAGCCGACGTTTTTTGTGGTGGTCCTGACAGATATTGACTCAGATCGACATTACTGCTCGTGCCTAACCTTCTATGAGGCTGAAATTAATCTTCAGGTACAAAAACTTTCCTAGCCAAAGTATAGTCAAAATGAAAACATTTAGGAATTTTTTGTGCCATATTTGTTTTTGTTAGAACTGCCAGCTTAAGTTCAGTGGGCTACTTTAAAACGAATGAATTACTATACTGTTGATAAAGAGTGAGAGCAACAGTTACATCCAAGTTTAATTGTTCTCTTCAAAATAAAAATCTTAATCTGAATGCTTCTAAGAATAGCATATCTGTAAATTTGTTTATTAAGATTTGCATCCTGTCATGGTGAACCTGCAATTTTCCCTGTGAGTCCTTCTTTTGAGGGGGTCTTTCACAGAACTTAGAGTATTTAATCATGATATTTATACATCACTTATCACAATTCTTGATACTATTTTTTGAAGCACCTAAGTAAATGTCAAGTCATTACTACTAGTTATGGTAGTAGCAAGATGGTGGGATTGAAATTCATAGGCTACAGCTATAGAAATTAAAAATGCTGAATCTTTCAGCTTATTAGTGGGGTTCTTAGTTTCAGACAAGTGGATATACTTTCTCTAATTAATGCAAGAAAGGATTTATGACAATGTATTATTGGGTAGCTTATGGAATTTCATGGGTGAAGAATAAGCTGTAAACTAATTCTGGGTACTAGAAACCGCCTAATACCACCATTTGGTGCTTAATGATGTTGGGCACTAGACAATATAATCTTCATAATAGCTTCCCTAAAAAATCAAGTCTCTTATGTGCGGCCAGATTCTCAAATTGTTGACTGCTTTAAATCTCATACAGGTTGATGATTCCTTAAGAAAGTCAGATTGCATACAAATCCCATTCCTCTGTAAAGGAAGAAGGAAAACCTTTTTCTTGTTGTTATTTGTTGGTTTTGCTTTCAAGGCTCTGTAATACAAGAAAGAAACTATAAAGAGTTCAGAGGATGTTGAGAGAGTTAATGTGCATTATTTGCTGTACTTTCTGTTACAGATGATTGAGTATTACCACCAGGGAAAAGGATTGGCTTGCTTTCTAAAATGGCCTCACAATGGAGCATTTGTTGTTTTGTTACTTTAATTAAATTCCAAGATCTGAATTTTCTAGATGTAGAAATTTGATTTTCACTACAAGGGGAGACAAACCACTTTTCATGACACAGATTCACATTATTCAGGTTTATAAGACTGATGTATTAAAGCCAGCGTACTAGTTTATTAATTTACAGTGGTAAGTTAAAAGGTGAGATAGAGCAAAATATATCCTATCTGCATTATCAGCACATCCTCTTCTTGTCAGATTTTTGTGAGAAGCCATATCAAAATCAGAAGCATTTTGATTGTGGAATCAAACTAAGGACTAGTGTCAGATATTTAATTTGACTAACTGTCAGACTAATGTAGTCCATTGTTTATATCTGAAATTAGTCATTATGTTGTTAGCGAGGATAGATAACTTAGAAGTCTGTGACTATAGTCATGTCTCTCTTGGATAATGCTTGGGTGGATGCTGCCTACAAATATCTAATCAAATTCCCATTTTGATCAGTTCTTTCTAAATAAGAAAGAATGTTCTCTAGTCAAGAGTCTATTTTTCTTTTTTAGGCGACCTTTTGTATTTATCTATGTTGATCTTTAGAATTTAAGTCTGTGCTGAGAATGTAGCATTTTCTTTTATTTCCATATTCTTGAGGGTATCTCTTTACAACTTTCTAGAATTGTCTAATGACCCCTAGCCAGTGTGGCTCACTTGGTTGGAGCATCATCCATAACCGAACAGTCGTGGTTCAATTCCCTGTCAGAGCACATACTTAGGTTTTGGGTTCGATCTCCAGCCCAGGCATGTATGAAAGTCAGCCAATCAATGTTTCTCTCTCGAGTTGATGTTTCTTTCTTTCTCTTCTTCTCTGCCTTCCTGTCTCTCTGAAAGCAATGAAAAAATGTATGCAGGTGATTAAATAAATAAATAAATATTTAGAATTGTCTAATGAAATTAACTGAAATTATTTAGGTTCTCCCTCCTCTCTCCTTCACTACCACCCTTTCTAAAATAAGCTGATAGAAAAGTAATACTCTAAGACAGTGTAGGTGAGGTTCCAGTCCAAGATGATGACATAGGAAGCTCCTGAACTCACTTTCTTCCATGGACTCATTGAATCTATAGCTACACATGAAGCAATTCCCACTGAAAGAAATTTAGAAATTCCTGAGCAAGTGCTACACATTGAGCAAACGAGAAAATACCCTGAAACGAGTAGAAAAGGCTAAGACAAAGTCTTACCATAAACCCCACCCCTGGAACAGTGACAGGCAATGAGGAAGGAACTTAAAACTTACAGCTTTACCTTAGGCATGAAGAGTTTGGACCAAATATCTAACTTGCAGATGTTAAGAATCCATCTGTAGGATGAGTCCCCCAAACTCCTAGCTCTGGAAGTCAGCGGGAGTTGTGTTCATGAGACCAACCAGACCATAGAAGATAAAGAAAGAGCTCATAATGGGTTCGAAAGGTTTGCTGTGGCTGTCACCCTAGGGCTCAGCATGATGGAAGCAGAGAAAAATGCCCATCCTCCAGTCCTTCAGCAAGAGAGTCCTATTTTCATACTTTCAAAGCTGCTGCCTACAGTTCAGGTTTTTAATTTCTCTCTCATCTAGAGGTTGATTCTGATTCTCTCTGGAGACAAAGAGGCTGGCAGATACTGTCTTATTTCTCCATCTCCAGCTTACTGTAGTTCATTGGTTTCTAATTGGAAAGAGCTTGTGTGCACATCTGGTGCCCTGGATTTTGCATCTGCCATCTAAAAGATACACTCTTTTAACTCCCTGGTTCTAATGGCAAGCAGGGCTGGAGCTCTCCCACAGGAGGAAGCAAACAAAGAAATTTCTTAGCTAGATATTCCCTCTAGTGCTCAGCCCAGAAGGAGCAGACAGAAACACCCATCTCCAAGTAGTTTACTGAAAGAAATGCCCATTTTCTAACCTTTCCTGGATAGAGTTGTTTGTGTATATTAAAAGCTGCTGCCTGAGGGCCTGTCTTCTAATCAGCATGAATCTAGGTGCTGACTATGATCCACTCCCTTGCTTCACTGACAGGTCTTGGCACACCCTCAACTATAGGGAGCACTAAAGAATAATGTAGGCTGCTGGGACCATCATAGAATTTTGAGTGGACCTAGAGTTAGGATAAGGTTGCATGATAAAGTTACAATATGTTCCTCCTTAAAGACTAGGAGTGGTGGTTGTTTTCTGTAATACATAGGAACCAACAAGGAGAATGCAAGAAAATGAAGAAACAAAGGAATATGTCCAAATGAAAGAATATGATCAAACCTCAGAAAAATACTTTAATGAAATGGGAATACCAGATTTAAAACACCATATAAAGAATTCATATCATAAAGATTTTGACTGAACTCAGAAGAAGAATGGATGAACAAAGTGAGAATTTCAGCAAAGAAATAGAAAATGAAAGTCATAGAGCTGAAGAATAAAAAACTGAAAAAAATACAGTAGAGAGGCTCAACATCAGTCTAGATGAGACAGAACAAAGGATCAGTTAACTTGACAGGGTAGTGGAAATCACCCAATCAAAACAGCAAAAACAAAAAAGAATAAAAAGAATGACAATAGCTTGAGGGTCTTACGGGACAACACCAAACTGACCAATATTCGCATCATAGAGATCCCAGAAAGTGAAGGGAAAGGAAGAAGCAGAAAACATATTGGCAGAAATAATGGCTGAAAACTTCCTTACTTTGAGGAAGAAACCAGACACCCGAAATCTATGAAGCTTAGAAAGTTCCAAATAAAATGAATCCAAAGAGGCCAACACTGAGATATATTATAATTAAAGTTTCAAAAGTTAAAGAAAGGAAAGAATTTAAAAAGGAGTAAGATAAAACCTTTGTGAAAGGGAACCTTTATAAGACTATGAACAGATTTTTCAGGAAAAATTTTGCAGGCCAGAAGGGAGTTGCAAGATAATTTAAAGTGCTAAAAGGCAAAAACTGACAGTCATGAGCTCTCTAACCAGAAACCTGTCCTTTAGAATTGAAGGAGAGAGAATGAGTTTTTCAAACAAGCCAAAGCTAAAGGAATTCATCAGCAGTATACTGGCTTTACGAAGTGTTAAAGGAACTTCTTTAAGCTGAAATCAAAGGGTACTAATTAGTGACAGGAAAACATATGACAGTATAAATCCCACTTGTAAAGGTAAATATATAGTAAAATTCAGAACAATCCACTGTTGTAATAATGGGGGTTAATCACTTATAAAGGTACTATGAAGATTAAACGGCAAATGTAGAAAAATAAAATTATAATAAGTTGTTAATGGATATACAAGATAAAAGGATATAAATTATGACATTAAAAACAAAATGGCAGAATGCAGAGCTTTATAGTATACTGGTATTCAAACTTTAGTTTTTATCAATTTAAAATAGACTCTCATAAATATGAGTTATTTTATGTCAACCCTCTTGGTAACCACAAACAACAGATAATGAAACAATCTATGCATACTCATCCATAAAATCATCAAATCACAAAGGAAGAGAAGGAGAAAGGAGCAAAAGAATTTTTAAAAATATCCAGGAAATAATGAACTAAATGGTAATAGTAAGTACATACCCATCAATAATTACTTTAACTATAAATGGACTGAATTCTCCAATCCAAGCACATCGAGTCGAAAATGGATTAAAAAATAGGACCAAACTGTGTACTACCCACTAGAGACTCACTTCAGCTTTAAGGACACACAGAAACTGAGAGTGAAGAGACCCCCCCCAAAAAACAAAAACCATTCCATACAATTGGAAACCAAAGGAAAGGGTAGCTAAGACAAAATAGACTTTAAGCCAAACTGTAAAAAGAGTCACAGAAGGTCATGTATAATGATAAATTAACCAACTTAATCAAGAGGGTATAACAATTGTAAACATTTATTCACTAAGCATTGAAGTACCTAAGTGTATAAAGCAGATATTAACAGAGCTGAAAGAAAAATAATAACAGAAGTACAATAATAATAGAGGACTTTAGTACCCCACATTCAACAATGAATAGATCATACAGAAAAAAATCAATAAGGAAAATTGTGCTTAAACAACCTAACAGATATATGTACCTAACAGACATATACAGAATCATCTAACAATTGTAGAGAACTCACATTCTTCTCAAGCACATGTGGAACATCCTCCTGGATAGGTCATACGTTAGGCCACAAAACAAGTCTTAATAAAATTAAGAAGATTGAAATCATATCAGGCATATTTTACAACCACAAAAGTATGAATCTAGAACTTAGTCACAAGAAGAAAACTGGAAAATTCACAGGTATGTGGAGGTTAAATAACATGTTCCCAAACAATCAATGGGTCAAAAAGGAACCAAAATGGGAAACAAAAATTATCTTATGATAAATGAAAATGAAAATACAACACACCAAAATAATGGGATGAAGCAAAATCCCATATAAGAAGGAAATTTATAATGATGAATATCTATATGAATAAAAAAAGATCTCAAATAGCTTAAGTTTGCACCTTAGGGAAGTAGAGAAAGAATAACAAAAACCAAAGTTAGTAGAGAAAGGAAGTAATAATCAGAGAAAAATTTAATGAAATACAAAATAAAACCATCATAGAAATGATTGGTGTTTTTTTGAAGAGATAAACAAAATGATAGACCTTTATGTAGCCCACCAAGAAAAAAGAGAAAGGACTCAAAGTTAGAAATGAAAGAGAAGACATTAGAACTGATAAGACACAGAGGATCGTAAGAGGCTGTCATGAGTAATTACATGCCAAAAAATTGGACAAATTTGAAGAAATGAATAAATTCCTAGAAATATACAGCCTACCAGGACTGAATCATGAAGGAATGTAACATATGAACAGACCAATAAATTGTAAAGATATTGGATTAGTAAGCAAATTCCCCCCACCAAAGAAAACTCAAGGACCAGAAGACTCTACTAGTCAGTTCTTCCATACGTTTAAAGAAAAATCAATGCCAATCTTCCAACTCTTCCAGAAAAACAGATTAGTAAGGAGCAGTTCCAAACTCATTTTAAGAGGCCAGCATTACGCTGATACCAAAACCAGACAAGTATGCTACAAGGAAAGAATATCCCTAATGAATATTGATAAATGGAAAGATATTCCATGATATTGGATTGGATGAATTAATAATTTTAAAATGTTCATACTACCCAAAGCAATGTACAGTTTCAGTGCAATCCCTATCAAAATTCCAATGGTATTTTCATACAAATAGAACATAGAATCATAAAGTTCACATGGAACCACAAAAGACCCCAAGTAGCCAAAGTAATTTTGAGAAAAAATAAAGTTGGAATCCTCACACTTCCTGATTTCAATATATATTATAAAATTACAGTAATCAAAACAGTAATGGTATTGGCATAAAAACAGACACATAGGTCAGTGGAACAGGCTATAGAGCCCAGAAATAAACATGTTTATATAGTCAATTAATTTATGACAAAGGAACTGAGAATATGGAACGGTAAAAGGATAGTCCATTCAGTAAGTGGTGAGCCACATGCAAAAGATTGAAACTGAACTCCTATCGTACACCATACACAACAATAAGGTCAAAATGGATTAAAAACTTGAATGTAGAACATGAAACTGATTAACTGCTAAATGAAATGTGGGCAGTAAAGCTCCCTGATGAAGGCCTTGACAATGAATTTTTACATTTGACACCAAAAGCAATTGCAATAAAAGCAAAAATTAGTGGGAATGCATGAATCTATAAAGCTTCTGTAAATCAAAAGGAACCTACAGAACAGGAGCAGATATTTGCAAATCATATATCTGATAAGGAGTTAATATCTAAAATACATAAAGAACTCATAGAACAATAACAGAAAATCCAATTTAAAATGGGCAATGGCCTTAAATAGACATTTTTCCAAAGAAGAATGCAAATGACAATGCAAATGGCATCAGGTACATGAAAAGGTGTTCAACATATCAGAGAAGTACACATCAAGACTACAATGAAATCACCAAATATATTCTAGAATAATTGTCATAAAAAAGACAAGAGATAAGTATTGGCAAGGCTGTGAAGAAAATGGAACACTCATGCACTGTTGGTGAAAATGTAAATTGCTGCAACCACTATGGAAAACAATATGGGTGTCCTCAAAAATTTGCAAATAGAACTACCATAAACTTCAGCAATCTCACTTCTGATCATATATCAAAAGGAAATGAAAACAAGGTATCGCAGAGCTCTTGGCACTCCCATGTTCATTGCAGCATTTTTCACAGTGACTAAGGCATGGAAACACGCTAAGTGTCAACTAAAAGTTGAATGGGTTAAGATGCCACATACACACACGCACACACACACAGGATTATTCATCCACGAGAAAGAAGGAAATCCTGCTGTTTATGACAACATGGATGGGCCTTGAGGGCATTATGCTAAGTGAAATAAGCCAGACAGGGAAAGACAAATTGTGCGTGACATTATTTATCTGTAGACTCATGAAAGGAAAAAAAGGCAAACTCACAGAAATAGAAAATAGAATGGTGGTTTCATGGTCTGAAGGTTTGGGGAAATAGGGAGAGGTTGGTAAAAGGATAGAAACTTTCAGCCATAAGTTGAGTAAGTCTGATGATCTATAGTAAAATGTGGTGACTCTAGTTAATAACACTGTATTGTATAATTGAAGTGTACTAAGATAGTAGATTATAGATATTCTCATCAATAAAAAGTACATATGTGAGGTGATGGATGTGTTAATTACTAGATGGGGGAATTGTTTTCACAGTGTATCCATATATCAAGTCACCTCTCTAAATATCTTACAGTTTTGTCAATTATATCTTAATAAAGAAAAAAAAGACAATATAGCCAGTGTAAAGAGGTTGTAGAAGTTCTTGCATATTTATCAAAATTTTATTTTTAAAGTAAACTTACAGAAAAGTTAAAAGAATATTGCAAGCATTTGTATATGAGGGGGACCCCTCAAAAAACAGAATTATCTTCTGGAGGGCAGGCCCCTTGCTGTACAGGCTTCCCCCGTCAGGCAAGTATTCGAGGAACCCATCTGTATCAGTGTGCCGGCTGGCATTGTTGTGAGAGGCTGCATTTGGCTTCAGTGAATTTTCTTTTTGAAGACTCAAGGCATTTGCTCAGTTCATGATGGTTGATTTATGAGTGCACCTGCTTACACCAAACTGAGAATTCTGAGTATCCATAGTCACCTGTTTTTAATACTTTACTCCATTTGTAATCATAAATAATATTCTTTCTTATTTTTAATAGCTCCCTTCCTGCATCCCTCAGTCCCTCTTCCTCTTTACACACAAACATTTCTTTCCTGAGTAATTTGAGAGAAATATGTGTGCATCATCTTCCCTTGCCCTAAAGTCTTCCATGATATTTCATAGAAATAAGTATGATCTCTTACATAAACATAGTATAGTTATAAGTCTTAGGAAATTTAACATTAACATTATACTTTTATCTAACCTGCCATCCATATTTCAGTTTTGTCATTTGATCTAATTATATTCTTTATTGCCCTTCTTTTTGTCCCCTAGTCAAAATGCAGTTCAAAGATCATGTATGCATTTATTATAATTCTCTTTTGTCTCTTTTCATCTAGAATAGCTTGGCATTTCTTTGTGCTAAGACATCGACATTTGTGAATAATTCTGGTCCCCATGCCACTTTTTAATAGAATGCTTACTGTGTTGTTTGTCTGATGTCTCTCATCTTTAGGTTCAGGTTATACCTCAACAATTGGAATACTACCAGCATTTGGAATACTAAGTATGTTTCTTATGAGGGTCCTTAATAAGAGAACATATCTGGAAATATACAATATCTATGTGCCTCCCATAATGATGTTAATTTTGGGGACCTGGGCTAGTGATTGTCAGGTACCTCCATTGTATTGTTGTTCTTCTTTTTGCTTGCAACTAATAAGCAAGATACTTTAAGAAGACACTGTAAGACTATGCAAATATTCTATTACTCATTTATCATGCCCCTTGGATTTAGCATTTAGTTACGACTCTTGCCTGTGCCAATTTTATGATGGTTGCAAAATGATGATTTTTCAACTCTATACACCCTCTACCTTTCCCAGTTAGTAGTTGACATTTTATTATAAGCAAGAGAACAGTCCCACCTTGTGTGTCTGAGATAGACTTATGTGTTCCAATTTCTTTTTTCTTCAATACTTTGAAATTAATGGTTTTCCTTGTGTTAGTGCTCAAATTATCAAATGATTTGGTCAACAGATGCTCCTCAGATTTGTTCTTATATTCTTTTGAAAAGGCCTCATAATTTTTCTTAAAAACACTTTACTTTCTATTATGACAAGTTGATCCAGGATCATCTTAATTCATCAGCCTTGAAATCAGCCATTTATCCAAGGAACCCTGGCACATTTGAGTATGCAATATTAGAAACTTAGATCTAGATTCTGTGTATTTGAAATCAGTGTTTAAAAAAATATATTGTTTTTAGCTCAGTTATTGCCCCATTTGCCATTTTGAGTTAATCAGAAATATAAATTGCTTAGTTCTATAGTCAGTTAATAGAGGGTTAGAATCTGCCTCTTATGAGCTTTCCCAATGTTCTGAAAATATAAATACATTATAAAAATTCTGGGTCCTGTGTAATTGTGCTTAGGTTGTAGATTCTAACCAGAATTGTATGACAACTTCTCTGTGCTTAGAACAGAAAGTTATTGAATTCTGGAATTGGTTCAAAACTGGTACAAACAAGGAGGTAGGATTTGGAAAAAAAATTAATACACAAATGATATTCTTTTATAGGTCATTAGTAATGTTGTTCCTATTTTCAGTGTGAACAGTCAACTCTGTTGTTTGTTAAAAAATGTGTTTTTCTTTTATTTTTGGATCATGTCATCAGTTCAAAAATGGATATTTTTTAATTCTCATTTGGTGTGAATTACTTCATACCTAATATACTATGACACATTATTTGGAAGCCTGAGTAGAGAAGGAACTAGGGATGCACACAATCCAAAGAATAATTGTGCAACTTTAAAAATATTGACTTTTATCTCTTCAAGATATAGTACATGTCAAAAATTGCAAGTAAGGCTTTGGTATAAAACTTTTGATAATATATTTCCAAAATTATTCAAGTAAGCTACGTAATCAGTAAATTATGATAGATGTGAGATTGCTTTTTATACCATACTTAAAAAAATTGTTAACCTGTCTAAATTTTTATTTAGTTGTATCACTTTAAAGTTTTTAAGTGAGTTTTTAAAAGTGTTTATGAACCAATAATAATGGTGGGATTTGTAGTAAAGACATTTGGTATGTTAGGAAACAAAATATCATCAAAGAAAGGGGGGAAAGAATGAGGGTACTTTGAGAATGTAAATGAGGAATAAAGAGAGAGATGCATAGCAGGATTGAGACATCTTTCTTCATCTCCGTTCGCTTAAAATCTAGCTTGGGAGGTAAAACCAAAACTTAAGTAGAAAGATTTTCCAAAATACTATATGTTAGAACAAGTTTAATGAAAGAGTTAATAATTGACGATGGGTAGCTGGAATGAATCTTACAAAGTTTAAAGGACTTGGTGGACACTTAAAACCCACGAGCTAAAACTTAAATTAAGGAAAAGAAGGATGGGCAATTCAGGCAAAAAGCTTATGGATAGGAAAAGAGATTTTAATGCTTATGATACATTGACGGTTTATCATGTTCTAGGAACTGTGCTAAAAGTTTTACAATACTTTATTTAATTCATGAGTAGTTTATTTTATTTTCTTCTTACCAGAACACCAATTAATGTTTTAACATTCTTATTTTATTATTTTTGCTTTATTATGCAAAGTTTTAGAATCAATGGGGTGACATTGGTTAAAAGTATTATGTAAGTTTCAAGTGTACAATTCTATAACACATCATCTGTATATTGCATTGTGTGCTCCCCACCTATAGTCTAGTTTCCCTCTGTCACCATATATTTCACCCCTTACCCTCTGTATTCTACTACTTCCACCCCATTCCCTTCTGGTAACCTTCAAACAAGGAGGGACCCAAAAACCCAGAATTATCTTCTGGAGGGCAGGCCCCTTGTAGTACAGGCATCTCCTGTTAGGAAGATGAGTTCTAGGAACTCATCCGCATCAGTGTATCCGCTGCCCTTGTTGTGAGAGGCTGCATTTGGTTTCAGTGCATTTTTTTAAGGGCTCTTTCAAGGCATTTGCCCATTTCATGATGGGTGATTTATGAGTGCACCTGCCCACACCACGCTGAATGTTCAGCAGTTTTTGACCAAAAACAGCCTGACCTCCATGCCCCGCCCTCCCTATTCACCTGATCTCACCCTGAGTAACTTCTTTTTGTTTCTTCGGATGAAAAGAGTCCTCAAAGGGAAATGTTTTGCTAATGCAGAAGAGGCAGAAGCACTAAAAGGCCTCAAAATCAAGGAGTTCAAAAACTGTTTAGAGCAGTGGAAAAAAATGTCTGGATAAGTGTATTGCATCAGATAGAGAATATTTTGAAGGTGATTGAACTTTAAACATGTAAGAGTAAATATACAACTTTTTACAAATAAATTCCATTTTGGGGGGGGTTCTCCCTTACTGTTGTCTCTGTCTGAGTTTGTCTGTCTTATTTGTTCATTTATTGCTTTCAGTTTTGTGTCTCACATATGTGTAAAGCCATATGGTTCTAGTCCTTTTCCATCTGACTTATTTCACTTAGTGTAATACTCTCAACATCCATCTACGTTGTTGCAAATGACAGTGTTTCATCCTTTCTTATGGCTGAATAATTTTCTTTTGTGTATATCACATCTTCTTTATCCAGTTTTTTGTCAAAAGACATTTAAGTTGTGTCTTGGCTACCATGATTAATGCTGCAGTGAACATGGGGGTACATGTGTCTTTATGAATAGGTGTTTTCAAATTTTTCAGGTAGATGCCCAGAAAAGGGATTGCTGTGTCACATGGTAGTTCTATTAACATTCCCATTTTATAGATCGAGCTAAAAGACTTACCTAGGTACATTTTCATACTAAGTCAACTTGACTCTCTCTGCCTCCAAAGACCAAATAGTGAAGGAAAGCTGCAAAAATTATATCAGTGTGTTATTGGTTCAAGAATGTGTCAAGAGTAAGACCATAATTGGTCTTATTTATTATTTATTATCAATATCTGACAATGAAAATATTACATATCATTGGACTCTGTACATTTCAATAAATCTTATTTAAAGTTGTGCTTTGGGAGAAAAAATTTAAATGCTCATAATAAAATACAGTAATTCCAAATGATTGAGCAATTTGCTCGGAAAAATGAAGTAATAAAATTAGATTTCTAAGCTGATGGGAATACTTGGAGCATAGAGGAAATCCCATAACAAAACATTTGATAGATTTTTTTTTCTGAAGAACAACCCAGTCATTTTTTTTCTTTGTTTCTCTCTACTCCCTCTATCCCCCATTCCAGTTATCAAACTATGCTATGCTCATTGTAGAAGATTTATAATATATTGGGAGAAGAGTAAGAGAAGAGAAAAAGTAGTTCGACCTATTTTCTTTCAATAATAAAGGTGTTTTTAAACTAAAACTATCTATAGATATAATTAATGTCTACATACTAATTGATCATGAGGATATAATATACTTAATTTCCTAATGGGCATTTATTTTCCCTTTTGTCAATATTATAAATAACACTATGATGAATATCTTTTTGGATAAATATCGATTCCCTCAAGGAAGGTTTTGTTTATGATAATCTACTGAACTGAATTAGAAAGTATGCACGCCAGTGTTCATAGCAACACAATTTACAATAGCCAAGTGCTGGAAGCAGCCTAAGTGCCCATGAATAAATGAGTGGATAAAAAAACTACGGTACATTTACACAACGGAATACTACGCAGCAGAAAGAAAGAGCTACTACCCTTTATGACAGCGTAGATGGAACTGGAGAGCATTATGCTAAGTGAAATAAGCCAGGCGGTGAAAGACAAATACTGTATGATCTCACCTCTAAGTAGAACTTAGACAAAATAAACAAGCAAGAAAAATATAACCTGCAACATTGAAAGAAAAAACAAATGGACAGTAACAAGAGGAAAGGAAGGAGGGGGATAACAGGGATAAGAAGGGTCAAATCAAGGAACATGTATAAAGGACCCGTGGACAAAGCCAAAGTGGAGAAGGATTGAGAGTGGGAGGTGGCGGTGGGTGGGGCAGGGGAAAGTGGTGGCGGGAAAATGGAGACAAATGTATTTGAGCAATAAAAGAAATTTATGCATAGAGAAATGTGGAACTAGGCTTGCTTCTGATATAATCGACATTATCGTTGATAGTATTCTAGAGACTAGTCCTTACACCTGTTCAACAGAGAGTCCAGTGAAAATTAGCTTAAGTAACATAAGTCCAACAGAGATAAAAAAAAATTAGGGGATTTATATATTCTGAGTTTATTATGTAGTTTGATGATTTGCATCACATGTAAATATACACATTGTGAAGATTATGCTTTTTACAAAACGGTTCTGTATCTGTCTTCTCACCTTTTTTCAACTGAGAATTTGCTGATGGACAGAATGCTGAATCTTAACAGTCCCCTTGACATTTTCACAGATGCATTTTATAGGAAAACTTTCACCGAATTAACTATGGTTAGTTAATATTATCTGCTTAAAATTATATGAGACATTACGACAACAGAGAACAAATATTATACCATGTGATTTCACTCATATGTGGAATATAATGAACAAACTGAACTAATAAGCAAAATAGAAACAGGTTCATAGATAGAGCGTAGGCTGAAAGCTCTGGGGTGGGGTTTTAGGGTGGAGGGATCCAGCAAAAAAGAAAAAGGATGCATGGGGTGGGGAGTAGGTGCAGGTGGAAAAGAGTATAAGAGGGATAAGTAGTAATGGAAAAATACAATAAAAAATAAAATCTTGAAAATATTTTTTGAAAGATTTTACTCAAATTAAAAAAAAAACCCACAAATTTTAAGAATGGGATCCCAAAGTCCTTGAACATTAACTGCTTTTTCTTTCGCTTTGCGGGACGATGCTCCAACCAAGTGAGCCACACCAGTCAGGGCAAACTGCTTTTTCTTAAACAACAATTTTATACCAGGAAGGGCTGCAGTAAGAACTGTGTATTGTTACTACTATTTTATTTAAACACAAAAAAGATTATTACATTAAAATATACTTAAAGAAAAAAAGCCCCAAATCTTTATGTATTTACAATTTGACTTCTCATATGCAATCTCTTCTGCAGTTTCTTTGAACTAATACCTGTCTCTTGTAAATGTTATATGTAAGAATGCGAGAGAGTGGAAACAAAACTAGCCCAAGTTAGAAGACTTGACTTGTTCATCTCCACTGCACCTTTAATGAGCTGTGTGACTTTGGCGAGTCATTTCATTCCTCTGGCATGAAATTGCACATTTGTAAAATGAAGTAGATATTTCTAATATAATATAATTTTTATTATTATTTTATGTTAACTATATCTGATTTTTAAAATATATTTTAATTTTGTTTACTTTAGATATACTTTAAAATTTCCTCCCAAATTATGATTGACAGAATACTATTCCTAGTCATCTAACCAAAGCATGTTTTTTAGAAGGATATGCATTGCTAAAATTATTGTTCATTAGTTGTTCATAACCAAAAGTTTTATTTCTTTATGGAATATTTTAATATGCCATGTTACATGATCGTTAAACAAGGTTTTGACATGTATTCTTTAGGAAAAAATAAAAACACTGAGATCTTAATCTTTGTGCCTAGCATAAAACTTTTCCATCAGGGAGTCCACAGAAGGATATTTTATTTAGCCAATTAATTGGTAAACTTAAGTTTTATGTTCTTATAACTCATATAATAATAATGATGTAATTGTTTAGTCTAAAAAAAATGATTTGGTGTTCTTTATTTCTAATTTTTAACAAGTTTAACAAACAATGGAAAAGAACATTCAAGAGAGTCCATTGATTATGGTGGTTCACAAAATAATGTTTTTGAATTTATGAGAACCTAATTTTGAGATAGTTAACCTTGTTAGAAAACACCCATGAAGTTTACCTGCTGTTTCTTCACCTCACACAAACATTTGACTCATTATCTCTTTTTTTCCAAAGAGAAGGTTTAGCTTAATAGCATTTCTCGTAATTTTGATACCTTAAGTCAGTCCTTGATTCTTAATAATTTTATAAGGTATACCAAAGAATTCTTGAGTACTTTCTAACAGTTGAAACGAATCTATTATGTGTTGGGGATAAATGATCAGCAGGAACATACCTCAGTGCCAGTGACCATATTCTTCAGTTTATAATGATTAATTCATTAATTTTGATTTATTCCCTTGATATTAATGGGGGGGGGAGCTGTTTTAAAAAGATATGCATTAAGAATTATTGAAATAAAATATGCCAAAAATTAAAACTTTCAACAAATTACCATTGTCGTATTTCTTGTTTATAAAATACATTGCAAATTAATCCATTTTATCAACTAATAATGTCAACAGAGGCAAAGAATTTTAGTTAAATATGCTTAGAATAAAATTTTCGTGTTTAGTTTATCATAGTTTAAAAAGATACATAACGACTAAAATTATGAAAATGAAACAGGCAGGGTAGATATACAGGGATCCGGCACAAGTAACACCCCTTTTTATTACAGACTCTTCTATTATAAAATCATAATTATGTAATTCTGTAACGTAACAATATCACAGTCAATCACACCATATGACATTTTAGGTGAAATGTTCAAATTAAAACTGTAAATTATTACATCCATATCATTATCCTACCATCCACACTCAGGTAGGCCTTACAGTTGCCGGACCCTGTATACGACACCCCAGGCTTGCCCACTGCGCCTTTCTGAGTGTTTTGACTTGCCTCAGTGTTGGAGTCTCCTCTTCCCTTTCCCTCTCCTTTTCCCTCTGACCGTTCTGTTTATCCTTTAAAGTCCTAGCTCACTGCTGTGGGCCTCATCCCTTCTCAGAGTTTCTCAAGCACTTTAAATATGAATTTCAAAATGTTACAATATTGTTTTGTACTGGTTAATGTTATTTCACCTGTGTTGGTTTTAGCACTTAAGCCAGATTATAAATTTCCTGACACAAGTGACTGTACCTGTCCTGTGACACCCACTATGTAGCCAACTATGTAGTCAGTGTTTAATAAATAAACACATACTGATATACTTGTTTACTTTTTATAACTTTACACTTTTTGTTAGAAAGATAATACGAATGTAAACATTTTAGAAAATTATTTTTCTCTGTATATGTGTACAGTATTTTATGTGGTATGTATCAACTATAATCCCATGACCCAAAGACAACTCCTATTCTTCTGGCGTATAACCTTCCAGGCCTTTGCATATCAAAATCTGAGAAATTTTGCTGCAACGAAATCTTTTTAACTTGGCTTTAAGTTACTGTTTCCAAAATTATTTGGTTAATAGACCATTGGCTAAGTAATATGTATTTGCTTCCAATAAAAGCACTTTGGCCCTGGCTGGTGTGGCTCAGTTGGTTGGAGTGTCGTCAGGTAAACAGAAAGGTTGTGGGTTCAATTCCCTGTCAGGGCACATGCCTAGGTTGCAGGTTCAGTCCTACTTGGGCCTCATGCAAGATGCAACCAATCAGTGTTTCTCTCTCACATCGATGTTTCTCTCCCTTCTCTTTCTTTTTCCCTTCTCCTCACTCTTTAAAAATCAATAAACATGTCCTAGAGTAAGGGTGAAAAAAAGTTTAAAAAAAACCTCTTTGGAAAATGCTGCCTTAGGAATATATTTTTAAAAACTTGTGGACTTCATGCCACTTAAAAATAGGAAGCTTTCTGGACAAATATATAATAACCCTACAGATGAATTTGTCCTACCTTCAAAATACTATAGAGCCCAGGAGCTCTTGAAGGGGAAGATATTAGGGTTTTTTGTTTTTGTTTTTTGCTAGAAGTAATCTAGATTCTGAATTAAAGACTGGTAGTCTTAATTTGTATAAAGCCTTGTTATCCTAAAATACGTATTTCTCTCATAGTCATTATTTTCCAGACCAATGCAGGATAACCTAGGTTTTATCATGTGGATATGTAACAGATTAACAGATTATTTGGCAAGAAATAAAGATGCTTTTCACAGGGAATTGTAGACCTTACAGAATTTTGCAACTACCTAGACTCCTTTATTTTTAATACTAAAAAATGTTTAAGTCCTTAAATTGCTTTACCGAGGCAACTCTATGTAATGGTATGCTGCAACCAATTACTTACATTTCACAAAGGAAATGTGGAACAGAAAGATTTTTATTTGCATAATTCCTTTTATTCTCCTTTTTAAACTTGGTGTTTAAAAAAATTTTGTAGGAAAGTTTTAGTGTGAATTGTGTTATTGAAAATGAATTTAGCACAGAGAGGATATTGAATGCCACGTCTTTTCTGGGTAGAAGGGACAGGAATCAAGTATTAGGAGTGCAAAAAAGATGACATTAAAGTGCTCAGCTTGAGTCATAGGATAAACTCCTCAAAGACTGTGCCTGTCTGCTGTATGGTAACATCCCATAAAATAAATTATCTAGTAATTATTAGCATGTTTGTCTCAGGTTATGTTTAAAGGGCAGTAACATTTTGGGGGCAAATTGATACAATGGATACTAATTTATCCCATTTATTGAAGGAGAGAGACTATGAACTGTAAGAATACAAACTACACAGAAGCTGGGGATCCCACTAGCAGATGTAGTCCATAGTAATAAGGAGTAGAAAAAAAATCTATAAATGGGCAAGTTGTGGCATATACTTACGATATGTAGGAGAGGTAAGGTGATCTTGCAGGCACTGTGAGACAATTCAGTAGTGTTTAAATTTGTATCTTTAAGGGAACCTGTTTAAACCAAAGAATAATCTTAAGTTAAAGAATGCTTGCAAATATTGTTCAATGAGATAAAATGTGAAAATATCTTATACAATAAAATATTATATTTTAAGGCATTATTATAACATCTATTACATTCATAGACTATTTTTAGTTTCTTGCTTAAGTTTCTCAGATGTTTTCAGTATGTGAAAAATCTCTTATTGTAAAACATAAACTAAATAAACCTAGTATAATTACATAATTATTACACAAAATATACTCTAGCAGGTATAGAGAAGAGGGAATACTCCCTTACATGATAAATTGTTAATAGAAAAATTTTATCAAAAACACCACATTACCATCTCCTTGAACAAACCTTATTTTAACCAATAGTTTTTGGGTTTATAAATTTTTTTAGTTATAGCTGTACATTTGGCTTTGAAAAAAAGAATGTGAATTCTCTAAACTTCAGACATATTCTTTTAGGAGAGCTATTAGAATTTAGAATAACAGCATCTTATGATTTATAGCACATTTACAAAGTAAATGTCAACATCTATAATGAAAAGTGATTTAAATACTTATTTAAATCATATTGGACCTTTTTTCTTCCTTGTTAATAACCATTCCATTTAATGAATGTTTACATAAAGAACTAAATTAAGCTTTAAGAAATGACATATGCATTCTATTTTGTGTTTTGGTTAAAGTAGGTTACGAGTCATTTATTTGAAATGGTCATCTACTTGCTCAAGCTGACTTCTAATGGTACTCTAGGGCATTTATCACAATCTCATAAAAATGTGGATAGCTTTATCTCTTTCAGGAATTTCAGTCATTCTTTTGTCATTTCAAATTTATTAGTAATCCACAAAGAATATGATTCATTAGGTGTGGAAATCTTTGGTAAATTTATATTCATCACATTTTTATTATTTCTTAGGATTCCAGAAACCAAACAGTCTAATTTTAGCATTTGCTTTATAACAAATGAAAACCTCTCAAGAGCATATGGACCATATCATACATACAAAAAGTAAATGGATAGTTCCCTTTAGATATGTGCATTTTATAGACATCTAATAACTTGGTTATCTTTCACTGTACTAAAAACTATACAGACTCCAAGGGAAATAGAAAATACAGTTCTGGCCTCCATGAATAGGGGAAGGAGACTTCCCTTGGTAAAATACTCAGAAAACTATTCAAGGAAAATTCATTCCTGCATGTATGCAGTGAATAAACAGTAAGTATCAAATATGTGCCCAGCTCTTGTGTCAGGAAGTTGGAAATTAGAGGGAAGAAACCAGACAGAAATCCTAGACTTCATGGAGCAAAACACAAGATAAAAATGGATAGTATGTTGGATAGTAATAAATGCCATGAGGAAAAATAAAGCTAGGAAAGGGGATAGTTACTGTTAGGGCCTTGCAGTTTCAGGGAGGGTGACAGCAAAGCCTTAACAGCAGAAGTCCCTTAAATGAAGACCTAATGGAGGTCATTAGGATATCTGTGGAATGAGTATTCCAGGCAAAGGAATAACAAACAAATGCTTAAGACCCTTCGCTGGTCTTAATGCATTTAAGACTGGAATCGCTGGAGACTGAGGTGCTTGCTGTTCAGCTGTGCACCGGGGAGATAGCCCAGTGTTTGGGACTAAGACCCTCAAGGCCGTCTAGGTTTGAGTCATCGCTCTCCTTTGTTCAGTGGGGATTTAACGAAAACTTTCGGACTTCTGGTTTGGGAGTTCAGATAGGTTTGTCTGTCTTTGGATATGTACACAGTTTATTGCTACATTTGGTCAGATCTCTCCTGACTGGCTGTCTAAATTCTTAGGATACGTCCTGATGAATTACACTTGTGAATTAATTGTCATATGTGTAACTGTTGCATTTTGGATGTACCTAATTTGATAATTTAAAAAAAAATTCTGTTTAAGGTATCTGTTTGCAGGTCAGAAAATGAGAAATGTAATTGTGTAATGCTCTGATGTAAAAACACAATTGTAAGTAAAATTGACTAAATCAAAAAAAAAAAAAAACCCTTCGCTGGGAGAATGCCCCGCCTGTTGAAGGAGCAGCAGGGAAGCAACATGGGGCTAAAGAGGAGTGGAGGAGACGGAGGAAACCTGTTAAAAATAATTTAGACGAACAATGATGGTGGCTCACAGTATTGTGGGAGCAGCAGAGATGGTTAAGAAATCAGAATTTGCTGACAGTTTGGATATGGGATATGAAAGAAAGGAGAATCAGGATTTTTGACTTGCCAAATAGAAGAATAGGATTTCCACTAAGACAGGGAATTCTGCAGGAGGAGTGGAATTTGGGGAGAAAGAGTGGAGCTATGTTTTGGACATGTTTGAGATACCTGTGTTTTGCTGTGTATAATGTACACTTTTTTGCCCAAATTTTTGAGGGAGAAATAAGGATGCACATTATACATGGGTGTAATGATGGATCTAATAATCCCATGTATAATGAGCATAAAAATGTGGATGTGCATTATATACGGGAGCACATTATACATGACAGAAAGCAGTAGCCATCCAAGTGGCAATGTCAAGTTGGATATGGCATTTTGTGGCATTTTGGGGAGAGGTTTGGCAGGAAGAATAAGTGTAAGCAGGCGTGATATGTTGGTGAACTGTACTAGGAATTGAGAGTAAGAGAAAAATCAGTAAAGGAAAGGCTTTAGGAAGGAAGATAAATTTTAAGCTGACCTTTGATTATTGGAAAGGGAAGAGAATTCTAGTTAGGGAAAATGCCCTAACATGTTACAATATCATCTAGAAGTAAATATGAATGCTTTATTATCTTGTATTATTTTTTACTTAAAACTTTTATAGTGCATCATACAGTATTATGGAACAGTAGGTGCACAGGAAATGTTTGTTAACTAATAAATGAGAATAATATTGTTCAAAGTTTATTTCATTAACCAGTATTTAGTAATTGAAACTTGTCTGTTTTGTATTCCAGATATTTCTTATTATGCTAAAATATATATGACAAAAAATTGCCATCTTAGCCATTTTTAAGTGTACAGTTCAGTGGCATGAAGTGCATTCTGAAAGATAGTTTTGTGTATAAAAAACATTCTTTTAAAAAAATCAACATTGTTGCTTAGGGGCAAAAGGAATTTAGAGATGATTGGGCTTTACTTCTAAGAGTATCAAAGTCTGCAAGCCTTAGAATTCTGAAAGAATATCACTTTTGTTTGAAAGATTTGGACAGGCAGAAAAACAAAATGAAAATTAGTGCCTGACTTCTAAAACAGATTTTTTTCTCGAAAACTGATTTTCCATTTAAATGAATGTCATTTTTAGTTTTAGGGTTGCTATATAAAATAACTTGAATGTGTCTAATTTACCTTGGATTATTGGTACCTCACACAGAAACCAAATGCTCAAATAAAGTTGTGGTACATACCCAAAGCTTAAGGGGCTTTTCAAAAATGAAGTAAATATGCCCTGCTTTATAATTTAGATGCCTTTGAAAGTATGCTTTTTGTTTTTAGTTTGAGTTTTGTAAATTACATTATAAATTATATCATACAATTAATTTTAGATTTTATAAATTATATGAAAGTGCAATTGTCTGTCTTTTGTGAGTTATAAATTCTGTCTGTGTTGATTATAGTGCCTCTTTTTCTAGGGAACAAAGAAGGAAGAGATTGAAGGTGAAGTAGAAGTGACTGGTTTAATTCAGCCTGCAGAAGTGTTTGCTCCCAAAAGCCTGGTGCTGGTATCCAGATTAGATTATCCAGAAATTTTTAGGGTAAAGAACTATTTGGTTGGGGGATGGGTGTACGGGTGTGGGGGGGGTGTGTGTGTGTTTGTGTGTAAAATATATATAATATTGTGTAAATCTATTTTGAGTGAATCATTGTAACAAGTCCTTTGTATTTCAAGTATCTTTGTATTGAAAATATATTGACTTAGGAATTCAATAAAATTAGTGTTAACAGCAGAAATGCTTTCATGTAGGATGACATAAATACCTGAGTAAGTTAATGTGACTATTTAAATTTTAAGAATGTAGTGTTTTTTTCAAGGTCCTGTGTTTACTAATTCCAAAAATGTATGTATCTTAAATCATTTGATTATCTGTAGCAAATGTAAGATATATTAGTAATATAACAACTTTGTGTACTTTTACTCAACTTCTTCTGATGAGTCCAGGTTGAAGTAAGGAGTATGGATATTTGTGTTTTTATACAGTGCTGATACCACCACTGCCAACATAGCTTTAAGGAAATTGTTTATTTCCAGATATTTTGTTTTTTAGATACTCAGAATTTTCAAATGTAAGGAAAAATTTTAATTAAACTATAAATACACTTAAGCTTTCAAAGAAGAGGGCTTTTTTTTTCTTATTTCAATCACTACCTTTTGTAATATTACATTGACCGTGTTCCAAAATCACAGATCTGCTTTGGAAAGTATAAACCATGCCTAAAAATTTCCAAAGGATTTGGGAAGTTAATACGTAATTTCTGGCAAACTTTTCCATATCGTTGGGATTATACGCATTTTTAAAAAATTAACTTGGTGTCAATATTTCAGTGACAACGAAGTGATTCCTAGCAAGTAATGCAGTTTCATAATTACAAAATTTAATAAACTGAAAGATTCATAAAGATTGCATTTTGCCTTCCTTTTTACCACCTACTTTCTTCTGAGCTTAAAGTATTACTTATATCTTGTCTCTATTTTACGATCTTTTGTAATAATTCTCATACGTTAAATTTTATATAGAATGAATGTTCTGAATTTATAACAATCACAAAACAACATAGAATTTCTAAATGTTTATTTTGAGACACAAAGAAAACCAGTTTTAAGACCTACAAATTTGCTAAAGTAGTTTTCTCAGAACAAGCACCTGTTTTACAAATTATGGATTTCTGCTTTTTATAAGCTCATCTCAAAAGCTCATTTAGAGCTTCTGGTTCTGGAGGAAAATTTAATAAACTTAATAACATTTGCTGCTTAAAATTTATTCCATGTCGCTGTACAATATACTCTATTAGGTTCAAAGAGAAATTTTCGTAGGAGCAGATGTCGCCACAATTTATTTTTAGTGCTTACTTTTTCCATGAATTAACTACATGATCTTCCCTTTGCAGGCTTGTCTGGGTTTGATCTACACTGTATATGTGGACAGTCTGAATGTCTCCTTGGAAAGTCTCATTGCAAACCTGTGTGCTTGCCTTGTCCCAGCGGCTGGAGGGTCTCAGGTAAATAGAATAAAAAGAGAGATGAAGAGCGCGTGTTCCTCTTATCCTCTTGTCCAGTTAATTTAATTTGTGAAGAAAAAGGAAAGAAAAGAATTCTTTAAATATTTTTGTTTTTAAGGGGATCTTAGTTAAGCAATGTCCCTATGGTCTGCCTTCTAGAGACCCAAGATTCCATTCTTTTCTTAGGTCATGAGGTTAATTTTTACACAGGGTTCACCTTTCACATAGCATAATTAGAAGTCATATTTTGTGTAACTTGAACTCCAGTTTACATTTTCTTGTAATACACTTTTTAAAGTCAAACTTTTAAAATGTATTCTTTGTACCCCTCTTAGTCCTCTACAGAGTAATGCCTCATTTAATTAATGATCAGAAATTTTTTAGTGGGGAAAAAAATAGGAAATAACATTAAGAAAACTCTCAGAACAGTTTTTTGTAACCTTGTAATTATTTCTGAATAGATTCATTTATTTATTTCCCTGGATAACAGTAATTATATGTGGTCTTAAAACTCTTTTGTATGTTGTGTGTAATCTTTAATAAAATAGCTTACACTTGAAATTTGAAAGAAGAGGGTTTATTTTTCTTATTTCAGTTTGCTACCTTTAATAATAGTAATATTGATCATGTTCCAAAATCACAGATTTTTGGAAAGTATATTCTATACCTGAAAATTTCCCAAGTATTTTGCCATAGTTTAAGCCTCAAATGAGGAAATTAAGCTTCTTTACTAAAACAAAACTTTCTCGAAGTGGTTGTGTTTTTCATCTTCTGTATATCTTGAGACTCTTTTCGTATTTGTCTCTGAAGTAGACAAATAAGAACTTCAGCTCTATAACAATATTTCTAAGGCACGATACTTTAAAAAAAAAGACTCTAAACCCTAGAATTGATTAGTTGATCACTTATTCTGCTTATTCTTATATAATATTGGGAAAGAGGATAGTCCTCTAAAAATTAAATGATTTATCCTCAATCTGGCAAAGATTTACAATGAAATTGCCACCCTTTTTCCTTGCCTGTTGCCTTTTTAAGTGTCTTCTGTCTATCCCAGTATCTTTTTTGTTTTAAGTTTTTATCCCCTCTTTTGCCTCCTGCACTCTCCTCCCTCACTCTCCTACTTCTGCTCCAAGGGAAGAATTTGAAATGTGAGTTTGGTCACAATTGGAACTAAGCTTTAAGCAGTAGAATTATTTTATGGGCCATTATTTTAATGGGATTTTTGTTAATTTTATTTACATTTTAATTTTTAAAAACTTTATTTTGGCTACTAGAAATTTAAAAAGTACTGTAAATATATGGTTCATATTATATTTCTTTTATTTTTCCCAGTTTTGTTGAACTATAATTGTCATATAAATGTTGATTTTAACATTTTATTGTTTTTCACTTAAATATCATTGTCAGTGATTTTGTATTTCATTGTTATTAAATTTTCAAATTTCAACTACTGAATTTTCTTGCACCCTGTTCAGTTGGGCACAAAGTAACTTGAATGTTTTGGGTTACATTGTTGCCCTTTACATCAGTTAATTGGATCCTCATATGGTCGTCATCTGCTCTAAATCTGACTATCAAAGAGGTTTTTTTTTTAATCTTAAGAAAATGTCTGAAAAGGAATCGTTTATGTGCTTGTGTGTGTGTTTCTGTGTTTCCCCATGCTACAGAAGCTGTTCTCCTTGGGTGCAGGAGATAGGCAGCTGATCCAGACTCCTTTGCACGACAGCCTTCCTGTCACAGGCACTAGTGTGGCCCTTCTGTTCCAGCAGTTGGGTATGTCTTTCCTCCTATTTTCAATGTCTTCTTGTGCAAGCCTAGAAAACAAAATTTATTTTAAGCTCACATCACCTGACATGAATCTGGAAAACAAAAAGCGAACTGTTAAATACTTGCTATATAAAATATATAATTACATGGGTAGTATTTTGTTTTTAATCTTTAACCCAGCCCCCCCTTGCTCTGGAGTCACATAGACTTTTCAAAAGTAGACATATTTTCTTTGTGCTTTAAAAGATGAGTAGGTAGTATGTGCTCTTCCTTAGGTGAATTACTTTTGTAGAAATTTTGTCTGATGAAACTAAAAATCCCATCCTTCTCATCTCACCAATGGCTAGGATGAACAATGGCGGGGGGTGGGGGAGGGTGGGGGAAGACACTAGAAAGTGCTCCTTATACATTGGAAAGCTTATACTTCATTTAAGGAGTAATGTAACTTAATAGTAACACTCTCCTTCTCCGTAGAATTCTTAGTTCCTTACACAAATTTTGTTCCTTTCTCAGCTCTGTAACTTATCACTTCTTTTTCATTAGTGGCTTCATTTTTATTCTTTTGCTGCTATTTCAGTCAGGCAAATGTAGAAAGCCTTAGAAGAGATTAAATATGAGTAGAGTTTTCTAGTATCCAAGTAAAGATGGATTATGTATCAATCCCAGAGCAATAGTTCTTCCCCATTATATCTACCTCCCTTCAATTGTTCAAACCTTAAATACTCTTTTCTTCCTCCCTGAAAGTTTCTATTCACTGAGTTGTCTCAATTAAGTCCTAATGTAATTAAAGCTATTTTTAATGTGTGAAAATAGGTTATGTCTGGTGGTACTTATTCTTCTATAGAATATCTTACTAATTAAATCCTCCCTCCATGCATTTTTTGAAGTAATTTTAGGGGTTCATGGACTACCTACACCCTGTCCATGCTCCCAGCCAACCACTGACTTAACTGATTTTAGCCAATCACTATTCACCTGCATTTTTTTTTTTTAACTTTTAAAATGGGCTGTGTTCCTCACAGGAGTGTCCATCCCGTGGCCTGTGGGCCACATGCAGCCCAGGATGGCTGTGATACGGCCCAACACAAAATTGAACATTTACTTAAAACCTTTTTTTTGCTCATCAGTTTTTGTTAGTGCTTGAATAATGTGTGGCCCAAGGCAACTCTTCTTCAAATGTGGCCAGAGGCGCCAAAAGATTGGACACCCCTGTTGTCAGTGAAAGCAAAGACTTACCATGAAGAGGAATGGAAGGATAGGACACAATTTCACATTTTCAAATGCTACCATTTATCTTATACTTAATGAGCGCCTTATAAACCTCTCATGCCTTTGAGTTTTATAGTGATGTAGGGGGAGGAGAGGGGCTGTTACTGGCATTTAGTGCCAAGGACCATGGGTATTAAACATTTTTCATGCATAACATACTTGTATGTGCACCAGAAGAATTTTACCTCAAATATCAGTAGTCCTCTAACTGAGAAAAACTGGTATAAGGTATAAATTTGTAAAACCTGACCTCTCTTCCAGTAATGGTGGCCTATGTAATTCAGACTGACCCTCTTAACACTGACTACTAGAAAAGCTGTACAAATATAAACAACATCTTCTTGAAAGCATCAGAGACAATTAAAGAAATACCAAACCATGGTCTAAGAAAAGCATAAAACATAGAGAAGTAAGCCAGACATTTGGGACCAATTTTTCCCAAAGCACCTGTATTTTGGGAGATTAACTTAAGAGCTGATCAGCATTATTGATATTCCATGGGGAAGGGGAAAGTTTGAGTTCAAGTTTTACCAGTGGAGATTCTTTTATAAGCTCTCATGCTTTGAGTTGGGATCATAAAGGACAGACCTAGTAGGAGTAGGTAAAATTGCAAGTCAGCAGTTCCCCTGAGGAACTGATATACAGCTGGAAGTCATTTCAGTTCCTGTAAATGAGTTAAGGTGATTCTTGATGTTATTGTCTCTAGCCACGTATTAGAAATAAAAGTAAATTTTCTCTGGAACAAGATAACTGCATTCTAGGCCTCAAGTCTGCCTATAAATTTATATATACACATGAGGTCTGTCCAGAAAAAGGCCACCCATTGTTAATATAATGAGAATGGTTTGCACAACATTGATGTAACCTGTCAGCCAAGGAAAATGGACTCGAATGTGCATCTGTGAACAATGATGACTTCACTGTACTAGTCAGTCAGGGTGGTGTATGCCATTGAGTGAGAATGTGTACTGTGTGGCCATTGCATTCAACATGACTGAGTGAGTAGAGAAATGAATCTACATCACATTTTGCATTAAGCTTGAACGTTCCTTTGTGGAAACTATATGGGTGATTCAGAAGGCCACAGCTCTGGGCAACTGGTGATGGGCAGTGTCATCATGACAACGTGCCTGCTCATGCATCATGTCTTGTGCAGAGTTTTTTGGTGAAACATCAAATCACCCAGGTGACTCAGCCCCCCTAAGCTCAGATTTGGCACCCTGTGACTTCTGGGTTTTCCAAAAACTAAAATCACCTTTGAAAAGGAAGACATTTTGGACTGTCAGTGGGAGTCAGAAAAATATGATGAGGCAGCTGATAGTGATGGGGAGAACTGTGTGAGGTCCCAAGGTGTCTGCTTTTAAGAGAACTAAGGCCTCATTGTCCTATGTCTAGTGTTTCTTGTATTTTTTTCAGTAAATGTCTCTATTTTTCATATTACATTAGTTGTATACTTTCTGAATAGACCTCAGTATACATATATACATATGAGCATGACCAATGCTTAGTTAAAAATAATCAGTAACATGAGGACTAACCCTACATGAGTGAAATACAAAAGAACCATAGACAACATAAAAGACTATCCAGAAAGTAGTTACCAGATTTAGATACTAAAATCACTGTGCTTAAAATAATGAAGAATATAGCCCTGGCTGGGTGGCTCAGTTGATTAGAGTGTTGTCCTGTACACCAAAGGTTGAAGTTTGATCCTCAGTTGGGGCATATACCTAGGTTGCAGGTTCAGTCCCTGGTCAGGGCACATACCAGAGGCAATTGATCAATACTTCTCTCTTTCTCTTTCCCCCCCACTCCTTTCCTCTTTCTCTCAAAAAAAAAAAAATCAATAAATATATTCTTGGCTGAAGATTAAAAAAATCCTCAACCAAGTGAAGGAGATAACAGTCAAGAATAAGAATTTGGAGAGTAACATTAGCAAAGTCACAGAATAGGAAATCCCAGTCCTTGTTCTCCCATAGGAACATTGATATAATAATGATATACAGACCAAAATACCTTTATGAGAATTCCAAAATTCTAGTTAAGAAGTCATAGTAGCACAGATGATCACAGAGCCAAGATTAGCCATCTTGAAACAGATGAGAAGAACAATTTCACTTTACCAGGTCAGCCTCTCCCCCAAGCAAGCACAGCTCAGTGCTGGGAGAGAACAGCCCAGCTTGCAGCTTCTCCTTTGGGAAGGAGAAGGAGAAGAGTCGAGTGTGTATCTAGTGTTGTGACTTTACAGAGGACTACCCTGCCCAGCGGACTAGTTTCTCTCCCACCTTATTTAGACTACTGACAGAATCAGCATAGTTTGGATACCCGAGGGCCAGTAAGAACAAAGAGGATAGAGGGTGGGTTGCTGCAACCATTACTGCTTGGAATTATTGAGAGAAGGTGTACAACCTGAGGCCTATCCCTGAAGAAGGAGGAAAAGGAGCTTTAGCCTTTCAGCTTTTCAGAGGGCTGCCTGAATACAGCAAAGAGGTGGAAAAACTGGACTTTAATTCACTGCTAATGGGAATGTGAATGGGAAAGCAATCTTGAAACACAATTTGACTTTTTAAAAAAAGTTAAATAAACCAAATAACCTAGTCATTCCATTCCTAGGCATTTACGTAAAGAAAATGATAGCATTGTCCATAGAAATATTTATGAATGAATGTTCATAGCCATATTTTTAACAACAGTAAAAAACTAGAAATAAGCTCAGTGTCCATCAATGGTAATGGATAATGGTGATGATATGGATAAATAATGTGTGGTATATTCATTCAATGGAAGACTACTAAGCAATACAAAGTAATGAATTACTGATATGGGCTGTAGCATGTATTAATCTGAAAATAATTATGTTTAATGAAAAAAGCCAGATCAAAAATGCATACTGCATGATTTGGTTTCTACAGAAGATACATTCTAATCTATGGTGACAGAAACTGATCACTGGTTGCCTGCAGCGTGGGACGAGAGGAATTACCATGGGAAACAAGGAAACTGGGATGGTCGTGTTCATTATCTTAATTGTGATGATGGTTTCACAGGTATATACATATGTCAACTATATCAAATTCTACAAGTGAATTGAAAACATGCCCACATGAAAGCTTGTATGTGAATGTTTATGGCAGCATTACCCATAATAACCAAAAAATGGACACAACTGAACTATCTGTTATGTCATGACTAGGTAAACAGATTGTGGTATATCTATACAGTGGTATTACTCATTCGTAAAAAAGGAGTGAGTGTTGATACATGCTACAACATGGATGAGTCTTGAAAACAAATACTAAGTGAAAGAAGCCAGATACATATTGTATGATCCCATTTATATGAAATGTCTAAATAGGCAAATTCATTGACACAGAAAGTTGGTTAGTGGTTGCCATGAGCTAGGGGGAAAAGGGCAATGGAAAGTGATTGCTAATAAGTATGGAGTTTCTCTTCAGGTCATGAAGTTGTTTTGGGGTTAGACATTGGTGATAGTATTATGCGTGGCTGTATTAGAAACCACTGACTTGTATACTTTAAAAGGGTGAATGTTACGGTATGTGAATTATATCTCAATAAAGAAAAACTGTTAGGGACTTGTCAAAACAACTCAAAAACCATCTTGCAGAGGATTGCAACTGATTAAGATGGTACAACTTCAGCATCAGAAATGACCATAAGTGCAATTGGTTGAAACCTAGAAAATACTTTAAAATCCATGAATTCATAATAATATTAAAATAAAAATATTGTTATTCCAGCCCTGATCAGTGTGGCTCAGTTGGTTGGACGTCGTCCTGCAAAGTGAAATGTTGCCTGTTTGATTCCTGGTCAGAGCACATGCCTAAGGTTATGGGCCTGGTCCCCAGTTGGGGCATATGTGAGAGGCAGCCAATCTATGTTTCTCTCTCTCTTTCTCCCTCCCTTCCCCTTGCTCTAAAAATGAATAAATAAAATCTTTAAAAAATACTGTTAGTCCAGAATATGTCCAGGAACAAATTTGTTATCTTGAAAACTTACAAGTAAAGGAAATGAATCAAACATTTATTCTGCCTGTATATGAACTATATAGTACAGGGTAACTCAGTAGTAGATGAGGAGAATTGTCTTTTTAAAAGTATTATTCTATCAATAATCAATAAATGAAAAAGAAGTTATAGAGGTAGAACATCATCATTTTATAACCCTCAGTGAAGATCTAAGTATCAGTAATTGTTATCACAAGAAGAAAAACAAGCAGTTATGATGTTCCAAGCCTTGCCAAACATCACCTGTAGTTTGACCTGGCAGGTGTGGCTCAGTAAGCCGGATGTTGTCCCACAACGTATAAGGTTACCAGTTCAATTCCCAGTCAGAGCGCATGCCTGGGTTGTGGTTTTGGTCCCCAAATGGGACGTGTGCAAGAGGCAACCTATTGATACTTCTCTTCCACGTCGATGTTTTTCTCCATTTATTTTCCCCTCTGCCTAAAAATCAATAAATAAAAATCTTCAAAACAAAACATTACGTTTAGTTTTTACCAGAGGGATAAAATCTGAGTCTGATCACAGGAAGTACGGAAGATAAGGGAACAACTCATTGAACTGCACTGAGAGAATGCATTTTTCAAAATCCAGGCTCTCAGAAACTATAGGTAACATGTCCCAGATTTGTTAACAAATAAATTATAAGGAAAGAAAAGAAATGGAGGAGGAAGCTCTGGATTAAGAGATTTAAAACACATCTCATTTTTAACTGGATTAGATTGAACTATAGTGTCTAGATATGCACATTTGGGTGATTAAACTGTCTGTAGAAAAAATCAGGAAAATAGTTAATAGAATAAAGTTAGGATAGTGGTCACTATGGCAGCAGAGAGGTGGTTGTGATTGGGGCACATGGAAGGGGCTTCTAAGGTTGCTGGCAGAGTTCATCTTAATCTGTTTTGTTTATAGCATATTCACTAAGCCTTGCATTTGATTTGTATGGTTTTCTATATTTGTGATTTACCTTGCAATAAATATATTTTTAAAAGTTGTAAAACTAACTATATAACTTATTTTTAAAAGTGCAATTCTTGAACAAATTAGAGATTTTTATTCTTCTCAAATAACAGAAAGCCTAGAAGGTTGATAAAATATTGATTCCTAGATACCCCAATGATTGTTTGGAAATTCTGCCTTATGTTTCTTCTCCATCTGTTAATATGAAGTTTTCCCTTACTAGACTGTGAGCTTCAAGAACTGCCTTTATGATAGGAGAATAATAAAAAAATAGTTAGGACTTCTTATTTGTGCCCTGTATAACTGATATAATGCCTTGGGCACAAAAGGCATCAATATTTGTTGAATAAATGAATGAATGTGCTAGCCATGAAGAGAATAGCAGATATATTTCATTAGGAGATATTCTGTGAATGGATGAAGTGTGCCAAAACACATGATGATTAGTCATTGGAGGATCAAATTTCATTATTTTACTCTCAAGTATTTTGAGCTTTATTATCTTTTGCTTACATATTCAAAAGTTGCTTTTTCAGGGAAAGAATAAGGAAAAGATAAGACAGGAAAGGAGAAAGAAAGATGCCCCTTAAACAGTGCCGTATGCAGAGTTGTAGTTTCTAGAGCCTGTGGTACTGATAATTGTGTCTAAAGTCATGCTCTTATCACCAGGCATTTTAGTTGGACTGCTGTTGAAAGCCAATATTAGACCGTTATCAGAGTTCATTACCTGGGTTGGGGGTGGTGTGGTGGTGGTGGATTTTACAAAGCACAGACAGGAAGCAGATAAAGACTATAAGATTCTTTAGTAACCTTGACTAGTTTTCCTGTGAAAAGTCTAAATTTAACGATAACATTTTCTTGGTTGTTCTCTCCAAGGATTGTATGATAGTAAATTTGTTTCCCACAGCTTGAGAGTTCTCTTGTGTTTGCCTGAAACCATTACATGGACTTCCGCCATCACCCACCTCACTCCCCATAATTTCCTTAATTACTTTAATTTCTTACTTGCCATCTTTTTGTGTGTTTGCTTGCTTCTTGTTGTTGCAGCTTATGTGAACTAAGTTGGCTTGCCTAAAGATTTGCACTTCAAGTGGGGAAAACTGCAGTTTTTATGGTAATAAGATTGTATTCACAGGAACTGGTGTTTATAGCCCCTCTGATTTCTTAATCAGTCTATAGCTGTTTAACTCAGGTGTCTCTCCTTGATCCACATAATTTTGTGAAATTCTCCTGACATCTTTTGTCAAACCCATTCACTTATAATTTGGATTTTAATGACAAACACACTATCTTTAGAATACTTACTCTCCGTTTTTACAGTACATTATTTATTAGACATTTTAAAGTCAGAGATTAAAATGATCTTGGGCCTTCAGCTGTCATCACTCTGTTTTTATAATTAAACAACTTAAGTCTTGTATTTTCTATGTTTATACTTTTTTCCATCTTTACTGATGAGATATTGTTGACATATAACTTATGTAAGTCTAAGGTTGGCAGTGAGATGACTTCATGCACATACATATCGCAAAATGATTACCACAGCGAGGTTAGTTAAACCTCCATCCCCTTCCATAATTATTTGTGTGTGTGTGCACTAGTAACATTGAAGACCTACTCTCTTTAACAACTTGCAAGTATATAATACTGTATAATTAATTATAGTCACCATGCTATATATTAGATTCCCCAGAATTTATTCATCTTATACCTGAAATGTGTACTGCTTGACAGACATTTTCCCATTTCCCCTAACCTTTAACACTTGGCAACAGGCATTCAACTCTCTCTTTTTAGATTCCCCAAATAAATAAGAACATAAATTGGTTAGTCTGTCTGTTTTACTTAGCATAATGCTTTCAAGTTTTCTCCATGTTGTCACCAAAGGCAGCATTTCATATTTTGGGCTGAATAATATTCCATTTTATTATACATAACACATTTTCTTTATACATTCATCCACTGATGGACATGTGGTTTGTTTCTATGTCTTGGCTGTTCATACCTCTTTGAGATATTGATTTCATTTTCTATAGATATATACCCAGACATGAGAAGGCTGGATCATATGGTAGTTTATTTTTAAATTTTTGGAGAACCTCCATACTGTTTTCCATAATGGCTGCACCAACTTTTATTCCCACCAACAGTGGACAACGGTTCTCTTTTTCTCCACAGCCTTGCCAACACTTCTCTTTTATTTTTTTAATCCTTACCAAAGGACACTTTTTCATTGCTTCAGATTGGGAAGAAGTGGGGAGAGAGAAGAATAGACAGACAGAGAGACAGAAATAGTGATTACCAGCCTTCTTGGACACACCTGACTGGGGCTCAAACCCATGACCTTATGGTCTATGGGATATTGCTCCAACCAGCTGAGCCACACCAGTCAGTGCCATCTCTTTTCTTTTTTATGATAATCACTGTAACAGGTGTAAGATGATATCTTATTATGGTTTTTATTTGCATTTTCTTGATTGTGATGTTGACCATCTTTTCATGTACCTTTTGGCATTTATATGGTCTTCTTAGGAAAAATGTCTATTCAAGGCTATTTTAATCAGGTTTTTTTGTTTGTTTTTTGGGGGTTTTTTTTCTGTGACGTGTAAGTTCCTTACATATTTTGGATATTTATTCCTTATCACATAGATGCTTTATACATATTGTCTACTATTCTATAGGTTGCCTTTTTATCTTGCCAATTGTTTCTTTTGCTGTATAGAAGCTTTTTAGTTTGATGTAATCCCACTTGTTTACTTTTGCTTTTGCTGCTTGCATTTTTGGTGTCACATCCAAAAATTATTGCCAAGACCAATGTCAAGGACTTTTTTTCACCTATTTTTTTTCTAGTAGTTTGTAGTTCAGATTCTTACACTTATGTATCTGATTCATTTCAAGTTATTTTTTTGTGACCAATGTGAGATGGGGTCCAATTTTGTTCTTTTGTGTGTGACTATTCAAGTTTTCCATCACTATGTAGTGAAGAGACTCTCCTTTTCCCATTGGATATTCTTGGCCCCTTTGTCAAGTATTTGCTGACTGTATATGTAGAGTTTATTTCTAAGCTCTTGGTTCTGTTCCATTGACTTGTCTGTTTTTATGCCAGTATCATACTGTTTTGAATACTGTAGCTTTTTAATATAGTTTGAAATCAGGAATTAATAAATACCTCCAGCTTTGTTCTTCTTTCTCTAGGTTGTCTTGACTATTTGGGGTCTTTTACAGTCCATATACATTTTAGGATTTTTTTTCTATTTCTGTGAAAAATGCCATTAAAATTTTTAGAGATTACATTGAATCCATAGCTGTTTGGGGGGAATATTGACAGTTTTAACAATATTAATTCTTCTGATTCAAGAACATGGGATGCCTTTCCATTTATGTGTATCTTTAATTTCTTTCCTCAAAGTCTTGTAGTTTTCAACATCAGATCTTTCACTTCAGTTAAATTTTAAGCATTTTGTTATTTTTGATGCTATTATAAATAGGATTTTCTTTATTTTATTTTCAGATAGTTACTTGTCAGTGTAAAGAAATGTAACTGATTTTTGTTTGTTCACTTTGTGCTCTGCCACTTTACTGAATTCGTGTATTTTTATAGCTTTTTGGTGGAGTCTTTAGAATTTTCTATATACAAGATCATTTCATCTGGAAACAGAAGCAATTTTACTTCTTCCTTTTGATTTGGGTGCTTTTAATTTCTTTATTTTGCCTAATTGCTCTGGCTAGGACATCTAGTACTATGTTAAATAGGAGTGGTGAGAGTGGGCGCCCTAGCCTTCTTCTTGACATTACCAGGAAACACCATTGAGTAAAATGTTAGTGGTGGGCTTGTCATGTATGGCATTTATTGTGTTGAAATACATTACCTGTATACCCACTTTGTTGAAATTTTTTTAATTACGTAAGCATATTGGATTTTTTATGTATCTATTGAGATGATCACATGATTTTTTAATATTTTATTAATGTGGTTTATAACATTGATTTTGGGTATGTTGAACCATTCTTGCATCTCAGGAATAAATCCCACTTCGTCATTCTCTATGATCCCTTATGTGGGCTGTTGCATAATTTTGCTGGTTTTTATTGAGAAATTTTGCAATTATATTTATCAGGGATATTGGCCTGTAGTTTTCTTAGATGGATGCTCCTTGACTTATAATGGAGTTATGTCCCAATAAGCCCATCATAAGCTGAAAATATTCTAAGTTGAAGATGCATTTAATACACTTAACCTACTGAACACCATAGCTAGTGTAGCCTACCTTAAACATGCTTAGACCACAGTATCCAGAAAATGCTGGCAAACAGTAGTACACTGTAGGGTATTTGTTGTTTCCCTTTGTGATTCGTGATTGTGCGCCTGACTAGGAGCTGTGACTGGCTGCCACTGCCTAGCATCAGGAGAGAGTATCATACCACATATTGCTTGCCTGGGAAAAGATCCAAATTCAAAATTCCAAGTACAGTTTCTAATGAACACATACTGCTTTCTTACCATCATAAAGTCAAAGGATTGTAAATTAAATCATTGTCATTCAAGAATCATGTGTAGTTTCCTTATCTGGTTTTGTCATTAAGATAATGCAGGGAATGTCCCCTTCTCTTTACTTTTTTGGGAGAGTCAAGAAGAATTGCTATATATCTTTACATTTTGGTAGAATTCAGCAGTGAAACCATTTAGTCTTAGACTTTTCTTTTTCGGGAGGTTTTGATTACTGTTTTCAATGCCTTTACTCATTATTGGTCTCTTCAGAATTTCTATTTCTTCATGATTCAGTTTTGGTATAAACTTTTTATATGCACACTATTTCTTGTTTACCCATATTTAACGTTAGCCAGTTTTTCATTAACTCCAATACTCACTATAGATTTAGATAATTAGATGATCTCTAATATTAAATATAGGTTTAAAAAATTATTAAATGTTAGAGTTTTTCTTTAGTTTAGCTTACAAACATTGTTTTTACTTTGTTCATAAACATTCTTAAAATATTGATTGTAGCTGTAACTTGCTGTTCAGAAAGTTATTTCTATTTTTAAATATTAATGGAAAACTTTTGGTATTCTCTTTTCTGTTTATGTTAAAAAGCTTCTGTCTGTAGTGCTATATAATAATTACTCTTGAAGTGGTATTAACTTTTAAGTGTATTAAAAACAATTTATGTTCCTGAAATAAAAAGATGAAATGATACCAGAGGAAAGAATGATGGATTGGATTGTGAAAAATTGTTCTCTTTAGAGGAAATATCTTTAAAAAGAATATGTTGATTGGTAAATTTATAAACTGCATGAATTAATGCATCAGTTATAGAATGGATTTTTTTTTTCCTTCAGCGATCAAAATCTAGTACTTTGGACCATGTTTCTATTTTCACTCAGTTTTCCCAGTTTATTTATATAACATTACTTGTTTTAGTATTATTCTCAATTATAATGGGAAAAATGAAGTAGGCATTTTCTTTTTCAATATATGGAGTAAAAAATATAGTTGGAGAAGTTGAGTGCCCATAGTTTAGACCATTAGTATAAATGGCATAATTTCCTCTAGGTGAAAAAGGAACAGTGTTTTACTACATCTGTGATTCATTATTTTTTGACAATTTGAATATCAGCTATTTTCCTTGGGGACTTGAAAAAATGAAATCTTCCCACAAGCATGGTCTGGAGAACTTTTCTGAAGAAATGGCTTACAATGTATTTTCAGCTCCAAGGCCTATGATCTCTAGGGAAGATTGTTCTAATTTAAGTTTTATAATAAATATCACAGAAAGTAAAGTTCCTGTAATGTCCACCTGCAGGAATATTTTTTTTTTTTCATCAAATGTTGACATAGCCATTACCATGATCAGGCCCTATGCTAGTAATAGGGATATAAAGATTTAAAAAAAAAAAAATCCTAGCCCTTATCCCAGATATATTTTTAGCCTAATGGAGAAACAGATATGCTTTAAAAATTATAATACAGTATTATTAGTGCAATAATACAGATACCAAGAGCTAACTTTTAACTAGCTCAAAAATGGGGAGAAGGGCTTTCTAGGCAGAGGGAAGAACATAGGCAATGTGTAGCGCTGTGAAAGACCTTCACGAAATAGTTGTTTGGTGCCTCTTGAGCATAGGGTTGTAGGAAGTAGTCAGAATGTTACCAGGAAGTTGATTCTTTTTCTTTTCAAAATTTAAAATTAAATGTTTATGCTAGTTTTGTAAAAGAAACTATTTTAAAACACCAAAGACTGACAATCGTTGACTGATTTAGCGCTTGTTGACTACTATGCTATGCTTGTTAGAATTACACATAAATAAAATATGTGAACAGTTTCAAAGAATTCTGGTTCAAAACTGTCATCTTCATTTTATCTTTTATGGTGCTTAAATGCTGCCATTAAATAGCCATCTCTGTCTTTGTATTGAATTATCCTTTAATGAATGCAAATACTCTGAGTCAACATAGCCATTAAGGGTTATCCTTTATTGTCACAAAGTTCTGTTCTCTAAAATTTTATTTTGTTCTTTCAGCACTTTAGAGAATATTCTTTTTATAAAATATGGCTACTCCAACATTTAAGGATATGTAACTTACAAATTATGGCAGGACAAATCATCCTCTTTTCTGTGCTCTGTAGCACTTTGTCCATGTCTCTATCCTTTGTATTTTAACAATTTATTTACCAATCTGCCATTCACATAACTGTGAGCTCTTACTAGCCTGCCCCAAATATTTTTATGTCCATTGCTAGAATTCAGCAGCTCTAAACTCTAAAGAACTGGAGGAAAAGGGAGAAGCAAGAAATTTTAATTAAAAGTATTATTTCTGACCCTAGCTCAATAGCTAAGTTGGTTAGAGCTTCATCTTAATATGCCACAGTTGTAGGTTCAGTCCCCAGTCAGGGCATATACAAGAATCAAGAATCAAGAATCAACTAGTGAATGTGTAAATAAGTGGAACAACAAATTGATGTTTCTCTCTCTGTCTCTCCTCACTTCCCCCCCCCTCTTTCTGTCTCTCAAGTCAATAAAATTTTTTTAATCCATTAAGAATCAGATTTTGAATATAAAAAATGTTAATTTCTGCTCCAAGCTTTAATTTTCCAGTTACTCTATCCTTCCCTTTTGTTTGCTGTTCTACTCCTAAGGCCCCTTTTGCTTTCTGCTTCTTAAATTTAGATGTTAAAGTAGATTTTAAAATCTGGTCAGCCAGAATAGGCACAGACTAGGAATCTGGGCTGTTTACTATTGTAATAACCTAATGTGATTATCCCAGACCGCGAAAACCCATTATAGTGTTAACCAAGAAAGGAAATGTGCTGTACCTTTCACAGTTTTGGTTATGTGGCCTTTTACGGATTGTTACTTGGTATATACACAGTTTTAGATTTGAATTTTGTGGTCATATGTATTTTTTAACTGGTTTCTTATATTTAAAGATTACCATATTGCTAAACTCTTCTTGTAAGCACAGAAAGTGTATTTAATTCAAGTCACCCTCAAGGGAATAAGTTCATGCTTGAAACCACTAAAATATACCCACATTCAATTGCCCAATTCAGTTACATTTCTTCACTATTTTTTACTTAGAATATTTCCATTTCTAGCATTTGGAAATTATATTCTGAATTTATAACAAATATTAAACATTCATCTCAGTGATAGTTACAAAACTAAACACTAAAACATGCAGAGCTTTAGTTAGTCTGTGAAGATAGGGAGCTTGTTTTTTTCATTGCAGTATTCCGGTGCCTGGAGCATGGTAGGTACTCAGCAAAGATTGATCCAATGTCTGGGAAATCTCCTTTTTTGTGCCTTTTATAAAGCCATGACCATTACTACGTTGTGTTCTCCACTGTGGATTGACCAGAAAGAACTATAATAAATTGTTTAAGGCTTCTGAAGTATATTTTGTCTTGATATGATGGCCTTAATTTAATTAATTTTACCATTTGAAAGCTGAGATATAGTGTTCTATTTCTGCAACATATCATTATTCAAAGAAGGGGAAGATTCTGAAGAAAAGTTTTTGGTGTTGTTTTTTCAACACAGGAAACAAATACATTTGTTAATGTTTGATGTTACAAATTTTAGAACTTTAACCCTAAAGAGAGGTTAAAATCAGGAAGTAATTTTTCAGAATGTTTTACTATTTTAATAATCAACAGGATGTGTTTATACCATTGTACTGAAATCAGTAGTAATTATCACTGGAATGTTTGTTTTTCATATTGTCTTCTCTACTGTTATTGTGCAGCTTTGGATGGATTCTGGCTACTGAAGACTAGGGAACAATTCAAGGTTATGTGGAAAACTGATTTTCACTTATAGTTCCAAGAAACTGGATTTATAAATAACTATGTAGCTATGAACACAGCAACAAGCATTGCTAGTTTGGAATAAAAACATTACTGTAATTTCTTAAAATATTTGGGATGTGGGTTATAGCACAGGTAAGTTAGGTATGGGTAAATTTTTCTGTATTACACTATATAATTATTCTGGATAATGAAAACCTTACCCTTTAAATACTAGAACATTGTCCCTAACTCATTTCTACTGTATGAGACATATATCCTGTCTTAATAAGTTTAGTGTTATATTCCCTCCGTTGATATCATAAACTAGTTTTTTAAAATAACGTAAATAGGATAGAGAGCCTTATAAATGCATAGCTTCTTCACAATTTACCTGATACTAAATAATGCTGTGAAATTTATTTTCTGCTAGGTTACCAGAACAGATTATCTTTTCTTGTGGGGTTCAGGTAGGAGTAGGGAGGGAAAAGTTCTTCCCCAGTGTCTTTAGGAAAAAAGCCTGGACTCTTTCTCTCGGTGTACAGGTCCCTCAGGAGCCTCTCTTGGCGGAGCTATTTGTAGGTCTCTTAGTGCCCTTTCCTCCCTCAGTCCTCTATTTCTATGTACACAGTCCTCTGTCCGTTTTGAAAGCCTTGCTGTGCTTGTCTCCATAACTAACTTGTGCTTATCCTTCAAAATCAAACCAGAGGCTCAGTTCCTTTACTCAGGCTCCGTGTAATCACAAGGGTGCTTAAACGACGGAAGGAGGGAGGCAAAAGAGCCAGTGTCAGACTGATGCACTCTGTCATCATAGGAGGCGGAAAGACCCCACTGGCCTTTGCAGCCTCGGAGGTGGAAGGGAGCCGTGAGCAGAGGAATGTGGGCAGTTGCTAGAAGCTCAAAAACCCGAGTGGAGGAATTCTGACCTCCAGAACTTAAAGATAATATGCCTAAGCAACCACTAATATACTTTCTGTCTTTTCTGTACTTTTATGCTTACCTATTCTATACTTACTCTATACATACATATTCTTTCTATACATTTCATATAAATGGAATCATACAATATATGTTCCCTTATGTCTGGCTTCTTTTACTAAGCATAATATACAGGTTGAGGCAAAAGCAGGTATACAGTTCATATGGAAAATAATATAATAATAAATAATACTACAAGAGTAAACTGTTTCAGGTACTCATGACTGTAAACCTACTTTTGCCCCACCCTGTGTTTGTGTTATTTTAAGTCATCAGGTTTGTGGTAATTTGTTATAATACAAATTACAACCACAGATTTTTAAAATACAAATTTTAAAATTCTTTTGTGCTCACTTCAGCAGCACATCCACTAAAATTTTCGAATTCTTTGACTCACAAAAGTTGCTAAATTGGTGTAGAGAATTCTCAAGTATACATTGCCCATCTTCTCCCAACAGTAATATCTTATATAAACATGTCACATCATAACAACCAGTAAGTTCATATTGGCACAATACTAGTAATTTTGGGAAGGAGTGATGCTTCTCTGAATGGACATTGTTATATAGTTTTGACTTCTGGAAGCATGTTTAGATCTTCAGAAAATAATGTTAGGTCAATCATGAGGGGATGAAACAAAAAAAATCTTTAAACTAAAAGCATACAGAAACAAGCTCCACTGTCTTTCAAAGAATAACATAATCACTTTGAAGTAGAAAAACTAATCAAAAGTAACTTAAGAACACAATATTTGACTATAAGGTATAGGGATTTACAGGCATAATTGGATGGATACAAAACAGGGGAATGTTAAGAACAGTGTAGGCAATGGAGAAGCCAAAGAACTTATATGTACAACCCATGGACACGGACCAAGGAGGGGTGGGGTCACTGGAGAGCAGGAGGGAGCCGAAGTGGAGGGGTGCAGAGGGGGAAATTGGGACAACTATAATAGCATAATCAATAAAATATACTTTAAAAAAAGAACACAGTATTTGACTATGTAACCTCAGTACTAGAAAGGTTTGAGGAGAGACTTATAAACAAATTGTTAATTCCTTTTTAACTGGTGATATTTAGAGTTAGAATGGCTGAACAAATTCTGCAACCATTTTATATGTAACATAAGATCCAGCAAATGAATATATATGTTTATATTATTAAGAGTCAGGGCTCTCATTGGAAGAAGGGACATACAAATATGTATTGGAGTCAGTGAGGAAACCCTGTGGACAATAATTGGAATTCAAAGTAATGGTGTGGATCATGATTTCTCAGGGGGAGTGTATACATACCTATATATATGTCTACATATACATACCTATGGGTGTCTGTCCATGTGTGTTCATGTATGTGCATGTATATACTATGTACATGCATATATTTCCTAACTCTGCAGAAGTGGTTCAGAAGCAAAAATGCCCCAGTAGAAACTATCTACCACTTACCCTAATACCCAGAATCTTGCTCTTTAATACCATTTCTCACAAAAAGGAACCAGGACTCCTTATTAAGATGGCTGGTTTTTGGTCAGGGACAGGGAAGGTACAATATGTGTCTGGACTAATTTGTTAAGGCAGGAAGTAAGAAAAGTTTAAAAGTGGGTTCATGTCACAAGGACACAGGAACTAGGTTAAAGGGGTGCCCACTATCTAAATGTAGGACTTGTTCAGCACAAAGATAATTAAAGGCAGTACTGTCTTATAGGATGTTGGAATTTAAAAAAAAGGAATCCATGAGTCCATACTGATAATGGATATATAAATAAGCAGGTCAGTGAAAGATAAATCAGGGCTCTGCTGCATGCCGAGTGCTGACCAGTAAATGTGGAAAAGTACTGAACTTGGAAATTCATTTCATAGTCATCATAGTGAAGGCCGGTTAGGCAGTAATTATCAATACAGGCATACCTCGGAGGTTTTGTGGGTTGGGTCCCAGACCACCACAGTAAAGTGAATATCACAATGAAGCAAGACATACAAATTTTTTGGTTTCCCAGTGCATATAAATGTTATATTTATGCTACACTGTTGCCTGTGAAGTATGCAATGGTATTATATCTAAAAAAGCAATATGTGTACCTTAATTGAAAAAATACACATTTTTGCTACAAAATGCTAACCATCATCTGAGCCTTCAGTGAGTCATAATCTTCTTGCTGATGAAGGGTCTCGCCTTGACGTTGATGCCTGCTGACTGATCACAGTGATGGTTGCTGAAGGTTGAGGTGGCTGTGGAATTTCTTAAAATAATACCACAGTGAAGTTTCCAATTGACTCTTTCACAAACGATTGCTCTGTAGCATGCGATGCTGTTTGATAGCATTTTACCCACAGTAGAATTTCTTTCAAAATTGGAATCAATCCTCTCAGTCCCTGCCACCGCTTTATCAACTAAGTTTATGTTAATATTCTAAATTCTTTGTTGTCATTTCAACAGTCTTCACAGGAGTAAATTTCATATCAAGAAACCACTTTCTTTGCTCATCCAAAAGAAACATCTGCTCATCCATTTAAGCTTTATGAGATTGCAGCAGTTCAGTCACATCTTCAGGCTCCACTTCTAATTCTAATTCTCTTGCCATTTCCACCACATCTGCAGTTACTCCCTCCCCTGAAGTCTTTCTTGAACCCTTTAAAATAACTCGTGAGGGTTGGATTCAGCTTATTCCAAACTCCTGTTCATGTTGGTATTTGGACCTCTTCCCATGAATGTTCTTAATGGCATCTAGAATGGTGATTCCTTTTCAGAAGCTTTTCAATTTACTTTGCCCACATCCAGCAAAGGAATCACTATCTATGGAAGCTATTGCTTTATGAAATGTATTTTTTAATATAAAGACTTGAAAGTTGAAATTCCTTGTATATCCATGGGCTGCAGAATGGATATTGTGTTAGCAGGCAAGAAAACAACATTAATCTCGTATATCTCCCGTCAGAGCTCTTTGGTGACCTGCTGCATTGTCATTGAGCAGTGATATTTTGAAACGAATGTTTATTCCTGAGCAGTGAGTCTCAATAGTGGGCACAACATATTCAGTAAACAATGTTGTAAACAGATCCAGGCTTTATTACTCCATCTTTAGAGCACAAGCAGAGTAGACTTAGCGTAATTCTTAAGGGCCCTGGGATTTTTTGGAATTATCAATGAGCATTGGCTCCAACTTAAAGTCATCAGCTACATTAGTCCCTAACAAGAAAGTCAACCTGTCTTTTGAAGCTTTGAAGCCAGGTGTTGACTCCTCTCTAGCATGAGAGTCCTATATAGGTTGACTTTCCCAATATATGGCTGTTTTGTCCACATGGTAAGTGTGTTGTTTATTGTTGCCACTTCATTAATTATCTTAGCTAGATCTGGATAGCTTGCTGCAGCTTCTACATCAGCACCTACTACTTCACCTTGCTCTGTTATGTTACCGAGATGGCTTCTTTCCTTAAACCTCATGAACCAACCTCTACTAGCGCAAAACTTCTCTGCAGCTTCCTCACCTCTCTCAGCCTTCATCAAGTAGAAGAGTTAGGACCTTGTTCTCGATTAGGCTTTGACTTAAGGGAATGTTGTGGCTTTTTAAATTTTTCAATCCAGACCGCCAAAACTTTCTCTATTATCAGCATAGGTTGTTGTGCTGTCTTATCTTTCTGTATTCGTTGGAGTAGCACTTTTAACTTCCATCAAGAACTTTTCCTTTGTATTCACAACTTGGCTATTTGTTTGGTACGGGCGGCTTAGTTTACTGCCTATCTCAGCTTTTGACATGCCTTCCTCACTAAGCCAATCATTTCTACCTTTTGACTTAAAGTGAGAGATGTGAAACTCTTCCTTTTACTTGAACACTTAGAGGCCACTATAGGGTTATTAACTGGCCTAATTTCAGAATTATGTCTCAGGGAATAAGGGCACCTAAGGAGAGGGAGAGAGGGGAACAGCCAGTAGGTGGAGCAGTCAGAACACACCCAACATTAATCAATTAAATTTGCCCTCTTATATGGACATGGCTGCGGTGCCCCCAAACAATTACAGTAGCAATATTAAAGATCATTGGTCACAGATCACCATAACATAATAATGAAAAAGTTTGAAATATTGCAAGAATTATCACTATGTAACAAAGAGACATGAAGTGAGCAAATACTGTTGGGAAAATGGCACCAATAAACTTGCTTGATGCAGAGTTGCCACATACCTTTAATCAATAAAAAGTGAAATATCTTCAAAGCACAATAAAGGAAAGTGCAATAAAATGAGGTATACCTATAGTTGCTAAACCTAGGCAGAAATTTTGTTGAGGAACAAGATATTGACATAGTCTTTTAAAGTGTCTAACCACAGATTGTTAACTGGAAGGAAAAATATCTACTGTACTTTGAAGAACTTAGACAGCATTGAAAAAAAGTTTAAATGAATACAATTGACATCACCGAAGACAATACTTCCAGTTACAGCAGTATGAAGAGTTCAGCAAATTCTTTCCCCCCAAAAAAACAGTATAAAACTACACAAAAATTACTGAATACAACTGTTTTAGGACTCTAGAAACTGACCAGAAGCAAATATACTCAGAAGCATTTTTCATGCTAGAGCTTTGGGTAAGAGCAGCAGAAATCTGCAGTATTCTTAGCTAGGACTGCCCCCATCTCCCCGCTACCCCAGTTCCGTCAGTGAGAATGGTAATTTTACCACGGCAGCACTAGCTATGAAGCTAGCAGCTTTGCTGCCAAATGGGGAGAAAGCGTAAATCCACAATATGTTTGTCAATAAAAATAGTATTGATCTCAGTAGGAACTGAAAGGAAAAAAACTCTTAAGTCTACTTGTCTAAGTTACCATCCTATTTGAGGCTACTGGCAGAGCAGTCAGAGATGTGACAGAGTCACAGAGAGCTAGATGAGACTCTGCACCAAGATGGCAAAGTAGGAGGCTCCTGAATTTTCCTCTTCTCCCAGATGGACCTAATGTACAGCACCACACAGAGCAATTTCCTCTGGGAGACTCCCAGAAACGGTTTGAGTCACTCCTACACATTGGGCTTCTGGAAAGTGCCCACACAGAAATGTGTAGGAGAGAATAAGATACATTCTCACCATAAACACCACTCTCCGCATAATAGTATAGTGAGGGAAACCGGTTTCTCCCTGAGGAGCAGAGGGTTTGGGCCACATATCTTGCACTCCAGTTTTTAGGGTTCCCCCTCAAGGGACAGTCTCCCAATACTTTTAGCTGTGAAAGCCAACTGAGCTTGCATTCAAAAGGCCCCCAGAACTAAGGAAAACCAAAAAGCAGTTCTAGCAGTTCTTAATGGACTCTCAGCACTCATTGTGGCTCTCACTCCAGGGCTTGGTGCAGAGGGAGCAGGCAAAAACGCCTGTCTTCCAGTGTTTCCCTAATAGGGGCTTGACTGTATACTTTACAAGTAGCTGCCTGAGGTCAAGCTTCTGACTAGCACGTATCTATATGCAGACTGCTGCACTCACCAGAGTCTAAGGGGAAAAAGATTCACTTCAAATTGCAGGAAACACACAGACTGAATGTGAAGGTATGTAAAAAAATACATTCTGTGCAAATCGAAATGAAAAGTAGGCACCCATAGCTATACTAACTGACATCAGATGTAATAGACTTTAAGCCAAAATACTGTAGTAAGAGACAAAGAAGATCATATAATGATAAAATAGTCAACTCATCAAGAGGATATGACAATTATAAATATTTATGCACCGAATTTCAGAGTACCTAAATATATAAAGCAAATATTATCAGGTCTGAAGGGGAAAATAGACAACAGTATAATAACAATAGAGGACTCAAGTACTCCACATTAAACAATGGATATATATTCCAAACAGAAAATCAATAGGGAAAACAGGACTTAAATGACACATTAGAGCAAATAAACCTAACAGACACATATAAAACCTTCCATCCAACAACAAAAGAATACACATTCTTCTCGAGTGCCTTGGTACAACATTCTCCAGGACAGATCATATATTAGGCCACAAAATGAGTCTTAATAAATTTAAGAAGATTGGAATCATGCCAAGCCTATTTTCCAGACATAATGGTATGAAACTAAAATCAGTAACAAGAAGAAAACTAGAAAATTAATAGTATGTGAAAATTAAACAGCATGCTTCTGCACAACAAATGGGACAATGTGGAAATCAAAAGAGAAATAAAAAATATCATGAAAATAGAAACACTACATATCAAAATTTACTAGGTACAGCAAAAGCAGCTCTAAGAGGGAAGTTTATAGTAATAAGCAATCTAACTTTATACTCCAGGAACTAGAAAAAGAACAAGCTAAACCCTGAGTTATTAGAAGGAAGGCTATGACAAAGAGCAGAAATAAATGAAACAGTAAAAATAACAATAGAAGAGATTAATGAAACTAAACTTTTTTGAAAAGGTAAACAAAATCGACAACTCTTTGGCTAGACTAGCATATATAAAATCAGGTGTGAAGAGGAGATTTTAAAACTGATACCACAGAATTACTAAGGATCATAAGAGACTGTTGTGAACAATTAGATGCCAAAAATTAGATAACCTAAAAAAAATGGATAAATTCCTAGAAACATACAACCTACTAAGACTGAATCATAAAAGATCGGAAATCTAAACAGGACAATTACTACTAAAGGGACTGAATTAGTAATCAAAAGTATCCCAAAAAAGAAAAGTACAGGACCACGTGCTTCCCTGATGAATTCTAACAAACATTTAAAGAAGAATGAATACCTCCCCATCTCAAACTCTTCCAAAAAATAGAAGAGGACAGTTCCAAGGCCAACATTTCCCTAATACCAAAGCTGGACATGGATGCTACAAGACAAGACAACATACCAATATCCTGATAAACATAGAGGCAAATATCCTCAACAAAATACTAGCAAACCAAATTCAACAATACACTGAAAGAATCGTATACAAGGAGCAATTGGGATTTATTCCTGGGATGCAAGGATGGTTCAACATTAACAAATCAATAAATTGTTCTGTTCAAAGTGGTTAATTTTATAGTATGTGAATTTCACCTCAATAAAAAAGTTTTTTTTAAGATTGTGGAAATGTTTCATTTTGAGTAAAAGTAAAGAAACATGACAACTAAATGGAGCATCTAATCCTGGAAAGAATCCTGACCATCGGGGAAAATCTCTATTAAAGAATATTATTGAATCAGCAGACAAAATTGGAAATTCAAAATATACCACTTAAAAACTGGGATATGTTCTGAGAAGTGTGCTGTTAGGTGATGTCATTGTCTGAAAATCATAGAGTGCACTCACACAAACTATATAGCATATATAGCATAGCCTACTACGCATAACCTAGGCTATGTGCTATAACCTATTGCTCCTAGGCTACAAATCTGTACAGCATGTTACTATACCAAGCAGTGTAAAAGTAAATAAAACACAAGAGGAAATGATGCAATTGAGAGACACTCCTTATAACATGACATACTGTTTTATAGCAGACTTTTTTATAAGTAGAAAGAGTGCACTCTAAAATAACAATAAATATATAGTATAGTAAATACATAAACCAGTAAAATATAGTTGTTTATCATCATTGAATACTATGTACTGTACATAATTGTATATGCTGGACTTCTATATAACTGTTAGTGCAGTAGGTTTGGTCACACCAGCATCACTACAAACACATGAGTAATGCATTGCACTAGATATTACAATGGCTTCAACTAGGCAATAAGAGTTTTTCAGCTTCATTATAATCTTATGGGACACATGACTATACAAATGTGAAGTCGGACTTAAAATATTGTAAAATTATTAAATTTGCTGGATGTGATAACTATAGTGTGGTTATGTGACATACTGTCTTTATTTTAAAGAAAAACACACTGAAGTATTAAGAGGTAAATGTTATGATGTATGCACTTAAGTGACTCAGAAAAACCTGCATGGGGGATGTGGGTGTAGAAAGTCAAAGAGTGTGCACCAGCACATAACTACAAAATAGAGCAACATTTTAATATTAGGTGAATTATGGTAAAAGCTAGATGAGTGCTCTGTGTATTATTCTTATTCTTGCACCTTTTCTGTAAGTTTTAAATTATTTCCAAAGAAATGTTTCATAAAAATCTATGTACTTATAATCTAGTTTAATAAATACAGTTGAAACTTTCTGCATATGCCTAATCTTCTGAAAGATAAACACATTCTGAATTTGGTGCTTATTAGTCTCAGACATATCCTCATATGTTAACTATACGGTTATATACAAAGTCTGTCCAGAAAAAGTCCAGCCATTGTTAATATAATGAGAATGGTTTGCACAACATCGATGTAACCTAGCAGCCAAGGAGAGTGGACTGGAATGCACATGTGTAAACAATGATGACTTCACTGTGCTAGTCAGTGTGGGCAGTGTTGAGTGAGCATGTATACTGTGTAGCTGTGGCATTCAAAATGACTAAGCAAGTAGAGCAATGAATCTGCATCAAATTTTGCTTTAAGCTTGAACATTCCTCTGCGGGAACTGTTCAGATGATCCAGAAGGCCACAGCTATGGGCAACTGATTGGCAGCTTATCGCGACAACGCACCCACGCAGGCATCACCTCTGGTGCAGTTTTTTGGTGAAATATCAAATCACCCAGTTGACTCAGTCCCCCTACAGCCCAGATTTGGCATCTTGCGACTTCTGGCTTTTCCCAAAACTAAAATCACCTTTGAAAGGGAAGATTTTTCAGACCATTGATGAGATTCAGGACAGGATAATGGGGCAGCTGATGGTGACTGGGAGAACTGTGTGAGGTCCCAAGGTGCCTGCTTCGAAGGGGACTGAGGCATCATTGTCCTATGCACAATGTTTCTTGTATCTTGTATCTTCAATGAATGACTCCTTTTCACATTACATGGCTGGATGCCTTCTGGATGTCCTTGTATACCTAAACAATAATATATAGTAGTGTTTTGTATGGTTTTAAACAATATATAAATGTTATCATTCTATATAATCATTTTACACCTTACTTTCCTCACTCAGTAACTTAGGAGAGTTACTTATGTTGATCTATGTAGCGCTAGTTCCCTTATTTTCACTGTTATACAGGTATCCCAAAAGTTTTAGTGATGTTTTAAACTATATTAAATTCACAGGTATAAATGCTGTGAACTTCCCCCCAAATTTGTATCTCTTGAAAATTATATTTAAACTTCTTGAATAATCATTGCGTTCTATACATTTCTAATAATAAATTTCTAGTTTTAACTTTCTGTTTCAGTCAACATTTGCCATCTTCATTTAGAGGAAGTATTATTTTATAACATGATTTTGGCACAGTTCATTTTCACATTTAGGATGTGTCCACTTTTTTATTATTTCAAATTAAAAGGTTACAATATACCTTTTTATACTTAGGTACACATGATAGAGTTTCAGTGATAACTAATAATGGAATTAATTAGAATTACTGTAATAACCAAATTATAGGGCATCTTAACTTTATTTATATTCTTCACAGCAATATGTATATAGTTCCTTTTCCTTATCCATCCCCATAGAAACTGAGAATTACTGGGATTTAATTTAAGCTGTTTGTGATAGGTTTAAAGTCATATCTCAAGAATTTATTGGGTTGAATTTTTCTAATTACAAGAGATGTTAGAGCATCTTTTCTTATGTTTATCAACCATTTTAGTTTCCTGTTCTGTAAATTGTAAGTTCATATTACATTTCACCCTTGAACACCGTGAGAGTTAGAGGCACCAACCCCAGCAAGCAGTTGAAAATCCATGTGTAACTTTTGACTCCTTCCAAACTTAGCTATTAGTCCACTGTTGACCAGAAACATTAATCATAACATGAACAGTGGACTAACATATTTTGTATATATATTATATACTATAGTCTTATAATAAATAAGCTAGAGAAAAAAATGTTATTAAGAAAATCATAAGGGCCCTGACTGGCGTGGCTCAGTTGGTTGAGCATCATCCCACAAAGCAAGAGGTTGCAGGTTCTATTCTCGGTCAGGACACATGCCTGAGTTGTGGGCCCAGCCCACTGTTGGGGCACATGCATGTGAGAGGCAACAGATCGATGTCTCTCACACATCAATGTTTCTTCCCTCTCTTCCTTCCTTCTCCTCTTTCTAAAAATAAAAACTTAAAAAAAATCATAAGGAAGAGAAAATACATTTAGAGTACTTATTTTTTTAAAAAACCTGCACGTAAGTGGATCCACACAGTTCAAACCAATGTTATTCAAGGATCAATGATATTCTTTTTTGTTGATTTTTCCTATTGATTTTAGTAGAGATTTAAAAATCATATTTTATACACTTATTTTACATTTATGTACACTCTAGGTAATTTCTTTCAATATGAAATTTGTCTTCATTTTTTAATGTCCTTTTTAACAAACTTTTATTTAAAATAATTTATCAATCCTTTCATTTATGATTCGTATATTTTATGCTTTCCTTATCTACATTTATAAAGATATTCTCTGACATCTTTTAATAGTGACTTGTCACCATTCGGAGAGACTCTCAGTTCAGTGAAACATTCTTGAGTGCCTGCTATATAGCAGACGTTGTGCTTGGCGGGAGCGGGTAAATCAGTATATAAGGCCCAGTGCTGTCTTTGAAAAATTCTTGTTTTAATAAAGGCAACATCAGGCAGAAAGAAAATGAGCAAAAGTAGCCGAGATACCAAACTGGAATAAGTGTTCTGAGAGCTAGATTAGTTCCATATTGATCACGCAGGTGTAGGAGGTGGCACTGGGATTGGAAAGATGGGAGTAGTACCATGAGGGCATTTTGGCATGGAGCTCAGACTTAATCTTGTCATTTAGATGTTGTCGAACATTTTTAGCATTAGAACCCTAACTAACTTAAAAGGAACTGAGTGGTAACAACTATAATACTTATAATAACCATAATATCAGCTAATATATCTTGATTATTTATCATGGTGCTGTGCTGAGAACTCCAAGCATTATCCCCTTACTTTTTTATAGCAACTTTATAAGGTAGATTTTAATATTATCCTCATTTTACCAACTGAATCTCAGAGAAATTAATATATTAAACAAGTTGAAGCTAAATTGCTTCTTTGGAACAGAATGCATTTGGAAATCACTACCCCAAAAGATTGGAAAATATTGAAGGGTTTGAGACATGAAAATGACATAATCAGATTTATATTTTCTGTCCATGCTCTAGAAACTGTCTGGAGGCTAGATTTGAAATTAATAAGGACTGGATTAGGGAAACCAGTTATGAAACTCTTACATTAGTCTAAATGAAAGATTAAAAATGTGAACTATAAGTTCAGATGTTTCATAAGGGATAAATTGGAAATAAGAAAAGAGTATAGCAATTAATAATGGGCCAAGAGGAAATTTGCATGTGCCATGTTGGTTAAGGGAAATACAGGAAGTATTTTACCTTGAGAAAGCCAGCTAATGGGGACTCTTGATTTAGTGGGTTCATGTAATTAAGGTTTAGCAGATATAAAAATGATGATTCAGTAATAAAAAATAAGAAACTATGTAATTCTTTAACCTCAATTTGATAAGTATGCATGCTATACTTATCAACTTTGAGAATTGCCACTAAAAGATAGATAAATAAATGTATGAATGAATGAAGGAAGGAAGGAGGGAACACAGCTTATAAATTCCACATTGATAGACAAGATAAAATAAGAGCCAGGATAAACAGAAATCATAAAGAAAGGGAAACAAAAGTAGAACAAATGAAAGTATAAAATAAGATATTTATATGTATATAATTACAATGAGTGTAGTTTGAGTAAATGGTCTAGTTAAAAAGGTTGTCAGCCTGGACTTTTTAAAAATGTCAGCCATATGCTATTTAAAAGAAGTAGAAAAAGGTTGAAATAAAAATATGGAAAAAGATACACTGTACCAGGAAAATTTCAACAGCAAAGTTGGTGTGGTTATATTAACATTAGAAAAAAAGGACTTTTAAAAGGAGAAATTTGTTAGAGCAATGGCAGCATCTAAAATAGGAATTTAAGTGAAGGCCTTGGAGATTTAGTTGAAAAGAAGGTAATAGTATATTTCACAACTAATATGTTCAATTAGTGTTAAATTGATTTGAAATGTAAAGACAAAACTGAAAATTTGGAAAAACAAATGCCCATAGGTTGTATGGAATTTCTAGTTTAACCAAATATTTTTCTTCAGGGATTCAAAAATAATTGGCTCTTTCACTCTATGTCATTCTAAGTCTGTGGTTGTTGGCAACACTATAAAAATTAAATTCATTTGGTAAGTACTTGCTCTTGTGTATTTCAGGAATTCAAAATGTCCTCAGCCTCTTCTGTGCAGTCCTCACAGAAAACAAGGTTCTCTTCCATTCTGCAAGTTTCCAGAGACTTAGTGATGCTTGTAGAGCCCTGGAATCTTTAATGTTTCCTCTTAAATATAGGTGAGGTTTTTTACTTGTACTTTTATTCATTCTCAAATTATGTATGGATTAACAATCAGTTGAAATGTCATTGCACAATAGTTTGAACCATAAGGTCATATTTTACAAAGTCAGAATTCTGATAGAAATCTAGCCCAGAATTTGGAACTTTTCCAAGCCATCCATTACTGAGTGTTGACTAATTTAGTGGAAAATTAATTAATTTGAGTAGTATTGTCAGTAACATTTAATTCTCTTTGGATATGGTTGGTGATAAAATTAATGCTGTGATTTTTTAATATTAAAAAATTATTAATTTTAGGGGTTATATTGGTATTATGGGTCTATTCGAAAAGAGCCCTTATCATTTTTAGATACCTACTAAAGTGTGTATAAATAATATGATGTCTGAAATTTGCTTCAAATAATACAATGGGGAAGGAAACAAAAGGAGTAGAAATATATGTATGTATTAAGCATTGGTAATGATCAAATCTGGATTGGATACATGGGGCTTCATTTTCCTCTCTTTCTGGTTTTTGAGGGGTATGTTAAAATTTTTGCATAATAAAAAGTAAAAAAACAAGACAGTTTAAGCACTGATTCCTGATAGTGCTGTAAGTAGAATATTTTATTCTATTATATTGTCTTATAAATTTGATAATCATAACATCTAGGAAGCTTAAGTTCATACAAACCAGAAAAAAAATTTAGACTGTAGATTTTATTTTAAAGGTTTTTACAAATTTTGACATATGTGCTTTTCTTAACCCCTAGATAAGCCTAGACCTTAATTTTTGTACTTCACTACCACTCTTACTGAAAGAAAAAATCAGGTATAGAAAAATGGAATTTGAACGCTTGTTTTGCATAAACAAACCACCAGTGTTGATGGGGAGGGTCCATCAGGGAGTCAGTGTTACTGTCTGATGTCATTTTTTTATGTAAGGAAAAATGCTTTCAAGCAAGACTGAAACACCCAAAGAGACTGCTTGCCTAGGAGGGATAAAGGATAAGAAAGTTGCCCTGGATTCTATTTATTTTATTTCTTTCCTTTTTATTGAACCTATTGGGTTGCCACTGGGCATTCTATATATTATATATTTTATTATATTTGATCATATCTTTCACGTGATTTTTAAAAATCTGTCTTTTTGAAAATTAGATATTAATAACCATGAAACTATTGTTGATAATTTCTAAACTTAGGTAATATCAAAATTCATAGCATGAAGATAAAAATACATTTATATTATGGAAAACAAATATATCTCACATATATTTTTATTATTTCCAGTTATCCTTATATTCCCATTCTCCCGGCTCAACTACTAGAAGTTCTAAGTTCCCCAACACCTTTCATTATTGGAGTACATTCAGTCTTTAAAACTGATATCCATGAACTTGTAAGTATTCATCTTTAAATTTCCAGTTATTGAGGCCAGAGGTTTATCATAATACTTTGAGTTTTGTAACATTTCAGCTAACTACTGTTTTTAGCTCCATTGCATTCCCTTCAAAAACATTGATCAGAAGAAAAGCATTATTGAAAAATACATTAAATTTTCCTATAGCAAATATGAGAAATTTATAAAATGAATTTATTAATATTTTTAAATGTTCCTTTTTTTGGCATATTAAGTTTATCTTTCTGTATTCATCCTATCTAAGAGAAAGGAAGGTAAAATAATGTTAGGTAGTATTCTATTTATACATTCGTTGTAAGTACTTTAATTTATTCATATTTTGAAATGAGGCCTGTATTAATGCTGAATGGTTGATAACTAAAAAGCAAAAATCATTTGCAAAAGAGTGAAGGGTTTTAGTGAAATGCAAGTTTAAACCCAACAAATTATTCTGTTTCTCATGCTATATGAGTAGAAATACCGAAGAAGGAAAGTAATACTCTAAATTCATGCCAGTTCTGGAAGAGAGTATTTGGTTCTCTGTTCTGCTTTTTAAGAGGAAATGCAACAAATCATGTGCTTCAGAGAAGGATGTCCAGGATTCTCAAGAGTTTAGAAACTGTATCCTGTGAGGTCGTAAGAAAATTTTAAGTAGTAACCTGATTTTATTTGATAATTAAATATAAATTTTCAAGTGGCTGTCATAGGAAATAAGGATAAGATTTATTTTTGTAGCTCTAAAAGGCATAGAAAAAGTGCATATAGTGAATATAAACAAATTTTTGCTCAGTATGAGACCTTTCAACTGTTAGAGCTACCCGATGATGATGAATGGGTTTGTTTTTTTTAATGTGAGAAGTGTATTCACAAGCACTGTAAGAGTGTAAGGGACAGATTGCATGACAGTTTCCAGGGAGTTTAAAAATACTTCTTTCCTGAAAAGTTGGGCTATTTGACATCTGCGATCCACAAATTTTAAGATTTTGTATTTCTACTTTTGTTTTAGTTTTAAATGCCAGAAAAGAGGTAAGCTCTGCTGGTACTTGTACATAATTACAATTATAATCAAATCATAGGTGTCATTTAAACTGACAAAAGACTATTCAACATTGTAATTACAAACAGGACCCCCATTCATATATTAATCATTCTGCCTAACCTTTTATGTTGATATCTAGTTACTTTTTTAACTTTGATATCACTGTATAAAAATATGTGTAAATCAGTAAACATATTCAGTAAAACCTAGTTAGCATAATACTAGAGGCATACCCATCTGGTTTGCAGGAAATTTTTTCCAGTAAATTTTTTTTCTCTGGAGGTAGGGTAGGACAAGCCAGGTGTTGCCAAAAGTAAATTTCTTAGTTTTTTTGGTGAATAAATTAGAATGAATTTTAATTCTGTTATTAACGTAATAACTTCAGCAATCTTGGCTAGTTTCTCTTACCTTTTTCCCCACATTTTTATGTAAATTATTTGTAAATAAACTAGTATAAAATGCTAAAAATCAGTTTCTTGAACACCTAGACAGTACCATTTGGGTGTACAGCAATTGCTTTGTTTATTAACTCAGGTAGTGATTACTGGCTTATTTAGATTATAGCTACACTACTATAATAAAACACCAAAATGCAATGGCCCCAACAAACAGAATTTTATTTAACACTCACGCCGCAGTCTACAGAGGTGTTCCATTATGCCAGCCCAGTTTAGTCCATGAACTCATTAAAAGCCCAGGCTTCTTTCCTTCTTCTTCCCATACCAGAATCCCCTCAGTCATTGTCATCATCTGAGTATTCAAGGTCAGGTTGCTGCCAGTTCGTAGTTTCAGCCGTGGAACGGGGCAAGAGAGCCTTACATCTCCTCTATTTTAGTTCCTAGAAGTGTACACATTACTTTTCACATTCCATTGGCAGAGCCTTAGTCAGTGCTACACCTAATTTCAAAGGAAGCCGAGAAAGGTGGTCCCTCCTTACCCTAGGAGATACAAGTAAAGACCCACAGTGGATGCATGCAACCGCAGATAGTCTTGAACTTTGTATGTCCTGTGTTTTTTCTTACATATACATAACTCTTCACGTAAAGGAAGCACTTTACAGCTTCTCTGTGATATTTTAATTGCTGGTATCACTATTCTTGCACTTTGGGATTATAATTAGGTAAAACAAGGGTGATACGAAAACAAGCACTGCAATACTGAACAGTCGATATGGCTACCAAGTGACAAATGGGCGGGTAGCATATACAGTGTGGATAACGCCTGAGCAGGACAGAGTGGGACAGCCTAAGATTTTATCACACAGCTCATGATGGCTTGCAATTTAAAACTTAGAAATTGTTTATTTCTGCAATTTTCTATTCAATATTTTCAGAGCAGTTGACTGAGGATAACTGAGACCTTGGAAATCAGAATCACTGATAAGAGGGGACTACTAAAGACAGTAGCTGGGAAGCCATGAACCCAGCGTTCTGTACTGTGGACAGTCAAGAGTCTCTTCCACACCTGTTTCTTCTCATTTTGAACTAGTGACGGCTAAATTAATTTGCTTAACAACAAATACATTTTATTAATTATGTTAATTTTTTATCTCCTTCAGTTAGATGTAATCATAGCCGATTTGGATGGAGGCACTATTAAAATTCCTGAATGTATTCACCTCTCTTCCCTCCCGGAACCACTTCTACATCAGACTCAAGCAGCTCTTTCTTTGGTATGCCATTTTATAAAGCAGCAGTTTTCTCTTGATTTAAAGATAAACTAAGATAATTAGAATTAAATATCATTAACAGTGTAATTACTTTTTTTAAAAGGTCTTAAAACATGAATATAGCCTTGTATAGTATCTAGGAGTCTTTACTAAACATTATCTAAAGACTATACTTTGAATCCTAACTGAATATTTGTTATACATTCATTCTTTCACTCTGCATATTTATTTAGTATTCAGTATTGAATTACTGTCATATTCAGTATACTGGAAACACACCAGTGAAAACAAGACTAGACTCTGCCTCAAAATCACTGATTCCCCTAAAGCCCCCCATTAAAAGCTACCACTTGTTCCTTCTCCTTCAACCTCCTGTTGACATCTCCTTGCTCTTTGATAGATGTGCTACTTACAAAACAGTGTGACGTTGTTTTACTAATGTTTTCAAGTTACTACAGGAGATGTAACTTATAGATAGATTAAATGTCCAGCATTCTATGTAGCAGAATTTAAAGAAATCATATGACCTGGATGATTCTCAGTGAAATGAATTTAAATTTTTGGTAGTTATTTTACCTTATTTGATTTGTAAAAGCACAGTATTTTATTTTACTGATAAGATTTTAGGTGCCCATTTATCCATCATCAGAAAATTGAAACTTAGAAATCCTGCGTTTTAAGCCATGACTAGAACCAAGGCCTTGGTATTCTTTTTGAATAATATTCTAGGCCGAGCTGTTTAAAAAAATTTTTTTTCCTTAAATAGGAACTTAAATAATAACTCAGAAGTCTGGGGTTAACAGGATGGACTTTATTCTCAAAAAATTTCAAATTTGTATCAGTTCCTAAGTTGTTACAGTGGTACCTGTGAGATGGGAATATTTTTTTTTCCCATTTGTAAACTGGAATATAAGGTGTGATAGAGTGGAAAGCGTAGGACTCAGAAGACCTGAATTCTGAGCAAATGACATTCCACCTGTAGGTCTGTTTTCTGGTTTTTATCTGTACATTGACTGTTTTATACTAGGATGACTAGATGACCGGCAGTGATTTAGGGTGCTTTGTGGCAACCATTTTTATTTTATTAATAATGTATTTATTATAATGTTTATTGAAACTAGCATATAAAACCTGTGATTTCACATAAAATAACATCTAAGAAAATACTAGGTTTAAAGAGGTGAGCTGATTTAAAGACAATTAAAAGAAAATATTAACTAAATAATTGCATTGGTGGTATATGGATATATCAAAAGCTGAGATGGTCACATTTGAGTGATTGAAAAAAGTTTCATGTTCTAGAAACCTTAAATAAACTTTAAAACCTTACATATGATTACTTAATATTGATATTTATAATTATTCTGGGATTAAGTAGAAAACAAAGATTAAGAGTTTAGCTCTTAAGTCAGTGGCTCTTGGTTGAGGTTCTGCTCCACACTGGTAAACTTAAACCTGCAATGAAAAGTTCTGAAAGAAGATACACTAAGTTATAAAATAGTAGTTACCACTGGGAAGGAAATGGTCTAGGGCAAAGCTATGTGTCTATAGAGTTAAAAATTTGCTGTGCCAGCAAATTTAATCAATGAGTAGAATTAATTTTGAGGAAAACAGTATGCCAATTTTTGTAGTTGTCAAGCACAATGGTGCATTATGTGCCACAGCGTAGTACTATAGATACAACATAAGAGCATAGTATATTGTCAAATTGGACCAAAAAGAAATCACATTTGGTGGACTGTGTGGGAGCTTTGATGCACAAGTATATAAGCTTCATTTGCTTACTAAATAATTGTAATCAAATGGCAGTGCAGTACTTGGACTGTGTAATAACCATGGATGATTTATAGATGTTAAGACTTTATTCTATAGTAGCAATTGGGCAATTGAATTATAAATATTATTATATTTTAGTGTCATTTTAAAAATATTGTTTTGAGTCTTTTGGTCTATTATGAGTATACTACCAAAACCCATGTATTTGAAAATGACTCTGCAGAAAAAAATTTGCCGTACACTAAAAAAAAAAAAAAAAAAAATTGCTGCATAACTTTTTTCACCTGCTCCCCAGCCTGCTTTCCTTCAAAGCCTAACTCAAATGTTATCTTCTTTTTGTAGCTTTGCCTAAGTTGAACTAATAATACTTTATATTTCACATATATTCTTTGTATGTTTATAGTAGTTGTTTCATTGTATTATACTTTTACTCATATGGACTGTGAAGTTTATAAGCTTGTACCCTTTCTCTTCAGTATTTCAGTTAGTTCGTTTTTAGTTGTGCTAAGAACATTAAAAATAAATGATTCTTTAAAATTTTTAACTATATAGACAAATAGCTTTGCCCTAGGCCATTTCCTTCCCAGTGGTAACTACCATTTTATAGCTTAGTGTATCTTCTTTCAGAACTTTACATTTTTATTTATATGTATATTGGTGCATGTACATATATAGATTTAAGGTTTATTTTCAAATAAATGAGACCATACTATGTGTGTTTTTCTAGAACATGGTTTTTCATTAAATACTTTGTCTTGGAGATCTTTTCACAATAATATGTATATTATTGAGCTGCCTCAGCTAACGGCATTGTAGTTCATGGAGAAACTATATTGTAATTCATGTACTGATACTTTTTCATGTAATGCTCCATGTACATTAAATAATAGCTTTTATTGACATTAAGACCTTCTATATAACAAAACTTCTTTGCTTTAGATTCTACACCCAGATTTGGAAGTAGCAGATCATGCTTTTCCCCCTCCACGAACAGCTTTATCCCACTCAAAAATGCTGGTAAGAAGTGTAAGATTTAAATTTTATGCTTTTAAAGAGAACTGTACTTTTATTTGTATAGTTGTTAAAGATGCTGAGTTAGATGGACCACCTAGTAAAAATAAGGAGAGTTAGGTGGACAGCCTAGTAAAAAGTGGACCAAACTAGAAATTAAGAGAATTGACACTGACTCACCTTGTGACCTGCCCAAGGAGGAGCCACAGGGCAACACACTGACGCAGTGGGGAGAAGGGCTAAGACGTATCCTGAGGAGGCATGAGTAAGCAGGGGACAAAAAAATCAAACCTAAGTTATAGCTTGGAAAATTGTGCCAAACTGCAAATCAAAAGGGTCAGGATTTAAGAAAAAAAAAGAAAAAAAAAAAAGAATGGGAGTAGGTTACAAAAAATGAAAGGAAATTGTTGATAATAGGAGAGAATCAAGTTTGAGGAGTGAGTAGAGGAAAATACTTCCAATTAGAAGCCATAAAAAGGTGAATATATAACAGAGATCCCTTTTTTATTTTGCTCAGTGCATTTCTTTTTTTTATTGTTAATGGGTTTTTTTTTAACTTGTTCAATTATAGTTGTCCCCATTTTCCCCCACATTGCTCACCCCTACCTCACACATTCAGTCTTTCCCCAACCCCGTTGTCTTTGTCCATGGGTCCTTTATACATGTTCCCTGACAACCCTTCCCCTTCTTTTCCCCATTATTGGTACATTGCTTATAGATGAGCTTTGTCGCCAATAAGGAGCTTTGTAGAGCTGGACACCTTTGACAAGTTCTTAAGCTTTCTTGACTCTTCCCTTATTAATTAAATAAAGGTCGACTAAATAAATCTGTATGTTTTCTTTCAGTTCTATAACTGTGATTTCATTAAAACGGAAATTAATTATTAAAACAGTTTGTCATACCTTATTAATATAAGAAGAGGTTTTTATAAGTTGGGTAAATTTTGGAAAAATTTTATAAGTTTTAAAAATAGCTTTGGACGGTATGTAGAGCTTCTGGCCAAGATGGAAGTGTAGGTAGATACACTTCGCTTCTTCGCACATCGAAAAGAAATATAACAACTAATTAAAAAAAAAACAGAACTGCCAGAAAATCAAACTGTATGGAAATCCAACAACCAAGCAGTTAAAAAAGAAACATTCGTCCAGACTGGTAGGAGGGGTGGAGATGGGAAGCCAATGTGGAAATTGGAAGCCGGGGTGGAGAGGATACGCCACAAGGTGGCAGCTGGTGGACTGGGCAGTCACATATTTGCATGCGGATAAGCTGGGAAGAACAACTGGGGAGTGAGATAGACAGAACAACCCAGGGTTAAAGCATGGGAGAAAAAAAGCCTCAGAACCTCTGGCTGTAAAAACATGTGGGATTTGCAGCAGTGGGAGAAACTGCCAGTCTCACAGGGAGTCCATTGGAGGGGCCCACGGGGTCCTAGAAGGTACACAAGCCCACCTACCTTGGAATCAGCACCAGAAGGGGCCAATTTGCTTGTGGGTGGCGGGTGAAGACACCAAAAGCCTGCCGAGAGCTGAGCAAGCAACACTGTTCCCTCTCGGACCCCTCCCCCACAGACATTGTCACGACACAGCCAAGTGGGTTGGTTGCCCCACTCTGGGGAATACCTAAGCCTCTACTCCTTACAACAAAACAGGAGCTCCAAGACAAAGAAATATGACCCGAATGAAAGAACAGATGAAAACTCTAGAAAAACAACTAAGCGATGAGGAGATAGGCAACCTGTCAGATGTGCAGTTCAAAACACTGGAATCAGGACACTCAGTGAAATAATAGAGTACAGCCGAAAAATAAAGGAAGAAGTGAAGGCTATACAAAGTGAAATAAAGGGAAACATACAGGGAACCAACAGTGAAGGGAAGGAAACCGGGACTCAAATCAACAATTTGGAGCAGAAGGAAGAAATAAATATTCAACCAGGACAGCAAGAAGAAACAAGAATTCAGAAAAATAAGAGAGACTTAGGAACCTCTGGGACAACTTTAAACGTTCCAACATCCAAATTACAGGGGTGCCAGAAGGAGATGGGGAAGAGCAAGAAATTGAAAATTTATTTGAAAAATAATGAAAGAAAACTTACCCAATCTGGCTAAGGAGATAGACATGAAAGTTCAGGAAGCTCAGAGACTCTCAAAGAAGTTGGACGAAAGGAAGCAAACACCAAGACACATCTTAATTAAATTGCCAAAGATTAAAGACAAGGAGAGAATCTTAAAGCAGCAAGAGAAAAGGAGACAGTTACCTACAAAGGAGTTCCCTTAAGACTACCAGCTGATTTCTCAAAAGAAACAGTCAAGAAGGAGCTGGAAAGAAGTATTCAAAGTCATGAAAGGCAAAGACTTCATCCAAGATTACTCTATCCAAAACAGCTATCATTTAGAATAGAAGGGCAGATAAAGTGCTGCCCAGATAAGGTCAAGTTAAAGGAGTTCATCATCACCAAGCCCTTATTCTATACAATGTGAAAGGGACTTATCTAAGAAAAAGAAGATCAAAACTATGAACAGTAAAATGACAACAAACTCAACTATCAAAAACTGAACCTAAAAAACAAAAACAAACTAAGCAAACAACTAGAACGGGAACAGAATCATAGAAAAGGAGATCACATGAAGGGTTATCAGCGAGGAGGTGGAGAGGGGAGATAATGGGGGAAAAGGTACAGGGAATAAGAAGCATAATTGGTAGGTACAAAGTAGACAGGGGAGGTTAAGAATAGTATAGGAAATGAAGAAGCCAAAGAACTCATATGTATGACCCACGGACATGAACTAAGGGGCAGGGAATTCTGGAGGGAATGAGGGTATTGGGTGAAGGGGGATAAAAGGGAGAAAAAGGTGGGACAACTGTAATAGCATAATCAATAAAATATACTTAATAATCTTTTCAGTTTTTTTATATTTGTGATTCTTTTGACATCTCTAAAAGTCAAACAGCTGGGGTATTATGCCCTTCTTTAACATGATGAAAGGAGAGACTCTGTTACTTACGTTTTTCTGATAGGAAAATTGAATGTACTAGAGGCATGTTTTGTTTGGTTCAGCTTTAGAAAGAACTATTTAACAGCTTATGCTGTCCCAGCAGTGGAACCAACTAGACCCCCAGCACTCAGGGCTGCCACAAATGAGATGTGTAGGGAGCACAGACATACAGATTTATTGAATAATCCCTCAGGTCCTTTACAACTTTTTGACTTTATGGTAATCCATTTATTTTTTAAGAAATTCAGTTACCTAACATGTTTTCTTCTTATATTTTCAGGATAAAGAAGTACGTGCAGTTTTTCTTAGATTATTTGCACAGCTTTTCCAAGGATATAGATCATGCCTACAACTTATAAGAATTCATGCAGAACCAGTAATACATTTTCACAAGGTAAGATACAGAATTATGACGAATCTGTCCAAAATGTAGACTCTAAATAAAGCAACTTGGTTGTCTTTTCTTGGCCATATATTTTGACATTAATATATCAAATGAAGTTATTTAAAATCTCTGCTTTGTGTGGATAGATAATTTTTGATAATACTGTAGAACTGACATGTTTTTCATCAGAGTACATTAAATTGGTTTTTATTTTAAAATTGAGTGTTAATTTCTGGTTTCTCTTGCTTTACAAAAAAATTCATTTTTATTCTTTCTAATACATGTGGTATTTCAGGTATCAAAAACTTTTTTGAGAGATGTATTTTATAGTAACACCTTTGTGCATGAAGACATTTATTCAAGCTTTCTCTTTCCGTTTTATTTTGTTTTGACCATTCATTCATTGCTGAGTGATAAATTATTCATTTCATGTTTTCTTTCTTTACAGACAGCTTTCTTGGGGCAGCGTGGTTTGGTTGAGAATGATTTCCTCACTAAAGTTCTCAATGGAATGGCATTTGCAGGTTTTGTTTCAGAAAGAGGTCCTCCCTATAGATCCTGTGATCTCTTTGATGAGGTATAGTTTTTATCAAAAAATATATTATTTACAGACAAAATTAGGCTAGTAGTTAAAAGTAAAACAATAGTATTTTAAACTTTTAATCAAAAGCATAACTATTATAAATTAAATATCAAATAATCCAAGTATTATTTACTATTATGCTTATCAGATCTTGGTACTTAATTAAAATGTGGATTAGAAAAATTAGAAAAATATAATTGTAGGATATCTCAAACATGCATAAAATTTTGAACAACTTAATTTTAAATAATTGATTAAAATCTTTGAGTGAGTGTATACATCGAAAATTTATTTTTGAAAGTAATAACATGACTCCTTTATTGGTTTCATAGAGGAAAAGTCTAAGTTTAATGTATAAATTCCTGATTTCAAACAGTTACATGTTTTCTATCAGTGTCCTAGAGTCATAGTTTAGCTTAGTAGCATTCTTACTAATCCATAATAGCTTCATTGGGAGATATTAAATATATAAAAGACAGATTTAAACCTTTCTCCTCAAGGAATTGTCCATACAAAGGGAAAATTAAAACAGACATGACTTAAAATAAGGGTGCTATTTTGTGTTCATTGTGATTTCTCTTATTTTAATGCATCTTTGCATTTATCATATAACTATTTTCATAGCAGCCCATTCTGGTATATGGAACAAGGAATGTTATTCCCATTTCAGTTTCTCAAAAGAGCACTGTATTAGAACCAATAGCCTATGGCCATACCACCCTAAACGTGCCTGAACTTGCCTGATCTCAGCAGCTAAGCAGGGTTGGGCCTGGTTGGTACTTGGATGGGAGAACCAATAAATATAAAAATTCCTTGAAGTATATAAAATAAAAATAGTCTTAGCACCCAAGGTAGTGGAGAATAATAATAGTGATCTTATTTTGGTGCTGCTGGTTTTATTTTATATAGAGAAAGTAGGAATCAAGGACTGAAAGATCCTTAATTCAGAGAAGGATCTTTTATTCTCTTTCAAGATAATTAAGTATTCAAAAGTAAGATTGAAAGAAGAGGCATATGTTTTAATTCTGAGCCTGGAGAACTGCACCAAATGCTTCAGTAAATGATAAAACAAATCGTATGAGGATTTAGGAACATTTGTCTCAGGTGAACAATTCTTTTTCATCAGGTATTGATCACTGATTCTCAAATGCCAACATTGAATATATTGATCATTGGTTATCTAATATCAACAAAAATCAGCCTTTAGATCTTAAGTAATTGAGACAATGTTTTAGGGATTAAATTAGATGCTTTTCAGGGTCTTTTCTACCTCTTACATTTTATTAGTCTCTGAAGCACCCTGAATAGTAACACTGGTTTGTATACCCCCTTTCATTTCTATCCAAATTCCCTTAGTAACCCTGTCTGGCAGTTTCATCATAACTAATAAGTCATATTGATTACTTTAAGAAAACTTGCTTGCTACAGCCTCTGGCTATTTTTGTAAGTCCTCCCGGTGCCTGGTGTGCCCTCCCTCCCCTTTCAGTCTTACAAAAGCCTCCGTTCTTCAAACTCTGCTCTTATCTTACCACCTCCTGCAAAGCAGATTGGAGGTCTGCTAGTCTGCATTAAGCTTTATGTTGTGTCTCTAACTTTACATGGCAACTTATCTTTTATTATGTATATTTATATACATAAGATACATATATATATTTCTTCTTTAAACTGGACACAATAATGAGGCAAGGACTGTCCAAGATTCCTACTGGGTCTCTTCTTAGTGTTCATCCTGTTCTGTGTTCTGCTCTCAGTGACAATTTTTGGTGTCTTATTGATGCTGCTGAAAGCCAGTTCATGTGTATACTTCAGTCAGGGGGCCTAAAAGGAATGAGACATCAGACCTAAGTAATTTCTTATCTACACACTGGCCATTTAATTGGTTTGCATGAGAATGTGCTTGTGTAGGAAAATCATGTGTACTTCTGGGAAAGGAATCCTTGTTTTCATTTAGACTCCGGCAGCCTGCGTCATGACAGGATTATGGAGCTTTGAGAGGCAGCTTACCCTTACACTCCCATCAGATCGGCCTGTTCGAAGGAAAGCAGTGTTTTCCTTTGTTAGACCACCTTTCTGAATCCTGACCTAGACTAGGTGAAGTCATGGTTTTCTATGTGTCTATTCCAGTGAATCTATGAGTTCCTAGAAGGAAAAGATCCTAAACCCTTTTTTTAAAATTCACTCATCTATCTACCCCTCCTCCTCACATAATGTTTTTCCTGTCAGTACTCTTTTCTCCACTCCAAGTATACACATTCTCACAGTTCTCCCATGAAATTAGTAGGAAAATAGACTAGAGTTTATACAATTTGAGAACTGGAAGGTCATCTTGTTCTTCCATCTTATTTTAGAGATGAAGAAACCGAAGCTCAGGAGTTTTAATGACTTGTTCCAGATCTCATTATCATCCATGCTAGGACTAGCATCTGAGTGACCTGACGTGAACATTTGGTTCATGTTTTGTGAGTTAGGGAAATGTTTGGAGATTTTTTTGACCATCCAAAATTCTCTGAGTGAGAGAAATATTTAAGTGAGGCCTGGAGAATGAAAGGGTCTCTCTGAGTTCCAGAAATGACTTTTTCCAAGAAGAAATAAGGCCCTAAGTCATCAGGGAGAAACCACCAGACTATCCAATGACTGCATAGATTCTGTAAATCTAGGATAGAGGGGAAGCTCAGTGAAAATATAAAATATTTTTAGTAGTATTATATATTTTGGGTGCTTTTTGGTTTGCTAATCATATGAAATCATCACACAGTTTTCTAATTCAGCATACTTTGGAGTTGATGTTTTGCCATTTGATTCTTTTTTCAAGTTGGTAGCTTTTGAAGTAGAGCGAATTAAAGTTGAAGAAAATAACCCATTGAAGATGATAAAACATGTCAGAGAACTTGCTGAACAACTATTCAAAAATGTAAGTAAGTATATTATTTAGACCATCGTTAATTTTAAAAATACAAATATTTTGTTCGAAGAACTGAAAAATTTTATCTTTCTAGTGATAATATTTTGTTCTAACTTCAGACCTTTGGGACTATAAGTTTACAAGATATTATAGTTGGTATTATGCATCAAAATAGACCTTATTTTCTTAAATGATTTTTCTGTCAATTACTATATTATGAAAACTTCTTAGTCACGATTTTCCATTTTGTTGTTTGCCCTCATTGTGATTTTCATTTAGGTTTCTATCTTCTTAAGAGTATATTGGGCATTTTAAAACATAAAGATTTTACCCATTGAAAACCAGAGCTACTGCGGACAGAGCTGGCTGATGTCCTCTGCTTTAGCGTAATACAGTGAGGGTCGCCTGGATTGGGAAAGCCACTGGAGTTGAATTGTTTTGAACAGACAGAAAGTAAAAAGCTGAAAGACAGCAAATTAGCCAGTGACCAACTTCAAAAACTCAATGATGAAAATATTCCCCATATAAAAGAAATGTAGTAAGTGTCAAAGATTTAATAGTTCACATTGGTAAGCTGTGAAATAATAATTTACATACCAGGAAAGGAGAGAGCCTACCATGACAGGGAGATTGTGTGCATGTGGAAAAATGGATTTTGACTAATGATTACAAATCCTTTCTCCTGCTTGTAAAGTTTTTTCAGAGTTGAATCCTTTTACTAAGGAAAGAAAAGTTAGTGGAAAGTATGCTCTTCCAGGGGGAAGTTGAGGGAAGATGTATTTTTCAGGAGATATAGTTAAGAAGGATTTGGGGCCAGTATCCTGGTCCTGTTTAACTTAATTATTTGCATAGGTGCACCTTTTTAGATGTTGACTCGTTAGTTATATCCGTTCAAAATCTGAGAACCAATTGGATAAAAAAAAGCGGGAATACTAAATTGCGTTCCTTTATTCAATTACTTATGAATTTATTTCCGAAGTTACTTTAAAATGTATCCCTTGGACAGATACCCTATACTCCACATATAACTGTCCAACACTATAATAAATCTATTTCTTGATTAGTATGCTAGAACTTAAGAAAAATTTGGGCAGAAGGAAAACTTGTGTGTTGTACTGGTCTTTGCTATTTATGATGGCTGTGTAGAACGAATGTATATCATAAGCACATGAGAAATTTCTGTATACCTATTGTAATAATAAATACTGAGTGTTTAAACAACATGCCAGGCATGGGAGTAAGCACTTTACATGTTATCATCTCTAATCCTCATAGCAGTAATGTAAGATAGGTGTCATTATCCCCAGTAAGATTACCCCATTTTTGGGGGGATAATGTAAAAAAAACGGGGATAATTTTACTGGGGATAATTGGCTTAGGACCATATTGCTATTAAGAAATTGAATCCAGATTTTAAATTCAGGAATTTTTATCTATCCAATTCTTAAGCCTATGTTCTTTCACTCCATTAGGCTGGCTCATCTTCAATTGGAAAAAATTGTACTTTCAATTGCTGATTTTATACTTGGAGTAATTTATTGATGGATTTTGAGAAATAAAACATCAGCTGGAAGTCAGTATCTGATACTCTGGGACTGATTCCTTTAATACTTAATGTTTATTTCTTAGATCTTTACCAACCTACTCCAGAACTGCAAAATTTTATAGCCAGCCAATACGTGGCCAGAGCTGGGCTTCTGACACAGGTTTGTCTCTATTACATGACTGAGTACACAATGTACGTTAGGGAGTATGCCAAGCCACTATGATGCAAAAATGAAGTAAAATTTTTTTCTTGCTATCCTAGAACTTAAATATTATGATAGATAGCTAACACTAAGCCAACACAAAAATGAAAACTGTAGTAAAGTAAATATCTACTAATTATATATTCTTAAAGGTAAAGCACAATTTTAACACAATTTTTTAAAGAGATCATCATGAGGTATTGTATTACTAGGTAAGAGGTAGAAATCACCCTTCAAATGAATTCTGCGTTTCTTGAGCCCTTATTGGACTTTTTCCCTCCCACAATCCAATTCTATTTAATTTAATTTAATTTAATTAATTTCATTTGTTCAGTATGTATTCATTAGACCCCAACTATTGTCAGTGTTATCTGGGTACCTGATTCCCCTAATATCCTTGAGAGGAGGATACATAATGGATAAGAATTTGAGAATATCCCAATGGATTGTCCTCAGACTTTCTGAAATTCCTTCTAGTTTTAAGATTTTAAAGTCCTTTATGGTCCCAACATTTTGGCAGTAAGTACTTTGCAAAGTTAAAAAGCAGAGCACAATGGTAAAGATACTTTCTTTGGTCATGCAGGAAGTTGAGGGGAGGAAGGAAGGATGGTCTTAATGCAAGGGAAATAATCCAGATGGTTCTATTTTTAACTAGTTAGGTTTTTTTCCAAATCACATTTCTAAAATTCCCTTTGGTAAGCAAGAGCCAAACATATAATTTAACTACTGTTTCCTTATTATTGGATTATAATTGAGACCTGTTGATTCCATTCAGATGTTTGTAAATAGTTTATTGTACTGAAATCTGAAATACCTTAACAACAAACCTTAATCTTTCAGTTTCTTCTCACTACTCCTTTACATTACCTTTTAGTGAGTAAGAATGAATTGTAGTATGTGTAGAATGAGGAAGAATGTGAGTAGATAGGAATAGGATGAATTATAACTGGGTTTGGCTGCTATTTTGACTTTCTGGAGCTTCCTAAATAATTAAGTATTTGGTGACTGGTGGAAGAGGGAAATGGGAAAGTGGAATGAAGGAGAAGAAAAGGAATAAAATCCATTAGAGACCAATTTTGTAAGCATTGGTAAATTTTATACCATAATAATTATTGACCATACATTTTTACAGCTTTTCTTTCCTTGTTCAATCAATAATACCACGTCTGCACACTTTGGCTTTCAGAATCTTTGATTGCATGACAGCACATTTAGCTACTTACCTGCTCTATCCCTTTGATTTTTTTATATACACTCATAAAGGACCACTAACTGCACACAAAATGAGAATATTAAGATTGGCCAAGACAAGAACTTTATAAAACCTCCATTTCAAATCATCAAGAAGTTAGTTGGACATGTGTTTTATTATTTTACATAGTGCCTTTTTTGTCATTTGTTTCACATCTACAGTAGTACATAAATCTTAGCTTGATGGTATAAGTTGTCTGACAGTTTTCCTAGAAGTTAAAGGATAAATGAGAGCACTTGAACTTTCTTATAAAATGAGTCAAGATTTTTATTTGTACCTTACCAGTATTTCATTGCCCAACATGGAAACAAATAAGTTTTAAAATCCTAACAGGAGATTAAATCCCAAATGTAGGAATGGCCATTCTAAGCCACATAAGATCTACACCCTTATGTTTCTTCAGAAAGTTAATTTTACTACCAGGAAAATTTAGTCTACACTGATGACATTTGTACTCTTGGCTAATTGTAAATAAAGAGATGTTGTTGTTGTTGTTGTTGTTGTTGTTGTTACAGGAACGAAGTAAAATGTTGTGATAATCATTAGACTTCAAAGAGTCAAAACATAAACCACTTATCTAGATTATTATGAGAAAATGAGGCCCTCTCCCAAAGCAGAAAAAATCAAAGTCCTCCCCCATCTTGCCTCATTTGTTTGTTCATTTTTTTAAGTCAGGTTTACTGTGATAAATTTCCATATAGTGAAATTGGCCCTTTTTAAATGTACACTTCTATGGGTTTTGACAAATGAATGAAGGTATACGACTGCCACCACCACAGCGAGAACATAGAACATCTTTTACTCTAAAAATTGTCCTAATGTGCCCTTAGAGTCACATTCTCCCAACACCTCTAACTCCTAGCAGCTGGTCTGTTTTCTGTTGGTTCAGTTTTTGCCTCTTCAATAATGTCATTATGTAGTTTTTTGAGTTTGATATCTTTTACTTAAGCATAATGTGTTTCAGATTCACCCATGTCACTACTTATACCTGTTTTTAATTCCTTTTTATTGTTGAGTAATATTCCATTGTATGGATGTACCAAAATTTTATTAATCTGTTGATCAGCTGAAGGACAGTTTTGGCAATTATAAATAAAACCACCCCTAAACTTTTGCATAGGTTTTTGTATGAACATAAATTTTCACTTTTCTCGGGTAGATATTTAGGAGTAGAATGCTTATAACAAAATGTTAACTCTGTAAGAAATTGCCAGAGTGCCTTCCCAGGTGTCTGTACCATTTTGCATTTTCACCAGCAATATATGAGAGTTTCATTTGCTCCATATCTTAACCAACACTTGGTATCCTCAGTTTTTTGTTTTGTGTTATTTTGTTTTTAGCCATTCTTATAGGTGTGTGGTGGTATCTTATGGTTTTGATTTGTCTGTCAGCAGATAAGTGAAAATATAGGTCTGTTAGCAAGCTAGGCACTATATGCTTCCTTGGTGCTTGTAAAAATAGTACTGATCTTAGAATATGAAACTTCCAGCTAGAATCATGAATTAGAGTAGTGTTTCTCAACAGGGGCAATCTCTACCCCCACCCCCCAAAATTTGGCAATATCTAGAGACATTTTTGGTTGTCACAACCAGAGAGGATGTGCTACTGGCATCTGATAGGTAGAGGTCAGGGATGCTTCTAAACAACTTACAATATACAAAATACACCCCCTTGAGAATTATTTAGCCCAAAGCATCAATAGTGCCAAAGTTAAGAAAACCTAGATTAGGGCAAGTAGCATGTTAGATATGAAAGTCTTATACCAAATTTGGTATTGAGGATGAGACATTAATCAATTGGGTGATCATTGAAAGGCCTATGAAGATGGAAAATTGAGACCGTTTCATTCCATCAATATTGTGTTCACAGCCATGCAACTCTAAAAAGTTTAGTTATATTTTAGCCCTGGCTGGCATGGCTCAGTGGATTGCGTGCTGGCCTGAGAACCAAAGGGTCACAAGTTCGATTCCCATGCTTGGGTTACGGGCCAGGTCACCAGTTTAGGTATGTGAAAGAGGCAACCACACACTGATGTGTCTCTCCCTCTCTTTCTCTCTCCCTTCCCTTCTCTCTAGGAATAAATAAGTAAAATCTTTAAAAAAAAAAAAACTTTAGTTACATTTTGTCAGTTTTTAACCACTTAGTTCGGTGATAATATTAGTCCTAGCGGTATTTTAAAAAGATTTGTGTAACTTGCTGTCCCACGTAGCTCTAGGTATATTAAATAATTATTAAATGCCTAAATTAATATGAGAAACTTGATAACCTCTAATCTCTTGATACCAAAATCACAATAACTTGTCATTTACTACTGAGACCAATGAAATATGTAGGAAGAAATTTTTTCCCCAATGTGGCTATTGCTTACTTTGAATTTCCAATGGACATTGGGGTTTTTGTTTTCTTTTGCTTTGCTGTGCTTTTTATTTAAAGTGTAGGCCTTAGGCATATTCTCATTTACCTTGCCAAGAAAAGAGAAAAATCCATGTTTCCATACCATCTGGTATGTGTGTCATTTTTTTCAAGTCTGAGGAAATCATTGTACCTCCCAATACTATAGTATAACCTTACGACAGGATTACAGAGACATTTCTTAAAAATCGTTATCCAGCTTCAAAATTCCCAAATAATGCATTTTCCTAGCTTTCTTAGACTGTTCATCTTGGTTGCTTTGGACAAAATTGTTGCCATGTTCACTATAAATGTTTAATTGAGTAACTCCTTCGTTATCACTTTGTATTTGAAATAAAAATGGCAGTTTGTCTGCGTCTTTGTTCTATTGGAAAAGAATGAATTTCCTTATGTCAATAAGGAGATTCAGCAACAAAAATCAGGCTGCAGTTTTTAATGAGCTCGGTAATCTTCAAGGGACTGGTCCAAGTGTATTTGGAATTACAAGTAAGGGTAGATTTTTCTATGAATATGTAGTGTTCAATGAGCCTTAAATTTTCTATCATTTCTTCTGTTTTCTCAAAAGTCGTTATGTGACAAAGCTGGGGATAAGTGGTGAGTGTGGTCCTTTATATTTACCGTGCTGACCATTAGGGGGCAGCAATGCACAGACACAGCAGCCAGAAAACCAAATAGACTAGATTTGGGGGCATGAGCCTTATTTGAATCTTCTAAACACAATTGAATGTATTATAATTTAGTAACTTTAATCCATTACTGATTTTTTTATGTAGAATATATATACAACTGCAGGATAGCCTCATCTTTGAACTTTGCTTTAAGAGGATTTTAAAAATGCTTATTATTCTGAACAGCATATGGATTTGATTTATGATATTTCACATTGCTTCTGAGAAGAGAAAAACACTATTTTTTTTAAAGCTTTCCAAATGATTCTTTAATTGGCAAGTACTTTAAGATATACAAACACATTACATTGCCACTAGAAACAGGAAACCAAACCTCAAATGCAGTTTTATAACTTTTATTTGACAATCAGCAGTTAGTTCTCATCCACATTAACTGTTTGTAGATATTTGAAAGTGGTGACAGGTACATAGGTGACCAACGTATAGAGCTTGTTTGGTGAATCTTCATCCTCATTTCGTTTTCTGGACAACCGCACCCGGATACGGTATGGGACATTCCTTATTCCTTTGGCCCAGACAGCTTTGTTGAGCCTGGTGTCAAGGCACACATCTGGAGTTCCCATCTCCTTCATGGCAAACTTCCGGATCTCTTTGAGTGCCCGAGGGGCACGCTTCTTGAAGCCCACTCCATGGATGCGCTTATGGATGCTGATGGTGTACTCTCTGGTCACTACCTCGTTGATGGCAGAATGGCCCTTCTTCTTCTCGCCACCCTTCTTTGCAGGAGCCATTATGCCGGGCCCAAGCTGGATGAGAAAAACACTATTGATGACTAACAGAAGTGTCTTTAATTAGTGACTTCTGTTGAAATTATTATTTAGTACTATTATTATTGTTGTTATTATATAAGTAGCTGGTGATATGGGAACCTTGGGAGAAAAATTCTAGATTCCTGGTTTCATGATGTAGAATATGCAATAAATATTTTTCAAATGAACGTACCCTAGACTTTTGGAAATCAGCTTTTAGAATTATTCTGGGGAGGGGTGTGTGTGTGCGCGCTTGTGTTCTAAAAGCATTCCTTTAACAACTCATTCTATCCTTTCAAGAACCTTATGAAGTAGGTACTGTATTATTGTCTTCATTGCAGATGAGGAAACTATAATAAAATACACTGCCCCGTTTAGGTCACATTACTAAAATGGGATTTGACCCAGGTGGTCCAACATCAGAGACCATGAATTAAAAATATATCTTGTGTTCCCTCTCTCATTGAATTGTCCAACCTTTCCCACTGAATTACAGTGCTTCCTGTCTCTGTCGAATTTTCACATGTAGGTCTATTTCTGGGCTCCCTATTCCATTAGTTCTTTTGGCCTTTCACTAATACCAATTGCCATACTACATAAATTATTAAAGGTTTATAAAAACTTTGACATCTGGAAAGTTTGATATCCCCACTTACTCTTCTTCAGAATAGCCTTGACTATTTTGTGTTTGTTTTTGTTTTGTTTTGTTGTTGTTGTCTTAGATTCTTTCATTCATTAACCATTTTATTGTTCACCTCCTGAATGCCAGTGCTGTTCAATGTGTTCAAAGTTTACATCAGTCTTATCTCCATACAAATGTATATGCTGTTTTATAAATTTGAAATACACTCTGCATGGTCTTTATTTTTTATTTATTTTTAATACTGTATTTTTTTCCATTACCATTTATCCCACTTACACCCTCTTCCACCTCCACCCATGCCTCCACTTTCCTGCAATCACCCCACTATTGTCTGTGTCCATGAGTTGTTTTTCTCTTTTGCTTGATCCCTTCACCCTCTACTTCTCACCCCAGAGCTGTCAGCCTGCTCTCTATCTATGAGTCTGTCTCTATGTTGCTTGTTAGTCCAATGTTCTCCAGGTACATCCATATTGTTGCAAAGGGTAAAATTTTCTTTTTTATGGCTGAGTAGTATTCCGTTGTGTAAATGTCCCTTAGTTGTTTTATCCACTCATCTACTTATGGACATTTGGGCTGCTCCCAAATCTAGGCTATTGTAAGTAATGCTGCATATATTCTTTTGAGTTAGTGTTTTTTGTTTCTTTGATTGAATTCCTAGAAGTGGAATTGCTGAGTCAAAAGGGAATTCCATTTTTAATTTTTTGAAGAAACTCCACACTGCTTTCCACGGTGGTCGCACCAGTCTGCATTCCCACCAATGGTGTTCCCCTTTCTCCACATCCTCCCCAGCATTTGCTGTTTGCTGATTTACTGATGATAGGCATTCTGACAGGAGTGAGGGGATATCTCATTGTCGTTTTAATTTGCATTTCTCTGATGATTAGTGACATTGAGCATCTTTTCATATGTCTATTGGCCGTCTTATGTCCTCTTTGTAAAAGTGTTTATTCATGTCCTTTGCCCATTTTTTTAAATAGAACTGTTTGGTCCATGTTTTAAAGTTTGCTTTAATGAATATTATTTACATAATGGAAAAATATTTAAAGTTTTAATTTGTGTTATAAGGAAAATAAGTGTAAATAAAAACAAAAGTAATAAAGACTGTACTTTAAATGCTTCTCATTTAGACCTCAAAATCCACGTGAATTAACCTTCCAATCTTGAAAACAATATCTGCCCAATGTCTTTTAGAAAATATATATTTATAACTTTGGAAAGATCTCTTAGACTTTTGCCTAAAGAACTGAGAAAAACTAATATACTATTTGAAAAGAGCAATTTTATACACTATAGATTAGTGATGCTGGTGTTAATAGAGGAATAATTTGTTATTTATTCATTTATTTTTAGAGGGGAGGGGAAAAGAGGGAGAGAAACAGCAATGTGTCGTTGCCTCTCGCGCACCCCCTACTGGGGACCTGGCCCACAACCCATGCATGTACCCTGACTGGGAATCGAATCAGCAACCACTTGGCTCTCAGGCCAGTGCTCAGTCCACTGGACCACACAAGCCAGGGCAGGAATAATTTTAGAACAGTTTTTACAACATCCAGTTTAGAAAGTGGTGACCATGAAGTCTTGGCATAGGAATTTACTTACTTCTTATTATCTGCCTTTGCTAATTATATGAGGGGAAAATACAAAGTGTGTATGAGGGTTTCTTTGGCAAGAACAAGTTTTATGTCTGATTTTACCTTCTCAGGAAACTTGTAAGAAAAGCGTAAGTGTATACATTAGGCAGTTATTTATCAGCATACGTAATGAGTAGAGCAAAAACTAGAACCCAGGCTTTTTGACACGTTAAAGGAGTATTATTTCCTTTGTATTGCTGAGATGTGCTTCTTATATCATCTGCTATGACCCAACCTTTTCTTTTTCTGGGTCTGGGCCAAATAACCAAAAGGAATTGTGGGGAGCAGCTCTAATAGATGATGACAGTTGGTCATTTTAACTGTCCAGAGAATGTATTAGGGTAGTGTGGAGTTTAATCTACAACATGAATAACATAGGTTCTTTTGTGTTGGGGGGGTGGATTTTCTGGTTACAAAGGATAATAAATGCTAGAATTGGTCTCAGAATGGTTGTAAAGCAACCTTCCCTAGAGAACTTTATAAAAAGGATCGATTTCACTCTGCCTGTAGTATTTGAAATATAATTCTGCTTAACTAGGTGAGTGGATAAAAATCCGTGCCAGTCCTGAGGACTTATGAAAATATTAGCTGAAACATTTAATTCAATTATTACAATCCTAGTATGTGTTCAACATTGTGTCCCATTCTTTAGAATTCAGTAAGAAGGAGTTTAGGGTATCTGCTATGTACCGTGCAGTTTCTAAGTGCAGAGGACAAAAATTTTTTCTTTAATTGACTGAAAAGTCTGCCCTCATGGAGCTTCATGTCATTAGGAGAAGGATAGACAATAAAGTTAAATAAAATTTATAGTATGTGAGAAGGCAGTAAGTGCTAAGAAGGAAAATATAATAAGGCGACAGGGAGTATGTTGGGTGTGGGGTAATGTTATATAGGGTGGCCAAGAATGGTGACATTTGAGGAAAGAAATGCAGAAAGGGAGAAAGAATCCTATTAATCAGTGGGGGTCGGGGACAGTTAAATGCAAAGTCCTTGAGGCAGGAACAAGAAGGCCTGTATGTCTGGAGCAGAGTGAAAGAAACAATGGTAAGACATCGTCACATAGAAAAGCCAGATCTTGTAGGGCCTTTTAAATTATTGTAAAAACTTTGGATTTTACTCTGAATGAGATAAAGAGCTATTTGAATGAACAGAATAGCTAGGTGATGATTTAACGTACTTTAACTAGTTCATTCTGTCTGCAGTGTTAAGAATAAAAGAGGGGGAGGGAGCAAGGCTGGAAGCAGGGAGACCAGTTAGGAGGCAGTTGTTCTGTAGTAAATGAGAGGTGTTGGTTTGAATCAAGTTGTTGAAAAGTGGTCAGGTTATAAACGTATTTTAAAGGCAACATCCAGAGCATTGCAAAGGAATGGATAATTGGGTATTAGAGAAAGGCATTGAAGATGACTCTAAGCTTTTCACCGTAGCGATTCAAAAAATAAATATGCCGTATGCTGAAGAGGTAAAGGCTGTAGAAAGCACATTTGGAGAAAATGAAGATTAAGTGCTCTATTTTGGATATATCGATATTTTTTTTAAATTCAAACAAATATTTGCATTGATTGGATAGGTATGGGGTTCAAGAGGAAGCTTGGTTGGAGGTAAGAATTTGTGAGTTATTAGTGGTTTTATGGTTTAAAGATAGGAGACTGGAAGTTATCACCAAGGAAGTAAGTGTAAATAGAAGAGAAGCATAAGGTCTGAGCCCTGGGATATTCACATAGGTAAGAGATTGGGAATGTAAAAAATGAAGATGTAGCAAGAAGACCTAGAAATCAAGTGGAAAAAAAGTGTTTGTGGAAGGGGAAGAAGGTTGATCATCTGTGTCACATGCTGCTGAATTAAGATTCCAGGACTCTGTACTTAATGGCATATATCCAAATGTACATAGAGTCATTCATCTGTCTGCTTGCAGTTTGTATGCCTCTGAGCTCCCACTCCCTCCCTGACAATCTGCTATGTTACCTTTTGAATAATTTTACCTGTGTTTCATGTTACAGGAGAATCCAAACCCTCATATGGCATTTCAGAAAGTTCCACGCCCAACAGAAGGATCCCATCTGAGAGTTCATATTCTTCCTTTCCCAAAGATTAATGAAACCCGGGTACAAGAATTAATACAGGAAAACCTTGCTAAGAACCAGAATGCACCTCCTGCTACACGAGTGGAAAAGAAATGTGTTGTGCCAGCAGGTCCACCTGTTGGTATGTATTTGTTTGTTTTAAAAATAAACCTTTTATCAAGATACATGACACTGCTCTACACAGCCCTAGCTGGTGAGGCTCAGTTGATGGGGTGTCCTCCCACAAAGCGATAAGTCATCAGTTTGATTCCAATCAGGGCACATGCCTGGTTTGTGGGTTCAGTCCTCAGTCGGGTTATATATGAAGGGCAACCCATCAATATTTCTCTCTCATATCAATGTTTCTTTCTCTTTTTCCTTCCCTTTCCCTCTAAAATAAATAAAATCTTTTAAAAAAGATATAAGATACAAAAACTAAAGTGTACAACTTGATAAATTTTCACAATCAAAACAAAATCATGTAACCAGTATTAGAGCATTATCAACACTCAGAAACACTGTTCCATTCACTACCTCTCACAAAGGGTAACCATTAATTTAACTGCTTCTGTAACCAAACCAAAAAAACAGAGGCCATCTGCCTGCCACCACAAAGGCCAATCTTGTGAGGCAGTCGCTTTTGTGAAAGGAAAGAGGTTTTATTCAGTTGGGTGATCTGGGAGAATGTCAGATTCCTGTCTCAAAGCGCATGTCCTCAGCAAAACCAAAACAAAAGCCAGTGTCAAGAGCCTGCTCCATTTTAAAGTATAGTCCTTTGGAGCCTGCAGGCAGTTGCTAGTCAGTCATAGTCCCCATCCAGGTAGCTTAGCTTGTTCCCAGCTGCTGTTCATTTCAGGCTCCCCCCTGGATCCTGCATGTGCAGCCCAAACAGCCATGGGCCATGCAGCTGCTAGGGCTGCAAGAGCACGAGAACACACTGGCTAGTGCATCACCAGGTGGCCAAGGAAGCGAGAGAGGCTCTGTCCTGGAGGTCATGGGCCACATAGTTGCTAAGGCCACCTGGCCCATGAGAACAGGTGAGTCCTGCCATTGTGAGTCCAGGTCACGAGGAAGCCAGCCACATGCAAGAGCTCGGTGTCTTTGTTTCCATGGCATTGTATTAGCCTGGGTGTAGGACAAGCCAGGTGCTTTCTCAAGATGTCCCATCAACTTCACAAACTTTCATGTGCTGCAGCTGGGTCTACCTCCCAACCAATGCCTTCTTTCCCTAGGCTAGACTGACAGGCCTCTTGGCCTAGCACCTCCCCCTGCACCATGTGACTTCTGTGGTGCATGTGCCTGCCTTTTCCTTATCCTACCCCAAATCTGGTACCAGAAGGGTGAAAGGCTTTTCTCTTTATCCGATTATCTTGCTAGCTTTTTGCGCTCAGTCCCTATCCATTGATGTTTCCAGTTTTCCATGCATTCAGTGTAAACACCTGCCCCAGCCGCCATCTTGGGATGGGAGAGACTCCCTGGCTCTCCAGACAGTCTACCAGTAACACTACCACTACAGAATCATTTCGTTTTAAAAAACAACTATATTGAGATATAATTCACATTCCATAAAACTTACCCACTTAAAGTGTACAGTTCAGTGGTTTTTATTACATTCACAGGGCTTTGCAACCATTTTCACTATCTAATTTTAGAGAATTTACATTATTTCAAATAAAAATACCTATGCCTATGAGCAGTCACTCTCAGTTTTCCCCTAAATCATTTCTTCCCTAGCTTTTGGCAGTAATCTACTTCATATCTTTATAGATTTGCCTATTCTGGATATTTTATACAAATGAGATCATATAATACATTATCTTTTGTGACTGGCTAATTTCACTGAGCATAATATTTCAGTTTATCCACATAATATGTGTCAGTACTTCATTGCTCTGTATGGCTGAATAATACTCCATTGTATGGATATACAGATGTTCCTGGATTTATGGATAGGGTTATATCCCAATAAATCCATCGTTAGTTGAAAATATCGTAAATTAAAAATACATTTAATACACCTAACCTATCTACCATCATAGCCTAGCCTAGCCTACCTTAAATGTGCTCAGAACACAACATCAGCAAACGCTGGCAGCACAGTACACTGTAGAGTACTGGTTGTTTGCCCTCAGAATCACTGTGGCTCACTGCAGCTACCCAGCATCAGGAGAGAGTATCCTCCCACATATAGCTAGCTTGGGAAAAGATAAAAATTCAAAATTTGAAGTACACTTTCTACTGAATGCCCACTGCTTTTCCACCATTGTAAAGTTAAAAAGGCATAACTCAAACCATTGTCCTAAGTTGAGGACCAGCTGTATATCACATTTTGCTATCCATTCATAGGTTGATGGATATTTGGGGTGGTTTTTTTTTAATACTTTCGCTACTACTAATAATATTGCTTTGAGCATTCATATGTAAGTTTTTGTGTGGACATATGTTTTCTATTCCTGCAGGTATATACCTGGGCATGGAATTGCTAGGTCATATGTTAAGTCAATGTTTAGCATTTTGAGGAACTACCATGTTACTTAGCAAAGCAGCTGTACCATCTTATATTCCCACCAGCAATGTATGGGCATTCCAATTTCTCTACATTCATTAATGATGCAGAGCATCTTTTCATTTGTTTATCAGCCATTTTTGTATCTTCTCTGTAGAAATGTCTATTCATATCCTTTGCCCATTTTTAAATTAGGCTATTTGTCTTTTTATTATTGAGTTGTTAAGAGTTCTCTATATACAAGTGCTTTATCAGATACATAATTTGCAAATATTTTTTCCCCTTCTGTGGGTTGTCTTTCTTTACTGATTTACTGATTTACCTCTTCTTTATCTTGAGGGAGACGTCTTAAGTCTTTCATAATAATAGTAATATTGCATTTCTTATTTTTGTTCTGTTTTTTCTTTACACATTTTGAAGTTGATTTATTGGATGCAGATATATTTACAAATGTTGTAGCATCCTGGTGATTGATCCTTTTGTCATTATGAAATGTCCCTCCTTGTCTCTGGCAATGCTTCTTGCCTCAAAGTGTTCTTTGGTGTTCATACAGCTTCACCAGCTTTCCTTTGGTTAGTGTTTATATGATTTATTTTTTTTATCCTTTTATTTTCAAACATTTGGGGTCCCTGTGTTTAAGGTGTGCCTCTTGGATAGTGGTGGGTTTCTTTAGCAAGTCTGACTATCTTAGTATATTACTTGTATTTTAGCATATATATAAATAATTTGATACAGTAATAGCTTTAATGTAATTTATTGGGTGGTTTTTTTCTATTTCATCCTCCTGTTTTATGGTTTCCCTTGATTTCTTGCCTTTTGGATTAATAAGCTTTTTCTTATTCCATAATTTATCTCTTGTTATTTATATATTTCTTTAATGTTCTTTTAAAGGTTTACCTAGGGACTGTAGCACACATCCACTTTTGTCAGTTTAGCTTTCACCAGAAACTTTGCTGGTCAACCTACCTTTAAGCCAGAACCCAGCCTGAATGCTCAGCCTCTTGTCTGCACCCAATATTGACAAATCTCCTAGGGAAAAACTGGATATGTGTCTCCAGTCTTTTCCCTTTTCTGGATTTTAGGTCCTCTCACCTTTGTGCTTATATAGTTCTCTGATATATAAGTAGATGGTTTTTACATTTTTTCTGACATACATAACTGTTCCTGCTAGAAATTTTAGTTTGCTACAAACTGTTCCATCCTACATGGAGGTGAGTGTAATTTTATTATTAATGGATAACAATGTATTAATTATGTAATAATGCTCATGATTTATGTATTAACATGTTACTTATGTAGTAATGTTAATATTACTTAATTATTTATTTAGTAGTGTTAATTTGCCATTATCTTCCTAAGACTATACAGTTTTTATATGTGTTGATTGTACTTTCACATAGAGAAGAGGACAGAGAAGGTTGACATACTAGGGTAAATAGTTATTTTTTAAGGATTTTAGTCATGTTTTAATATCCATAAGTTTATTGAATGCTTTATTTAAATATTAGCACATGAACAGAGTAGAAGTTTACAATTTAATGTGCTTGAATTGTAGCCTTGTCTCAATATTATCTTTGTATAATCTCTTCATTTTCAGTTCACATCAAATTATTTAGATGCACATGGAATGTCTCGCTGAAAAAGTGAGACAGGCACACAAGACTCAGTATCTGGCCCTGCATGTAGTTCCTGTAAAACCAAAATGAATGAACGAATGAATGCACGCATGCATGCACACACGCGGGGGCCTCTGTCCAGCTGTCTGGTTTGTTTGGGTTGGTCAGAATCAGGATTTCCCTTGTCCTAAATTAAAAGCGATGACTGTTTCATTTTACATGATACTCAATTTAATGAGTTACAATTTGCTCTGTCACCTTAAAAGAGACAGTCACATTTTGGGAGGTTAACTAGTTTCCAGCTCTTCCTCAGAGGAGCCAGAGTAATGGTGATTGTCTGAAACTATCATTTAATAGCCAAAACCTTAGAAAAGAAGTCCTGGGAAGTCAGGTACCCATAAACAAACCAGAATTGTTATCAAATGTTAGAAATCTAGTATTAGAATGCCACAACTGGGGATTTGGCCAATCCCTGAAATATCAGTAACTCCAACAGAACTTTCTTCTGGGAATGAACTATATCATAACCTCGAAATGAAAATAATAATTCCCAGGTGGTAAACAGATTCATTATAAGAAAATGGGGATTTTATTAATTGCTTGTTCTAAAGGAAAGTTTAAATACTGCTAAAGATGTTTTAGAATTTGCCCTGACTGATGTGGCACAGTGGACCGAGTGCCAGCCTGCAAACTAAAAGGTCACTGGTTCGATTCCCTGTCTAGAGTACATACCTGGGTTTCGGGCCGGGTCCACCAGGGGGGGTGCGCAAGAGGCAACCGCACATTGATATTTCCTTCCCTCTCTTTTTCCCTCCCTTCCCGTCTATAAAAATTAATAAATAAAATCTTTAATAAAAGAAATTCTAGAATTAAAAGTTTATAACATAGCTTAAAAATGTTGCTCTCTCAGTAAAGTATGTGGTATATTTTGGAGATTCTTTAAAAAGTTTTCTACTCTAAACATAGATTGATTTCTCCTTCAGTCTCTACTACTAACCTACATGTGTGGAAAGCACCATAGCCCGCAATTAAGAATGAGCATTTCAGACAGAAAAGTCATATGAAATAATCTGTTTAACCATCATGGTTATGTAGAATTTAATATTACATGACTAAAAGTGATTTAAAGAAAACTGGTAAAATCCAAGTTAAGATCTGTTGTCTAGTTAATTATATTATGCCAATTGACTTCCTGATTCTGATGAAGCACTTTAGTTATGTGACATCATTAGGGGAAGCTGGGTAATAAGAAAAGCATGGATCTTCCCTGTACTATTTTGCAAATTTTTGTGAGCTTATAACTATTTCAAAAATTTAAAAATGTTTAAAAAATTATTCAAAGGATGTGAATTTTCGTATTGATGAAATTAAAGGGATGCAAGTAAGTAATATGTGATCGTCTTTCTTGTTGGGTATGTGGGGAGCTGATGGGATTCTGCCTTTAGATTCCAAGAGCAGCCATGAACTATAAGGAATTTTTCTTTCGGGCTTAAGAATTATTGATGCTACCTCATTTGTTTACTTTTTGTTTAACAAATACTATTTTCATTTATACCCTTCTGGCATTCTTTGAATGAGTTAACTTTATCTGAAGTAATTTGAGTCTTTGTAATAAATCAGAATTATCCAATATTATGGTGAAGGTGGCAGATACCAACTTTACAGGACTAAAAATTGACTCTTCCAAGTTTGTATAGCAATTATTTGGCAATAATCCATTTCTCTTTTGGTAGTCTTCTTCAAGTCCCCTCTGTTCAAATTTGTAGAATCTAGTTTTTTGGAGTATGTGGTTTTTCTTTTGTAATATCTTAGAAATATCCACTTCTTTTTTTCATTAGTAGCCCTCTTACACAGGAACATTAACTGGTTGTGTCATGATGCTGTACCTCAAGCACTTAATCAGTTTGTTTATAATTAAAATTAAAATAGGTGTTTACCTTTGCCTAATATAATTTTACTGTGAAATATGAATTAATTTGCATGAGGTAAGTGTATCATTGGAATCTATCCTGTGAAATTATCTTCCATAAGCCTTTGACTAGCCCAGCTCTTTAGAACCTAAAAATATAATGAAAGTAATGAAATGGAATACCTTCCATGCCATGTGACAAGGGAAAAATAAATTCTAAATGTCGATCATGTAAACAGTTACAGACATATAAACTCAAAACAGTACTATTCCCCTTGCTGTTGTAATGGCCAGAGGAGTTTAATTTACTTGTGTTTTCTTTATATTCCTTTACTAGTTTCGATAATGGATAAAGTGACAACAGTTTTCAACAGTGCACAGAGATTGGAAGTTGTTAGAAACTGCATCTCATTCATATTTGAAAATAAAACATTGGAGACAGAAAAGGTAATAAAATGCCATCTTTCCCAAGTAAGAATTCATCATTTCCCTTTCAGATTCACATGTTTAGCATGCCAACTAACCTCTAATTTCATCCTTTTTCTTTGTCAAGTGTTTTGATAATTTTAAATGAAAAGTGTCTAAGATTTAAAATCTTAGCCAAGCCTAATTACATGGCTACCAGACAAATATTGATAGTCATTTTTTCCCTCAAACTTTTAACATTGTTCATGAAATACTGTTTTGGCATATTACTTAAGAACTTAACATTTTATTATTTTTAAAAAATTTTTCAATTACAGTTGACATACAATATTGTATTAGTTTCAAGTATACAACATAGCGACTAGACATTTTTTTTTTTTATTACAAACTGATCACCCGGACAAGTCTATTACCAATCTGACACCAGACATAATTATAATTTTAAATATAATATATTTATTGCAAAGAACCTAATTGAAATAAATAATGAATTATAGAAATTATGGTATTCAATGTAAATGTGCCTTGTTAAGCAGATTTTCTTGCCTTCTTTAATAAAACATGCTAAACATAAAGTAACCTTTTCTTAGTGATTCATCTTAGTTCTGAACTCTATTACAGGGGGCTTGTAAAGCATATAAAGTTTTAACCCGTACACTAAATGACCCCAAGCCACTTTCTGTTTTGAGGTCGTTTGGTTTCTATTTTTTTCCATGATTGAAGTGTCTGAAGACTTTTTCTTCTCGCTTTCAGCTTTCACAGCCTATTTCTTACATCTCCCTGTAAACATATGATGCCCTCCTCCTCTCAGTCTTCTTCCTGTCCTTCTTATTTGCTCCTTTGTCCTGTTTTGTAGGTTTTCAAAGTTAAACTTAATATTATTTTATGTAAGCTATGTTAACTAGGCTTTACTTGATGAACTGAAAGAGGCATTCTCATGGATCATGAGGTGAAAGATTTTTAATGAATAAACCTAAAGAGATCTATGTGTTGCTGAGTCCTTTTTCTTATTTTATCATGATTTTGAAATGAGAAGAAGAGATTGTAGAATTTTCTAATCATAAATTAAAACTAAGTAGTGATTAAATAACCAACCAGTGTAAAAGTAGAAAATCACCTGTATTTCTTGTCATTTTCATTTTTCTTTCAATTCTTGCCATGGAGATGGGGTCAGTTATTGGAAGGAGGTGTCTAAGTGTCTGTTGCTTTGACTTGTGATCTGAAACAACAGTCATTTGGTAACCAGAGTTTTGATGAGTTTTTTAAAAAGTGTAGTTAATGTTTTTTTAATTTATTACATAAACTAATTTTACTTATCTTTCATGCTTGCTTATAAATAAAAATAACTAAAAATCTGTTTTATAATTGTCCTCAAAAGAAAAGCCACTCTTTTCCAAGAGTTTAATTTTACTAATAATTGTCAAAGGGTTTACAGAATGCACTTGAATTTTCCGTGAGATGACATTAGCATTTTCCAGCGGTTCCTTTTGTTCACACCTGCCTCTTTCGTCCTCAGACCCTTCCTGCCGCACTGAGAGCCCTGAAAGGAAAGGCAGCAAGACAGTGCCTCACGGAGGAACTGGGTTTACATGTCCAGCAGAACCGAGCGATATTAGACCATCAGCAGTTTGATTATATAATAAGGATGATGAACTGCACTCTACAGGTGATTTTTAATTTTTTTCAGATTATTATTCTTACTTGTGAACACTTTTTATTTTTCCAAGAAATTCAGTAATTGCTGATCTATCAAGGTCTTGAGCCTTCCATAGCCTACAGGATGAAGAGCTAATATCCATACCATTTCTGTCAGAAACACTCATTTATTACTTGGCATAAATATTAAGAGTTTTTTATTCTTTGTTTTCTCTTGAAAAGTACTAGCTTATCTTATTAGTTTTATAAGCAAGATTTCTGAAACCAAACAGCTATCTTGAAAATACTTGATTTATATTGTACTTAATGTGTGTATTTATGTCATCCCTTTTTAGCCAGTTTTCAGTCATACTATTAAAGTAGAGGACAATGAATGGTCAATAATACAAATGATAAATGAAATACTCAGTTAAGTATTTACTAAGCACTTAGTATGTGCAAAGCACAAAAATATATTTCTAGTTGGCTTCAAAATATATGTATGATCTTACAGAGATAAACTTCCCACAAAATCATGAAGACATAGTTATTACAAGCAAATAATCTGATACCCCTCCGACTCCCTTGTGAGATATTCTGTGACACTGGCACCATATATTACTCTCAAGTCATGCAAAAATCCTCTCTCAGACGTTTGCACAGAAAAATGTAATTAAATATTAAGATTTTAAAGACTCTTGGGACTCCAGAGAACCTAAACAAAATGCATGTTAAACTGCCATAGATTGGAAAGTGAAAATTATAGGGTATAACTGATAATAAAATATGTGGATGAAAGAAGGCCTAAATAAATGGAAAGATATATCATGTTCGTAGAATGGTAGCCTCAATATAAAATTATAACAATCAGTTTTTCTCAAAATAAGAGGCAATGCAGCTCCCATCAGAATCCCAACTGAAGAACAAAACCCTAAGAATTACCAATATACTCCTAAAAGAAATGATAAAGTATGGGAAAATGTCAAACTCTTAGAAACAGAGGAAAGCTTTTAGCTATAAGAGGAGTAATGCCTGAAGATCTAATATAAAACATTCTGTCTGTAGTTAATAACTTTGAATCATATAATTGAAATTTGCTAAGAGAGTAGAACTTAAACGTCTATGCCCTGCCTAAAAGATAAATATGTGAGGTCCTAGATGTGTTAATTAAATCAATTGTGGGAATCCTTTCATGATATATACATATATCAGATCACCATTTTCAACTCTTACATATTACCATTTTACTTGTCAGTTATCCCACAGTAAAACTCTTTAAATTTTTAATTCATTTAAGATTGTAGTAATTAACTCAGTGTGTTACTGGACAATCATAAACAAATTGACCAATAGGACAGAATATAAACTTTATAAACAGATATACATATATATGGAAACATGATTAATAACAAAGTTGACATTTCAGATCTGTGGCAAAAAGATGAAAAACTCAATAATTAGTGCCAAAACAATTGAGTGACCATGTACACATAATGTTCCATATACACAAAAAATATACAGATACATTACATGATACACTAAGATCAGTTTTATGTGGATTAAAGACAAATATGAAAAGCCAACCTGTATAATTTTTCTTTTTTTTCATTTTCACAATACATTATTTCTGTATATGGATTAAGATATAAGTATTATTCTATAATTCACACATGTATGAAGTTTATAAATTATGTTTTAGATGAAGTATATTGTGTCCTTTGACCTCATCTTCTCCACTGAAGGCATTCTAATTATTACCTTTTACTAGCTCTTATTTTAGTTTCTTCACCTTCTTAAATTTCCAACAGAAAACTTGATAAAATAATACCTGTATAACCTTTGTCTAGATAAAGGTTCTTTTATTATATTTTTTCCATTACCATTTAGTCCCCTTATACCTCCCTCCCTCCAGCAGTCACCACGCTGTTGTCCATGTTCCTGAGTCCTTTTTCCTTATTGCTCAACCCCTGCACCCCCTAACTTCCCCCGCCACTAATTGTCATTTGTCCTTTATCTATGAATCTTTCTCTTGCTTTGCTTGTTAGTTAAGTTTGTTTGTTAGATTCCACATGTGAATGAAATCATATGGTATTTGTCTTTCTCTGATTGGCTTATTTCATTTAGCATAATGTTCTCCAGGTCCATCCATACTGTTGCAAAGGTAAAATATTCTTCTTTTTTATGGCCGAGTAGAATTCTATTGTATAAATGCCCCATAGTTGTTTTATCCACTCATCTGTTGGTAGACACTTGGGCTGCTTCCATATCTAAGTGATTGTAAATAACGCTGCAGTGAGCACAGGGGTGCTTCTTTTCTTTCAAATTGTGTTCTGGGTTCCTTCAGATATAGTCCCTGAAGTGGAATCACTGGGTCAAAAGGCAGATCCATTTTTGATTTTTTGAGGTATCTCCATTCTACTTTCCACAGTGGCTGCACCAATCTTCATTCCCACGAACAGTGCAAAAGGGTTCCCCTTTCTCCACATCCTTGCCAGCACTTGTTGTTTGTTGATTTATTGATGATGGCCATTCTAACCTGAGTGAGGTGGTATCTCGTTGTGGTTTTTATTTGCATTTCTCTGATGATTAGTGATATTGAGCATCTTTTCATATGTCTGTTGGCTGTCTTACACAATTTTTCAAACAGAATAAAGGAAATATCTTTACCTTAGGGTGGGGAAATATTTGTTAAACAAGTCACAAATAGTGCCAATCTTAAAAGAAAAGATTAATAAACTTGACTACATTAAAATTAAGAACTTCTATTCATCAAAAAATAGTATAAAGAGAGTGAAAATGCAAATTTCAGAGTGAGATGTTTACAGAGCATATGGCTGCCAATAGATTACTGCTCAGATTATAAAAAATTCTTACAAATCAATAAGACAAAGGCAATTCAAATTCTAAATGGGCAAGAGACCTAAAAAAGTATTTCAGAGAAAAAGGGACCCCACTTGGATGATAACTCTATGAGAAGATCATCTCAAAAAAGAAAAGGTGATCTAGGTCAATAATTGGAGACATATAAATTAAAGCCACAATGCAGTAGCCTTTTATAAACCATTTTGTAATCATGTAATCATTTATAAATTGGATAATATCAAGTATTGATAAAGTTATGAAACAAATGAAACAGGTAAACTCTGCTGGTTAGAGTGTAAAATGCTATAATCTTTTAGAAAATGTAGTAAGATACAAGATAACAAGAAATAAGATAATTTGTCATTTTCCTATAAAGTTAAATAAGAGTATCTTTTGTGACCCAGTGATTCCAGTCTTCAAGGAGCTCTTCCCCACATACACCAAGGGACATGCACAAACATGTTTATTGTTTACAATAGCAGAAAACTGGGTACAACTGATATGCCAGCCAGGGGTAGAATAGATAAATAAATTATGCTTTCTTGTTATATTAGAATATTATTTAATCATGAAAATGAATTATAGCTGCAAGAAACAATGTGGATGAATCTTAAAGAAGTTAATTTTGTGCAGAAATTAAAAGGCAATTCAATTACAATATGGTTCCACTCGTATAAAATCGAAAATATGTAACATTATTTGGGGATACTTAATTTAGGGGTACAACATGTGGTAAAACTATAAAGAAAAACACAATAATAGATATGTATATTAAATTATCACATTATACACTACAATTTTACTTTTTGAGTTTACTTCAGTAAAGCTGAGGAAAAAAGAAAATCAAGGGAATAATAAACAAATTATTCAAGAAAACTACCTCTGGGGGACAGAAAGGAAGAGCATGAACATAGAGATCTTCAAAGGTAATGGTAATACTCTATTACCTATTTCACACTAGGCATATGGGTGTTCAGCATATCATCCTTCTTTATAACCTTATAACTTACACACATTAATATCTTCAGGTACTGCTATTAGAGTATTTTGCAAGGCATATTGATTTTTTCAAAAACATTTCAAAGGATATCTTTCTCATAAATTCTAACTTAAAACCTAGCATCAAAAATGTAATCCTTTTTTTAAAGTATATTTTATTGATTATGTTATTATAGTTTTCCTTTTTCCCTCTCTTTTATCCCCCTCTGCCCTACACACCCCCTCCCTCCAGCATTCTCACGCTTAGTTCATGTCCGTGGGTTGAACATTTAAGTTCTTTGGTTTCTCCATTTCCTATACTGTTCTTAACTTCCTCATGTCTATTGTGTACCTGCCATTTATGCTTCTTATTCCCTGTACCTTTTCCCCCATTTTCTCCCCTCCTCTTCTCCTCCCCACTGGTAACCCTCCATGTGATCTCCATTTCTGTGATTCTGTTTCTGTTCTAGTTGTTTGCTTAGTTTGTTTTTGTTGTTGTTTTCAGTGCAGTTGTTGATAGTAATGACTTTGTTGTCATTTTACTGTTCATAGTTTTGATCTTCTTCTTTTTCTTAAATAAGTCCCTTTCACATTTCATAGAATAAGGGCTTGGTGATGAAGAACTCCTTTAACTTTTCCTAATCTGGGAAACACTTTATCTGCGCTTCCATTCTAAATGACAGCTTTGCTGGATAGAGTAAGCTTGGATGTAGGTCCTTGCCTTTCATGACTTTGAATACTTCATTTCGGTCCCTTCTTGCCTGTAAGGTTTCTTTTGAGAAATCAGCTGATACTCTTACGGGAACTCCTTTGTAAGTAACTGTCTCCTTTTCTCTTGCTGCTTTTAAGATTCTCTCCTTGTCTTTAATCTTTGGCAATTTAATTATGATGTGTCTTGGTGTGTGCTTCCTTTGGTCCAACTTCTTTGAGAGTCTCTAAGCTTCCTGGACTTGCATGTCTATTTCCTTTGCCAAACTATGGAAGTTTTCCTTCATTATTTTTTCAAGTAAGTTTTCAATTTCTTGCTCTTCCTCTTCTCCTTCTGGCACCCCTATGATTCAGATGTTGGAATGTTTAAAGTTGTCCCAGAGGTTCCTAAGCCTCTCCTCATTTTTTTTGAATTCTTGTTTCTTCATTCTGTTCTGTTTGAATGTTTATTTCTTCCTTCTGCTCCAAATTGTTGATTTGAGTCCCAGTTTTCTTCCCTTCATTGTTGGTTCCCTGTATATTTTCCTTTATTTCACTTTGTATAGCCTTCACATCTTCCTTTATTTTTCAGCTGTGCTCAATTATTTCTCTGAGTATCCTGATTACCAGTATTTTGAACTCTGCATCTGATAAGTTGGCTATCTCCTCATCGCTTAGTTGCTTTTCTGGAGTTTTGACATATTATTTCATTGGGGCCATATTTCTTTGTCTCAATGTACCTGTTACATTGTAAGAGGCGGAGCCTTAGGTATTCCCCAGGACAGGGCAACCCACTTGGTGCGTAGTGGCTCTGTATGTAGAGGAGGGGTCAGAGAGGGAACAGTTCCTCTTGATCAGCTCTCGCTTCACTTTCAGTCACGTCCCCCCGCTACCCACAAATGAACTGACCCCTTCTGGTGCTGATTCCCAGGTAGGTGGGCTTGTGTGCATTCTAGGACCCCGTGGGTCTCTCCAAGGGACTCTCCTGTGAGTCTGGGAGTTTCTCCCGCTGCCACAACCCTCACATATTTTTACAGCCAAAGGCTTTGAGGCTGTATTCCTGTGAGCTGGAACCCTGGGTTGCTCTGTCCATCTCACTCCCCAGTTGTTCTTCCCAGTTTATCCACAAATGTGGGACCGCCTGGTCTTCCAGCCACCACCTTACCCACCCAGTCCCCAGCTGTCCTCTAGCCGCCGCTTGGTCCCACATCCTCACAGGCCCAGTTTCCTGTCTCCACCCCTCCTAGCAGTCTGGATGAATGTCTTCTTTAACTCGTTCATTGTGGGACTTGCATACAGTTCAATTTTCTGGTAGTTCTTGTTGTTTTTTGTTTTTAAATTGGTGGATGTCCTTCATTTGGTTGTGTAAGGAAGCAAAGTATATTTACCTATGCCTCCATTTTGGCCAGAAGTCCTAAAAAAATTAAGTCTTGTAACAAACACTTTGTTGTTTGTTTAAGCAAATGGTTAAGAGATGATTCACCTTTACTGGAAATACAGCCTTACTTCAGAGTATAAGAGACTAGCTATAATAGTTTATAACAGCAAAAATTGAAAACAACCTGATTACCTTCTGGATATTGATTAATTTAATTGTGGTACAGTTCTTGTTTGGAATATTATTCAGCTACTAATTAGAACAAGGTGCATATATAATGTATACTCATGATGAAAAACTTATATTGTACCTTGATAAATGAGCAAAATGAAATACATTAAGTGGATATAATATGATTTTATTTTTGACCTAAAACTACATGTATATGTGTGTGTATATCATACTAAAAATCTGGAAAGATATTTACATTAAATTCTTAATAGTCTAAGCAGTTACGTCTGGCATATGGATTAGAAGGGTTTTGACTTCCAATTTAAACCTTTCTCAGCTTGAAACACATAAGCATACGCATACATATAGAAGCATAATTAAATTACATAAAACAAAACAAACATCTAGTTTATAATTTTTTTAAAAGATTTTCATCTTTGTAGGAAGAAAATTCCCAAACACCTTTATGAGAAGAATATAACACAATAAATGTGCCCTAAGAGAAAGCCACATGTCTTTTGTTACTTTGTTACTATTACTTTGGTACTGTCATTATACAGAACAAAAGAATGTAATTAACAGATCAAAGTCTCTAGAAGCCCTAAAGTTAGGTAATTTCCTGATTCTCTGTACTAATTGGTGATAAAACTACAAAAATCTGTGTTAGGGAGGTTTCTTCTGTTAGTATTTTCTGTGCTATTTATGAAGTGAAGAAATAAGTTTTAAGGGTTTCTCTAAACTTAGTTTAGCATGTATAATTAAAAGTCACTTATATAATTGCCAGGTATCCTTGAGCTACAGATATTTTTCTTCTTCCTTTCAAAACTTGTATTTCTGAAAAAAAGAAGGCTTGGATTATTTTGCTCCTTTAGAATGCATCTGGGCTGATGGGCACTTAATATTTTACATTTCAGTATTTTATAAAAACATAAAACTGGATCCCCTCTTCATCCCAGCACATGCTGTTGTTAACATTGTATAGAGGCTCTTCTGAGTTATAAATGGGCTCACATGTGATATTCTCATTTTAACAGGTTCTTTATTACCAATTTGGGATTTATTAGTACTATTTATATTCCTGTTGCAACAACGTTACTTGTGGGGATTTAACATGACATTCTGAACATTTTTTACAAAAGCATAGAGTTTCAAGGCAGAGACGCCAAACATCTGTGTTGTTATTTTTAAAAAAGAGACTTTAAATAAACTAATTTTAGATAGTGACTCAAAAACTTTAGTAATTTTCACTTTTAGTGAGCCTGAAGTTGTTCTGTCTTTCCTGTCCTCGAGGGGGAATGAAGCGGAACATGAGTCCTGCCAACGGGCTATTTTTGTTTATCAGGTTCTTTCAATGACAAGAGAATTTTTTAAAGAACTGGTTTATAGAGATTATAGGTTATTACTACATATTATATGATTTCAAATAACTGGTCATATTTTAGTATTTTTTATAATAGATTACTATAAATCTCTCCCAAAATACTGTGGCTTTAACTCTTTCTGCTTTAGCAGACATATAATTAAAACTTCTTATGTGTCAAGATCTTAGCTATGACCTTTGAATAATAAATTATAATTTGAAAACTCAATGAAGTACTTCATTTCCAGCATTATAATAAAGGGACTCTCTGACTTACAGAGAAATAGGTCTTAGAAAATTACCAGGAAAAAAAGAAAACATTGTGTTTCCCAAGAAGGAAAGGAAATCTCTAATAGGTGCCTGTTGTACTCGCCAAAAAGTGACTTAATAGGAAACACCAAATTCTGAGCAATTAACAGCTGGGAAAACCGTATTTGGGAGCACAGTTAAGTTGGGCCTCCGTAAAAAGAGACGGTTGAACCTGGGAGTCTTGCATCAGGCTAGAACACTGGAAGGGGAGTAAAACAATCCCTATTCGGTAGCAAACCCCTCACCCTTGCTTCCAGAAGAAGCAGTTGTAAAACCTTTGTAGAATTAGGCAGCCCCAACTTAGGCATTCAAGATTCCCATAGATTAAATTCACAATTTCAGAACGACCAATTTTAAACACCTGGGAAATGAACTAATATGAATTAGTGCTAACAGAAACAACCAACAGAAACAATTTAGACCCCCAAAGACTTTATACATTAGAATTATCCAGTTTGATGATGTAATAATTAAAATATTTAAACAAATAAAAGATTAAATACAAAATGAATTAATAAGAAACTAACAAAAAATACCAAGTAAGTTTAAATTATATAATCATTAAAAGTAAAAACTCAAAGGATATGGAAGGCTCAGTATTAAGAATCTACAAACTGACCTGTAGGTTGAATGCAATCCCAATCAAAATAACAAAATAGCAGCAGACTTTTCTTCTAGAAATTGACAGTCTGAGTCTGAAATTTGCATGGAAATGCAGAGGACTTAGAATGATCAGAGCAATCTTGAAAAAGAACAAAATTGTTGGACTTAAACTACCTGATTTCAATAGTGATATCAGCCTGTAATAATCAAGACACTATGGCCCTGACAAAAACATCAACAAATAGGTCGATCAGAAAGAGCACCCAGAAAAAGACCCACATTTATGGGATTTTGACAGAGACAACAAAGTGGTCCAATAGGGAGAGAAATTATTACCCACATAGTACTGGAAAAACTGAATATTCATATAGAAAAAGTGAATCTCAACCTCTACGTCATATTAAACACAAGAATTAATTTGAGGTAAAGCATAGACCTAAACATAAAATATAAAACCATGAAACTTTTAGGGGAAAACATGGAATAGTTTCATGACTTGGGAATGGGCAACGGTTTTTTATGTCACAGAAAGTGATAATCAAAAAAGAAAAAAAAATCATCAAAATTTGAACTTATGCTCATCAAAAGATACCATTAAGAAAATGAATACATAAGATTGGGAAAAATATTCCCAAAATATGTATATGGCAAAACCTAGTTTAATGTTTATACAGAGAACTTTTACAACTTAAGAAGAAACCAACCAGATCAATTTTTTAGACTGGCCAATGTGAACAGACCCTTCATAAAATCAGATATGTGATGGTCAATAAACCATCGAAGTGCTCAGTAACAATAGTCACCAGAGAAATGCAAATTTAAACCATTATGAGATACTACAGTTGACCCTTCAACAACTCAGAGGTTGGGGAGCCAACCCTCTCCCCACCCCTGGCACCCCTTTACCCCACAGACAATCTGAGTATAACTTTTGACTCCCCCAAAACTTAATTAACCCCAGTTGTTCCTCTGTATCTAAGGGGGTTGACTTCAGGACTCCCGTGGATACCCAAATCCATGGATGCTCAAATCCCCTGGAGGGAGGTCAATACATACAAAAATGAGCCCTCTGCATCTGTGAACTCCCAACCAGAGACTGAAAACAATATACATTTATTGAAAAAAAAGCGGTATATATGTGGACTCACACAGTTCAAGCCCGTATTGTTCAAGGATCAACTGTACTGTATAACCACCAGTGTGGCTAAATTAGAAAGACTGACAGATTTTGGCAGGATTGTAAAGGTAACTGGAATTCTCACACTTCATTTTTGAAAATGTAAACTGGCACAATCACTTTGGAGAAAAGTATAAGAGATTGTTATAAAACTAAGCATATACTATACTGTGTGCTAACAGTTTCACTCCTGGGTCTTATCAAAAAAGAAAAGAAAACATCTTCAAAACAACTTACACAAAAATAGTCGTAGGAGCTTTATTCATAATAGCCTAAAACCAGGAGTCCATCAATCAGAGTGTGGATTCTTTGAACTATCATATATTCATACAGTGTAATGACATTTGTCAAAACTCAGTGAATATACATTTAAGATTTGTATAATTTGTTGTATATAATTGTACAGCAAAAGTAAAACCTATCAGGTATGGAAGGATTGAGCAAAAAGGAAAAAGGACTCATGGACATGGACAACCATGTGGTGATTGTGTGGATGTAGGGAATGAGGGTATAAGGGGGCTAAATGGTAATGGAAAAAAATACAATGAAATTTTTTTAAAAACTAAAACCTATAAACAAATATTGAACTCTAATACGCATGCTAAAGTACTTGGGGGACGTATACTTGATGTCTGCAATTTACTTTGAAAAGTACTAAAATTAAGATGAATTAATAGATAAATAGATGGATAAATAAATAATGCAAGCATAATAAAATGTTAGTGATACGATCTAGATCAGAAGTGTACAGGTGTTCAATGTAAAATTCTTTCAACTTTGATAAATGTTTGAAATTTGGGGGTCAAAATAAGTAAACAAAGAAATAAATACTTAATTACAAAACCTCAGGAAACAGGTTAAACATCAGCGTAGACACTGAAAAAGTTATTTAGTGAACTGGAACACACAACTGAAGTGATTACACATAGTGAAACAGATCGAGACAGGAAGATGGAAAATATGGAAGAGAAGTTAAGATGCATGGAGAATATAATGAGTGCTGGTCTGTGACAAGATAAGGAACTTGTACCAGAGTGTAAGTCAGTGACTTTCAATTCATGGAAAAAGTTACTATGAAAACACAAAAAGTAAGCTACTAAAATGGTGGGCTCAGTGTGATGTCCTGTCTCTAAAATAACCAGGAATCTGCCTTCCTTATGAAAGAGGAGAGGCTTCAAAGGGAAGACTCAGATTTTGTGATAGCCAAAAATTCCAATCACCAACAATTTCATTGGTTGCTGGATAAATTCTTAAACTGAGCCTCTTAGGCTGAGGACCCTGAATAATATAGGAAATTGCATAGAGGTTTAAAGTGTGAGGAAAAAAGGCTCCTCTTCTGGAAACCCAAATTTTTAACATGAGATTGATTTAATCTAGAAGTTTTCCAGGGCAGTCAAGTACTGCAGATAACTAATTTGTATGTATGAGGTAGCAGATTTTGGGCTTTTATTAATTGCTGTGGTCTGAATGTGCCCTCCCAGATTCACGTTAGAAACCTGCCCCCCAAGGTGATGGTATTAGGAGGTGGGACTTTTGGGAGGTGATTACATCCTGAGGGCAGAACCTTCAGGAATGCAACTAATGCTCTAATAAAAGAGAGCCAACCGACTTCCCCAGCCCCTTCAGCCAGGTAAGGATACACTGAGAAGTTCATAGCCCCGAAGAAGGCCTTCACCCAACCATGCTGCACACTGATTGTGGGCTTCGACCTCTAGAACAGTGAGAAATAAATTTATATTGTTTGTAAAACAGCCAGTGGTATTTTGTTATAGCAGCCCAAAACAGACTGACAGTAATACTAAGATTATATTAATCAGTAGAGTACGTCTTATGTAATGAAGGCATATATTTTACTTTTTTTCTCTCTTCTTCCCCCAAACATTTATTGACTTTTACCATGTACTAGTCTCTGTACTAGGTACTGGGCACACTGAGATGATTAAGGTATTATCCTAGTTCTTAAGGAGCTTACAGTCTAGAAGGAAAAATTCACAGGTAAAGCAGTATATATAATATAGTGGGATGTGCACTCAGAGATGTGTGAAAAAATTACTTCATGTTCTATTGTAGGTTTGCTTGATTTAAAGTGGGAATGGGAATGAGGTGATCACAGAAGGCATTTGTCAGACAAGGATTGGGAGAGAGAGTATTCCAGATAGAGGGAGTTGCCAGTAGCGGGGAAAAAGTATGTAGAGGTGTCTGTGTTTTTGAAAATTGAAAAATATTTCTATTGTGTGTAGTATAGAAAAATGGTAGGAGAGGAGATGAGAGAAGTAAATGGGGTAACTTCTGGTTAAAGTGAAAAGATCAAATATGTATATTTAACCTCAGCTACTACCCAAAACCCCACTAAAACTAGAAGCTTTTTAAAAAAAATACATAGATCCACTGGCAAAAGAGGAGAGGAGACAACAATTCCATTTTGGAAATAAGAAGGCTAATGGATGAGTGACTTAGCGGACTCAAGAAAGTCTTTTGCTAACTGACCGTTTTAAAGCCCCTAAAGCAGCCCAATTTGCAGAACTGCAAAAGGCTCAGTAATTGAGGATGTCAAGTTATCTCTGGAAAAAGGAGGTTATGGTGGGGCTAAAACATTAAAAAAGAGTATTGGTTGAAAGTCTCCTTAAGATACAGTTGGATTCCCCTCCCAGATCCTTTTCCAATCCTGTGCAAACTGCCAGCTGCTCCCACCCTAGCAGAAGATTAGAGGTTTGTTTGTGTAGAGGTTAGAGAAAAGAAGAGATATTTTTAAGAGAGAGAGGACATCACTAGCCTGGGAGACACTAGGTCTGGCTGAGAGAAATTCTGTTTTGTTACAAGCAAGGAGGTTAAGTGAATGCCAAACATTGAGAATACCAGTCAACGTTCCCTTCAGCTCCCAGAACTCTGGCAGCTTGCCGTCAAGGCAGGACATCACAAGGCAGTTTTCTGAGAAATGCAGCCAGCGCCCCCCCCCCCCACACCAAAAAAGGTTTTACTAAAGATCCTGAGATTTGGAGTTCCTCAACAGAATAGCTCAACTAGGTCATGTTGTAATGAAGCTGACAGTCAACATGCTTCATTGTGTACACATTCTTTTTATTTTGTTATCCCTCAATTTATTTCTTATGGAGGATGTCCTAAGCAAGAGGGGCCATTGAGCAAGCCATGGTTCACCATAGTTCTCCAGCTCAGCTTACATTCCCCACTGCCCCTTGTAAAAGAACTATTTAGTCAGCATCCGTATTGTCCTTTCCTTTTCCTTCTTGGGTACCTTTATCACTCTGCCTGCCTCAAACAACCTCAGCTTTTTGGGGCTCTTGAAACTGGGTCAGCCACAATCACTACTACCTTTGGAAGTAGGCTCAAAGAAATTAAGTAATCTTCCCAAATCACACAGCTTATAAATAGAAGAGGTGAGTTCTAAATCTAGTTTGTGTTTTGTTTACTCTATGGCTTTAAGTGATATGTTCCTCAAAAATTGTGGCAGTAGGTGCTCTGTATAACTAAATTTAAGTTTTAGATCAGGAACTTATATTCTGGAAACTCGTGAATCTTTATTTTCATTTTTTTAAATAACAATTGCTACTGAAAAACCACCACTTTGAGTAAAAACAGACCTTCTTCATATTGTTCATTCTCATACACCCAATATTCAGCACAGCACCTGGCACATAGAAGGTATTCAGACATTGTATGAATACATGAATGATTACACAGTTTTGTGGGAGCAGTAATTATTGAAATGAGCCTACTTTTTTAAGTTACTTATCAAGGAACTAATTTGGTTGTCAACAGCAGTGAGTACTAGATTTAGGAGAAAACTGATTAAGAAGTTAGCTTTTCTAACAGCTGCCATCACTCAACCAAGATCATTGTTGAGAACTCATTGATAAATCTAGTGGAAACATTTTCAGTTCCTGTCTTGTTTGACACATGGTAGCATTTGATGATGACCACGGCAACACTTCTTTGCCAAACCCACTTCCCCTATCTTTAATGATATGATTTCTCCTGGTTTGTACTTACTTTTTCAGCCTCTTTGGTGGGGCTTCTTTTCCGCCATGTGCAAAAGGTATGTTCATTAGCATCTGTAGATTCATCTCTAGATATTCTCCCAATCTAAGATTCTACCTAGGCAATCTTATTCATTCCCATTACATTTTTACTTATGCCTTGCAAATCAGTATCTCAAGCCCAAATCTACCTCTGTCTTCCAGAACTGAATATTCTACAGTTACTGTCAGTCTTTATTTGAATGTCCCAAAGCTATGTAGATATTCTAAACTAAAATAATCATCTTTTATATCCATTCCCAGTCACCATCCATAGACTCTTCCTCCTGAGTTTCCTCGTTAAACAAATAGTACCAATAAACCAAAAACATGGAATTAGTCTCTTTCCCGTAGCCTCATCCTCATGTCTGATCAGCCACTGAGTCTTACAGATTCTGCTTCCTAATGTCTTTCAACCCTGTCTAATTTTCTCTGTTCTTAAATTTCACTGTCCTGATTTAAGTCACCAGTATTTCTTAACCTCTGTTACTGCATCAACTTAACTGGTCTCCCGACCCTCCTTGCCATCCCATCCCTCTGCTGTATCTGTTCCCTTGCTTTACCAAAGTGATATTTCTACAATTCAAGTTGGATCTTGTCACTTCCCAACTTAAGATCCTTTCTTTTTGCCCTAAGATTAAATTCTAATCATATCTTGGCCCCTTTCTACCTCTACAGCTTCATCTTACCCTGCTGTCAGTCCTCTTACTGCCTAACTTAGGAACACTATTTCTTTCTACTTCCTGTTCTTTAATCGTCCCTTTCACCTAGCTAGCTCCTGCTTATCCTTGAATCCCAGTTTAGATGTCACTTCCTCCTGGAACCCTTCCTCAGCCCATCAGTTAGGGATTAGTGGCCGTTTCTGTGTGCTTCTACTGTATCTTGTCCTGCCCCCATCCTGTCTGCTGTCACCCTGCAATAGCACTCATCACATTAGTGAAATTGCTTATGGACTTACCTGTATTTCCCCAGCATGTCTGGCATGTAGTCTCTCAATAAAAATCTGATGAATGAGTAAATGAATAAGTGAGTGTCATGTAAGTGGCTGCTTGCTTCAGCAGTTTCCATCCCTATACAGGCCAGCAGCTTTTACCCTTTCTTAACTATAATCTAACCCCCACCCAGAACCAGCCTCTATTCACTTTTTTGTCTCTGTGCACAGGAATATCTAAGAGACTGTATAGATGGATAGTTTGATAATTCATGACCTCTGCTTGAAAGCAAAACTTGAACGTCACATAGTGCTAGATTATACAGTCTTGATAGTACTGTCACTGATATATTTAAAATGCAAGTGTTATAACTACTGCATTAGAATCACCAGGGATAAAGCTTAAGCATTTGAATTTTTTTAAAGTTCCACGGGTAAAGTTTTTAGGTAGCTAGATATTTTTTAAAAATCAGTGTCCTATTATCTAGAGCAATCATTTTTCAAAACTTTTCTTAACTTTTCAAAATGTGCATTTCTGGTTTGTAACACATTATCGTCTTTGGCCCATGCAAGGTTCCCTTCTTATTTATTTATTTACTTACTTACTTACTTATTTACATCACCATTATGCTCCCAAATTCCCCCACTAATTTTAATGTGTTTAATATATTATTTTTTATGAAGATACACTTAAAAGTGCATATTATTTAGTTCACATGTATTTTTAATTTATGTAAATGGTGTGCTATATATTTCATTCTGGTTTTGTCAGATAATATTATGTTTTCAATACTATTTTATTAGGCTAGTATAAATAAATCTGATTCCAAAATCAAATAAAAACATTAGAAAGAAAGAAAAACTAGTCCCCAATTTTTCATATCAGTGTAAATGCAGAACTTTTAAATAAAATATTGGTTCCAGTAGTACATTAAAAAAAAAAAAAACATCATGATATAGTGGAATTGATCCCAGAATTCGTTTAGTGTAATTCACCACATCAGTAGATTAAAAGGATGTGGCAATATAGGAATACTCAGCACAGTCATTTTAGATAGCAATCAGATAGTACATAGTCAAAAGGAAAGTTGACATATCCTATGATCCAGCAATAGTCCTGATTACATGAGTGTGAGAGAGACCTCATATAAGACCATAAAAGGACTTGTACCTGGTTACTGTCTTGTGGTGGCTGCAGGGAGATTGGGGCAACCTCAGTGTTTGTTGCTCAGGGTTGCTAACTAGGAAAATGCCCTGAGCTAAGTATGGTCTTTCTCCAAATTCTCTAGTATCCTCTGAAACAATGGAGTACCCTCCTAGTTCCCCTTATTTGAACTAAAATATTTATGGCAACAATTACTTGATCATCTCTATGCACTTAATTATAGTTGTTTCTAGATAATAATCTAAGTAATTGTTTGCCGTTGAGTGCCATCGACTACCAGTTTCTCATTAACCACTGGGAAAAATTTATTAATGATTTTTGCTTTTAATCATTTTTATTAAGATGTTTTTTAGAACTTTAGATTAACCACAAAAATTGAGGGAAGGTATAAAAATTTCCCATTTACCCTCTGCCCCCACTCATGAATAACCTCCCTTAATATCAGCATTCCCCACCAGAGTGCAGTATTTGTTACAATTAATAAACCTATATTAACACATCATAATCACCTAACTTCCATAGTTTACTTTATGTGTCACCCTTGGGGTCATACTTTTATTGGGTTTGGACAAAGGTATAATGAGATGTATCCATCATTATGGTATACAGAATATTTTCACTATCCTAAAAATCCTCTATGGTCAGCCTATTTATGCTTTTTATCTAATTAATTAATGCTTTTTATCTAATTAATGCTTTTCCCAATTAATGCTTTTTATCTAATCAGATCAAAAAACCAGTTCCAGATTTCCATCCTTAAATTGCTTTTCTCCTGAAATAGCCCATTTTCATATCAATGAAAATACTTAAGTAGCACTCTTCATACTCTGCAAGCTTGTATTATACTTACCTCAGTTACATCTGTCTAAATGTATAGAAAAGACCAACAATGATTTCCAAATATTCTGGACAAAAAATAATAGCTTTTGTAAATGGAATTTAAATTATTATGTTATTTAGTTCTGTCAAATTTCATTGAGTGTTTACCATACATATATATCTAAGGGACATTCAATGGAAATTTAACAGACTGTTGATGGTGACAGTCTGTTACATTCTTTCCCCCAATTTTGCTATGGCCCCCTTTTCATATATCACATTTCTATAAATATGTGTGTCTGTTCAGGATTTCTCTTTTCTTCATCTGTTTGCCTATTTTCATGAAAGCACCACATAGTCATAAAGTTTTATAATAAATTTTAATATCTGCAAGGCAAGTCCCCATGCCGTATCTCTTCAGAAATATCTTGCCTACTCTTTGCCCTTTGCTTTTCTATATAATTTTAGAATTCTTTTATTGAATTCAATAAGAAACTCTGTTGGGACTTTGATTAAAATTATGTTGAATCCATAGACTAATTTAGAGGAAAAGTGATATTTTTGCAAGTCTCCCTATCCATAAACATAATGTATGTCTTAATGCATATAAACCTGTAATGTCTTTTGTAGCATTATGATTTTCTCCATAAAGGTCTTATATCTCTTTTGTTAGATCTATTCCTGGTTATCCTGTTTTTTTTTTGTTAACCATTATCGTAAATTATACTCTTTTAAATTGAATTTAAAAATTATATATTCTAATTACTTTTTTCTAACATTTAGAAATATAAATTTATTAATATTGCAAACTTCCTTAATTCTAATAATTTGTCTACATATTCTTTTTTTAGTTATTTATGTTGACAATCATATCATCAAATAATAGTAATGCTTTTTATATTATTTTCCAAACTTGATATATTTTTTTCTTATTGTCTGTCAAAGATGTGTAGTATAACATTAAATACAAGTGGTAATATCCTTCTTTTAAAGGTTAATTATTGAGCTTTATATTTGCTAAAATATTTTGGTAGATGTCCTATATCAGGTTAAAAAGTCCTCTTCCTATTAATTGGCAGTTACAAAATAGGCATGAGCTATGAGGTAAAGCATAGAGAATATAGTTAACAATGCTGGAATATACCTACAGTGCCAGGTGGGCTCTTGAATTCTCAGAGGGAACACTTTGTAACTGATATGAATATTTATCTGCTGTTATACACCTGAAGGTAATACAAAAAAAGTGTTGAATGCAGACTGTAATCAACACATCAAGTTTTTTTATAGTTTATTTTTTATTGTATTTTTTCCCATTACCATTTATCTTACTTATACCCTCTCCCACTTCCACCCACCCCCCTCGAAACATAGTTTTTTAAAAAGCCCTCTTTCATCCCTAGTTTGTTAAGAATTTTTATTATTAAAGGGTGTTGAATTTTATGAAATGCTTTTTCTACAACTATCAATTGTTTTTATGGGTTATTGAACTTGATATGTTGGGAGTTTTTCCCATTACTGTTTCCATGATAGAGATTAGCCTGTAATTTCTCTTATTGTTCTTGACTGGCTTAGAACAAGGTTATAGGTTTAGTGTTAGAAATGAAGTAGGAAGTGTTCCTCTGTATCTCTTCTCTGAAAAAGTACATGTTGGATGAAGTAGTGTGTTCCTTGAAAGAACTCCCTAGAAAAACCATCCTAACCTAGTATTTCCTTTGCAGTATTATTTCACATTTCTAATTAGAGTTTACACAAATTTTTCATTTTTCATGAATTTGCTAATTTTTTCCTAGAAATTTGTCTATTGATGACTTCTTCTTTTTTAAGGAGATTTTTTAAAATATGTATTTTATTGATTATGCTATTACGGTTGCCCCATTTTTTTCCTCCCTTTTATTCCCCTCCGCCCTGCACCCTCCATCCCACTTGCATCCCCCCCCTTAGTTTATTTCTGTGGGTCGTACATAGAAGTTCTTTGGCTTCTCCATCTCCTATACTATTCTTAATCTCCTCCTGTCTATTTTGCACCTACTATTCATGCTTCTTATTCCCTGTACCTTGTCCCTTATTCTCTCCCCACCCCCTCCTCTCTGATCTCCATTTCTGTGATTCTGTTCCTGTTCTGGGTGTTTGCTTAGTTTGTTTTTGGCTTTTTGAGGTTCAGTTGTTGATAGTTGTGAGTCTGTTGTCATTTCACTGTTCATAGTTTCTGATCTTCATCTTTTTCTCAGATAAATCCCTTTAACATTTCATATAATATGGGCTTGGTGATGATGAACTCCTTTAACTTGACCTTATCTGGGAAGCACTTTATCTGCCCTTCCATTCTAAATGACAGCTTTGCTGGATAGAGTAATCTTGGATGAAAGTCCTTGTCTGTCATGACTTTGAATACTTCTTTCCAGCCCCTTCTGCCTGCAGGATTTCTTTTGAGAGATCAGCTGATAGTCTTGTGGGAACTCCTTTGTAGGTAACTATCTCCTTTTCTCTTACTGTTTTTATGATTCTCACCTTGTCTTTAATCTTGGGTAATGTCATTATGATGTGCCTTGGTGTGTGCCTCCTTGGGTCCAACTTCTTTGGGACTCTCTGAGCTTCCTGGATCTCATGGAAGTCTATTTCCTTGGCCAGATTGGGGAAGTTCTCCTTCATTATTTTTTTTTAAATAAGTTTCCAATTTCACGTGCCTCCTCTTCTGCTCTGGCACACCTGTAATTCGGATGTTGGAATGTTTATAGTTGTTTCAGAGGCTCCTAAGCCTCTCCTCATTTCTTGGAATTCTTGTTTCTTCATTCTGTTCTGGTTGAATGTTTATCTCTTCCTTCTGCTCCAAATTGTTGGTTTGAGTCCCAGGTTCCTCCCCTTTGCTATTGGTTCCCTGTGTATTTCTTTATTTCACTTTGCATAGCCTTCACTTTTTCCTCCATTTTGCGACCATACTCCACCATTTCTGTGAGCATCCTGATTACCAGTGTTTTGAACTGTGCAACCAATAGGCTGGCTATCTCTTCATAGCTTAGTTCTATTTTTGGAGCTTTGATCTGTTCTTTCATTTGGGCCATATTTCTTTGTCTCAGTGCGTCTGTTACATTGGAAGGGGCAAAGTCTTAGGTATTCACCAGGATGGAGCAACCCAGGTAGCTGCATTGTGATGCTGTATGTAGGGGAAGGGTCCAAGAGGGAACAATGCTGCTTGCTCAGCTCTTGGCCTGCTTTCAACCACTTCCCCCACCACCCACAAGTAAATTGGGCCCTTCTGGTGCTGGTTCCCATGTGGGTAGGTTTGTGTACATTCTAGGACCCCATGGTTCTCCCCAATGGCCTCACTTTTGAGGCTGGGAGTTTCTCCTGCCACCACAACCCCCACAGGTTTTTATGGCCAGAAGTTTTGAGGCTCCCCTGCCCACCCCACACACAGGAACCCTGGGTTGCATGGTCTGTCTTGCCTCCCATTTGTTCTTCCCAGTTTTTCTGCACACAAATGTGGGACTGCCCAGACCACCAGTCACCGCCTCACCTGCCTGGTCATCCAGCCACCACCTTGCTGTGCATCCTCTCCGCCCCAGCTGCCCTTCTCTGCCACTCCTGGTCTGGAAGAATGTTTTTTCTTTAGGTCCTTTGTTGTTGGACTTCTGTACAGTTCGATTTTCTGGCAGTCTGGTTATTTTTTGTTTTTAAATTTGTGGTTGTCCATCTTTTGGTTCTGTGAGGAGGTCCTTAAGGAGGTCCTTGAGACTACCTATACCTCCATCTTGGCTGGAAGTCTTAAAAGGATTTTTTTATTGGTTTTGTCAGTTTTATTACTCTACAAACTCTTTGCCTTTAAATCTTCATAGTCTGTTTAATTTCTGCCTTATACTATTGACTTTGGCCTAGTTTTAAATTTTATTTTGTTATTTTTAACTTCCTAAGCTAAAGGTTTGAGAAGTTCCTAAAGTTTCTGAGTTCAGAGTCCTTAGTTCTCAGAAATTTTTTATTGATGCTTCCTGGGCCAAAATAAATAGCTAACAGCTTCTCTCATTAAGTAGGTAGGGCCAACTTAATGTATATTTATGTCCTTACAACTTATGTCCAGTAATAACTATTTGAAAAAAATAATACACATAAATTGAAGAAAAATAATACTTTTATTTTTAAATAACTGCAGTTGCTTGCCCATGGGTTGTGTGCTCCTGTTCAGGACTGCACCGTGCTCAAACCACTTGCACTTCCTGTCCACTTTGCTTGCTGTAAGCATAGTACTTGCTTATAAATCACTGTAACCACTGAACATCATACAGTAATATAACACAATCTAATGTTAAAACTGAATTACCTCAAGCTGAGGTCAATAAGTTTTGTAAAGTTTTCTTCTTAAAATGTTTTTGCTTTGTTAAATGTATTTCCTAGTATCTTATAGTTTACATTGCTATTGTGTGTGGAGCATTTTTCCCACTTCCATTTCTAGTTACTTTTTGCTAAAATAATTCAAAGTTGTTGATTTTGTATATTTTATATCTATCCATTTTACCAAATATTCTTAGAAACTTCTGTTTCTATTAGTGTGTTCAGTTTCTATGCATTCAATAGTACCAGTACCCTCAAAAGATAGCTCTTATCCCTTCTTTGCCAATGTTTACAGCATTTATATACATGTACTTACCAGAACCTAGATTTTTCATAGTTAATGTCTTTTTGAGGAAGGGTCCTTTGATACCTAGGATGCTGAGAGTTTTAGTCAAGAATGCTTATTGAAAAGCATTTTAAAAAGCCCTGGCTGGTGTAGCTCTGTTGGTTGGACATATCCCACAAACCAATAGGTTGCTGGTTCAATTCCCGGTCAGGGCACATGCCTGGATTGCAGGTTAGGTCCTCCATTAGGGCCCATATAAAAGGCAGTCAATCGATGTTTCTCTCTCACATGATATATCTCTCCCTCTCTTTCTCCATCCCTTCCCTTATCTCTAAAATCAAAAATAAAATTTTAAAATTTTAAAAAAACATTAAATGTAAAATAGAAAAATGGACCAGTTATTGGATGGGAAAACTCAATATATTAAATATTAATTCTCCTCAAATTGACACATAAATTGCATGCAAGAGTGGATATTGGATTATGTCAAATGCTTTTTTTCTCTGTCTGTTAAGATGGCTATATTTTTTTTCCTTTTTAATTTTTCAACGATGAATTAGGTAGATTTTTTTGATGTTAAACCAACTCTTCATTCTACTTGGTCATGATGCATTCACTTTTAAAATATACTATTGAATTTTATTCGCTAAAATTGTGTTTAGAATTTTTCTATGTTTATGAGGAAATTAATTCATTCATCATTTTCTTTTAATGTCTTTACCTGTTTTGGAAGCAGGGTATTGCTAGCCTTATTAAATGAGTTGGCAAGTGTATCTTCCTATTCAGTTTTCTGATTGCATTTGTCTAGAATTAGAATTATTTCTTCCTTAAATATTTGGTAGAATTTACCAATTAAGCTGTGCAGCCCTGGATTTTTCTTTGTGAGGAGATTTGTAATTGTAAGATCAGTTATTTCATAGATTCAGTTTTATTCAGGTTATCAACTTCTTTTTAAAAAAGGGGGAGCTGTTGGCAGCTTGTGTTTTACAAGGAATATGTTTCATCAAAGTTGTTCAAATTATAAGCAAAACTATCCTAATTATATTTCCTTGTCCTTCTAATAGCTGTAGAATCTGTAGTGATACCATTTTTCATAGTAATCATATGTTGTCTACTCTTATTTTTCCTGGTTAGTCTGGTTAGAGATTTGTCTATTTTATCAAATTTCTCAACAACCAGTTATTGGTTTCTTAGATTTCTCAATTGCTTTCGTACTCTATTATTGAATTCTGTTCCAATATTTATCTAATATTTCCTTCAAATTATTTCACATATAATTGACTGTTTTTCCATTAAAAAAATTTTTTTTGCAATCCTCTCTTGAGGATATATGTTCACTGATTTAGAGTGGCGGGAAGGGGGGTGGTCAGAAGAGAGAGAAAAGAAGAAGATAAAAAAAGAAACATCAATGTGAGAGAAACATTGATTGGCTGCCTCCTATACACGCCCTCACAGAGATCAAACCCTCAATCTTTTGGTGCATGGCACTGTGTTCCAACCAAGCCAGCCGGCCCAGGCTCTTTTTCTAGTTTTTTAAGGTAGAGGGAGGTGATTGATTCAAGGCCTTTCTTCTTTGCTAATACAGGCATTTAATACTATAAAATTTCCACTAAGTATTACCTTAGCAGTAGCCAACAGATTTTGATATATCTTCATTTTCATTCATTTCAAAATACTGTGTCACTCTTTTTTAATTTCTTCTTGAACCTATGAACTATTTAGAATTGGATTAATGTGGTTAAAATCTTTGTGGATCTTCCTGAGACTTCTCTGTTAATACGTTCTAATTTAATTCTGTTGTGGTCAAGAAACACACTTTCTATGATTTGAATCCTTTAAACATTGAAATATGTTTTGGGTCTAATATATGATCTGTATAGGTAAATATACCTTGAACACTGGGAAAGTGTGTAGTCTAATAAACGAATCTCAATAGTTATAGCATTGTGAAATTTTAAGTCAGGCTATCTATTTTTTTTTCCTACATAAGATCTTTGCAGTGGTAGTGTGTGCGAAAGAAAGAAAGATAAAAGCAAAACTTTCCTGATTCTCAGGCCCACACTTGAAATTCACCAATGTCAGAAGTTTACAAGTATCTAACAGTGACAGGAAGATCAGTTTGTTCCCAATATTTGTCTACTTATTCAGCACAGAAGTGAACAAGACTCACTGTGAAAAGAGGAAAGAAACACAGGGGATGAAACACTTATTTATAAATACAACTTAAGTCAGATTATAGAGATTTTGCAACAGAGACAACTCAGTTTCATGGCAAGGTCAAATGGGAAAAAGATCCACATCTTAGCCTTTGAATTCTGCCTGGTTAATATCCTTTGAAGTTCAGACTGATCTCTTCTCTTTTTTTCCTATGATTAATTTTATGAAGAGTACTTTATTACCTAAATCTAAACCTCCTTATTCCTTAATGTGCAGAGATTGACACTTTTGAGTTGCCCTATAAGAAGTTTAGTGCCCTGGCTTGATGAACCCTACTATAAATTTTATAAATGATATTTCAAAAATAGCAATTAAAAGCCAAAAAAAGAGAAGTTGTGGGAGTGGGGAATAGGGAAAATCATAGTTCCTGTAACACTGGGTCTACAAGACTTCAATATTAAGGATATTACAATCTAATGCAGCATTACTAAGATGACATATGGAACTATATATCAAGTACATGAAATATAACTAGTCCAAATAGAGATGGGCTCTAAGTGTGCGATACATAATGGATTTTGAAGACTTAGTCAGAAAAAAGAATGTATCTCATTAATGATTTTTATATTGATTACAAGTTGAAATGATTGTATTTCAAATGTATTGGGTTAAATAAAATATATTATTACATCTAATTTCACCTATTTTTACTTTTTTTAATCATGCTACTAGAATTTTAAATTATACATATGGCTTACATTATATTCATGTCAGACATTATTGCTCTAGAATTGCATGCTCAAACCTCAGCCTAAGACACTGGTTCTGCTTCACTTTACCTACATTCATTTTCCTTTAACACTGGTAATAGAAGACTAGTAAAAACATACACACACACACACACACCCCACCCCACCCCACTTGAGAACAACGAAGCCCTACTAGAGATCACTTTTTAATAGTGGTACTGGCATGAAACTCAACCCAAGCTATAAACTTTCTGGTCTGTGACTCTTTGTCTCCCTCACACTTCACACTTTGGTGAAATCCACTTAACTTGGAACTCACTTAAATATTTGTCTGAACTTTAGGCAGGCACTTGGGGCCACAAATTGGAGATGTACTTTTATTTTTATTTATTTTTATTTTTATTTTTTAAATTCTCACCCGAGGTATGTTTATGGTTTTAGAGAGAGAAGAAGGGGGAAAAGAGAGAGAGGAACATCAATGTGAGAGAAATACCAGTCAGCTGCCTCCAGTACGTGCCCTCATCAGGGATCAAACCCGCAACCTTTTTGGTATATGGGACAATACTTCAACCAATTGAGCCACCCAGCCAGGGCTAGACATGCACTTTTAAAAAGGGTGGGGAAAATCAGTTAGGTACAGACACTTGGCCAGTCAGGTTGTATATCAAAAAGGTCTTCGCAACATTCCTCTTTCTGTAGTTCACAGCTTGATCTCCACGTTCCAGGAGGAGCCAGACTAGACAGTGGTGAAGATCTATAACCTATTTTAAAGTCAAAAAGATATGTCCCTTCTTACATAGCTTTTCATTCTTTAAGATTGCTCAACTTTTGACAAGTTAAAAATTTCATAGCCATAGTAAACAGTTTTCATTACGTTCCTGTGCACTAAGAATTATATTTGGTCTTAAATATTCTAGACATTTTCAGAGAGTCTAATCTTCCCCCAAAGTCTATCTCACTGTAGCTTAACTTCTTCCACTTGATTTAAATCACTTAGGCTTTCTCTCCATTGTGGAATGTGATTCTGACCTTACGTGTTTTGTTGTTGTTGTTGTTTTTGTTGCTGTTTTAATTAGGGTATGTTTCAGAACAAGTTTTGCAGTTTGAGGGATGGCTTTTCTATCAACATGTCAGAAAGTTGGTCAGCCAGGGTTTTGACCGCTTGCCATGGCCTCTTGAGACACTTCTCGTTAGAGATGAAGTCATGTCATTTTAGAGATGCTCTTTCCTAATGTGGTCTGTCATGAGTACATTGTGAGCCTAACATTGTATTCTGTAAACCTCATACAACTAGCTTCTGGAATCTATTCTGTAGCCAAAGTATTTGCAGAGGATATTTGCCTAGATAGCCACAAAAGAAAGCATTCCTTTTCTTGATGAATATTTTAATAATTGAACCAATTGAAATCATAAATGGAATTCAAAAAGGTTTAGACAAATAAAAGATAAAAATAAAGGTCATTTGAGAACATTGAGTTCAAATTCTTTTTTAGATGAAGAAGCTAAGGTCCAGAGAGGTGAAGTAATTTGCCCAAGATCACAGCACCATATAGTGACATAGTATAGATAAGAGTATGATCTTAATGATGTTCAGAACTGCGCTTTTTTCCAATGTACTTCACATAGTCGTTAAACAATAAAATAGTGTTTGTTCTATAACTCTAATAACATCTCTTCAAGTTACAGCCATTAATTAATCGCACAAGGGGGAAATATTAGAGAAAGATGCAAAAAAGGAGAAATGAATCCTAATAGCCTATTCACCTTCCAGTCCAGCTCAGATGCCCCTCACTCATAAAGCTTTTCTGATTGCTGTGGTGGAATCGCTTCCTCATCTATGTGGCTATAACAACTCTTTCTGTTTCTGGCGTGGAACATTAAACACACTATTTGCCTTACCTCTTACTCGACCTTCCTCTCTGTTCCATCAGCTTATAAGTCCTTTGAAGACAGAGTAACTCCAATGGTAGGGACCATATACAAGTTTTCATTTTGTAGGCCCATAAGTATTGGTTGAAAGAATGAAGACACATAAATATAAACTAAGTAAGATAAACTTATTTTTTTGAAACTCTTAGATTTTGGTCTAAAGAATTTGGTGCTATTTACTTTAAGCAAATATAGAGTAATTTGAGTAACACATTCACCTGAATCCGAAATCAAGTCAGATATTGGCCTATTTTCCCAAAATGGTTCAGAAGTCATGTCAGAAAAGTTAAGCATGCATTATCATAACTGGAGACCTAGCAAAAACACAGATTGCTGGTCCCCACACCCAGATCTCTGATTTCAGTAGGTCTGGAGTGGAGGCTGAGCATTTGCATATTTAACAAGTCCTCAGGTCAAACTCATGCTGCTGGTCCGGGGACCACAGTTTTGTGAACTACTATGATAAACAAATAGACTAAGAAGAGAAGAGAGGCAAACAGGAGAAGAAACAGAAGGGGGCATGGCATTGTGCACAATGAGTGGGAAGATTAAGGTTAAATCCAGTTGTGGAACCCTGGATAGAACACCAAGCGTTAAAAAGGCATGGCCTCTGTCCATTTCATACTTCCCTGACATCCTGAAATAAAGGTACTGGGCACCACAGCCAAAAGCACTCTTTACCAGGCAATCACTTTTGTTTCAGAAAATTGGCCTCCTTCTGCAGCTAGTCTTAAAAATCAGTACTTTGCAGTACTGATTTTGTGTTTCTACACAGCATAAAATCTTAGGGAGAAAAGATAAAATCATAAAGGATGCTAGAGTAATGGTACCTTTCACATGTGAAAGAAGTGAAAACCTTATCACTCAGGTAAAACAGAGTCTAATCATCTACGGACTCATAAATTTCTTTTAGGTGTATACTCTGAAAACAGGTTCATAACTTTTTGTTTATTTTTGAGATATAATTGACATATTTTGTTTAGGTGTACAACATGATTTGATATTTGTATATGCTGCAAAATGATCACCATAATAAGTCTAGTTATCCATCTCCACACAATTACTATTTTTTTCTTGTGATAAGTTTGAAGATCTTCTCTCTTAGCAATTTTTAAATATACATTATTATATAATCTCCGTGCTGTACTTTACATCTTATACTTTATTTTATACCTGAAAGTTCATACAGTTTGACCCCCTTACCCCATTTCACCCACTACCACACCCCCAACCTGTGGCAGCCACCAGTCTGTTCTCTCTTACCTATGAGTTCTACTTTGGGGTTTTTTTGTTTTTGGTTTTTAGATTCCACATATAAGTGAAACAACAATTTCTCTTCTGACTTTTTTCACTTGGCCTAATACCTTACACGTCCCTCCAAGTTGTTGCAAATGGCAAAATTTCCTTCTTTTTATGGCTGAATAATATTCTACATATGTATAATTTTCTTTATCCATTCATCCATTGAAGGACACTTAGGTTGTTTCCATGTTTTGGCTATAGTAAGTAATGCTGCAATAAACATAGGGGTGCATATATCATTTCCAGTTAGTGTTTTAATTTCCTGTAAATATCCAGAAGTGAAATTACTGGATCATATGGTACTTCTATTTTTAATTTCTTGAGGAGCCTTCATATTGTCTTGCATAGTGACTGAACCAATTCAATGACTGAAGCGCTTCTGTCTGGGAAAAAGGAGCTCCCCCAGCCCTCACTGGACAATTCAGTTTTAACTCGTATGTCCCTGGCATCTTTTAAGCTGCTACCCCAGCACTGGCGCTCAGAGCAAGTAAGTTTGAAGTCTGCGTGCAGGCCCAGGCTCTTTACAAGGAACACCTAGGACTCCAGAAGCCCTCCATCGCACTCAGCCACAGTCCCCACTGGCTTTCACAGCCAGAAGTTACGGGAACTTCTCTTTCTGGCACTGAACCTCTGGGCTGGGGGGCCTGGTGTGGGATTGTGACCCCTCACTCTCAACGGGGCCATCTGCAGCCAAGATATTTTTCCCAATTTTTAACCACCACACATGGGTGTGGGACCTCTGCCCCTCCTACCAGCCTCGATGTGGCTTTTTTATATCTTTTAGTTATAGGACTTCTGTTCAGCAAAATCTCAGATGGTTCTGAATGAAGGTTGTTGTGTAGTTTAATTGTAATTTTGTTGTGGTTGCGGGAGGATGCAAGTGCTGTGTTTACCTATGCTGCCATTTTGACCAGAAGCCTTAATTTCTCTTTATGATAGTTTGTTATTAGTGTATAGGAATACAGGAGATTTTCGTGTTAATATTTTGTCCTGTTACCTTTACTGATTTTGTTGGTTAGTTCTAACAGTTTTTTGGTGGACTGTTTTGGGTTTTCTGTATGTAAGATCATGTCATTCACAAATAGTAACAGTTTACTTTCTTCTCTATGAATTGGGTTTCTTACTCCCCCGCCTTCCTTTTTTTTTCTTTCTTTGTCTGTCTGTCTGTCTGTCTGTCTGTCTCTCTCTCTCTCTTTCTCTGTCTCCCCGCCCCCCGCCGCCCCCAGGGAAGGACTTCCCATACTATGTTGAATAAAAGTGGCAAGAGTAGCATCCTTGTCTTGTTTCCAATTTTAGAGAAAGAAGCTTTTAGCTTTTAACCACTGAGTATGATTTTAGCTGTGGATTTTTTATATTGAGGTGCATTCCCTCCATACTCACTTTGTTGAGGGTTTTTTATGTCATGAATGGATGTTAAATTCTGTCAAATGCTTTTCTGCATCTATTGAAATGATTTGTCTTTCATTTTGTTAAAGTGAAGGACAAAACATTGATTGATATGCCAATGTTGAATCACCCTTGCATCCCTGGAATATATCTCATTTGATCATGGTTCATGTTCCTCTTACTGTTTTGTTGAATTTTTGTTTACTAATATTTCGTTGAAGATTTCTACATTCATGTTGATCAGGGATATTGACCTGTAATTTTCTTTTTTTACGGTGCCCTTATTCAATTTTGGTATCAGCATAATGCTGGCCTTATAAAATGAGTTTGGAAGTGTTCCTTCCTCTTCTCTTTTTTGAAGAATTTGAAAATGATTGCTATTAATTCTTCTTCAAATGTGAAGCCATCTGGTTCTGGGCTTTTGTTTGTTGGGAGATTATCTGATTACTGACTCATTCTCCTTACTATTTATTGGTCTGTTCAGACATTCCATTTCTTCATGATTCGGTCTTAGAAGGTTGTATGTTTCTAGGAATTTATTCATTTCTTCTAGATTGTGAAAGACAGACTAGGTTTTATGCAGATACGTACTAAGACCTATGCGTGCTAAATTAATGAGAATGTTTTGCTCATACTGGCACCCAGAGTGCCCATAGTAGGTCTTACAAGCTAGAGTCAAAACTGTTAGCTTCTCTCTGTGTCTTGAGCTTGGCCTGGCTCCTTCCTTTCCCCCCATACCCTCCGCCCTCTACTCCTGTCCAAACCCTAGTCACCCAATTTAGAATAATACATTTTTCCCCCTTCCCAATTCTGCTTGTTTTTTCATGGAAAAAAAGTATTCTTAATCCCTCTTCTCCATAAGAATCCAACCTTTTATAATTTTATTAACTAATGTAACTGCAATAAATTCAATAAAAATTTTAATACCAATTCAAAAAAATTTTTAAAGTAAAAAGTTCAGGACTCGCACATTGTTTTTTAGGATTCCCAGTACTGTTTTCATGCTATTTACACTGACATTATGCAACATTTTACATTTTACTGAATGTTTTTCTTATCAGTGCTTCAAAAAAATATATTTAGCTACAAGGTTGATAATTCCTTGCCTTTTTATCTTTAAGGATGGTTAGATATGGTTAAGTGAGTCTTGCTTTCATGTATTTCATTCATTGTAGCTTGACTTTAAAAACCATTTGAACCTGATTTTGACTTTTCAAAAGATTTTCATAAATAAGGCTGCTGAGCAATTTTAGTCATATTTTAAATGTTTTCTGCCAATTTTCATTTTTAACTATTTTCAGTGGCATCCCAGAATATTCTTGAAACTAAGAACTAGTGAAGTTATTCTCTGCTTTTATACTATCATTAGTTTCGCAATATAAATGATGAAGAAAATTGTCTCTAGTTCTTTGTGATAATTGGTTATATAAGTATTTGATTATCTTTTGCTCATATTATAAAAGCAATATAATAATCCATGGATTTAAAATGCTAAAATGAACTGTTTTTATATATAACCTGACTTAACACACATGAAGGCTTTCTAATGTCAGAGGCTTTTCTACCGGTTTTATTTATTTGTTAGTCCTTCTAAATGTGGCAGATTTACAATTCACTTTCTTTTTCCCTCACAGGATCTTAAAGCTCACTCTTTGGGGGAAGGGGCTGCAAAGGAAAGCAAACAAAATATACAGTATAGGAGCTACTTTGAAACTGTGTAAACTATATAAATTATTAATGTTATCTCTTCATGGTTAAGTCCACAAGCTTTTCCTTACTTTGAAGATAAAGGAGGCAGTTTATCAATTAGAGGTTCTTTTGAAGCACTTTCTTTCCTTGCCTTCCATGATGAAGCATTTCCTACATATCCTCCTTCCGTCTGGCCATCCCTTCTCCATCTTTGAAAGCTCACCCTTCTCTACTTGGTGGCCTTCAGTTTTTCAAAACTTGTTTTTTTTTTAATTTCATTCTATACCCTTTTCAAGGATGATCTCTTCCACACCCACAACTTGAATTACCACCTGTATGTTGTTAACTTGCACGTTTATTTCTCTATCCCAGACGTTTTCTCTGAGCTCTACACCTCTGTATCCAACTGGCTACCTGATATTTTATTTTCATGTCTCAAACATACTTCAACTTTAATAGTTATAAACTGAACTCATGATATCCATCTCCTCGACCCCTCAGCCTTCGCTTGTTCCTAATCTTGGCAAATAGCATCATCATTGATTCAGTTATACAAACAAAAACCTAAGAGATCTTTGACACCTTCTGCCTCAACCCCAACACCAACTTATATTGATTTTTTACCTTGTAAAAATATTTTAACTCAATCCACTTCTCTCTGCCTCCACCTCTAACGCCCTAATCAAAGATTCCACTTATCCCACCTAGACTGCTAGAGTACCCTTTTAAGCATTCATTTGACAGCAGTTTTTATTCCCAATCAGACCCATTTATTATCTTGTATCATGCTGATCTTTTCAGTCTGCAGATCTGTCCTAGTCTGGGTTCCCCAGAAAACTGAACCCAGGGCCAAGATGTGCTTGCTGCTAATGAACCGGGAAGTTGTTTCAGGTTGGAAACAGGTTCTGAGGCAGAGTGTGGTGCAAAGAATATTTGTAAAGGAGTACTAAAATTTCATACCAAATAGTGGGGAAAGTGTTTGTTACGTTATATTTAAAAGAAGAAATTATACAATTTTATTCAAACAAATATTTAGGTTACAGTATTTACAATGTGCTCACTGTTTTTAGAATCCAGGTATGAATCTGACTTTTGTTTGCAGGAGGGAAGGATATTTAAAGTAATTTTTCTGACATAATTGCATGATAGCTTTGACAGCACCAGCCTAAAGATGGTCATTTTTACAAAAATATTTAAGGCCTTCATTATCTTTCCCCAAGAGACTCCCTTAACATTTTGACATCAAATCATTTTCTTTTAAAGCACTTATTATGAAGTCACCCTGATTACCTTATCTCTTTTTTACTTGATTTAAGCAATTCTTTGACATTGCTATGGTAGACTTTATAGAGTCCTATATTATATTGTCACATATTTACCTTTATATGCTTTGATGGGATATAAATACAGGAGAGGCTAATGTTAATCAAGAAGGTATGTTTCAGTACTGACTAATTTGATAATGATGATGACAGTAGTGGTGATGTATTCTTTTTGTCTTAATTCTTTGGCTCAAAATCATGTTTGGGAGATTGAGCCATGATTGTGGATATAGCTATAATTTGTTTTGTCATTTTCATATGGTATTCTTTTATATCAATATACCACATTTTATTCATTCTACCAAATATCTTTTCATTTATCCTATTTGACACCTTTTGCAAATAAGGACTAAATTCTTTTCATTATTTCTTTTACTTACTCCTACCTTTACTATCTCTATCCTCTATTTCCGAAATATACACTCCCATTAGGTTATTTTAGAAGCATTGACCTGATCGTCTGTATTTCTTAATTTTTTAAAAATTCCTACAGCCCTGGGCTGGCGTGGCTCAGCTGGTTGGGAGTCATCCCACGAAGCAGAAGGTCCCTCATTTGATTCCTGTCAGGGCACATGCCTGGGTTGTAGGTTCAGTCCCCAGTTGGGGCACATGCGAGAGGCAACCGATCAATGTTTCTCTCTCACTTCAGTGTTTCTCTCCCTCTCTTTCTCCCTCTCTTCCCCTCTCTCAAATCAATAAATAAATAATAGATAACTATCTAGCTATTATTTATTTATCTACATAAAATAAATTTTTTTAAAAAATTCCTGAAGATATCATAACAAAAAAATTTTCTTCTAACCCTTCCTTTCCATTTTAATTTTAGCAGTCATATTTTAAATGTTCAATTGCCTTTTCATAAATGTAGTATAGTTTTCAGCTGTCTTGAGGATATTATTTATAATTACTAGAAGGCTTCTTCTTTTGCCTAAATTAGTGTTTCCACAAATGCCATTTTAGATTTAGTTCCATACCTCATTCATTACATGTAAGAGCCAAGAAAACATAGAGATTTAAAGCACAAATACTGGAGTAAGACTGCCCAGTTTTGAGTCCTGGCTCCTACTTTGTGACTGTATAACCCCAGGCAATTATTTAATCTGTGAATGACTCAGTTACTTCATCAACAAAATGAAAATAATTACAGTATCTACCTCCTAGAGATGTTATAAAAATTAAATGAGATAATTTGTGTAAATCCATAGTTGAAACATGTCTGATACTCAGTAGGCACTCGATAAATGTTAGCTATTGTCACTGTATGCCAGGTGCAGGGTTCTAGTTTCCAGGCATATAAAATTGAACCAGCTCCTTCCACCACCTTGGAGCCTGTGGCGGCCTGCAGGGAATAGGACTTCTATAATGACAAATATGTGGGAAGCTGGGTTCCAAGGCCGTTTTTGATGTTTGTAAGCAGGGTCTCCAAAACCAGAGGTAACACACAGCTCTTCATAAAATTGAAAGTGTTTATGCTCTAAACGAAACCAAATTCTGTCTAAATGTGGTTGTATGTACAAAGAGATGTGCTTATGTGCACAAAGCAAAGAACAACACAGTGACTCCTCATGGCAAACCGAACAAAACCAGAGTCACCTGGGCAAAGGTAAGCTTGTGCTCATGGAGACAGTGGCATGGTTTGTGTTGAATTCCGAAGCAACCTTCCTGCTAAGGCCATTGAACACAGAATTCATGTAATACTGTTCCACTCAAGGATTTAAGCTTATTGAAAAGTAGGTAAGTAAAAGTGAATTTGTAAAAAAAAAAAATTGAAGCAGCCTAGGGCCAGTCTCTCAAAAACTGATTCTTAATATTATTTGTCAAACTTGGTATTCACATGCTATCCCAGTGGGAATTGTAGTACATGTTAAATAATCATAGTATTCAAAATTCTGATACATTCTCTATGGTTGTATACATTTATTTGGTGTTAAAATATGACCTGAGCCTAGAACTACAGGAAGAGTCCTTTTGTTTATTTTGTGCTTAGCACCCTACTTGGAAAGGGTAGGGAAATATAAGGGACAGTGTATTGGAGGTGCCAAGGGGGAAAATGTAAATGACAAAGCAAGGCATAGACAATATTCCTATGTGGTTAGTAGATGGGGTAGGAATAACTCCCCCATCTAATAGTAGGTAGGATGTGGAATAGAAGATATATAAAGCTTGTAGCAAGAAGAATCATACGGTCGGTTAGGTGTGGAGTCGGGTCTCCACCATGGAGGGGTTGCAAACTAGGAAGAAGAGTTTGGTTGCTACCCTGCAATGGTCAGATCAAGGCCGACATTTTTGAGCATCAAAGTACTATGATATAAAGAGGTATTTTTGGCTTTAGTAGTTTTAATTTTTGTCCCTAAGTAGAAAATGCAAATGTTCTCAATGTTTGGACAAAATTTTTTTCTGAGCTACATCTACTAAACTAAAAAAAAGAAAAAGTCCGTTATATATGACATTTGTGCATAAGACAGTTGTGCCTTTCAATCTTTTTTTTTTCTTTAATGTTTAAATATATCATTTTTGAGAGATTCCAGAGTTTTATGAAACAAGAATGCTGGCTATGACAGTTCAAAGGTATGCAGATTGAAAGTATGAAGTAATTGAGGGTAATGGGAAATTAAGATTGCAGGGCTCACTCTTAATTGTAGCAGGAAAATTAAAGGAAAACTACATAGCAAAGTTCAGAATAAAGCGTGTCTACTATTCAAGTTCTTGCAAGTTTATAAATTGCCTGGTATGTCTGTAAGTACATTGCTATTATGTGGCAAAAGCACCAGGAACTTCAGGATGTGTATTTATGGATTGATTCCCCAATAGATAACTGCACTATTGTGGAATGCTTTTGCTGTGTCAATAGTTGTAGACTTACTGTTTTAAAAATTTTCCATTTTTCAGCCTAATTAACTTAGAACGACTCTAACGTGATTTGCAAAGAATTTTATATTTATATTTTGCAATCAGCAGTTGACTGGCGCTCAGGTTTGAGACATGCACTAAAATGTGTAAACATTTTGTAAGATAATAAATAGCTCTTAAATGTTTTAGGCTTGCCTGTTCCCTGCTAATTGGTCGTGGATTGAAATTCCCCATTGTTTAATTTTTTTTAATTTGTGGGAAATTTTTATAAATGAGTGTGTTGGACTTCATATCACAGCTGTTGTCATTTAAAGTTTGGACAGAATTGTTACAAATGAAGCCCTGCTGTGAAATCAAAGTCAAAAGGCATCTTGGCATCCCAACCATTTCCTTAGGAGAAGATTACAGCTCAAGTCTGTTGAACTTTATTGCCTTGGGCCTCATGACATTCTTCAGAAACATGCAAGGCATTTCTGTTAAAGAAACTCAGATGTGCTAGGACACAGGGGATGACATTCTTGTGCATAGCAATGTCCTAAGCAGAGGGGTAAGGAATAAGTCAGGAAGAAAAAGATGATCCATACTTTTGCCGTGTTCTGGGACTGTTTTATAAAATCCATGGAGTTGATAGAGAACATACAATGGTACCATATAGAAAAAAGATAATGATGTTTTTCTACATGGCTTGTGTATTATTTTCCAATTTTATTCAGACAGGTATAATTGACAAATAAAACTGTAGTATTATATTTTTAAAGTGTACAATATGATGATTTGATATAGTCTATACATTGTGAAAGAATTTCAAAAAATCGAGTTAATGAACATACCCATCACCTCGCATATTCACATGTATACCTTTTTTTTGGTGAGAATACTTAATTTTTGTCCTCCTAGCAAATTTCAATCATACAATACAGTATTATCAACTATAGTCACCATGATATATGTTAGATCCTCAGACCTTATTCATCTTATATATAATTCATAGTTTGTTCCCTTATACCAGCATCTCTCCATTTTCCCCATGCCTCGCTCCTGGCAGCCAACATTTTACTGTTTCTGAGTTCAACGTATTTTCTTTTATTCTTCACCTGAAGGAAATACCATGAGGTATTTGTCTTTCTCTGTCTGGTTGATTTCACTTCTGTAATGCTCTCCAGGTTCACCCACAGTGTGCAAATGGCAGTATTTCCTTCCATGTTAAGGCTGAATAGTATTCCATTATATAAATACCGGTAAATCACATTGTCTTTATGATTCATTCATTGATGGCCACTTGTTTTCATTCGTTGGCTTTTGTAAATAATGCGTCAATGAACATGAGAGGATAAGGAATCTCTTCAAGATAATTTTATTTCCTTTGGATATATACCCAGAAATGGGCTTACTAGATCATAAAGTAGTTTTATTTTTTAATTTCTTGAGGAAGCTCTATGCTGTTTTCCATAGCGCCTATACTAGTTTACATTACCACCAGCAGTATAAAAGGATTCCCTTTTCTCTACAGCCTTATTAGCACTTATTGTAATTTAAACAATTCTAACAGATGTGAGGTGATATCATTGTAGTTTTTTGTATTTCCCTGATGATTAATGATGCTGAGTACCTTTTAGGTCCCTGTTGGCCATTTGTATGTCTTCTTTGGAAAAATGTGTATTCAGTCCTGGCAGGGTGACTCGGTTGGAGCATTGTCCCATACATCAAACGGTTGTGGGTTCAATCCCTGGTCAGGGAGCATACAGGAAGCAACTGATCAGCGTTTCTCTCTTTCTCTCTCTCTCCTCCCTCCTAAAATTACATAAATGTATATAAGTATGAATATGTATACATATATCTTTGGTTGAGAATTTAAAAATGTTCAGTTCCTTGGCCCATTTTAAATTGGGTTTTAGGAGGTTTTTTTTGTTTGTTTGTTTTTTGTTTTTTTGCTGAGTTGTATGAGTTCCTTGAATATTTTGGATATTAATCTCTTACTGGACAAGAGGTTTACAAATATTTTCTCCCATTTAGTGGGTTGCCTTTTCTTTTTGTTAATGGTTTTCTTTGCTGTTCAGAAGCTTTTTAGTTTAGATCATACAGTATGGCTTATTTCACTTATTATAATGTCCTCAAAGTTCATCCATGTTGTAGCATGTGTCAGAACTGCCTTCCTTTTTAAAGCTGAATAATATTCCTTTGTGTGTGCATACATATGTGCATGCATATGTTTTGTTTATTCATTCATCTGTTGGGTTGCTTTCACATTTTGGATATTCTGCATAATGCTGTTATAAACGTGAATATACAAATACCTGTTCAAGTCACTGTTATTTTGGGTATACATACCCAGAAGTAGAATTGCTGAATCATATGGTATTTTGATTTTTCAATTTTTTTTATTGCAAAAACGAATTTTAATTTTTAATCTTTAGTTTGATTTAAACATTGCTTTTAGTATGATGCCGACACCAGCTGTGCAGAAAGGGCTCTGGAGAGATGTTCATAGCAGCACACACTTGCGGCTCTTCTTCGGTTCTGGAGGCTCCAGGGCAGCCAATATTGTTTCATCAAATACATTCTTTAGGCCTTTCTGTGTGAGTGCAGAACACTCCACATACGTGACAGCCTTCAGGTCACGGGCCAGCTTTTCAGCAGTCTCTGGAGTGATAGGCTTCTGTTTGTTCTTGGAAAGTTTCTCAATAGTTGAGGGGTCATCTCTGAGATCAATTTGAGTCCCAACAAGCAAGAAAGGGAGTCTTTGGACAGTGGTGAGTTATCTCAGGCACCCACTTTTCTTTCACATTTTCGAATGAGTATGGTGAGACCACTGAAAAACAGACTAGAAATACATCTGTTTGTGGATAACTCAGCGGTCGTAATCTGTCATAATCTTCTTGCCCTGCCGTATCAAAAAGTCCAATAGTATATATGGCTCTCCACCAATAACTGTGACTGCATAGTTGTCAAAAACAGTCGGTACATACTCAGATGGAAGTTTGTTTGTTGTGTAGGATATCAGGAGACATGTTTTACCAACAGCACCATCACCCACAACAATGCACTTAATTGACTGCTTTGCTGAAACAGTTTTCTATCCACTTTAAATATTTAAGATCTGATGATGACCTCAGCTTCTCCGCCGGGGCGTTGGCAGCACTCTGATTTTTCAATTTTGAGAAATTGCCATACTGTTTTCCTAGCAGCTGCACTACTTTACATTACCACTAAGATTTTCTGACTATTAAAACAAGCATTCCACCCAATGGGATTTTGCATCAATGATATTTCTTGCCTGATCAATAACAAAATACCCTTTGTATGTAACATCAAGAGGGAAAAAATATTTCCAATTAATTACAAGATACATTCCAGGCTCAGAGAAGTTAAAATGTGGCAGGAGGCCAGGGGGCGGGGGGAGTGTATCTTAGATTCACTGAAATGCAGTAGTTAAATATGCTAAAAAACAAACAAAAAAAACCCTCTAATTTTTTTTTTTATAAATTACACACTGTATCACAATTTTTGTGAAGGAGCTAGGTAAAGGTAGATGTTCATCATGAACATTTAGCTTTAGGACATATATATGAGGTGTGTCCAGAAGGTATCCAGCCATGTAGTATGAAAAGTAGAGACATTTGTTGAAGAAGATACAAGAAACATTGTACGTAGGACAATGATGCCTCAGTCCCCTTCAAAGCAGGCACCTTGAGACCTCACACAGTTCTCCCAGTGTCCATCAGCTGCCCCATTATATTGTCTTGAATCTCATCAATGGTCTGAAATCTCTTCCCTTTCAAAGGTGATTTTAGTTTTGGGAAAAGCCAGAAGTCGCAGGGTGCCAAAGCTGGGCTGTAGGGGGACTGAGGCATCTAGGTAATTCGATGTTTCACCAAAAAACTCTGCACCACACATGATGTGTGAGTGGATGTGTTGTCATGATGAAGCTGCCAATCACTGGTTGTCCATAGTTGCAGCCTTCTGAATCATCTGAATAGTTTCTGTGGAGAAATGTTCAGACATAACACAAAATTTGATGCAGATTCATTGCTGTACTCGCTCAGTCATTTTGAATGCCACAGCCACACAGTACACATGCTCCCTCATTGGCATCTACCGCCCCCATTGACTAGTACAGTGAAGTCGTCATTGTTCACACACGCGCATCTCAGTCCACCCTTGGCTGCTAGGTTATATCAGTGTTGCACAAACCATTCTCATTATATTAACATCGGCTGGACTTTTTCCAGACAGATCTCATATATCTTAGAACTTATCTTAGTGCATCGTAGTGACAATTTGAAATAAAAGTAAGAACCCCATAGGACAGTCAACAATATATCCCACATTTTTGTTTTCATACATTTGTGATTTATGGTAAATGTCCTAATACTTATTTCTCTTTTTTTTGTATAAGGATTGTTCAAGTTTAGAGGAATATAACATTGCTGCAGCGTTACTCCCTTTGACCAGTGCTTTCTATAGGGTAAGTTTCATTGATCTATATATAAACTCATTATGATTTATATAAATGTTTTCAGTACATGAATCCTGTCCTTTTAGTATGTCTAAGACATATCTGTGGTTATATTTATTATAACATTTATTGTATACTATGTGTAGAAAATTTAACCTATAATACTAAATCATCTCCTAAAATAGAACCACCCATTTTATTCCTGCTTAATTTTTTATAGGACTTTATAAAAACTGAAATTATGTATTAATTTGATTACATTTGAGTGTTTTCCCCTAACACAGAAAGTAAATTCTATGAGGCTGGGATATTGTTTCTCTTATTCACTGTGATATCCTAATGTCAATCAGTAAATATTTATTGAATGAATGAACAAATAAAGAAAATAAACAATAGGGGCAGAAATTAAACTTCATTTACAATTTCTATGAACATTCTGAGAATTTTCTGCAATGTTTAGTGACTCTCATAATTCTGTCATTTCCATTATTACATTTCTCCTATCCCTGCCACTTCATAAAGAAATTAGTTTTATGGCAAACAAATTCAGCAAATTCTTTTTAATTCTCTCTTTTCCTATGAAGGGCTTGGAAGAATTTATTTATTTATTTATTATTACTTTATTTACTTATTTTTAGAGAGAGGGGAAGGGAAGGAGAAAGATAGGGAGAGAAACATCAATGTGTGGTTGCCTCTCACGCACCCCCTGCTGGGGACCGGGTCTGCAACCCAGGCATGTCCCCTGACTGGGAATCGAACTGCCAACCTTTTGGTTCACAGGCCAGCACTCAATGGACTGAGCCACACCAGCCAGGACAAGGACTTGTAAGAATTTAAATAGTTACATTCTGAATAGCACATTTAATACATCCTTTTGACATGTGTGCTAGGAAACAATAAACCTGTGGCAACCAGGCTGACTCACTATTGAACCACATGCAGTTAGTTTTAGGACTTCAGGAGGTAGTATGGAAGGACTCTGGCTTAAGATGAAGTGCCTCAGGTAGAGTCCCAGCCATGAAATGATCATGCCCTTAGATGAGAGCAATAGTCTTATGCTTTTTGTTCTGCCTGCCCTTTTTTTTTCATCCACCATGTCTAACTGATGAGACCTAGCTACTTTCCTAACAGCTAGTAGGTGCTCAGTAAAGATCTTTTGATTAGGCCAGTTGTCTAAAAACTTTATTTCAAATAGTCTGTCCACAGTCTCTAAGTTAAAGGTCTTAACCCAAAGTTCTCCCTAATCAGGAGCTCTTTCTCTGCTGCTAAGTCACTGAATATCCCTTTATTTTCTTACTTGCCTTCCCATCCTCTTCTGAAACAGAAAGTGGAATTTATTAAGAGGTTCACACTTCTGAGAACTGGCAAATCATATGGAGTGGGCATTATTCAGGAAACAAGGCTAAATCGCAAAAATGTCAAACAAAGGAATTTTGGGTTTAGAACTAATGACATCACTGAAGTTTTGACATCATCTTCTCATCTTCCCTCCCAACTTAAACCCAGCTCCAGGCCCTCTAGTTTTCCTTCATTGCATATGTACTCATCTTCTCGGAACTTTGTAGTTCTCTATCTCATTCTTCAGCTAGCATGGAGAACACCGTTAGAAAAATAGGCCAGGCTCTTCTGCATCCTAAGCCACCTCGGGAATTTGTCTCTATCTCAGAGTAGCTAGAACACTTCATCCTAGATCTAACTAGCTTCATAGCATCTAAGAGTGCTCTCACATGGGCATTTGTTAAAGAAAATGGCACTTCAAAAAATTTCCCACTTCAACATCTAAGATATTTTAAAACTTAGATATTGTATGGAAATGAAGATGAAGAAACATAGGGGTAAAAAAGAATTGACCATAGCAACGCAATGTATCATAGCAAGTCACATGATTCTTCATAAGCTGAATTATTTAACCATGTTACAATGTATATTAGTAAGGGTTTGAACCTAAGAGCAGAAATGAGTGATATGAAGTAAGAAGTTTTTTATAGGGACCAACTGTTAGAGAAGCTGTGGGACAAGTTTATGGAAGTCAGAATTAGGGTCTACCTCTATGCCTGAAATCCCTGGAGGTCGTCAGAGCAGAAGTCAGGAAGGAAAGCTGGGTGTGACACTGAAAAAAAGCGAAGACAAACTGGAATCTGTGTCTCTTACTAACTCCAACTACAACAGTGTAGATGACCTGCAAGAGAAGTAATACTGCTGGCCATGGAGCTACACACGCACCTGGCCCTAGACTAGGAGAAGCTGAAAGAAGAGATCCAGCAGGAGCTGGAGGAATTATGAGCTCAGTTCCTTCTCCATATCAAGATGTACCAGCAGATCAGTGACAAAGAATATGAGCTACAGCGGTACCTGGCATCCTATACTAACCTCCAGAGTGTAGTGGCTACTGCTTCATTTTTGCCTTCCAAATCTTGAACAGATTTCCCTTGTGGCCAGCACTAATCTGGAACCATAGAGAAAAGAGAATTCTGGGAAATACAGTTCTAGCTTGGCTTAGTTTACACATTACAAAGCCATCACACTGGTTTTTTTTGTTTGTTTGTTTGTTTGTTTTTTTAGTTTTATGGGAGTTTTTAATGCAATTAGTTAACAAGTTGGGCTAAATGCCTTGGTGTTTCTCTGTATTATCAAATTAACAATACACACTTTATGTTTCAAGGGTAGGTTTACGGATTTAATTCTTTGTTGTTGATTTGACGTGGTTTTGTTTGGTTTGATTTGGTTTGGGCATGAATTAGTTAAGGTCCAGTCAGGAGTCAGAAACACCAGTAAGGCGAACAGGGAAATCATACAAGGAGTTAAGTAGTAACAGGATTAATTACTAAGAAGTAAAGAGAATTATAAAGAATACAAGCGTAGCAAATAAAGGGCACTGCTAGTACCTCTAGTGCTCAGGCAGAGTACCCAGGAAAGAAACTTAAAGAGGCCCCTTCCCCAATAAAACTGAGAGACCTTGTTGGAGAGGTGCTGCTGTGGCCAGTGGGTGGCATAGAAATTCACTGAGGTGTCACAGATCAGGGCTGGCAAGCAGGAACCTGCCTGCTGGAGTTCTGGCAAGGCTTGCTGGGAATCCACTCACTCCGGGTGCCAGTGAAACATCACAGGAAGCCACTCTCTGGGGTACCCCTGGAACTCGCTAAATGGCAAGCACTTCTGGGTGTCCCCCACACCCCTAGCAAATGTATGCCATAGGAACCAGGAGGAAAAGGCGCACCAGAACCAGGAAAAGAAACCACTCAGACTTTAGTGTCCCTTCACTCCCCTTTCCAGGCAAAACTTGGTGCGCCAGCCGGCAGCAGAGGTCTGTTTCCAGGTCCAGCCCCTGTCCCACAAGGCAGAGCCAAGAGAGGTGGGGCTGGAGGAAAGGCCACTGCATTGGTAACTGACACAGCAGGCTTTGGGAGGGTGAGGGGCGATCATACTGGTTCGTATTTTAAATTTGTCTTATGGGAAATTGTGTCTGGGAAACAGTACATTTCTTAATTCAGGAAAATCTGCACATGTAAATTGCGTTATCATGGCCACAGATTGCACACGAGCCAGTCTCCCACCGCTCAGTCAGTATAAACTCCTGGGCCTTACTCGGCATTGCTTCAGAGGTTGGACTCAGCTGCTAATCTATTTTAAACTTACTTTAAAAATATTTTAGTAACATTGATTAGTCTTATTTTAATGTGACAAAAACTTACTGAGCATCTCAACATACAAAGTTACTATGCCAGACAGTATGGTAGGTAGCAATGTAAATTATTGACATGGCCAGTAGGAGCTATACAAGAAATAATTCCATCAATCAAATAGACATTTTCTTAAATAAAATTAATACATATACATGGTTAGAAAATTCAGATTGTACAGAAGGATACAAGGTGCAAAATAAAAGCTTCCTTTCCCATCTCTATTCCATTTCCTCTGACAGTGGATTCCTTCATGGGGAAGGGGGAGGAGGGTTCTGCAATATTGGCAGAATATACAGATAAAATTCTCTTTTTTAAAAAAACTACAGTAATCAAACCATTCACACTGTTTTCCTACCTTGCTTTTTTCACTTAGTGTAGTACATCTTGGAGATCCTTCCATGTACCTACATATAGGTAGATAACACATATACCTAATTATATGTAATGACTACATATTTTTTAAATGAAAAGACAGTGTACATATGCTTACCATTCTCATAAGAGCTGACTATTTCATTGGCCCCGATGAGATGTAATACTTACCTTTTAAAGCTTATTATAGAAGATGTTTTTTTAATAATATGATCATTTTAGATCCTTGGGAATTTGTTAGATTTTTTTTCCCCTAGTGTTCCTTTTCACTTTTCTCTACTTTAAATAAGTTGTGTGTAGTTCATGCTTCTCAAAAAGAAGCATTTTTTGGAGATGGTGCCTTAATAGCCAGGTTTAATTGTTAGGATTACTCCCTTTTCCTAGGCAACTGCTAATATACTTTCTGTCTCTATAAATGTGCCTTTTCTGGACATTTAAGGTAGATGAAATTACATAATATATGTTTCTTTATGTCTGGCTTCTTTTACTGAGCACTGTGTATTTCATGTTCACCCAAGTTGGTAGAAAATTTCTTTAGAACTACTAATTCCTAATAAAGAACTTTCCACACCCAGAGTGCTTACGGTACCTTCTGTATCGTTTCAAATTGTATCTAATTCAAAATGTAATATATAACTAAACTAATTACATTTTAACAAATACATTAGAAAAAATGTGAAAAGTAAAGCATGATTTCTCTGATGAAACATATTTTACATTTCTGTCTACATAATTTTACAATTCTTTAATTTTCTATAGCTACATTTTTTTTGTTTATACATTCTAAGTGAATATCCACTAGCATATCTGAATGTAAAAAAACAAAAACAAACAAAAGAAAACCCTGAGACTTAGTTATTATTTCTATTTCAAAATATAGAAGCCCAACACAAGTATATTTAGAGTGGTGTGATAGGAAAATATGTTGGTCATTTGTGAAAAAAATAATTCACTTGTGTAAACCTAGCTTACCTAACCAGAGAAGCAGAAAGTAAACATTAAAGCATGGAGAACCACAGAATTTCCTGAGCCATCTCCTGAGTGGTGACCTTCCTGCCACCAGGTTCTAGCAGTAGTTCTGTCCCCAACCCCTGTCCTCCAAATGAGTAAACTAATCTGTTATCTGCATCTTGAATAAGCCTGTGTATCTAACAGAACATAGTAAAGAACAGAAGTTCAGAGGAAGGTGATAGGAATAATGATAGCTAATATTTATCAAATTCCTATTTTGTATGAGACGCTACATTTGAGCTGACAGTACCTAATCCAACTTAATGAATATTATTCCTACCTAAGGTGAAGGAAATACGGCTTAGAAAGAATCTCTACCACTTGGCTCGTAAGTGGTAGAGCCAGGGCTCAGACTCAGCTTTATCTGATTCCAGAGCTCACATTCTTTAACTATAACAGAACTCCTCAAGTGAGTCCCAACTTAGGCATTATACTTCTGGGACTATTTTTTAATCTTTCTGCTTAGAGGTATTGAATTGGCATCACTCCTGCCCCTTCATTTCTCCAGCCATTTTCACTCATACAGCCAAAAAGGCGGACAAGGTCAGGAAGTGCTGATTAATTGTATGTTGCGGTTAATAAATAACTGTCACATCATTATTTATTAATCTCTAATTTACACATATTCTAATGGAAAACATACTAGGTACTCAAAAAATCACACTAGATTCACTTTTACATTTCTCTGATGATTTGGAAGTTACTTGAGTAACTAACTGGCTTTGCCTATTAGTTGTTACTATGGCTCCTCCTTGTCCTACTACAGATAAGATAGCTTATAGGTAATTCTAACCAGTGGAATCCAAATGAACTCACATTTATGATGGTTATGATTGCTACTAGAGCAAAATCTTATAGTAATACAAAAAAATAGATATTCCAGCAGTCCTTTTCCCCCTCCATTGACAAATGACGAGAGTCTCTTAAAAATCTATCAAATAGGAAAAGAATTGTATTGTCTTAGACTTCATGATCTGGATACATTTTATTTCCTAATAAAAGGTCTCAATGGATTACATTTTTGGCAAAAAAGAAGGAAAGTCTTTTTTCATCTTTTTTTTTTTCTGCTATAAAATCAAATACTAATCTTACAAATAAGTCAACAGAAAAACGTTTGAGAGTGAAGACAGGTATCAACACTGGGCTGACTCCAAATCCATCCTGGAAAAGAGATGAATGTGTTTATTATTACAGATGCCTCCAGCACAGCAGAATCTTAGAATGACCAGAGAAATGGGGTCTTGCATTTATTTCCTCCCTTCATTTTTCTCCTGTTTTTTACTACGACAACATTCCTTTCTCCTCCTCCCTCTCATCACAACCTCTTCTTGCTTCTCTCACTTTTTCTTTACAATTTTAGACAGCTGCTTCATTTTCCTAATACCAGGAAGACCTCTGCTTCTGACAAACCGTGGATTATTATCATTGGCGTGGAGTTGCTCTTCTTCATTAACAGTAGTTTATATTTACTGTTTATACTAGTGACATAAAGCAACTATAGAGTAATTTACTCCAAAGCTCTAGAGTGGACATTAAATTTATTGTGTTTTTCAGTGAAGAATTAACAAGTATTTGTGGAGTATTTTCCTAGATTCTTCAACTTCTTTCATATTCTAATCAAAGGTTTGGAGCCCTTTCATTTTTTTCTTTAGAAAATAAGGCAGTCTACAACAATTCTGTTTTTTTTTTCTCCACTCCAAAAGAAATTGAGTTTAATTCAGTTCAGTTGACATTGAACTTCTACAATGCCCCAAATGTTAGGATACAAAGTGAACGAGTCAAGGTCTCCGCCCCTGAGGAGTGCACACACTTACAGAAAAGATAGTAAAATAAATTACAACGTAGTTGTTGGAAAGCAGATATAATGTAAGTATTATAAGTACCTTAATTCCTGCTGCAGCATGGAACACTGCAAAGAAATTGTCACGTTTGTGCCTTGAAAGATAAAGAGGCATTTGTCTTGTAGGTGGGGATGAGGTGAGGACTAGGCAGGCAGGGAAGTCATAAATATTGCAGACAGAGAGGGCACCGTGAGTCACATACCGGGACTTGTGGCTGGAGATGGAGGCAGAAAGGAAAGGCAGTCTGTGGCTCGGCTTATGCAGGGCCTTATGTGCCACATTAAGGGATTTTAATAATGTATATATAACAAGGACTTTTTTTTTTCACTTCTACACTCGTTCCGTTTTTTAAAAAGGTTTAAATAAACTAATAGCAAAACCAAGATTTGAAGAAATGTGGGTACTTATAAATAACCATCAGGCTGTTTAATAACACTTTATATTTAAAGCTTTTGTCAGGCTGTCAACCCTCCATGCTTTCCTGGGCTCATTCCTGTTTCTTCTCCCTTCTTTCCTTTTAGAACCTTTCTGTTATTTCTTCTGCTTCAGGCAGTCTTAGAGCATCCTTCAACATTAATGTACATGAAAGCTACACAAATCAAGACACCTTTATTAACATTATAGGAAGTTGTTATTCACAAAGGATAATTTGATCCCAAAAATTAACCTTCAACCTCAAGATTCATTATCAACTTCCAGTCATAACTGTTAACCCTAATCATTCTCTGAGAAATACTCACCTTAGAGGAGGGACCTGCCATTTCTTCTAGATTGTTGTATAATATAGCAGAGTTTGAAATACAGATTCCCATTTAATGTGGGAGTCAAACCAGATTCTTGGGAACAGGAAGACGGCCTGACTTGACTCTCTTCTTAGTTCTTTTAACATTTGTTTTTGTGTTCTGGAATTTGGTGCCTTAAGAGGAAAAAATCTTTACTGTACTAAGAGAGTGCATCATGGTGTGAGTACAGTTATTGTAAAGGGTGTTTTGTATCATAAGATTAGAATCTTGGTTACATAAAGTTCACAGCTAAATTCTAGAATTTTTTCATAAGTGCTTTGGGGAAACAGCCTAATTTTACAAGGAGAGTTATAAATGCGGATTGAAAATATGTATGCGTAATGGATTGGGCACCATTTTTTAAAATATTCTGGGAGAGATTCTGCACAATAATGGTGTGTAATTTCTTTCTTTTACCCAACTTCGTTTCCTCACTAATAATATTGGTTGATTTATTTGTTTAATTTGGTTCACATCAAACTGAAGTTTACATGTGATCCAGACCTGAATAAAGAAGCAATTATGTATGTATTTTCCCAATATCACTAAAGCCCAATTAAGCTGAATGACAAATTAGGAATAGTGACATCCATAAGAGCCTATCTGTAAATTGTCATGTGACTATGACAATCACGAATGTATTAATGTTAATTTTAATATAAATATTGTAACTATTTGCCATAGAAAGAAAATGAAAGAATAATAATAATCATAGTTACTTTTATTGAATACTTCTAACATACCAGGAACTATGCTAAATGCTTTATATACACAGTTTAATAATAACTATTGTTGTTTACATTTTTTTAGATATAATCCTTTTTTTTTTTTTTTTTTAGTTCTTCCTTAAAACACGGTCTGACTTCTTGTCATCTAAAATTTGGGCTTATCCTAAACTCAGATATCTACGTTTTAGAAAACAAGGTGCAAGCTCATGAAATAACATTTTCTCTCAGATTTTCTAACACTTGATAGTTTGATTTGCATATACAATTCACTATGAAAGTTTTTATTAAATTTTACTCACAAAGCTATTACCAGAGCAAAAAAAAAAAAGCTTTTTTATTCTTTTTAATAATATATTAACATTATATATTATATGCAATATATATGATATAATATATAATAACATGTTATATTATTAACATGTGCTGAGCTGTTCTTTGTAAGGAATAATGGGGTAATGGATGATGACCAGTTACCACAAATGCCCCCAAGACTGTGAGCTTATGTCAGAAGAGGAACTGAGTTAGTTCTGGGCCACCCCTTGTTTTATGCCATATTCCCCTCATGATTAATTCAGGTCATGAAATAAAATTTTCCTTGTGGAGAGCCAACTGAGCATAAACCTTCACCCACTTCTCTAGAACTGCCTGTATGTGTGATATACGGTTCAACTAACATTGATTTCTATTTAAGATACATTTTATGGGGAATTTTTAATTACACTAACTTTAAAGTAGAAGTCAATTGAATTTTTGTCTGATTCTGTCTTCTTTAAATAACTAATGAGTGTAATAGTCTCACGGAAAGAGGCCTGTGCCTCCTCCAGGGAACCCAGACCACCCACTGCCACCGCATGAACTGCAGACCTTCTGAGGGAAGTCTGCCTGGAGGGGAAAAACAGCTAGCAGCACAGGGGGACCCACTTTTTCACTTACAAAGGGGAGATCCTACTTTGTTTCCCTCTGTTTGCAGACATTGACTGTTCTTGAAGGCATGAGATTATTGGGTCTGACATTTGGCTTGTTACCTCTCCCTTCAAGGCTGGTTCTGGCAATAAAGGTAGTGTGGGTATTTAACTTAAGACATCTAATAAATCACAGCTTTTGTGAGTGCAGCCCCTATTCATTTGCTTAAATATAGGTGGCAAGAGTTCTCCTTGTTACATTTTTATACAATTCAGTCTAACTTATACACACGGTCTGGCACAAATAACGCCCCTTATTTTTATTACAAAATCGTAAGTATGTAATTCTGTAACATAACAATATCGCAATTAAGCACACCAAATGAAATTTTAGGTGAAATGTTCAAGTTAAAACTATAAATTATTACATATTATTACCCTACCAACCACACTCAAGCAGGTGTGATTTCTGCCAGACCCTGTATACATAATGACAACCAGCTGCGCATCTTTCCCACTGAGCACACTTGTAATTCATTTTCATTAGATTTGTAGTTTGTAATTCATTTTGACTAGATTACTTCAGCAATCGTTTATTGAGTACCTACTATGTGTAAGATGCTGCAAGGGTGGAGATGATTGATGATACTGATAGTAGGAGTTGAAGTATATTAAGCATCTACTCTGTGCCCAGCATGGTGGCTAAGCACTTTATGTGCTTTAGATCATAATCTTCATAACAGTCTCATGATCAAGGTATTGTTGTCTCCATTTTAAATTTGAGAAAACTGAATCTAGATAAATTTAAATAACTTGCCAAGGTCATACAACAAGGGGGAAAAAAGGTGGAATTCAAACCTAGGGACTTCCACTATGGCAATATAGCATACTAGATATTCTGGAACACCCCTCCCCACACACACACCAGCAGCAGCAGCAATAAAACACTAAAAATGTTGGATAAAATACACATATCTTATTAAAAGCTTAATTAAGTACAAGAAAGTGATGGCAATCTTCAAGGCCAAAAAATGGAAAGGGAGCGAGAATCTAGGGTGGTGTGCTCGAGCTAGAAAGTTACAGCCCACCTGAAACCCAGAGCCTTCCGTATTGGGTGGGGAGACTAACATATGTTTACAAATGTATACATATAAATGTAGGAGAGCAGTTTCTAAGCCATGTGGTCTCTTGCCTGGGTTATTACCCTCTTAACTGGTTTCCCTGCTTTCACATATGCCACTTCCAATCTATTGTCAACACAGCTTCCAGAGTTACCCTTTTAAAACATAAATCAAATCATGTCATTCCTCTGTGCAAAAATCCTACAGTTGCTTCTCATCCTACTCAGAGGCACTTTCCTAAATTAACTCCATGATCACATCCCTCAGGTTCCTCATATCTTTGCTTAAGTGTCACATTCTCAGTCAGGCCTATCCTGTTAACCCTATTTCAAATTCTACCCATCCCTCTCCAGAAATCTTACTCCCCCTTCCCTTGTGTGTATATGTGTGCATCACATATATTTATTACATTTATTTTCTCTGTCTTGCCACTAGAATATAGGCCCCAGGAAAGCAGCAAGTTTCATTTGTTCAGTGGTGTATCCTGTCTCCTAGATTGGGTCTTACACATAATCAGTTCTTAATAATGAATGAAGGAAATTAATGAAATAAGAAAACAAAAATACAGTACAGAGGGCCAACAAAGCCCAAAGTTGTTTTTCAAAAAGAATAATTAACTAGACTTAATATTCCAGTAATTTTAACTCCAGAACCTATCCCTTTAACCACTATATACAGCACACAGCTTCCAAAAGACAGCTTCCTTCCACCTTCACAAAGCTTACCATCTAGTGAGTGGACACACTGGAGTCACACTGAGAATAAAGAGCTCTGTGACCTTGGGCCTGTTTTGCTTTTGTTTTTGTTTTACATCTCTGTGCCACAGTGTCATTAACTGTACATAAGTATGATAATAGTATTTGCCCTGTAGGGTTATTATGAGCATTAAATCATGTAACACGTGAAGGGCTTACTGCCCAGCACATAATAAGCCTTCAATAAATGTTAGTGACTGCTGCTGATTTTGTTATTGTTGTTGTTACATCTTTTCCTTCTCATTCTCTTCGTCCTCTTCCTCTTGTCAAGGTTAGTACAGTTTTCCCAGAAAGTATTATTAATGTGGTAAAAACCAATCAGAGATCCTGTAGGCAATAACAGATCAATAATGTGGGAAAGAATGGAAAGACATAGTTTGTGTATTACTCTTGGGTCAAGAGAATTTTGAAGTAACACTCCAAGGGCTGCAAGAACAGCCCTCCCCCAGTACACACACCCCACTCTACTTGTCAGGCTCTCCACTCCCTACTGAAAGAAAGGTCATGGGCTGATTACTTGAACTGAAAACAAAATATCTGACTAACTCTCCAGTGGTATCATGGCAAATATATGTACTTTAGAAGTAGTGTCACTATCAGCATTTGATACTTTGGGTAAAAGGAATCTAAAAGTTCTAGTCCTGTGCTCTTTAATGATTGCAAATTCAAATGCTCAAAAAAGGCAGACAAGTAATGTAAATGATTGAGCTGGAAATTGTGCAGAACTGGAGAACACTTGTTCCATGTTAAAAGGACGACTTCTATTTAGTTCCAGTCATTTGTTGTCAGGCATTAAAAATGTGAGCATGGTGTTGCCAGATCTTCTATTTTTCAAAGAATAGAAATCCACTTTTGAAAAATTTCCTAATTTTTAAAAATTAATTTATTTTTTATTTTGTTGTGTTTTTTCCATTACGATTCACGGCCCCACACCCTCTTCTACCTCCGTCCACCCCCAACAATCACCACACTGTTTCCGTGTCCATGTGTCTCTCTCTCTCTTTTTTCTTTTGCACCCGATCCCTCCACTTCTCTCAAACTTTCCCAGCCCCAGAATGTCAGCCTGCCCTCTATGTATGAATCTGTCTCTGTTTTGCTTGTTAATTCAGTTTGTTCATTAGATTCCACATGTGAATGAAATCATATGGTATTTGTCTTTCTCTGACTGGCTTATTTCACTTAGTGTAATGCTCTCCAGGACCATCTATACTGTCACAAAGGGTAAAATTTTTCTTACTTTATATGGCCAAGTGGTATTCCATTGTGTAAACCACAGCTATTTGATCCACTCATCGACTGATGGACACTTGGGCTGCTTCCACATCTTGGCTATTGTAAATAATGCTTTGATGAACATAGGGGTGCATATATTCTTTTGAATTAGTGTTTTGGGTTTCTTCAAGATAAATTCCCAGAAGTGGAACCACTGGTTTTGATGCTCTTCTGTACTGCTTTCTACAGTGGGCACAGTGTTACCAGGTCTTTCATTTTTCAACAGAAGATAGAAATCCACTTTTGAAAATTTCCCAATGATTAATAACAAATATCAAAACAAAAGAAATGGAAACTGCCAGTTTGTGGTCTCTGTTATAGAACTTTTGTGTGCATCTATGTAGAAAACAATGAGAATTGCAGAATTTCAACCGGCAAAGATAGATATGGCTGAAGAATAAATACAAGTGGCTTCTAAAGAAATGACTACCGACCCTATTTGCAGAAAATAGAAAAGAAAATAATAAAGGTCAGAAACTTAGGGAAAAGTCTAAGGAATGAAAAAAAGGAAGAAAAGTCAACAAACTAAGGAAGCACTAGAGAATCACACATAGGAAATCAAGAGAAGTAGCAAAATTCCTATTTTGGAATAAAAAAAATTTTTTAAGTTGCTAATCTGAGCAGTCTTTTAGTAGGTTATATAGTGCCATTAAAAATTAAAAAATCATTTATTTTGCAAGAAAACGATGAGAAAAGAAATATAATTATGAGCTGAAACCAGGCTCTAACTTAAATTCTACAGTACAATGGAATTTGATATATTCTGTTGGTCCCTCCAGTCAGTACACTTTCTTTTTTTAGTGGGGGGGAAGTGTACTGAAAAAGCACTGAAGGGAGAAGGCCTCTCATCTGCAGAAAAGCCAGGGAGGGTGGGGGCAGGGCTGCAGAGGTGGTCCTCTGAGTCCCATCCGCCTCCGCCCCTGCCATGCTGCGCCTGGCAGCCAGGGTCCTGTGGCAGGCTTCCAGGGCAGTCAGGTAATCCCTGACAAAGATTTAAAAGTGAAATTTTACAACAGAATAAATTCATCAAAACATGAAAATTTGTTTGAATGTTTTCATCTAGAGCAAATGAACTTCTCCCAAAAGTGTATCTTTTCTTATTTTGCATGACTATGTATAAAATGCAATATAAAATGTTATGTCCTCCAAATTGAGAAAGGAGCTAGCCAGCCTTAATGTCCACCGTGATTTTACTTACAACCAATAACACCTCTGCTACTTCCCCCTGTTGTTGAACTTGGTAGTAGAGGAGGATAATTGTGAATTATACAGGGCTAGACTACAAAGGGTTTTATTCATGAGCAAGAGTTGGAAAAATGTTAGAATATACATTTTAATTTATTCAATGAATACTTCAAAAATTTTAAATAAAGCCATTGAAACCACATGATCCACTTCAGAGTGCTGACACCATGTGTAGTAATGGAAAGTAATTATGCTATTTGAATATCTAGATCCCAAACTCACTTTGTTAGGTCTTCTTTTAATATTACTGAGGATAACTGGAGAAGAGTGGCTAACCCTTGATTTAGCTCAGAGGACACACTGGGAGAGTGTGAATGAGAAGTCTGAAACCGGGCACAGGCAGCAGAGCTTCCTGTGTGGCTAACGGGGACTCTCCCTCCTGGCCAGGGGTCTTATGGGCACAAGTAGGTATTTTGTGCTCCCACAGCTCTGTGACAAATGCTTGTCCTCATTTTGTTGTGCTCCAGGAAAAGTGAAATCTGCAACCTTTGAATAAGGAGCAAGTGTGCCACTAAAACTATAGGAGGAAAATGCAGTTAAAGATTCAGCTTCTTACTGAGAAGAGCAATGTGAAAGCTAACGCAATATAGCAGAAATTTCTGATCCCAAGCTACTTCCCTTTTGTTGTTTTATATACATTGAACTTCCCAATAAGATTGCATTTGAAGAGAAGCTAAAACTGTTTTCTAAAAAGGTTTGAAACTCACTCCCATCTTTAAATAGTCTAGAACATGTCATCAAAAAGCTGGTTGAATTGATTACCCATCGTTCAGTACAAGAGCCCAAATGCCCGGATTCCAGATCATTCATTGCTCTATATGAACTCTAATCCTTTGGCCTGGATCCGTGACTCTCAACCCTGCTGCACGTGTAGAATCACCAGAGTTCTCTAAAAGACATGGGATGCAAAGCTCCCATCCGAGGGCCATTTGAAACCAAAATCTTTGGGACTGAGGCCTGGACATTAGTGTCCTAACAGTTCCGCAGTTGGACTCAGAAATCTTTAAGAATGCCAAAACCCTGAAACTCTGTCATTGCCTTTTGGGAAAATGCTGATAATGTCTAATACAACTTAATATACTTTACCAGTAGACAGTGGTTGTAAATATAGTACTCTCCAGGCTACGGAGAAGGGGATCCTAAAATTTTAGGGTCTAAAATTTAAATTTATTCCCTTTTTTCAGATCCGTAAGTTTAAAATTCTATAAGACAGGTTAATGAAAAAGGAGGATTATTTATTTTAATTCATGGCAGCTATTGATTCAGATCTAAAGTATTTATTCTGCTCTTTCTTTGTGTTCAGAACCCTTTGGGAAGCCAAATGAGGAACCTCAGCATAGGAGATGTGACCTCTGCCTTTAGGAGACTTGTTATTTATTATTATTGAATTGGGGGGAAAGAACTTAAAAAATTTAATAGTAATAATAATACCTACATTGATTGACTACTTTCTGGGTACCAGACATTGTACTAAGCTGCTTATGTGTACCATGCCATTTAACCTTCACAATTACAACCTTGAGAGGTTATGAGATTTAAAATCCTACTTTTATCTTTATTTAATAGATGAGGAAAATAAAGCACAGAAAAATGAAGTAACTTACCCAAAGTTATTTAAACTTACGTAGTGTGAGTCCAGAACCCATTGTCCTAACCACCAGTCAACCTATAAAATAGTGAAAGATAATGAAATAGTTGTTTTTAAGCAACCAACTTTTGGGCTGTATTTTTATGCAGTAGATAATAGAAATACTGATACATAGTAAGTGCTATGTGAGTGTTAGCTAATAACATTATTATCATTATGTGGATCTCTGACGCCAAGTTCTGACAATCAAATATGATCAGTGCAGGGCTACTGTAGGTGCTTGGGTGAGGGAACCAACATAAATTAAACAATATTTTATTAACTTTCCAATGGAATGGGTTTTAACAGAAGTATAGATTAGCACAAGAGAAGTTATTTTCAAGAACTGTTAGAAGTCTCATAAAAATAAAGCACCTTGTATGGAAGTGATAATCAATAGCACCATGCTAAGTTACTTTTACAACATCTATATATTACAACATCTGCTGACATTATGCAATTTTACACTTTCTGTGATTCAGGATTTTGTGTCACCATTCATATTTCTTGTTCTTCCTCATCGTTACAATCAAAAGTTTACTGGCTTCATCCCAATATTTGTGAATTTTGTAGGAAATTTTCTGTAAAATAATGAAAGTACTAATTCAAAAATGTCAGAGATTAACATAATGAAGAGGTTTGTTTTTGCTCAAGAAAGTCCAAGAATGCTCTTTCTGAAGTGTTCTCTGGCTGCTGTTTACATTTTTGCTGTCTCTCATGTTAAGGAGACATTTGTATTAGACTGGAATTTTTGATCTACTTATTAAGTAATTGATTTCCCAATTGCATATTTGATAACTTGTCTCATTATTTTATAAAGATCTGTGGTGTTACAGGAAAGCTGTGGAAACAGAACAAATTTTGCTTGTTTGTTGGGTTTTTTTACAAAATAATTTGCTTGTTTAATTGGTGTAGTGGGGGTAGTTGCAGAGAGTATACTTGGCTGAAGCTAAAATCTGTTATCTTTCCCATCCAAAAAAGTTAACTGAAACTGACATGACTTCTGGGAAGCGCAATGCATCTGACATCTGGGCATGCCCCATGCCGAAGTGTTAAGATGAGAGATTGGTCCAACAGGAGTAGAATGTGAATTCTCTAGAAGGATTGAGTTAAAACAAAAAATTTTATCTGGACTATATCACCTTTTTTGGAATTAATAAACAGCACGTTTTTTAATAGCATAACTCTCTGTATGCTGTATCCCAATTGGCAGTCACTTGTTTTTCTGACATAGCTGTGTGCTGTTTCAGTGGCTCCATCCCAAAGTTCTAAAACTTTGTACGTGATAGTACATTTGAGGATTACTATCCCAGCCCCTGGCAGGGTGCTGAACACATCTTGGTGCTCTGAAAAATGTGTGTGATTATAGCATAATTTATCCTTAGTTGGCAATGCTCTGCAGAGAACCTTCTCTACAAATGCAGGTCTTATTTTATTTTATTTAATCATTGCTTCAATTAATTTTTATCTTTTATCCGTCATCCTGTTTTTCTTCTTGGTCTTGCAAAAATGAGGTTCTGTACCCAAAAATTCTTTAGGAATCCTTACTCTTCTGTAAAAAGCAATGGAACTTGAGTCTCTTTGTGTTTATTTATGATTGACGTGTGCATAATCTTAAAACACCGTTGGCCCTCAGATCTTTTTGTTTTCCTTGGTGAGCACTTGCCAAAAGCAGTAAAAGGATTAAGGCAAACATCTCACAGGATGATGTAAACAAATTATAAATGTGTTCTATTCCTTTTTTCCATTAATTTGAAAATCATCATACGTTTTATTACCTAAATCATTTATAGACATGTTGAAAAGGATAGAACAGCATAGTAGTCCACTTGACACTTCCTTTTAGGGTAGTCTCACTCTACTTAGTCATTAGATATAGAAAATATGCTGGGACAGGTAATTTAGAACCAATTTACAGAATGCCTAGAATGTCAGGTTAAGGAGTTTAGACTAATATTATTCTGGACACTGAGAAACATGCAATAGCATACTCTAGAACAGGGCAGTGACGTGGTTGTGTTTCAGAAACTTAGAGCAGAGTTAGATGTTCAGGAGGACTGAGAAGTGGAGGCACAGAGGCCATTTAGTGGACTAGTGTAACAGGAGTGTTGATTAGAGTCTTGGGGGAAATCCACATGGAAAGTTCTCTCTAACATTAACAAGGGTTGCAAACTAAACACCTACTGCGGCCAAATAATGCAAATGAGACTAACAGGCCAAAGGAAGAGCAGCACCTCTGTGAGGGCACCCACTACTCATCTGTAGGAAGAGCAGCACCTCAGGGCACCCACTGCTTCTCTCTAGCACTTGGCAGCTTGCAGGAACACAGGAACATTGTTAACAGAAAGTTAGCTTTTACATAGAATCTCTTTATTTTGAAAGGTTGCTTTAATTTTTTAAAAACCCTGGACAGCCAAAACAAAACATCTGCAGCCAGATGGAGCTAATAGAATGCCAGCTTTATACAACCTCTTGCTTTTAGCTGGTTGTGAATTCTTGTTGGGGTGATATAGCAGGAAAGGCCTACGGATAGGAATTAGAAAACCTTTGGTGAGAACATGATCAGAAAAGAATGGAAAATGCAAAACTCGTGATTCTCCTTATGAGTAGCAAAACCTAAGATTTTAACAGCTTGTCCTGAAAGAGCCCTTTATAAATAGATTACTCTTCTAGTTTAATTTTGCTTAGGAAGCACTGTTTCCTTCTTATTAGTCAGCATTGTTAGCATTTTTGAGAAATCATGGTTTTGTTAGAGACTTGTGGAGGAGCTGCTGAATTACAGAATAAGTTATTACAGCAGAAAATAAATTATGCGATGCTATAAATACTTGACTCGGTGACTCAGCAAATTCCCTTTATGTTCAAAAGGAAATATTTTGTACCTAACTCATGACATCTGTTTTTAATTTCCGCAGCTTTGCAGTTGTCCCTGTTTGTCACTGATAGATTTTTACATTATATGAGAGACATTAAGATAAAGGGAAACCACTTTCAGGGGAGATTTAAGTATTGGGGAAATGAAAGCAAGGGAACCCTTCATCAATGGAGTGCCTCAGTATTGATGGCAGGGGATTATCAGAAGTCAGAGAACCATCTGGGATGACTGTGAGAAATTAGGTGGTTTTAGCGTACTCTTGGGTGACATTTCTAGCTAATAAAATTAGAACAAAAATTGTAATGTTAGAAGAAAACTCTTGAAAAATATATAATTAACCTTTTTAGAATTCAACAAGCATTTTGTGTGCCTCCAATATCCGTAGTTAAGATACTTTAACCAGATGTTTGTGGTGATGCCAAGATGTGCCAGAGGTGGCATCTGCCCTCAGAGGCTATTAGGGGAGATGCTTTATGTACACTTTTTAATTATTTACATTTAATTGATTAATAGGTTAATGCTTAGTTTTTAAACCCTAATAAATTGTTCTTTTAATAAGTATTATCATCCCTTAGCATGAAAAAATAGGAATAATATAGGAACTGATCACATATAATACACTGCCTTATATAGCACCATAGTAGTACTTCCTTTAAAAACCCCTCTCTAACTTGACCATTTTTAATACAAATATTTTTATTGCTATTATATTTTACCACATTGAAAACTAAAATCTTTCCAAAGTTGCTGAGTCTAATATAATTCTGAGAGAGGTTCTAACATACCATTTCAGCACACTCTTGGGCAAAAATAGTCCTAAATTTAAAAACAGAATGAAATAATTCTTAGAGAAGTATAAACAAAGTTCTATATAAGATAATAGTGTCTGAGTCCGCTCAGGCTGCCATAGCAAAATACCATAGGTTGGCTGGCTTAAACAACAGGCATTTATTTTCTCACTGTTCTTGAGGCTAGAAATTCAAGGTCAAGTTTCCAGCCAATTTGGTTTCGGGTTAAGAACTCCCTTTCTGACTTGCTATGTCCTCACATCACCCTTCGGCAGTGCATATATGCACCTGAAGACAGGGGACAAAGGTTGCGGAGAGAGAGTGCCTGCTTTCTGGTATCTCTCCCTATAAGGACACTAATCCTATCAGATCAGGGCCCCACCCTTATGTCCTTATTTAACCTTAATTACTTCCTTCAAATATAACCACACTGGGGGGAGTGGTGGTTAGGGCTTCAACATAGGACTTTCAGGGAGACACAGATTATAACAGATAGGTAAGATTTGAATAGACCCTTGTGGAAATGAGTAGGATTTTAACCATTAGAGATTGGAAGGAGAGACTCCAAGTGGAAGAAATAGCTTAACAAATGTCATGGCAGTGAGAAAGCAAGGAGTATGTTCAGCACACAGAGCATTCTGCTCCTTCCCCTGCAGGATGGCATCTGCACAAGTGACTGCTACTCAGGAAGCTTAGAAAGAGAGGATGTGGCCAGATTATTTAGTATCTTATAGAAAAAAAAAAATCATTTTCTAGTTTCAGCACTGCTCTAACTAGCCCTGTGACTTTGGTTATGTTCCTTTACTCCTGTGTGTCTTAGCATCTCCATGTGTCAATGAAAAAATTAATCTCCAAAGTTTCATTTAATTTAATGGCTCTGTACTTAAAACAAGTAAGTGATTTAGGCTTAACAAGTGTTACATGTTTGTGTGCGCCTGTATACTTTCATATTTGTGCTCTCACATCAGCAGATGTGCACATTTTTGTAAGTGTTTGATGATAGGCAGAAAAATCTACTGCCACTTACGAATATTGAATTTGAACTCCTCCCACCTCTCTATGAATTGGGAACCTTTTTCTGCATATTCCAGGAATCCAAACTGACCTCCTAGGGAGAGTTGGTCTAGTAAATTGGGGAAGTACATGGTGTCTTCAGCCTTGTTCCATTCCTTTTTCCAACTTTATTAGGCTTTTTATTTCTTTCTTGCTTCAGACTTCCAATTCCCTCATAATTGCTTTTCTACCCTTTTAAGGAAACTTAATCTTAAAGGCTTCTTTCCTATTCAGTTGTAGTCAGCTGGGTAAGGGTACCCCCAAACCTGCAGGAACATTTACTTTTTAGTAGGAACTAGCCCTTAAACAATAAGAATGAAATATGAATAGTACAATTATAAGCATTAATAAGTGAACATAGATACTAGAGAGTGGGGATGGCTTGGTGGATTTTGTGGTCTTCCTAAAAGCCTTAGCAGTAGAAAATGATCCCCTGAAGCTTCAACCATCTCTAGTCTGAGAACAATTTAATATAGCTTTACAGCTATTTATTCTTAGCTCTGGACCTGTCTTGGTTCATTTTAGCCACATAATTACTGCTATTTACTTATTATCTAGAGTTCCAAGTGTAATGATGGGCTTACCCATGGAAACGCTTGGATAACTTTGACCCAGTCTATATGATTCAATAGATAAGTCTTCCTGGGAAATGGCTACTACGTCAACAGCTTGTTCCTCATTCTACAGTCTCAGTTTTAATGAATCTTTCCAAAATAAATAACAAGCAGTAAAACTAAAGTTGAAGGAGAGCTGTTTTCCTCAAAAGCAGGGGCATATTTTTTTTCAACAAATACATTTTCTTCCCCCACTGTATATAGTCAGCTTATAATGCTAAGTTTTTCTTCTCAAAAATAGGATGACCTACCTCTATCAGATACACATCCAAGTCAAGAAGGTGTTATTTTCATAATGAACTTAAACTAGGAGATTTGGTGACTCATCTGAGAATATCCTATCAGTCAGAAAGTTTTCAAGGTCCAACCCCAGTATTTACTGCTCTGTGGCCTCCACTTGACATAGGCACCACCTTAATGAATCACATGGACTGTCCATATCACTCATTCTCTGGAGACCACAGATTCAAAATAAACCCCTTAGAAAATGTAGGCACTGAAGTGACAATTGCAGTTACTTCACCCACAGTTGACTGTACCATGGATGCAACCTACAATTTGAATCTTTATTTGGTCGTTGACAAGAGTCTTAAGTTTTTGAGTCAAAACTCCAGTGAAATTCAGAAATTTAGGTCCCAAGATGTTGATTTTGTTTTTCATAGGGAATGCTTTCAAGATTTACTTTGCTTTTTGTAATTCTAACAAAATAATTTCATTTAATGTTTTTTCATCTGTGGAAAAGTTGAGTAGATGGAAAGGAAGGAAAAGATGTACTGCAAGAGTGTAATTCAATGTTACTGTGGTTTCTGCTTTCATCCAGTAAGTAGAAAATAATATATGGAAAAATTTGATTGTTTTCAGATTCTTGGTAATAAAATTCAAGTTAATAATTACTTAAAATCAGAGCTTGTGTTTTTCCGTTAGATTCTTTGTTATTAGAACAGTCTCTAAGGTAGTGATAACATTGTCTGAATCAGAGGATTTAACCTCTAAAGTTTAACTACACAAGCGAAGAAATGTATTCTTCCAGGGGATATAGCTTTGTCTTTTTATCCTAATACAGTATTGACCTGTTATATTACATGTAGGACAACTAGAGCTAAATGGCCATAGCCAGCCTTCTAGGTGCCTGGTGTCTGTCTCACTGTCTCTGCAGATCCCTAAAACTGCTTACTGTTCCTCTACCCAGGCAGGTACCTGTGTTTTCCAAAGACATTCATGACTTCCCACTATGACCTGTACAATAACTAGGCCACTGACCCCACTATCTATCTCCTTGAGCCCCTGGTTTGCTAAATATATATTAAATGCCAGTGAGATTTGGTAGTTTGTATCTTTCAAGGAATTTGTCCATTTCATCTAAGTTGTCAATATTGTTGACATAAAGTTGTTCATAATATTTCTTTATGATCCTTCTAATATCTGTAGAATCTTTAGTAATGTTGCCTTTCTTCCTGATATTGGTGATTTTTGTCTTTTTATTTTTAATCAGTCTGGCTAGAGATTTGTCAACTTTATTAATCTTCTCAAAGAACCAGCTTTAGATTTCACTGATTTTCATTTTTTTGTTTTCTATTTCATTAATGACTGCTTTAATCTTCATTAATTCCCTCCTTCTGCTTGCTTTGACTTTCAATTTGCTCTTCTTTTTTTTTTTTTTTTTTTTTAATTTTCTGTAAGAGTAAGCTGAGGTCATAGATTTGAGGCCATTCTTCTTTTCTAATACAGGCTTATAGTGCTATACATCTCGCCCCCGCCCCCGCCCGCAAAGTATTGTTTCAGTGGCATCCCACAAGTTCTGATATGTTGTATTTTCATTTAGTATAAAGCACTTTCTGATTTCCCCTTTATTTCTTCTTGGATCCACGAGTTATTTAGTTTCCAAATAACTGGAGATGTTCCCGTTACCCTTCTCTTACTGATTTCTAATTTAATTCCACTTTGAACAGAAAATATAGTTTGTATGATTTGAATCCTTTTAATATATTAAGACTTATTTTATCACTCAGAATGCAGGTAGTCTTGGTAATTGCTTTGTATACATGTGAAAATCATGGGTATTTTGCTGTTGTGCTATCAGTGTCAATCAGATGAAGTTAGTTGATAGTTTAATTCAAGTCTGTTATATCCATGCTGATTTTCTGCTTCCATTTCTATTAATTATTTAGAGATATTGAAATCTCCAGCTATAGCTGTATATTTATTTCTTCTTGCATTTTTAGCAGATTTCTTTCATGTATGTTGAAGCTCTTTTATTTGGTAGAGAAACACCTCAGGTTTTTATGTCTTCTTGACTTCTTGACCCTTTACCATTATGAAATGACCATTTTTATCTGTGGTAATATTCTTCCCTTTGACATTTAAATCATCTTCTGTGACTATAGCCACACCAGCTTTCCCTCCTTCTTTAATTTTTTTTAAAGATTTTTATTTATTTACTTGGAGAAATAAGAAGGAAAAGAAACATCGATGTGCGAGAGGTATTTCAGTTGGGTTTTTGGTTTTCAGGTCGGCGCTCAATCCACTGAGCCACACCAGCCAGGGCTCCATCCTTTTTTTAAAGTAGACCTTTATTTTTGAGCATTTTGACATTTCCCAACAGTTACAAAGATTATATAGTTTTCAAATGTTCTCACCCAGTTTCTCCTGTCAGCAACCTTTTAAAAATATTTTACTGAAATATAATTCACATATTGTGCAGTTCATCCAATTAAAGTATAATTTAATGGTTTTTAGTATATCCCTTCCACTACAGTCAATTTTAAGACATTTTCATTATCACAGACTGAAACACCGTACCTTTGAGCTGTCGCCACCCATTTCCCTCGTCCCTTAAGCTCTAGGCCACCACTGATCTCCTTTCTGTCTCTATGAATTTGCCTATTCTGGAAATTTTCTATTCTCTCACTTTGCATAATGTTTTCAAGGTTCATCCATAGTATAGCATGTATCAGTACCTCATATCTTTTTATTGCCATAATACTGAGATAGATAGATAGATAGATATAGATATAGGTATATATCGCATTATATTCACCAGTTAATGAACATTTGGGTTGTTTGCATTATTGTTATTGTGATGTCATTCATCTACTGTAAAATTCATTCTTTAAAAGTGTGAAAAGGGCTTTTCCTTCTTTAAGTAATATGGAATGTCAGTTTTATCTGATCTTCAAAATTTGTTAATGCTTATAAAGCCATTTTATGACTTCTAAAATTTTATTAACAATGCCAATCTGATCTTCTCTCCTTTCTCATTCTTTTGTTCCTATACATTTTTGCCCAAAAATTTGTGTTGTCATTTCTGTGGGACTTGGAGACCAAAGAATACTTAATTTGCCTCATTGAACAAAAAAAAATATTAAAATTATTTTTGAAGAAGGAAAGTAAATTGTTCAAAATCCTGTTACCTTTCCTTCATTTTCATTTTGCCCTTTCCCTCCCAGTCTTTGTGTACTTACAGACATAATCATAGCACATTTGATTTGTTTTCTGATGTAGCATATCGTAAGTACATCACCATATTAACCACCTTAATGACAGCATGATATTCTTTTCTGTTAATGATATACCTAACTTTCCCTATAGTTAAGACATTAAAATTGCTAATTTTGGAGGAGAGGGGCATAGCTATTAAAGATAATGCTGTAATAAACATTTTTGTTGAGCTTTTGGGCCATTTGCAAGTGCACAGAGTAAGAGCTGTGACTCACCAAATTCCTCCATTTTCTGTGCTGGGACCCACGTACCCTTTCTTCTGTTGCTTCCTTTGCATTTACCCCTCAGAGAAAATACCTTGTTATGTATCTACTCATCTTTTTTGCTGATTATGTTCTCCCAGTTTACAATGCTGTTATAAACATTATTAGGTTCATCAGCCATCACATGTGGATTTCCTGCCTCTTCATATAAGATTATAGGCACTTTGTAGACAGGGATCCCATAGTACTCGGTATCAGGTTAATGAAAAACACAAGTTTGCAGTAAACATTTATGGATAGATTTTTTTTTTTTGGTTTGTTTCTAAACAGATTTAAGAATAGTCAAATATATTTTAAAAATCCATGAGTTCACAAAAATATGAATAAAAAATGAATTGATCATGTATGGTAGATGCTAGACAGACAGTTGGTAGAGGGATGTATAGATTAAAATTGACCTCACAAATATATAAACTAATAGTGATATATGTACCTTATTTGGCTTCTTCCTGAGTTAAGCTGATTATTTTTTTAAAAAAGCAAGAAAAACTTTTTTAACATTTATAAGATAATTAAAATTTAAATACTGACTAGATATTTTATATTACAGAACTATTAATTTTTTTAAATAGCAGATTTTTTTTTAAATTTGTATTAAATAATTTCTCATTGGAAAAATAACCAACACACAATAACCCAAAAATGTTTATTGGTACAGATAACAATGGGAATTAAATTTCTTAGGCCCCTCTCAAGTATTTCCAAGCACTATTAAATGGTACTGAAATCAAAATTGACCGTTGACAGTATGATAATATTCACACACCACTGTTTACAATGGCAAAAAGCTGGAAACTGTACAAATGTCCATTAATAGAAACTAGGAAATGCTGTATATTCATATAATGGAATTCCATACAGAAGTTAAATCGTGTGGTGATTAAGAAACCAAATTCTGTAGGTAAACACTGAGGGTCTGAATCCAAGCACAGGTTCCATGAGTTCCTAGCTCTGTTCTCTTAGACAAGTTGCTTACCTTCTCTGTGCTTCAGTTTCTTCACCTTCTAAAACAGGGATAATATTAGTACTTATCTCAATGGCTCATAAGATTTCTGTAAGGACTAAGAAAGTTAAATAATATATATAGAGAGAGAGAGAGCTCAGGTTAATCATCATCATAATAATTATTATTATTACCTGAATAAGTCTAGCGACATAATATGTGAAAAAACCAAGGTACAGAATAAAACACAATATAAAAAACACTTACATAAAAAAGTTTAAAAACCTGCCAAAAAAAAAAAGTAGGGGTTGGATTTGGATCCTCTCTTTTATTTTTAAGAATATCAAACCTAGGTAGAGGACTTGACGGCAAGCTTGTATTTGATTTCTACTAATTTCTGGACCACAAAGAAAATAAATTAATTCATCCTCTGATCTCTCAATATTTACCATTTTGGAGAATCATTAGAAAGATAAGTGGTTTCAGGACTTCAACACCGTCATGCAAGCTTCTGACATTGGCACATCAAATGAATACTGGCTAATGCTGGTGAATGGATATACTACTTCCGCAGAACTTGTGTGTGTGAATCTTCTCAGCAATCCAGGAGAAGTTTAGATGCTTATGAATTTGAGGTTACTTGAGCTGTTCAATCTTGAGTATCAAGTAGGAGAACAGGAAAAACTATAGTAGATTTCACAATCACCTCTGTTTAGCTAATTGGATTACTCACCATTCTATAAATCCCACTGACTAATCAACCCAGTATCCTAAATACTCATTGTTTATAGACCATGCTCTTATTCCCCTTCTGAGTTGTATGTTTACAAAGAGCCAGTTGTGTTTTATCCCCATCAATTACATAGTTTAGCTTGATAAGACATAAATCAATGAAATATAACTTGTATACTTTGAAAAACATCAATAAGGGGTAAAATGAAACCTACAATAATATAACCCCACATATTCTTTATGAATATATACAGATATAAAACATAAATGGGAGTGAAACATACCTTGTTTAGGATCCTTGTTAACTCTAGGGTAGGAGAGAAATGGGATCAAGGTACATAGTGAACTCCAACCAAATCCAATTGTTTTATGTCCTTTGTTTAAAAAAAAATGCATAAAGCAAATATGTTTAAGATTTGGTTAAGATTTGACAAATACATGATTTGGATACACTTTTTTCCTATTCCTGTCTTCCTTTTTTTTGTTTGTCCCTCAAGACTAAGCACTTTCAGAGTTCATCAGAAAATGCTCAGAAATTAATTCTTAAAAGTGACTTAATATCTGGGCTTGGTTAGGCCAGTGTAGAATCATAAAGGGATTGCCTGGCACCATCCCTAAACTGTACATTGAGGTCCACTTGTATTCCAGTGCCAGAACTGGATAGGAAATACCCAGTAATTTAAACTGTGAATCTTTGTATTCTGCAATATTCTCGAAGGCCATTACATATTTATAGAATCAGTCTCACCAGCTAGCTTTTTCCCCTGAAATCTGGTTTGCCTCTGAGCTTCCTAATTGGAGCCATGGGCCTGGAGATCACACATGGCTAGCCTTAGGCCTCTCATGTTGATATCCTAACCTTTCCCTTGACCAACTCATCTCTGAAATGATTTGTGTCCACTTATTTGGATTTGAATCTGGCCCGCTGATTGGTGAGCCTGTGAGTTTATTCCCCATATCCTGTCCCATGCTGGGTTTCCTTTGAATGCTTTGTGGAAAATGAATGGCATTGCTTAATCTAGTACCTCCAGGGCTATTTTTTCTAGATAAGGAAGGAAGTCAACACATTCTTAAACATGTCGTAAAATTGCATAGCAAAATATCACTTGTTTCTTTAGGACAGAATCATAAGAATCATGAAATGTTAAGTAACTATTGTTGCCAAAACTGAAGGGAAAGAGAGGCGTCATTTGACAACAGCATTCCCTGCCACTGCCGCTCTCACATGCTTAGTGGATTGAGTCCCATCCCTGTGCAAAGCAAAAGGTCATGAAGCTGGGATGCGGGCCATTTTGAGAAACCATCTTGGGGAAGATTTTTCTTCAAACCAAAGGAGTGATTAAAATCAGGAGTTAGTTTTATCCACAGGAGCTTATTTTTCTTGTTTGCTAAAACTACTACAACTATCACAGGATATACTGAATCTGAAGCCCTAAACAGTCTCTTTGCATCTTTCTCTAGGTAATCATACTACATAGCTTTGTTTTGTGGACTGTCTTCACTTTTGTATCTTACAGAAATGTTGTAGAATTATGGAAAACCTTATTTCTCTTCCCTTCTCTTCTACCCATCTTGCTGCATGGCCTTGGGTAAATTCATTTTCTTATAGTCTCTCAAATGTACAGCGAGGACATGCAGTACTCGCCTTACCACCCACTTTCTAGCCCAGCTAGACTGCAAAGCTCCATTTTTGCAATTCCTATCTCAAGCCCTGGTAGAATCTAAGCAGAACAAGGCGCTACTGCCCTCTGCTGGTCCTAAGAACATACCTACCCATCAGGGCCATGGCCTGGTCCATCCTAACAGTGAGAGACACAGTGCCCTGTGCTTGTGGTTAAAAAGACAAAGCAGAGAACCACAAAGAAAACAAATTTCATGTTTGAAAAAATAGTAATATTTCTAGTTGGGAAATTAATGATTTTTATGCATGTATAAGATGCCATAGTCATCTGTGACTGTCTTGCCACCAAAAAAGTATCCTATCACCACTTCACCCTGCTATAATTCTCACCTAATAAACAACCTATGGAGTCTGACCCTTTGAGCTACTGTCACTCTCTTTTATACCATTTGTCTGCCTAGGAACATATATAGTTCACTTCTCTTCAAAAATTCGGGAAAGCTTTTGCATAGTCACTGCTAGTTTGTAAATAAACAGGAAGATAATAACTGATACTTGCCAAGGAAAGTGAATATACAGCATCAGTATGAAAAAGGGTGAGAGAGAAAGACAAGGCTTTAGTATACTCTCAGATTCCTGTAGAGCTGTCAAGTTGTAATAAGAAATTCATCATTCATAACTTTCTCTGTGTTAATGATTCTGAAAGTACTTTATGTGAGAACCTGATAAGGATTTGTTAAGTGCTATTTTTCTGAGTCCAATGATATTAACATAATTTTTACATTGCACTTGTAAGAATCAGTGCTGCCTCTGACTATCTTTATGGGAAAGATAGTTGAGAATTTTATTTGAATTTTGTGCCTTTAATATCTCTTTCAAAATAGGCTTGTACACTGTGACACAGTCACTGTCTTTAGAATTCTTAGGGGCAAAAATATATGAGGTCTGTCAAGAAGGTATCTAGCCATGTAATATGAAAAATAGAGACGTTTATTGAAGATACAAGATACAATAAAGATTGTATGTAGCACAGTGATGCCTCAGTCCCCTTCAAAAATGGGACCTTGAGACCTCACACAGCTCTCCCATCAGCTGCCCTGTTGTATTGTCCTGAACCTTATCGACCATCTGAAATCACTTCCCTTTCAAAGGTGATTTTAGTTGTGGGAAGAGCCAAATCTGGGCTACAGGGGGTCTGAGTAATCCAGGTGATCGGATGTTTCACCAAAAAACTCTGCACAGATGTGATGCATGAGCGGGCACATTGTCGTGGTGAAGCTGCCCATCACCAGTTGCTCATAGCGGCAGCCTTCAGAATTATCTCAATAGTTTCCACAGAGGAGTGTTCAAGCTTAACACAAAATTTGATGCAGATCCATTGCTCCACTCACTCAGTCATTTTGAATGTGACAGCCACACACTACACATGCTCCCTGAGTATGTCTACTGCCCCCACGGACTAGTACGGTGAAGTCATCATTATTCACACATGTGCATGCCAGTCCACTCTCCTTGGCTGCCAGGTTACATTGATGTCACACAAACTGTTCTCATTATATTAACAATAGCTGGATTTTTTTCCAGACAGACCTTGTATGTGCTACCCACATCTCAAGTATCTTGGAGAAAAATGTAGGAGGGGCATGTGATAGTGTGTGTGGCCCTGCTTACCTACATACAGCACCACACACATTCTGTCCATGCTTTCTCCATAGAGAGAAGGTAACTGTGTCTTAAATGAGCAGACAGCATTATGAAGACCAGCAATGATTCTTGTGCAGTGTTCCTTTGGGGAACTCCTGATTTTTGCTTCTTGGTCAGCCCCAGCTTATAGCCACCTAATAGACGTATACTCAGTCACCACAGCAGTAGTAAATAGAACTAACTGTCTTGAAAGGGACTTAACACATGGGATACAGAAATACACAGAGTCTCATAGGCAAAATCATAGTCACACCATTTCTCACTACACAGATACTATACATTTCATGGTATGCATGGTGCCTGTTCCAGTTCTAGGTTTAGTCTGCTTGAGATTGAGAAGGAAATTAGCTTGTATTGAACATAAAATTTTTACTAGTTGTCTTATACATCTGTTATGCACCCCTAAGAAATGAATCAACTTTTGCTACATAACTGTTTTGTATATTACCTTAATAGTAATCTTCAGTGTCCAACATTTCAGAAGATCATTCAGCTTATTAAAATGCTTCAAAAGGAAACATATTATCTGAACCCTTAGTTCTACTCACAGAAAATAGATGAACTGAATTCCAAAGTATAAAATAGACAAAAAGCGTCTGTCTATTGAGAATGTTACCTGCTATTTGCTGAGAAATGATAGATTTAAAAATTTTTGAAATATCTTTTATCTTTTAGAGGTGAAAGCAACAACTATGGAAAGATGACTCAAATCGTTAACTGAAATTTGGCAGAGTAAATTATCTTTAAATTTTAAAATGCAGAGAGCATTTGAGATCTTGCTCCTTGACCTATGTCATCAGTTTGGCTCAAAGAAACTCTTATAAAAATTCAAATAAAATAAAATGTATTGTTAATTGAAATCATATCAAAGGATATAGCCAGAATATTAATTTGGAAAACAAATTCCTAAAGTGCAGGGGAAAAAAAACAGACAGCAGTGACAATTGGTACTTAATGTGTTTTATGCTTTGTTTTCTGTTCCTTTGCAAAAACAGTTTGGTGTAGTAAAAGCAGGGGCTTTGGAACCAAGCAAACTCTAGGCTTGAAACCTACCTCCACTACCACTTATGTAACTGCTTTATGGCCTTGGACTTAAACCTCCCAGAACTTCTGTTTTCTCTTCCTTAAATTGGCAGTAATAATGTGAGTCTTGTAAGATCTTCAGTATTAAACGAGACACATGTTTACGAAGGTCCTCAAACGCCTGCAAGAGTGAGTGTTCCTTCCCTCTGTTTTAATCACCGAGAAAGGTTTATTCTCACTCTAAAGCCCACAGGAAGTCCTGAAAAGGAAGGTTTGGCCTGAGAGTACCTTCTATACCCAGACTTGGTTACCAGAAAATGCCCTTGAAGCCCAGGGCAGTCTGCCAGGGAGTATGATAGGCAGGCAGCAGCCTCAGTGAGGAGGTAAAGGGCTGGCGTGAGCGGCAGGGAGGGTGCGATTCCTCTTGAGTCCCAGAGTCCTGGTACGCCTTCATCGCGTGTAGCTCACTCACATTTCAGTGAGAACCCCACAAGATATACTCTAAAACAGAGGAGAAGAAATTTTAAATTATCTGGAGTTTTCTATTTAGGTTATAATGGATTTTTTATGTGTTACAATTGTAATAAAGCTACCAACTCCACAGTGCCTACTGTGTACAAGGTACAGTACTAGGTATTTTCATATATTCTCTAATTCATATAATAACTTGAACTTTTAGCTGTTCCTAAAATGTTCCATCTTAATGGAAAAAGCGACTGAGACCTTAGGGGTTATCTAGCAAGTTCAAAGTTGCCAGTCAAAATATGAACAAGTTGCTGGTTGTTAAGCTTATACTGCCATAAAATACTATTTAGGTAAGTCCTTTGAGCACATCTATGATTAACTGTGGCCCCTGTAACCTTCCGAACTGTCATAACTCTGCCAGCCCCATGGTGATGTACATTGTACGTTGTGTGTTCCCACAGAAACTGGCTCCCGGAGTCAGCCAGTTTGCTTACACCTGTGTGCAGGACCACCCCATTTGGACAAATCAGCAATTTTGGGAGACAACCTTTTACAATGCAGTGCAGGAACAAGTTCGTTCCCTCTATCTCTCAGCCAAGGAGGACAATCATGCCCCACATCTGAAGCAAAAGGTAAGATGAAAAGAAAGGTACATGTCAGGGTCTGGGATGCTGGCTTCTAGGAAAACTTATTCAGATATTCCCAGGGCAAAAGGAAATCTAGCCTCTTTCCTAACAGTGTGTTCGGAGTTTACTTTATAGAGCTCTGTGGTGAGCATCTTTCTTCTGTTGACTTCTGACATTCTATTTTTTCCATGATTACTTCTTATTTCAGTCCATTAGCACTAGAATATTTTATTATACTTTAATAAATAAGAATGTCCTGGAAACAATTACAGGAAATTGAACAAAAAGAACAACCCTAAGATACGCAGGCAGATGTTTTTGTGCCATTAACTTCTTGAAGAAATGTCAAATTAAAGTTAATTGGCTTTAAAATAAATGTAAAATCCATTAGTCCTGCTCAAAAGTATGCCAGAAATGAATCTGTCTTCTTTTAATAATATTCTATGTTCCTATATATTTTATCAGCATGAAATATTTTTTAAACATCCATAAGCTATTTAAAAATAGAAAAAAATTGTCATATGGAAAGAGTAGTTTTAATTTTTCTGAAATTTTAAAATGTTGTTCACTGTCTGATCTTGTTGCCCTCTGTGCCTTATTTCCTCATTGGTAAAGTGAATAGGTATGGTTATATAAGGTTGCAATGTCTAATACGAGTAAAGCACATTAAAGAGTGCCTCGCATGTAGTAAACAATAAATGTTAGAAATTTTCATCCTCGTTAATTGAGGCTAACTAAAAGCTTACTGTCAGTGTGGATTTACTTTAAGAGTAATTTTTAATTTTATCAGTACCTGCTGGGCTAATACATTGCTGCTCATCCTTTTCAACATTCTCTATTTTAATTTGGCCTCATATTTTGTGAGATAAATGAAGTGAGACATCTAACAGAAGCTACACAATAGTATTCAAATATTTCTATGCGTTGTAAATTTAAACATATTCTTGATATAATATTGAGTATGGTAAGAACAGAGACTTTAATAACAAATAGCACTATCTGACCTCTATCTGAAGTTCCAAATTTTTGTGCACTGTTAGTGTGAATTGGGTTTAATTTAACTTAAACTCAAATTTTTCTTTCAAAACACCAAATGCACTTGGGCAAGAACAAACACTATTGGTTTGAGGTCATGTCCCAGAAATAATTGGGCTGGTGGGGTGCTTTTGGTAGCTTTTTAAGCAGCTGTAGTGCTAACATTGGTATATCTCAAAAGCATTTATTTGTAAAGCAAGCATGTCACTGCTTCTGTGTCTATATTCTAAAGAAGTCTGTCTCTGAGCCCCACATTAAATACAAGTAAGATGTAGATGGACCAGCTCTTCACAAGCTATAAAGTGCTATGCAGATATCAGTTACTGTTATTGTTTAATTCTTGACCCTACTAGGAAACCCCTCTTAAAAATCCCATAGTCACCCATATATTCATATATAATGTTTGACACCCACATGCACAAGGGAATCTAGCTCTGTATTTTGACTTTGGTCATTCCATCTCTTTCTCCCAAAGAACAGAAGAAAAGAAATGTATCAGAGAATTAGTAATGTGACTTGAACATTCATACTCGAGCATTTATAGGTACTCAGGTTAGTAATTTGTTGTAATAGGCAACCAAAAAGGATTGGAGCCTTAGAGATAAGTAAATGCAGTGAAATGTCAGCAATGAGAAGTGTAGCCATCTGTACTTTGCTGTTGCTTCCTTGGGTTTGTCACGTGGGCCCAGGCCTGCTGGATCTGGGTAAAAAAGACTAGGTTTTTTCTGTTATGTTTTGTGTATATGTTTTCTTTTTTGCTGATATAGGTATTTAACAGATGAACTATTAAAACATCTTACATGTTTTTTAAGCTCATGTGAAGTAACAGGTTTGGATTGTGTTGCTTTGTTTCTTTCGGACAAGCTCCCCGGTGGCCAGCATCAGGAGAAGACGGCAATGGACCTGGCCGCGGAGCAGCTGCGCCTTTGGCCTACGCTGAGCAAATCAGCTCAGCAGGAGCTGGTGCAGCGGGAGGAAAGCACCGTCTTCAGCCAGGCCATTCACTTCGCAAACCTCATGGTCAACCTGCTCGTCCCACTAGACACAAGTAAAAACAAGCTCCTGAGAACATCGGCCCCAGGCGACTGGGAGAGTGGGAGCAACAGCATCGTGACAAACAGGTACCCAAATAGAGAGATGCAGAGACCCACCTATTCTTCCTAGCTTAGTGGAGAATATGAAGTATTTTGGACAAATGGTGCTCTACCTGTTTCAAAAAGTAACTATTTTCAGACTTTCTCATCTGTTTTCCACTAAAAGACCTTCACTTCATCCAACTCTTTTTAACCACCACCCATCCTCTCTTCTCTTTCATGACCTGATTTTTCCAGAGTCTCACCCACTGCTGATGTAGCCCTCCAGTTATTTTCTGCCGTAGCAATGTACAGAAAGTGCTTTGGAAAATGACTAATGAACTCCTTCTTGTTACAGGGATTGTTTGTTCCTTGCCCCTCTTTTCCTCATTTGTCCAGCGCATTTGCCTATAGTCATGCCCTCAGCCATGCCTTCCCTCCACCCCACAACAACGGTCAGACCACTGAGGGTGAAACCCACGGCCTGACAGTATCCAGCCCCTCGCTGCTGCTCTGACCTCATTTCCTATCATTTTCCTGTCTTCCAACTTCATCTCCCTGCTAAGGCTAATGTCAGACACACTAAGCATCATACAGCCTCGGGGCCATTGTACTTGCCCCACAGTCTGGAATACTTTCCTTAAAGTCATCGTAAGAATCGCTCCTTCACTTCATGTAGATCTTGGCTCAGATGTCAGCTTGGCCCAGAGAGACTTCCTGACTCCTCCGTCTTAAGTACCACGTCCATAACTCTTTTTTCTACCGTGCTTTTTTTTTTTCCTTCATGATGTTTTCTACAACCTGATTTACGTAGCAAGTGGCTAAAGCACCTACGTTCTTTAATGCTTTGGGATGAGGTAATGGTTGTATTTGCTACTTAACTTTACTTTCACACTGATTCAGCTAGTGTGGTTGGATTTGGAGGAGAGAGAACTGAGTAGGTTAGAACAGGCAGGTGAGTATTTTCCATGATTAGCTGTCTAAAAGAAGGCAGAGGAGGCGGAGCACTTATTGAACGGTGGGAACTAAATAGGCAACAAGGGCAGAGATTGAGGTTTCACATCTGCTCCACTTCGTATTTGCTCCCTTCTTTTGTATGGTTTTATCACCTACAAAAGAATGATGGCTGCAAAGTGACTGAAACTGTTGTGATGCACTCAGAGAGGAATAAATATTGATAAGAGAAAGGTTCATAGGACAATTTGGTTCTTCATTTGGAAGAACGTGCTATTTGCTGAAAATAGTTCTTCTACTTTGACTACCAGGTAACATGTCCCCCAGTTGCCAAAGGCCAAAGATAGCTATGTTACTTTGACTCTCTGTGGTCATTAACTTAGGAGAGCAAGGGTTTTTTTTCAAAGTTTTAAATATCGATAATAAATGAAAAAGCTCCTTTTTTCCTTTATTTTCTGTGGTTCCTGGGTTCCTTTTAAGAGAATGACAGAAGGTATTCCTTACCAAAAAAAAAAGGTCTGGGTCCAAAGAACAATCCCTGACAGTAGCTTCCAAATATAGGCAAGTGGACTATCATGTTTCAACATTGTGGCTTACAAAGGAGCCATGGCGTTAAGTGAGCCCTCTACTTGAGTAGACATCTCTTTGAGCAAGTTGAAATTGCTCAGGAAATTGACTGTGACATAGTACTAATTTATCATATTTTGAGTACTAACGTGATTTCTTTTCTTGACTTTCTTAGTATTGCAGGAAGTGTAGCTGAGAGCTATGATACAGAAAGTGGGTTTGAAGATTCAGAGAATAATGACATTGCCAACTCTGTTGTGCGTTTCATTACACGATTTATTGACAAAGTTTGTACAGAGAGTGGAGTTACTCAGGATCACATCAAGAGCCTTCATTGCATGATACCAGGTAATCACTTTGCAAATATTAGAGAAACAGGATGTTGGAGATCTTTGAGTAAGAACTGTTCTTATGGGTCTACTTTTTCCAGCGTAACACCAATAATACCTGTCTTCCATGTAGTTTTCCCATGCTATTTACAGCTCTCCCATGCTGTCCACGGAGGATTGGTTCCAGGACCCCCACGCCTCCTGTATGGATACCAAAAATCTGTTGATGCCCAAGTCCTTTATAGAAAATGGCATAGTTTTTGCATATAACCTACACATATCCTCCCATATACTTTAACTCATCTCTAGATTACTTACAATACCTAATATAGTGTAAATGCTATGTAAGTAGTTGTACTGTATTGTTTAGGGAATAATGACAAGAAAGAAAGTCTGTGCATAGTCAGTATGGCCACAATCATCATAGACCTAACCACATAGTATACTTGGCAACAATGTAACTTTTTAAAATATTTCTGATCCACAGTTAGTTGAACCTACGGATGTTGAATCCACAGATATGGAGGGCCAACTGTACTTATATCTGATTAGTTCTTTCAAATATTTTTAAATTGTGGTACAATATAATAACATAAAATTTGCCATTTTAAACCATTTTCAGTAAAAAACTCAGTGGTATTAATTACATTCACAATGTTACGCAACCTTCACTGCTATCTGTTATCAAAACTTTTACATCACTCCAGTACAGACACTCTGAGCCTACTAAGCAGTAACTCCCCATTCTCTACCCCCTAGTGCCTGGTAACCTCGAATATGCTTTCTATCTCTATGAATTTGCCTATTCAAGATATTGCGTATGAGTGAAATCATATAATATGTTTTTTTATGTCTTTTACTTTGCATGATGTTTTCAAGGTTCATCCATGTAGTAGCAGTTATCAGAACGTCATTCCTTTTTGTTGTTTTTTTTTTTTAATTTTTTATTGTGCCAATATATTTGTGTCCATTTACCGGCCACCACTCTCCCCTGCCCCACCTCCCCCCACCACCCTCCTCAGTCCTTCCCCATCTTGGTTTCGACCATGTGTTCTTCACACCTGTTCCTTGATATGACCCTTCTCCTTCCCCTCCCCACTACCCCCGCCTTCTGTCCCTGCCAGTTTCTTCTTTCTTTCAATGCTGCTGGTCATATTTTCCTTATGTGCTTGCTTTCCTGGCTAGGTTTCACTTATAGGTGAGATCATATGGTATTTGTCTTTCACCCCCTGGCTTATTTCGCTTAGCATAATGCTCTCCAGTTCCATCCATGCTGTCGCGAAGGGTAGTAACTCTTTCTTTCTTTCTGCTGCGTAGTATTCCATTGTGTAAATGTACCATAATTTTTTGTTCCAGTCATTTACTGATGGGCACCTCGGTTGCTTCCAGCACTTGGCTATTGTAAATTGTGCTGCTATCAACTTTGGGGTGCATAGGTTCTTTTGAATTGGTGTTTTGGGACGTCATTCCTTTTTATAGCTGAATAGTATTCTATTGCGTGGGTGTGCCACATTTTGCTTATCCATTCCTCTGTTGACAAACACTTGGATTGTTTCCACCTTCTGGCTGTTGGGAATAATGCTACTATGAATCTTCACATACAAGTGTCTATGTGAATCCTTATTTTCTGTTCTTTTGGGTATTTATCCCTAGGAGTTGTTGCTGAGTCTATGTTTAACTCTTTGAGGAACCACCAAAATATGATTAGTTTTTAAATCTAAAATGTCCAGAATTTGTTGTAATTCTTCATGTTTTGTGCTCTTTTCACTTTGAATACTCTGACTCATCCTAGGAATTGTAGCTATGCACATTGAGACACTAGAGGCAGTGCATCGTGAGAGCAGAAGACTTCCACCTATACAGAAGGTAATTATTTCAGACCACATGCTTTCAGGGTACAACATTTCTTTTTAAAAACAGCAATAATAGACTCTTGTGCCCCAGAAAATACTTTCTCCTAACCTTTTACAGAGACCAGCTCCAGTTTTAATGATGCATTAAACTTTCAGAGGAGTTCATCAGGTAGATCCTCATAAAAAGAATACTGAATAGTGGATTCAACAAAGGAGCAACTCCTTATTGAGTCTGCTTTTATAGTCAGAGCATAAATTATGAACATTTTAACTTCCAAGCCGAAGCCAGGATTTTATGCCCTGCCTACTTCCAAAAAAAGAAAAAGGACCTAAGACCATTACCATAAAAATACCAGGTCCTTAATTCTGTATAAATTACAAGCATACGGTCACAAGCATCTGGGAAGTCTATTAAAGGTTGAGAGTCCTGAGCCCTACCTCTGCCTCCTGGTTCCTTATTTCCCAGCTGGAGTACCCTGGGACTTGGCCTGGGAACCTGTACTTTAACTGCCTCCCAGACGACTATTTTGCAGCTAGTCTGGCACCAGTCTGTGGATTAGGGTTCAGGACCCTCTTACCTATACAAAAGAATTATTAAAATAAATTCAAAGGAGAAATCAGAAGCCAGATGGATAGAAAAGATAGTTCTATCAGAAATCTGAAACACAGTATTCATGATGCTTTGGCTTTACATTCAGCTCTGAGCTTTTTAGAGCCAAGGAAAAGAATAATGCTGATTTATATAGTTTTTATTTAAAAAGTAACATATCAGCTCTTCAAGAGAGATGGAATTTTTTTGCTATTACCAAACTCTTCGGAGGAGTGTATCATGTGATTCCTTATTTCCCAAGATATGTAAATATTCATTATTTGGCCATTTATTGTGTTTAATCTTGAATAAGGGCCAAGAGAGGTGGGTCTTTTTAAAGATGCATCCATTTTTTAAATACTTGTTTTCTCAATTTACAAACATAACAGCGCTCTTTGTATAAAATTGAAGCACTAAAGAAATACACATTGTACACAGTGAAAGTCTGGCATGGCCTTGCCCAGCCCACCCCAGCACTGCCCTTAACCAGCATGGCACCACCTCTAATGGTTTGGTTCATATTCTTACAGTTTTCTTTTTCTTTTCCAAAAAAGGGATCACAATATACATACTTCTTTGCAACTTGTTTTTTTACTTAACAGTGTATTCTGAATATCATTCTATGTTAACACTTACAGATTCATTTCATTTTTTAAATGATTGTGTTGAATACATGTTTCAAACACTTTGGTAATTTCTGATGATTTTCCTTTTAATTAATGATGCTGCCAAGAACTTTTCACATTTGCATGCAGATAGGACATTTGTGCCTCTTCCCAAATCTGTTTTCTCATTTTGGCTATTTGGGAAGTCTGGCTCAAGTTTTTTAGATCCATAACTGGAAAGATAAGCTTTGTCTAAGTGCTGGAAACCCCACAAGAGTAATGTTTAAAATACTTCTGTTGTTAGCCCAAGATCCTTAGGCCTGCTCTGCTGCCAGGGGAAGAACTTGTTTGTGAAGGTCTTCGAGTCCTGCTGGATCCCGATGGAAGAGAAGAGGCCACTGGAGGCCTTCTTGGAGGCCCGCAGCTGCTGCCAGCAGAAGGAGCCTTGTTCCTCACCACGTACAGAATTCTGTTCAGGGGGACCCCCCATGATCAGTTAGGTACGGCTCACCTTATGCCATCAGAACCCAGATATGTATGTGCTGCATGAGGATTTGAGTCCATCTGCGTACAGTCATTTGCAGATCATTTCAGATTCAAAGTAAGCCTTCTGCCACACAGGGTTTTTTAGAATACTTTTGTCTATCACAGCTAACGGTAATTTTGATCCTATATTCTTACTTGAGGAACCAAGGGTATCTTCTTAACAATAAATTCACTGAAATGATCATAATTTCACTGGCAGGATATTGTGACCTAGGAATATTCACAGTATCTGGTTGCTAATAGTGCCCTTTGCTGATTTGCCCCAGCTTTCTGAGTCCTGCAGTCAACTGTACAGCTAACTTTTTTTGGAACAATGCACTGAGCATCACAGGGTTGTACAGCACCAACTAACAGCACCTACCTTCCTTTCATCCCATTTCAACTAACCCCACTTCTCTCTTAGCAGAAAGCTTCTATTCACTACATTCCCTCAACTTCTATTTCTCTTTTCTACTACCACTCACAGTGTTCAATATTAGAAAGGAATAGCATGTCCTATCAAGTCTGAATCATCTCTTCTAAAATCACTGTAGTCTCTATATAAACTATTATGGTAGATGGAAAAGCATATTGCATCTGGGTAAAACTCCTGAACTCCAAATCGAGCGGCTCAGATTTAGAGTGCCGTGACCGATCTTGGTATCTTAAGTCCCCTAACCTCTTAGATTTCAGTTTCCCCTTTGATACAATGAAGGAATTGAGCTTAATGAGAGGTAATGCAGTGTTTCACAAACCTTGACTGATGAATTTGAATGATCTAGAAAGCTTTAAAAAAAAGAAAAACCTCTCTTGCCACTGTGGCTCTGTTGGCTGGAGTGTTGTCTCGTACACTAAAAGGTTGCGGGTTTGATCCCTGGTCAGAACACATACCCAGACTGCCAGTTCAGTCCCCAGTCAGGGCATATATGGGAGACAACTCATAGATGTTTCTCTCTCTTCTCTCTTCCCGCCCCCCCAAAATCAATAAATATAAATAAATATATATATATTTTTTTTAAATACCAGTTCTGTTGTCCAACCCTCAAACAGTTTAATCCAAATCTGAATTAGAATTCTAAGAATACGGAGATCTAGGCATCTGTGTATTTTTAACCCCCAGAAGTGATTGTGATGCATACTGATGTTTGGGAACTATAGGGATAAGTAGTCACAAAAGTTCCTTCCTCACCTGAAATTACTCAATCATCAGCATTGGATGAGTGCATACTCTGTGCTATGCATTTTGTTAGTGGAATTCAGACATATAAAATGTCATGTCTTAAAAATCAAATAGTTGTATAATTCTTGTGTGGGTAGAATCACAATGGTTCATTCTCTCAGTCATAGAATATTGTTTACTATAAGCAAAAAGCTCATAAATTTCAATAAATACAATGAATCTATGGGAATAGTTGTACTCATTTATAAAAAGAGTGAAAAATAGAGCAAAATTTCTCAGCCCTCTCCTGTCATACTATTATACATAAATTACATTTGTATTTGAAAGCATTTGTATTTTTAAAAGAAACTAAGTATCCAGTACTTACAATTTTTTTGTACTTTGACTTTTATGAGTTCAATGACCATAAACTAGATATTGGGCATAAAAATACATGAGACTCTTGGTCATTTAAACTGCTCTAAGTTATTTATTTCAAACAAATGAGTGGCATACTTAGTTTGAAAGCTTGTTTTGTCCTCTTGTTTCATCCTATCAATTTTGGGGTTGAATTCACATTTTAGGAAAATTATTTTTATTAGAGAAAACCTTTTTATTTGCCCCTTTATTTCTCTTTTTAAATTTTTAATGTACTGTTTGTCCTTTAGTGACACTTAGAAATCTGATCATTTTATGTGTGTTATATAAGCGTAGGTTATTGAATACATCCATGAACTTAAATCCTATATACATCCTGATTTTGTTTAGTCTCTGGGTATGAGCTTAACATAAGAGGATAATCAGAATATTCCAGATTAGGAATTGACAGGTCCAAGAAATAAGGAATTTTGATGATGATGAGTAAGTAAGTGTATTGGCACTTGAGTCACATAAACCTGATTCAGAGGTCACCCCTCTGGCTTACCAGCTGAGGGCCCTGCCTGAGGTTGTTCCTGTTCTGTTCCTGGTGTGGCTGTCTGAACTGCCCTCCCTTTTCCCCGCTACAAATCCAAACCTACACTCTCTTCAAAGCTCCTCTCCCTTCTTACTCCCTCCTGAAATCATTCTGTAGCCATCGAGCATGCAGAAGTCTTTACCCTCTCTGAAATACTTAAAGCCTTTGTCCCTCAAATCTAGGAACTAATCCTAGTCCTGTATCTTTCAAAGGCACATACATGTAGTATAGCACCTTTCAACACATACAGAAACACACTTTAAAAACCTTTCTCTTAGACTTTTACATTAAATATCATAACTGTCTTTTCAATATTTGAAGATACTTCTGCTTTTCTGTATAAAATCTCCCCTTCCAAGATTGCCTTAAACCAGGTGACCTTGTGGGACACACAGAGATTGGGAAGAATGGAATGAAGGCAGGCACACTGTGACAGTTCCTTTATTCTAAGGAAAGATTGTCCCAGAGCGAATGGCCATGCAGTAAAATGAACAAATGTGATTCCAGAATCATGGCATTTTTCCTTGCTGCATTCCTGGGCATTGCCCTCTCCAGATGCATTTCTCCAGCAGAGGCTGATGACATGAGCAGCAGAGAGTCTAGAAATGCTCCCGTAACGTGCTATTGCTGAGTCTGTGCCCTATCTTCCTAAAGTTGGTGAGCAGACGGTTATGCGAAGTATCCCAATTGCCTCCATCACCAAGGAGAAGAAGATCACAGTGCAGAACCAGCTACAGCAGAACATGCAAGAAGGACTGCAGATCACATCGGCATCTTTTCAGGTATTAAGAAAGGGGGCCGTTCTTCCGCAATTTAAAAGTTTTTTACAAATGATGTCATGGCCTCTCTCTCTGGTCATGTGGTTAGCAGTTGGTGGATGAGGAGGATCAGAAGGTCTGAGAGGATAATCTTCAACTGTGTCACATATGACTAGTCTTAAATTTAATCCCTCATTTCCTGAGCACTGTGGCCTACTCAGGGAATCAGCAGATTATCAATATTTAGTGATCTTAAAAATTCAGACACACACAACCAATTTTTGTTCTCTGCCAAGTCATGCCTCACTTTGTGTCTGATAAAACCTTTACATAAAAAGCAGTTCCCTTGGCATCCGTTTCAGGGAACTCTGGGCATATCAGAACTTGCAGGATTGCTGATGCAAGCCAGACATTGGTTGAGGGATCTTTTCTTAGTTTTTTCCCTTGTCATTCTTAATGCTTTGCCTCTAACTTACCAGATTTCCAAAGGCTCCAATTCTTTCCTCGTTCCTTCTGGTCTAGAAGCCCTCCCTAGTTCCTCCATATGCTAATTGTGGGAAATGTGAGGCTGAAGATCTCTGGGCCCCAGACCTTCTCCCATCACCTGAGAGCAGTGACTTCCTAGAGATTTCTTCACTGTTCCAACTGCCAAGGGACTCTAAGTTAGAATACTGCCAGCTATACTGGTGAGGATTCCAGCCACACTGAATTTTTTCTTACTAGATTTATAGTGTCTCAGGGTAGGAAGAGCCCTGGTTAGGCCAAATTCCCTATCAAGAACCAACAGTTGAGAAATTAGAAGGACATGTTTCCTACTTCAGCCACTAAAAGTTAATTTCCCTTTCCTACCTTAGAAAAGATAGTTAGAAAGCAACCCAACTTTAAGATACATGATTATTCTTGATAACTAAACATCTATGTCAATTAAACCTCTCTGAGCCATAATTTTTATTTTTTAAATTAAAAAATTGTATGGCATGATATCCAAGGTCCCTTCAGCCTGCAAATTCTTGCCATTTATTATTGTTATTTTTGTTATTTTAGTAATTTGGGGGTAAATGATCTGGAAATCCTTAATGCTTCCGATGTGTTTAATCTCTTGTTTCTAGTTGATTAAAGTAGCATTTGATGAAGAAGTGAGTCCAGAAGTAGTAGAGATCTTTAAGAAGCAGCTGATGAAGTTCCGTTATCCTCAGTCTATTTTCACCACCTTTGCTTTTGCTGCTGGACAAACTACCCCACAAATAATTTTACCCAAACAGAAGGAAAAGAACACCTCCTTTCGGTAAGAACACAGTCTGGTTTCTTCATTTTAGCCCTTCCTACTTGTCTGCCGGGGAAGCGACCTATCCCTTTGGCCAAGGTACAAAGACTACTCTCTTTTTTTGCCATTCTGTCGGGCCCATTGGACCAAGCACAGAAAGCAGCATTGATATTTGTAACCAGTGTTGAAAATTAAATCTACAAGAGGCTTGACTATCTTGTCTGTTGCTCATAATGCATTTTTAAATGTGAAATTCTATTTTCCCTTTTTTCCATAAAGATCACTTTCTAACTGCCTTCGAGCAATCCATTCCGTTTTCGTTACTATCCAGGCCTAGTAGACAGTTTTGCTTTGATCTAAAAATGGGAGCCTTTATTTTCTCTTTTTATTTTTTTGTAACTTTTTGTTTCAATACAATTTCAAATTTATAGAAAAGTTACAACCTAATACAAAGAATACTGTGTACCCTTTACCCAGATTCACAATTGTTTATACTTTGCTCCATTTTCTTTATCCTTCTCTTTCATATATATTTTTTCTAAACCATTTGAGTTACAGACCTAGTACCTCTTTATTCTTAAATATATCAATCTATATTTGCTAAGAATAAAGATATTATCTTCTATAACCACAGTACAGTATTCACAACTAGGAAATTTAATTGGTATAAAACTTCCATTTACCTAGAGTTTGTATTCAAAATTTGCTGACAATCCTTTATAACTACTTGTTTTTCCTGCCTGGTAAAGAATCCAGTCCAGGATCAGGCATTGTATTTAGTGTCATATTTCTTTAGTAGGAGCCCTAATTTTCTGATGAAAATTTTTAGAATTTATGTTGAAACTTAAATTTCAGTTATTAAAAACTAAAAATTGCTTTAAAATTCTCTTCAATTAGTGATAAAATATAGGGGCTAATATTTTAGTTCTTTCATCATTAATCATCTAGAACTTGGGTATCTGCCCATACAAATTACCTATTAGGGAGTACTGTGCAGACTTGAAAGAAAAAAAAGCTTTTCCTTTGCCTGAAAGTGAGTTATGATGGGCATTATAGAAGAGCTAATGTTCCAGACTGTATCATTTCTCAGTTGCATAGCTGGCCACCTGTACCATTTAACAGATGATAAGTGAAGGAGAACACACATAGCCAGGTATGATAGGCTGAAGCATAAACATTTGAAGGTGAACCAAGCATCTTGTCTTAGCACTGTCTAGTCACAAAGGAGCCTTTGATATTCATTATTCCAGCCTTCTGTGGAAAAAGCAAAGCTTTTTATGGTGTTTCATGTGTAGAAACTACCTGGAAAAAAATTACATATACATATATATGAAGTTAAACTTATTGTATCAAGCTTATATTATTCAGCTACAAAAGAGATATAACAGTTTTAAAATTTCAAATATCTTAGAATTGTCTTGATTATATAAAAAAAAGCTATAGCAGTGGTTGGAAAAAACTTTCTAAAGTCATATTGAGTTTAGATCATACTTGAAGTGATTCACGATAGGTTTTAATTTAGGAAATACCAGTGTTTTATGATTTCTAACAATTGCCTAAAACATTTTTCATAACCTGCAGACTTACATTTCATATGACTAAAGACAAGGTCTGGTACAACTATTTGAAAATAAAAGAATCCTTATCACTTTACACTGGATGGCAAGAAAACACAAAAAGAGTTCTATACTTTGTACTAGAGAAGGATATAATCAGAAACAATCTTACTTGAAACCTTCATCTTAATATGATTATTTAGGAAACAGGTTCTTTGTTTAACTCTCTGGGTTATAAATACTCTGTACTCAGGTTTTCCATCAGCAAGAAAAGGTAAACTATATAAATAAATAAAGTACTTTCAGGTCCACATGATTTACTAGTGTCCATTTGATTAAAGCTGATTCTCAAAAGGATGCTCAAATTTCTGATTTCTTTTTTTTTTCCCCCTCACAAAAAGGAGACATGTATTACTCTTTTCTGTGTCTGGAAAGGTTTGTAGCATCAGAAGGCAGAACACCAGACATAGCACTCAGAACATTTAAGAAGTGAAGTGTTGCCAACTATGATTGTCATGTGATCTCAGAGAAAAGCCTGTGAGTGAGCAGAGCCTGCATCAGTGGAGGGGCAGGCTGGCGTCCTCACAGGCAGGCATCGTTTGTGGGAACTGCAGAGGCAGTATCATGGAAAACCACCGTGGGTTAGGGGTGTGCTTGGCCAGAAAGATAGACTGAGGAGTTTAGACTGGGGGCAGTGAGCAGCGTGTGTCCCACTCTAGGTTCTTTCACTCTTTACCTAAAACAGTGTTCCAACGACAACAGTGTTCTATTGGAAATTAGTCTGCTGCCATGTAAAAAGTAATCTAAAGAAGGAGAGGCTTAATGAAGGTCTGGACAATACTATTAGCGGTGGAAACGGAGAAGAAACAAGTTGAGCTATGGAGGTATCAAAAATATGAGTGGTACCTTCGTATGAAATTGACATTGTCTTTGGTTTTATGACTTGTAGCACCTTCTCAAAAACGATTGTGAAAGGCGCCAAAAGAGCAGGGAAAATGACCATTGGACGTCAGTATTTATTGAAGAAGAGGACAGGGACAATTGTGGAAGAGAGAGTGAATCGTCCTGGATGGAATGAAGAAGATGACATATCTGGTATGTGAGAACTTGTTTTTCCTTCATGAATGAATTTTATTCTTTCTCCTTATATAAGTAAGAATACGAGACTAAGACTAGTTGCACTTAAACCTGACGCATAAACACCTAGATCTCATAGGAAGATTGGAGGCACTTACCAGTTTCTCAGAACTTAAAAAAAAAAAAAAATCCCAGTATTTCAATGTTCATATAAGATTTTGTTAAATTATACTTCTCCTTTACTAAAGCTCTAGAACTGATTGGCCATGGTTATATGGGTCTTATTAAAAGGAGAAAGAAAGAAGCCCCACTGCATAAGAAACTTAGTTATAAAGTGGTCGCTCTAACTTATCGCTATGGATTAACAGTAAGAAGATAAAGAACACTGGATATTTGCAATGGAAGATTTGGGTTCTTGCTGAGAATATTGTGGATGTTTTTAATCAAAATTTCTTAAGAACCTAAGATAAAGGGATTCTTAGATGATTTTTTTTTTAAATGCCTGCTAAATATTTAAAAGGACAGAATCTGGGAAGCTGAGATACCTCTCAGTCAAGAAAAAACAGGGGCAGAAAACCAGTAGCAAACTGTCTTATTGACAGTTTTCTATTCCTTACCCCAGTATCAAGGATGCTTATGGAATTAACATTAGAGAGAATTTGATCTAATAGAGAAGCAGGATGCCATTGTACCCTTTTCCTTCTCAAGATTTTGGAATCAATCACCAGTGTTTACATAATAACAAAATAATAATAATAATGATAATAATAAGCCTCATGTTAAGAGAGATCACTGGCTAAAGGCCTCCAGTTTCATATGTGTGCCTACAAGCTTGCTCCTGGGGACAATGAAAAGACTCACCATTCCATCACTGAAGGGAGCATTTGTTGGAACCCTGGCCTCAGCACAATCACATGGAAAGTCCTAAAAAGTGATTGCCACCCGTCACTGTTAACTTGTAATTCAACATGTTTATGATATCATGGAACAAAAACTATATTCTATGATAAACTGTAATATAATATAAACTATAAAGTTTTATACTGTATAAAGTATAATATAAACTGTAAAATTTTATAGTAAATTTTACAGTTTATATTATATATAACATAAACTATAAAATTATAATATAAACTATATTCCACCAAACGATCAACTTATATAATGCTCTTGGCTCCTCTGAAAATCCAAAGTCTACACAAAACTGATACCTGATAATATACTTATATTGTGAAGTTCACAATCTAATACACAAAGCTGTATATTTGTGATATTTACAGGGATAAGCTGTTAGGTTTTTTTTTTTTCTTTCAATGGAAGAGAGCCATATTTTTCTCTTTGACATCATAACTTTGAAAACATTTCCAAAAACTTTGAAAGCTTCAATTTGACTTCTCTTTAAAAGTAAATAGAAAAGTAAATTTGGACAGTTTTTAACGATGGAATTTTTTTTTTAGAACATGTAGTACCAATTAGTAATGTGTTGTTTTTTTTTTAATCCTCCCTAAAATACTTGATTATTGGGTAAATTCTTCCACATCTTTCACATCTAAAATCTTAAAGGATTCTATAACCTGTGATTGCAAAAGTGTGAGGGAGTTTCCCACGTATGCCACATCCTCTGCCAAAAATATTTGCACAGAAAATGTTAACTTCTTTATACCTCTCTAAGAAAAGTCTTTTCCCACTAATAAACTTCTGCTTAATCTAGAAATTTCTAATAAAAATTCATGCTCCGCAAAGTTAACCGAAACCTGAGTGATGCGTTTGTATAGTGATCATATTAAAGATTAATTTTACTGATGGGTTAGGTTAGCCTCCGACAAAGTTGAGTGTTTAGTCTATAGAATCCTAAATAGAAATCACTACACTTTGGCATTAATAAGCAAGCCTGATTCAAAACTATGGGTAATGAATTCAAAATTGTATTTTTTTGACATTTTGAGTTAATTCTGACATTTTGAGTCAGTTGAGCTTTTGATATTTTATTTCTTGACTATTCATATCTGTTCAGATTTGTTTGAACATAATGATTTCTGCTAGAAGTTATATGATTTTTTATATATGTAGGCCTGTAGCCTTAATATAAACCTCTCTTGGTTTAAGAAGCCTCTTCAAAAGGAAGTTTTTAATCTTCTACTTTGAGGTATATCATTTTTTCAAAACCTCTCTGCCATCACAGTTTCGGATGAGAGTGAACTCCCCACCAGTACCACCCTGAAGGCCTCAGAGAAGTCTACAATGGAACAGTTAGTGGAAAAAGCGTGTTTCAGAGACTATCAGCGTTTAGGTTTGGGAACCATAAGCGGCAGCTCTTCTCGCTCAAAACCAGAGTATTTTCGAATCACGGCTTCCAACAGGATGTATTCACTCTGCCGGAGGTAAGTGCATTAGGGGGCTCCAAAAAGAGACCTTTCCTTTCTTCCACTTGATCCTTGAGTGGGCTGTTTGGATCCATAGCCCAGGGAGGAAAAAAATGTCAAAAAATAAGAGCAAGTTCTCCAAGGATATGTGTGATTAAGGAACACTTCATGAAGCATGAGCAGGCACCTCGTGGGCACTCTCAGAAGCGGTTACATCACTGACAGTGCCTGTATTAGATCGGAAGGTGAAAGGTCACCTTTTGTCCCCTTTATGAATTTCCCTTGTCTTTTCCCATGTTCCTCTTTTCTGTCATGCCTAAAGGTAACTGAAGTAAGAATAGGATTTTCCCAGGCACATAGGAGAGAAGAAAGTCTGCTATTGGCCAGGGGACTACAAATTTTTTTCTTTTAAAGACCAGATAGTAGATATTTTCAGTTTTGCAGGCCATATGGTCTCTCGTTGCAACCACTCAACTCTGCCACAAAAGCAGCCACAGGCAGTCAGCGAGTGAAGGGGAGGAGCCAGCTATGGCCCAGTGCGGCTGTGATTTGTGACCCAGGTGGAGACAGAGTTCTCTTATGCTGTCTAATTAGAATATTTTCAAGGGATATTACTTAAAGAATGTTAATGAACACATTTTCTTTTTTCTATTCCTACCTCTTGCCATTTTGTCTATCTGTTAAGCCCTGTGCCATGCTTTATGTTTTTTAAAACTATATTTTTACCCTCCGCAGTTAAATCATTCCCATCTCCAGGGAAATTCTTTTCTTTGCATTTATAAATTGCTGGTTTGAATAAATACAATAATTCTGTGAAGCACTTTGTAAATTTTAAGTCCTGTATATATGTTAGAAAGTTATCTCAATGTTACTATTAATTTCAACCCCACTGTTCTTGAAGAACTATAAATATCTCATTTTAAATGCCAATTTAAGTTTACAAATACTACCAGTGTGAAACTTGAAAAACAAGTTGGGAATATAGTTTGAGATTTAGGCCAGATAAAAAATTTGCATTGGGTCCTGGAAGGTTGTGATTCTGTTGAGTATGCAGTAATTTTCCTGGGTACTTTGTCCTTCTAACTAAATTCTCTTTGTAGATTAGCGCAAGTGATACTGTCAGGTTGTGATGTCCTGCTCTTTGGGAAGCCTGCTATCAAAATCATGCCTGACCATGAGAAAATAGACCTCATTTATCATTTCGGCCTGTCAGAAACAAAATAAAAATTTAATAGAACACTTATTATAAAGCATTTATGGTGATATAAAAATAACATATACCCCTAAAGCTATTAGAAGGAAGGAAATGGAATAATAAATAATCCAAAAGAAGGCATGAAAGGAGAAAAAAGAGAACACAGAACAGACAGAACAAATAGAAAGTAAATAATAAGGTGGTAAATTTAAATTCAAATATATTAGTAATTAAATCACTTATAAATTAACTAAGTGTTCCAATTAAAAGAAAAAGATTATCAAAATTTTTAAAAGTTTAATGCTCCTTTTTAAGGGATATAGCTAATATACAAGAATACAAAAGGTTGAGAGTAAAAGGAACAAATATACCATGCATAACTACCTTTTAAAAAAAGCTGTTAACTACGTAAGTATCAAAGTAAATTTTAAAGTGAAATTTTACAAGCAAATAAAGACCGAGGTTGATTTCACATAGAACAGTTCATTATGACCAAGTGGAGTTTATTACAGGAACACAGAACTGGCTTGACAACTGAAAGTCAGCGTAAGTTGCCACATTAAAAGAATTAAGAAGAAAAATATGTTTATTATATACAGGAAAGAAATTTATGATTTTTACAAAAAGAACTTTCAACAAATTAAAATAGAACAGGAGCTTTTTAATCTAGTCTCTAAAAATGTTTACAGCAAAAATTATTTAATGGTAAGATATTGAAAATTTTCACTCTGGGAGCAAGACAAGACAAGGATGCCCACTATTTCTATTTCGTGTATACTAGAGGTCCTAGAACATACAAAAGACAAAATAAAGAAAGAAAAGTATAAAGATTGCAAAAGAAAGAAATAAAACTATCATTATTCACAGATGGCCTCATTCTCTGCATAGAAAATCTGAAGGAATCTACAGATAAACTTTTTAAGTTGAAAAGGGAATTTAGTAAGGTCACTAGTGTAAGGCCATTATAGAGAAATTAGTCATATATGTACCGAATATAAATAATCAAAAAATGATATTTTAAGTAATGTTATTTTGGCACTACTGATATTATTTATAGTAGCAGTAAAAACATTAAATACTTAGAAATCTAATGAAAAATGTGTAAGACCTCTACACAGAACAGGCAAAACAATATTGAGGACCATTAAAGATAGAAGTAAAAAGATATTTCAGATAGAGAATCAAGATGATAGAGGAGTGAGGGAAAGTCACACTGACCTCCTCCCAGGACCAATCTGGAATTGCAACTAAATTGTGGAGAAATCACCTGGAACAAACAACTGAACAATAGTGAGAGAGGAGCCTTATAACCTCAGACAGACAGAAGAATCAGCTTTAGCACAACCTGACTGGTAAGGAATGCAGTAGAGTCTCAAGAAGGTGGGCGGTGACTTCAAATAAATACAAATGGAAGTCTCAATGAGACTACTTTACGCCAGCAGAAATGGCTAAAATTTAAAAGACCAACAATACAAAATGCTAGGAAGAATGTCAAACAAATGGAACTCTCATTTATTGCTGGCAGACTGTAAATTGATTGAACAACTTTGAAAGGTGTCTGGCAGCATCTTCTAAACATCTAAACATCTATTGAACATGTTCATAATCTGTCATCTTTCACTTCTCCTAGGTGGGGTAGAATTTCCAATAGAAATATATACACGCTCCCAAAAGAAATCTACAGAAATGTTCATGGAAACATTTTCTTACATAGACAAAACCTAGAAACTGCTCAAAATCAAGAGTAGGATAGATAAATAGTGTAATCACATAGTGGGATACTATACAGCAATGAAAAGGAACAAACTACAATATATTCAATAGCATGGATGGATCTGACAAACATATGTTGAACAAAAGAAGTTAGAAACAAAAGAATAACTTCCACTGGTTCTTTTTTCTAAAATTCAAAAACAGGCAAAACTCATCCATGTTGTTGGCACTCAAGGATAGTGATAATCTTTGAGGAGGAGTGGGAAATAGTGATTGGCAGAAGACACAAGGGAATCTCCTTGGATGCTGAGAATAGCCCACATCTTGACCTAAGTTAGGTGGTAGTGATACAGATTCATTTACATTTTAAGCACTTGTACGTGTGTTTTTTTTACTTTTTGTTTGTTTTAACATCAATGTGTGATTGCCTCTCGCACACCCCCTACTGGGGACCTGGCCCGCAACCCAGTCACATACCCTGGCTGGGAATGGAACCAGCAGCCCTTTGGTTCACAGGCCAGCACTTAATCCACTCAGCCACAACAGCCAGGGCCTGTGTGTCAGCTTCCACAGCAGCTTCTGAAGGCCAGCCACACCTCCAGAGGCTTACTCTGAAGCCCAGAGCTGATGGCTCTGGGTGGTGGGCTAGGCGGGGTGGCAGGGTGAGTGGGCTTGCCTTTCATTGCTAAGTGAGACTGGTACTGAAAGCAGCCTCTGCTTGTCTTCTGACTCAACAACATTTGCCCAGCTGCCACTCAAGCCCAAGCCCGGGGGCAAGAAAGTCTTAGATCATGTATGTAGGAAGCATGGTACGTGTGCTTATATCCCATGGAGGCAGTGGACAGCCCACCACAGGGGCAAGGAGTGAAGGGGTACTGGCTCTTTCCCAGTTACTGAAACAGCCCCAGAAGCCATTAAGCGATACTCCCTTACCTAATACACAAAATCGGTGTATGTAGAAACAACTGAGGGCAAAACAGATGTTAAAGTGGAGGTAGAAATAGAGGGCCCTGATAGTGGAACTGCTTTTCCAGTTGTCAGGAATGACTATGTCTACAGTGAGATCTCTTCATCAATTTGTGGTGGTAGAAAACACAGCCTCTACCTTCCTAGAGCACCACACGCTAGGCCTTCAGAATGCTTCCAGGGCATCGCTAGTAAGTACGGAAAGTTAATCATTCGCTGAAGTCATTGAAGGTTATAGTTTCCCTAACTGTAAACCGGATTTCCTCTCTCTCCTCTCAGCACTGATTTATATCAAGATAGTGGATTAGATGTTCTGGAAATAGATAGTTGTAGTTGCATAATATTGTGAATGTACTTAATGTCACTGACTAGTACACTTAAAATGGTTAACAAGTTAAATGGTATGTTAGGTATATTTTACCACAATTTAAAAAAAAGCACAAAAACATATGGACTTAGAGGTGGGAGGTTATTAATAAGAAATCTCTTTAGTGTAATATTTCTAAACAATCTAAATAAAGGAAATGACTCTAAAACTTGACTGTCTTCTTATACTTATTAATCTATAAAAACAAGTTACCCTAGTCTGTGTATTTTCCCAACACCATATTTTGTAGTTTTATGAGATAATCTTTTTAAAATATTATCAACATGTACTGTTAATAAAATATTTAAACTTGTTTGACACTTGAGCATATTGTTCTTACACCAGAAATCATTTGATTTTAGTTTTAAACCTTTCGCCATATCAGGCAGTCTACTATTAGTGTACTCCAGTCTCTCATTTCAGCAGTCTGGTGAGGTGACAGTTTGACTTGCCATTCTCACACATTTGGCGTTAATACATTAATCTTACAATCTTTATTTCAAGTTGACAAAAAGTACTGTGTAAGCTAAGGGAGGTCATCACTTTAACAGAAGCTTTTTTATTTTCTATGCTGAGGTTATTCAGCAAAAGTCTGCCATATCAATGAAAGGGGCTTATTTAAAAAAAAAAAACAAAAACCTACAAATTAGTGGATGAGTTAACTGTTTTCACCATTTAGGTCTTTCCTTCTCAACCCGTGAAGAAGTGAGACTGAATTCCATGTTTAAAACATAGATCTTACCTCTCAACCAATGTTTCTAAGTGTTAGAAAATGACTGTGGGAAATAATAATAATTTTTGTTATTAAAAGAAATAAACCAGCTTAGAGATTTGATCTTTAAAAAAAAATGACTGGTATTATGATATTCATATTTTTATATTCTCTCTCTCCCACTCTGCCTGTTTCTTTTCCCTTCTCCTCTCCCTCCCCTTCTCCCTCACCCACCTAAACCATTCTCTCTATCCCTCCATGTCCTTGAAGCTATCCTGGCCTTTTAGTTGTACCTCAAGCTGTACAGGACAGTAGTTTACCAAGAGTAGCCCGCTGCTACCGACACAATCGCCTGCCTGTTGTGTGTTGGAAGAACTCCAGAAGCAGTACCCTGCTCCTCCGATCTGGAGGATTCCATGGAAAGGGAGTAGTGGGTCTTTTCAAATCTCAGAACTCTCCACAGGCGGGTAAGCATCTCTCTACAGCACAGTTATGATCCCGTCACTTCAGAGTATTCCTAAAAATACAAGAAGTAAAATCTGGGAATGTCCATTGTTCCCTGTCATCAAGCCTCTCACACATACATTTTCCCACTGCTATGTAACGTGTACAACTTCAACAAGAACTACACTTGAAAATGTGGGGTTCCACCTGGAATTTGACATCTCAATATGTCTGTCTGTATTTGGATCTTAGTGGAAATTAACATACTAAAGTCTTTGGTTCTAGGCTATTTTCATTTCAGCAGACCAGAATATCCACATATAGGAAGTAAATTATACTATTCTTTTTCTTTTCTCCTGGGAAACATTCAAATATATTTAACATCTTCAGAGGCAAGTAGGGGTTCTGTCCCATGTGGTACGAGATACCCTATCTCATTTCTACAAGTCACACACACACACAAACAAGTCAGCAAACCAACGACCAGAAGGCTGCTTCAGGATCTCTCAAGGAGAGAGGTTTTTAGGAAGCTAGAGGCTAGCCAACGTAAGAAAACAGAACCAGTAAGTGCTGCTATCACTCTTTCTGAGGATATTTATGAGCACCAAATCTGAGGCCTTGAGTTCAATCAGGAGCTATATTTTACTGACCTTTCTCATAACTTCCAGCTTATAATAGATGCTCAATAAAATTAAATAATAGGCCACTAAGATATCAGATCCAGTTTAGGGGTGGGTGCATTTTTTTCTTTTTCAAAATGAGGTAAATCAGGTTCTGTGGTTTAGCCAGTAAAACCATGTGCCTTTTGATATCTCTTCTTTAGTCTCATCTATTTCCCTCCTAAAAGGAAAAAGCTGGCCAGTGTGTCTTTGGTGATTTAGTTGACTGAGGGCAGCACACACGCAACACTATATTATTACTATTTTATTTATTCTACTTGGCCTTTAACTTTTTCTCCCCTGAGGAATCCTGCTGTGCTACTTAGTGGGCATAATAGAACACAGTATATGTAAGTTACATAAAATGAGTGAATCATTTCAGGAGCATTGATGAGCATATTACTGAGCTTTTAGTTGGAAAAAAATTGAAACTATTTTTTTTCCACTAATGTGTGATTTTTTTAAATCTAAGTTTACTATATCTTATATTTTGGAGCTTATACATTTGCTCACATTTTAAAATATTTGAAATTGGGATATATCTTACAATTGAAGGGATCAGAAAGAGTTCTGTCCTAGTTTAAGTGGCAGTTTTTATTCTTAGTACATAAAATAATGGTGTAATTCTTAATAAAACAGAGTAATGGCATCTTAAAATTGATAAAATATGAAATTCTAATTATTTCCTATTTGAGTTGTAAGAGAATTTGTTAATTTTTGTTAATATTACCCTTCCAATAAGACCCTCCTGATGCCTCTTTATAAAGTGTCTGGGCCAATTTCAGTGATTGCTGTTTCATGCCACACAAACCAGGCTCAGCTCCCTCCGACCCAGAATTGCTCTCGCGGATGTTTCCATCTGGGCATACTTTTTGCTAATCTTTTAGAAGGGCCAGGGAATCTAGCGGTAGCTGCTCCTGGCCTCTCCCCATCTTCCTCTACTCTTTCCGCAAACACCCCCTGCAAGTTCATGTCCCTTGTTAAGCCCAGGTGACAGACTGGAATAAAGCTACTGGCATTGGGAAATTCCAACCTCTGCCCATTCCAGGATGCCAGGGGAAGGCTCCATCCTCTCCTCCTAAACAGCAGTATGGACAGGATGGTTGGGGGAGACCATCACAGTTGTCGTCTGCTGTGAAGCTTCATTCTGAGTAGCTTGGATAGTGAGAAACAACACCCGCCCCTGGAAGGACAGCCCTGTGCCGGTTTTCCGGACCTAGGCTCTTTCTGGGAGGATGATGAGGCCATCAAGAAGTAGGTGTGGTGAAACCAATATCATAGGAGGATTAGCCATTTGATAGTTTGGAGCTTTAAGTGGGGCTGGTTTCTGTATTTGGGTGTGGTAACTTGAAGACTGTATGTAGAAAGAAAAAGGAGGAAAAACATACACATAAAAGACTGCTTTATTAAAGTAGAGACAGATTGCTTTACTCAACATCTTTTTCTTTCATAGCTCCTACCTCCTCTTTAGAATCTTCCAGCAGCATAGAACAAGAAAAGTACTTGCAAGCCGTCCTGAGTGCGGTTTCTGTCCATCAGAAACTCCGTGGCAATAACAGCCTCACTGTCAGGCCAGCACTTGCTCTGCCTCCAGGTAACATTTAATACTTTTGTTCTTGCCAGCTATGAAAAGTAGGATTCATTCCTAGGGTTAATCTCTTTAGTTATTTGCACTGTTTGTTCAACGTGACCCCTTCAAGGTTTGCCTTGTGGAGCTGTAACTTTGGTTCCTTTTAGTTAGAAATCAAGGCACCACTGTTAAGTTCTGGTAAATTGTAACCAAATTTAGAGATTCAACTATTTCCTTTTTAAAAGAGTAATAAAAGAGGAGATGGGGAACAGAAATAAAGTCATCTGGGCTTTTTTTTCCTAGAATCTATTTTACGTAGACTTTAAAATATTATTACAAAGTGTATAAGGTGAACATGTGTTTATTAAATGTATATTTATTAAAATCATGTTTAAAATTCCTGAAATTTCTGCAGTCTTTTATGATTTGCAATAGACTTTGTTTTCACTAGATTTGGATGAAACTATTAAGACTTGTACTAATATTTTGTTTCAGTTATCATGTGATGGAACCCCAAAGGGTTCATGTAGAGGTAACCCTAATGTGTTAGACACAGGAGCATGTGACTTGAAAAGTTGGTCTCCTTGGCTTAATCAGCTATTTGAATTAGCTCAACATAAGCAGAAAGTGGCTTTTCTTGTAAAGTAACACCATGCATGCTTTGCTTCATTTGTCATTGAATTCTCTGATTGCACTTGCCAAACCTAACTCCCTATAATCTTGCAAATGCGTGTATCTCCAAGGAAATAGTAACAGTGCCTTGTTATCTCTGTTAAAGCTTTGGGTACTTAAAAAGTACAATGTTTGGCAGCAATTAGACATGCTACACATGAAGATAACTTTTTGTCATTTGAGTAATGTTAACCCGAACGACATGGTTTTTGTTCTTCTTTTTGGCTGACTTTAGGGACTGAAAGGAGAACTTCAAGAATGTCCACTGTGCTTAAGCAGGTAGTGCCAGGACATTTGGATGTAAACCCATCCAATAGCTTTGCTCGAGGAGGTTAGTAAGATTGATTTTATAACTGAGCACTGATAAAATCGTAAAAGCAGAAAATTTTTTTCTAGATAGTGATACTTTAAATCAACTAATTATGGTTCAAATTGTTTTTAATTACCCTTTTCTAAATGAATGATCACATTTATTTCTAGTATGGTGACAAATGAGTTTCACCTCTTGAAACACAAGGTTAATAATTGCTAAAATCTATATGTTGGTGAGTTTGGAAGCATTGGGAGGTGCGGGGAGCATTGTAAATGGTGAGTCAGCCCTGTGCAGACTCCATGATGCCTCAGGTCTGCAGGGCAGGATGACTGACCACAGAGCCACAGACAGCAGGAGAGGAGTGACCCAAGGCCCAAGGGCTGTGCCTGTAATGCCTGTTATTTTTACTCCCGTTCTCTGAAATGTTAGTTTGAGTAATAAGAGAGAATGATATTCAGGTTACCTTTTCTTCCGCTGGGCTGTAGCTGCTGGCATGAGGAAATAGAGAAAGGCTGAGCATTGTCTTGCTTAGCTCCAAAGGGTGGTCTAATTTGGTCTCCGGAGGTTTTTGTTATATTCTTTTACTCTTCACAGGAAATTCCAAACCAGGTATCTTGACTGTAAAGTCCTACTGCTTCGCAGTGGAATTATAGACTCTATGAGACTCTTCCTCTCATTCCCACGCAATGCTGAGGCCCCTTGCAAACATACGAAGTATGTGATCTTGATTCTGCTTGAACATCATCAGCAACGGGAAACTCAGTTCTTCCCCCAAAAGTAATCCCTTGCATTTGTAAGCAACTCTGTTAAAAATTCCTTCTATCAATCTAAAAATCTACCATCATGTAACTTTTACATATTGACCCTCGTTCTGCCTTCTAAAGTTAGGAAATTCTAAACCTCATCTTCCACACTGTAGCTCTTCAGATTTAAAAACTGTTCTCATTTTTTTCTCTGACAACTGCAGTTAACTCTAAATGTCCCCAGTTCAGAAGGTTGCAGTGCATTCACCATCCTTTTCATTCTGTGGACTCTCCACAGAATTGAACTCATGGAGCCTGAGGTTGTGTTAGGGACAGCCACATCCCTAAGTTGACCCATACTGAGATTAGTGTCATTTGAAATCTGTCTATCTGTCTGCTTCACATGAGCTACTGTTCTTAACAATATACTAGTGCTATTGTAGGGTTTCCTAAGACCTTTCGACATTCTTCAGTAATCTCCTCATTCCGCTGTGTTAGTTTGCTAGGGCTACTACAACAAAGTGCCAAAAACTGTGTGACTTAATTATTGTCTGACTGTTCTGGTGGCTAGACATCCAAAATCAAGATGTTGTCGGGGTCAGTACCTTCAGAGGGCGAGGGATGATCTGTCCCATGCCTTTTCCCTAGCTTCTGGCCTCGGATGGTTTGCTGATCATCTTTAACATTCTTTAGTTGTAGAGGCATTACCCAGATTTCTGCCTTCATCTTCACATGACATTTTGCCTATGTGTCTGTCTCCAAATTTCCCCTTTTTATAAGGACACCAATCATATTGAATTGGGGGCCCACCGGATTCCTGTATGACCTCATCTTAACTAATTACATCTGCAATGAGTTCATATTCCCAAATGAAGTCACATATTGAAGTACTGGGGGTTAGGACTACAACATATAAATTAAGCTTTTTACTGAATTTTTAAAATAGCATTGTTTTTAAATTTAAAAGATGAAAGATTTATATGATCTGAAGAGAAACGAGAGTTGTCTTTAAGTTTAAAATGCACACTTCATTCTTCTCATTATTTCTTTCTTGGTGAATTTAAACTAAAAGATAGTACAGTGACTTTCTCCTAAAGTTCCTCGTATTTATGTTGCCAAACCCTCCCATCAAATTCAGGTCAAGGTTGCTATTTCCCTTACTATTTTATTCACCATGTGAAAGTTTATATTGTCAGCAAGGCATGTCAGCAATTTTTCCATTCAACAGAATGAAGTTTCCAGCATATGTCTGGTCAGTTGAAGCCCCACACCTGGCTCTTATGTTTTGCTTTTGTAAACTTCATCAAAAACACATTATCTGTTTCTCCATTTGGCCAAATAACTTGTAATATAAATTTTAGCTTCAAAATTGTCTCTCATTTTATGTTGCCACTGAAGGCCCATGAATATTCATCAGTCTGTTTCAACTGCTTATCTTCTTTCTTTTTTTTTTTAATATTGGCCTCAGACTCATCACTTTTTTATACAAAGGGATCCCCACTAGTGGTTACATTCTGAGTCCCTTCTTTATTCTTCTCAAAGGTACCTGGAAGGCTATGTTTACCTCTTAGGGTTAAAATCTTGTGATTAGTTTGTTTCTATGCACAATGAGGCCATAATTATTATTTCTGACAGCCTTCCCAAATATTTTCTTCTGAAAATGTGAACTTGGTTTGTCAGTTTTTTTGGCTCCTAACTAAGTGCCCATCCTTCTGGTATCCTATGCTAGGATTCAGAAACACAAATCCTATTCTGTTATCCCATCTCCTAATTCTTTACTCCCAAAGGCTCCTAGATATCCCAAGGTCCCAGTGATTAATTGGAAGAAGATATTCCCCTGTTTCCTGACACCTTTAATTTCTCTGATCCCTAGATCTGCTTCCTTTGTCACTTCTGATAGTATCCTTCTTCCTTACACAGAGCAGCAAGAATGGACTGGGGCAAATACGTTGGGAAAGGCTCAGGAGATTCCTTGTTAACGTGAACATGACAGGAGACACACACTCAGGGCAAGAGTAGATGTAGGCACATGCACGTCCTGCACACAGTTCATTTCCTTGTACCTCCCCTCAGGTACAGAGTCTCTTCATTCTTCCAGAGAGCTAGGTACCCCTTCTCCAGAAGGTTCTCATTTGTCCTGTGTGACAAGAGGCTCTTATCTCTAAATCATCCTCTTAACCTTCTCCTTTATTCTCTTCTGTGTATTTTTACTTTTTTTTTCTTTTCTTTTATTGTCATAGAGTTGTAGTTCCTGGTTTCCTTTTTATGTTACTTCCACTGTGTGCCTTTCTCAGTTGGATGATCCACAGTTTTGATTCTCTCCACCTTCTTCTTCACCCTTTTTTCTGTCAGGGCGGTCACTTTGCATTCGGTGTGCACGCTGAGGCCTTCCTTAAGGCAGGGGAAGCTACCTTCTTTACACAAGAACAGTTAAGAAAAAAATGAAGATGTGAATAGATCACATTGCTTTTCATTTAAAATTAAAATAGCCTTTGAGCCCCATGAGGTGGGTGGGGAACTCCTATAGTAACAACGTGGATAAATTATTTTGTTGAGTAGAAAAATGCCATGAGAAAATTGGTACTGCCTCTTAAGTTAAAAAATACAATAGTTAAGTATATTTGATAAGTAGCCCCAGGGAGGCAGCTTTTTTTTTTTTAATCCTCACCCAAGGATACACTTTCTTGATTTTAGAGCAAGGAAGGTTGGGGGTGGGGGAGAGAGACATAGGTCGGTTGCTTCCCTAACACCCCCCGGAGCAGGATCTACCCTACAACCCTTTGGTGTGCAGGGAAAACGCTCCAACCAACTGAGCCACTTGTCCAGGGCTTGGAGACAGCTTTTGTAATTGTTCATTCTTTACATTTCCATGGCCCTAGAGTTTCTCTACAAGTGTTATTTTATCCTTTAAATAACCTCCAGAATAGATATTTTAAGAGGCTCTGAGATATACAATGTCAAGGTCACTTAGCAAAAACAGCATAATTGGGACTAGACTTAGTTCAGTCCATTTCAGTGCAGCACTCACTGACTGTAGCTTGTATCTCATGCACTGATAAATATGGGACCCCATCCCCACATCTAACCCAAGCATCTCTTTTCCTTCTCTCTGTTTTGTCTGAACAAAATGGAGAGAAAACTCTAGCGCTTAGAAAACGCATGTGCTCTGAACAACAATCCATTCCCATGGGTGTGCAGAATGAACTACACAGTTTCCCTGAAGCAACCCCCTTAGCCAGACCCTGCTCTAGGGATCCACGGTGACATGGTTGCTTAGGTAACAGGACACTAGGAGTTCAGTTCCATTGTTTTCACATTCAAACTATAGCCCTAGCATTTAGTGCATGACATTGAGCAATTTAGGAAACCTCTTAATTCTCAGTGTCCTCATCTATAAAACAGAGATGATAAATAGTATCTAGCTTTAGAGTGTTTACAAGGAATAAATGAAATAATATACCTAAAGCGCTTAACCTAGTAACGAACTTGTAATAGGAGCTCAATAAATGTTAGTTCCATTGTCATTGTTGTGGGTAGTGTCATTATTGTTGCCTAATGCTCCACTGGAAAGGGAGGACAGCCTACATTTGCATTTAAGTTGCCTTAAGTCAGATTGAAAGATAAGGGCATATGCTTCAGTCTGTGCCAGTAGCTTTCATACTGTTTGATCCTGACTCACACTAAGAAATACATTTTATATCTACATGTATGCGTACATATTCATTTTACATCACAATTCAGGACTGAGTCACAATGCACAATGCAAAAGGTATATTTACCAAAACAAAAGCTTCATGGAACAATATTTATCTATACCACATGCAGTGCACACAGTATTTTCAATTTTAATCTGTTTCACTTTTTTAAAAAATACCAATTAGACCTACTAAAGTGATTTCACAGACCACTAAGGGGGACACTACAGTTTGGAAAAGTACAACTTCAGGCTGGTTGTTGTTCAGGCCCCAGACAACTATTTCCCACCTAGGAATCACGCAGGAGACTAAGAAGACCTCACCAACAGCAGAGTGGTACCATTAGGTCGGCACCATTGCCACATGGGATTGTAGTTCTCTAAACCCTCTGCTGGCCCCATGCCCATGCAGGCCATCTTTTCATTGCTGATTTTCTGTTACGTGAGAAACACTTGGCAGTTTTTCATTAATGAGCTTCTACTTGGGGAAAGAACCTAATTTTTTTTTTAATTTCACATCCCCTCTTCTCATTCTTTCAGGGCAAATAACTGACTTGGAGATACAGTAGAAGACCACAACAGGTCACAGTGTATCAATTTTCAAAAAGAAAATAATCAAATGTTTTATATATAACATACATATAAACAGGCTCTCAGCATGGGTATAAGAATAAATATGATTAGGTCCCTGTGCTTTGGAGCACACAATTGAATAGGATCAAATGTGCTAATAATGACAATGCAGTGTGACCAGAGTTCAACTAGAGCTCTCCACAACTCTGGGGACAGGCTGGAATGGTTTTCAGAGGAGTTCACATTGTTTCTGGATCTTAAGAAATAAAGAGTTTGTCAGGTAAAGAAATGGGAGAAATTATTCTAGGTAGAGGCACTGGCATATGAAAATATGATAAGTTTAGGGAACAGTATTTCAGAATCAGGAACCAACAACTCATACTTCTTTGCAAGCATTTCCCATGTTCAGTAGGAAAGCTCAAAACCTTGGCAGCAGGGAGAGCGGCCGCCTGCTGCCAAGGGAGACCGGGTGTCTTTTGCCGTGCCCTCCCAGGCTTTGCGCTGCCCCGCGGCAGCGTTCTCTCTGTGCGGTCAGCCGGCACCTCTGCCGACTTTAGCTTTCTGACTTCCTTCAGCCACCAACGCCACCCGTGCCTTTCATTTCCTGCTTCTAAAGGAGTGAGGCAGAAATGTATAGTCACTTTTAATGATTTTCCTTTCATCAAATTATGTCATGTTTTATGCAGTGTTACAACGTATAGCTTAAAAATACTGCTACTGTTAAAGTTTTCAATCCTGTATAAATACAGAGTTGTTTTCCTTAATTGACTTGAGCAGTTCCTTTGCTCAGGATAAACTGCTCACCATTTTTTGTTATTACCAGCTAAAAATTTGCCATAGTCACAAAGTGCTTTCTTTTTATTGGAAAAAAAAAAAAAAAAGCCAATATTACTCAAATTACAAAAGTATTATCTCTACTACTGCCTCATTTTGGTGCAAGTAGGGATTTCAGGAGAAGTCATTACCTCAGTCATCACAAGCTGTATTTTTAGTGGCATTGGGTATTGTCACAGGATCATAATTTTTTGCTGCTCATAACTATTTGTTTATGGAAAATAAATGTAATTTCTAAATGAAAAGACAAAAGAAGATAGTGTGGCAATACTTAATGCTCTATTGCACAAACATGCTCTTAGTTATTCCAAATGGTTGCTGGAGCTTTATTCCTGATGTGATGGCCTTGCTTAAAGAAAAAGCGTGTTGTACAACATGGAGCATTTACCCATCAGTCAGCCTCCTTGAGTACTAGGGCCAGTGGATTCCTAACATTTACCAGCCTCCCCTAAATTCCTTAATTTTGTTATTGTTGCCCAATGACAATCTTCAAAAGCTTATTCCATTTGGTATAATTTTGTAGTGGCACTCTCTGCTGTGCTGTTCATTTCATTGTGCTTATATTTATAAACAGGTGCTGAAATTTCATTTAACAGGCATTCAGTTCGTCTTTTTGTGTGTGACTGTGCAGCTTTTTATTTATTAATCAAATCTTCTACTTTCATTATATTTACATTTTTCTCCTATGTTAACTTAATTTTAAAAACTAAATAACCTACACTTCTTTTACTCAATTTGCTCTGATGTTTGCTGCTATATACATTTCATTCCTCCTTCTGTCTTTAATCTTACCTACCAGTGCATGGGTACAGAGGTAAATGTTTTACTCAGTCAAATCCCAAATCTTCAGCTAAGGAAAGAGTCCATAATCAAGGTACTGTATTCTATGTCCTGATATGTCATTCTTTTTAACCATCTTCATATGAAAGCATATGTGTTAAAAGTAACATTTATCACATTTGTTTGTCAAATTATCTTTTATTCTCACCCACATTCTGAATTTCCTCTGTGATTTCATTTACAAAAACTTGCATTAATATCTAAGCCAAGCCCATAGGTTATATAGAAAGGTTCATCCATGTTAAGCAGAAATTACCTATAAAACCTTGGGAACCGGTCTCCTGACCCTGTCATTGCCTCATAAAGAGAGAAGCAAAGGTGACATTATCATGGTGACTTCTAGCCACCAGACGCATGGCTTGATATAACATTTGGCAAAGAGTAAAGCTTCCCAAGGAGGCTTTCCAAATCTAGAGAGGAAGCCCCACTCAAGGACACGGGCAGCGTCCCCCACCCCTGTGCCCACATCTCTAAGACGAGCACCACAGCCCGTGGGCGCTCGTAAGGGGCTTTGTTGTTTTGAAGGGGCTATAGTACCAGGCAAATTTCCGCCTTAGTATGTGCTTTTGTGTTTAGATATTTACCATCTAGTAGTCTCACTTGAATATAGAAATCCTTGATTTTTCTAATTAATATAATTAAGATCAACTTATAGTAAAAAATTCTTCCAGCAGCTTAGCTTGGCCTTCTCCTTAGAAGACATCTGCCTCTGACTATAAATTTTAAATAAAGCCTCCTAAGATTCAGTGACATGTACATTACTAAATGTATAATGTCTCACTATTTTTCATGGAGACTGGGGGAAAAGTTTAATATAATCTTTACTAATTTTAAATTATATCATTTTGGCATGATACACCAATATTAATTCTAAATCCAGCCTGAGATTGTAGCAGGTGTAGTCAAGTTCTGATGTCGTTCTTCTTCTGGATTTCCTGTTGAGTTGACTGACTAAAGCAGGAGACGACCCTTCCTTCTCTCACAAAGCCCTGAGAAATGGAGTCACACTACGCTCCCCTCCCTGGGCTTCGTTGCTGCCCCGCCGCAGTCTTTGTTTCCCAGTGCCAGTGCACTCTCTCTATTCATGATCCCAGTGTTTACTTATAAATACTGACTTTACATCAAAGTACAATAGAATTGAGGCTCTGGTGACGTCTTAGCTCCTTCCACACCTAATCTTGTATGGTTTTGAAATGCTGTATTGAATAATGCTTATATGTTGCAAAGGTCAATGACAAATGACCGGTATGATCCATGAATACCTAGATTAGTTAACCTGCTGTGACCTCTAAAACTATACCTACAGAGCATGCATCTTTTTCCCAGTTCAGTGCTATTCCCACATCAGATCACCTCAATTATTTTGGCTTTTGTGAAGGTGTATGGGCAAGTCTCCGCTCTAGCACTCGCCTGATCAGCTCTCCGACACCCTTCGCTGATGTCGGCGCCCGGCTGGCAGGCAAGGATCACTCAGCCTCCTTTAGTAGCAGCGCCTGCCTGCAAAACCAGCTCTTGAAACGCCAAGCAGCCCTTTATATATTTGGCGAAAAGTCACAACTAAGGGTAAGGTTTCTTTTTCTCACTTAGAAACTTTATGGATACTCAAAGGTAATTTATGAAATTTATCTCATGAATCAACTGTCCTAGAATTTTTTTTTGCAGCATGTATTCTTAACCTGCAATTAATAATCATCTCAATTTTCTAGCTCATTATATATGTATGTCTACATATACCTAGACAGAAATGTGTATACACACATGCACGTTTATTAGCTATGTAAAGAAGTACTTTTTCATAATGATAAATAGATCAGCATACACATCAGGACTATTAGGAAGTATACATTAAAAAAAGAAGTACTAAGGCTTCTCCGGGCTATGTTTTCCACTGTCTTAGTTCAACTTCCATAGAAATCTGTGCCCACGGCAGAACAGGTTTTGTTGTTATAAACCTGTTGACGAAGAAGTTACGGGGAAGGTAGAAGAGGGGAGAGAAGAGTACAATGTGCTGCATGTAGAGCATGGGAAGGCCAAAGCTCTGTTTTCTAAGTTGCATTTTTTAAAACTTCACAAGCTATGCAGTATATATACAGGGACACATGTCCTCTAAGGCATGCCAGAGAATTCCAATTATGAGATGCTAATCAACTGTATTTTTTTAATTACCATGCTAATGAGCTTCACTGTGCTCAGGTCCCATAAATTACAAACATAGCCTCTACCTCCAAAAGCAGCAATAATTCCTCAGGTTTAATGTTTTTGCAATTTACGCATCACAAAATAAATTTCATTACTACTGACAGATGTGTGGGAAATAAAAGTATTTGTTAATCAGAAATCCCCTCAAAGTTTAGTCCAGTGCCCCAGTCAGCATTGGACAGTGTAGATAGACCTTTAGTTGAACTGTGAGGCTGAGGCTCTGAGCAGGATCCCACATGCTTGGTCCCCAAGATGCCAGTGACTGAGTCATCTCTTCTGTGGCAAGCTGGCTTTGCTAGCTCCTCTCCCACTGCCTGGACCACTGCAATCACTTAGTCACCAACCTTCGGGGCAGAAGGCATGAAACTGCTGGGTAATGCTCAGTTTTTAAATATGCACACGTGCCTTCTGATACAGCAGATGATTTTATGTCCAGAAAATAGTTGGAACGCCTTTCAACGGCAATCCAGGGTTGCCGGCACAGCCTCCTTGGCACCAGCGTTTCCCAGAGTACAGACTCCCCACACTTCAGAACAGCACTTATGCACAATCCCGGTCACTCCCTAAGGTTTGTCACTTGACTGCTCACCTCTGCCATTCCATTCGCACATCAGTCCTCACATCAGCTGTGTGGTCGTGAACATGTAAATAAGAAAGACCGGCCACTTGGGACCCTTTCTCCTTCCTTCCCCCTTCCCTCCTTTTTTCTTTCTTTCTGTTTTTTCTTTTTTTTTCTTTCTGTTCTTTCTTATATCAATAAATAATTATATTTTAAAAACATAATCTCACCATCCACCACAGTAGTTATTAGGATTTTTGTATATTCCATTCCGGTTTTGCTTTTTATTCATTTCTTTTTTTAAATTTTTTTACTGTTGTTCAGTTAGTTGCACTTGCCCCCCTTTCCCCCCATTGCTCCCCGCTTCCCTGCACACCACCGGCCTTTTATTAATGTCGCTGTGTGTGCAGAGCACAGGTCCACGGCTGCCTGGTGTGCGCCGCATTCGAGCCAGCACAGGGCTCTCTAGGCGCAGCTCCACGCCTTTTCTCCCAGCCAAGGAAACAGAGGAAAGCAAGTAAGAGAGTGACTTACTCTCAATAATCTTGAATTGGTCTTGTTTACCTTTTTAATTCACATATTTTAATACCTTATACTTAGTCACAAATTCTTTATTACCTAACAGTGTGTCTCAACACTATGATTGATAGCTCCTGGTTTATAAGATAGGCGTACCTAGGTCTTTCATAGTTGGGAATGGAAAGGAACCTAGTTTTCCTGAAAAGTAAACTATCTTTGTTCTATTATAAGTTAAAAAACTAATAGAAAAGAACTCATGTATACAGCTAAGTTCTTTATGTCAAACCATAATGTTTTTCCTTGTTGTATAATAGTCTTTATAATTATTTTAATCACTACATAACAGTTCTTATCATTGGATGTTTCAGTTTCTTTATCTTCTATATGTAAAATTACAGTCACATTTTCAAGCATATAATTTGTTATTTTTAATTGAAATACAACTCACTAGGGGTTTTTTCCATACATTTTAGATTATTCCTAGAAGTGGAATTACTAAGACAAAGAAACTTTTTTTCTTGATACATATTAGAAATGCCATTTTTTTAAAAAAAAATTGGAAGTTTTTGCTTTTTATTTTAAAAATTTAATAGGCCTTTTCAAAAGTATTCTAAAATAACCAATATAAAACATGAAATAGACCCTACAATAAGTCCTTGGCAACAGTTTTTTAACTGTGAAATACAAATAACATAAAATTTATCATATAGTTGATAGTGTTAAATACATTCACATTGTTTATGACCAACCTCCAGAAAACAGTTTTACTTTTAGAAAAGCTGACAATCCAGTTGAATTATTTAGGCAGAACATGAAGAAAGTGGAAAGAATATGAGAAAATTTATGAATCCTTTAGCAAGAGAAATTAGAGAATTTTTAAATCATCAGAATTAGGTAACTAGGTTATCAAATTAAAATACACTATTGGGCCATAGATTTAGCATTATTTAATTATAAATGCAACCTCACATAGAATAAATTCCTTATGGATTAAAGATATAGGTGATAAAAAGTATTAAAATAAATATAAGGTGACACGTGTCATACTTAATGAAAAAATATTGTCCCAAAGCCAGAAATCGACAAAGCCTTTCATGTATCTAATTTTTTATTTCAACCTTAAAAGAGTAACTACACGTTAGTAGTCTTAGGGCATACTAAGTGATTTTTATTTCCTTCTCACTGTTTATCTCTACTTTTTTTTATTTTTACAATGACTGTGTTTTACTTGCTTAATAAGAAGCAAATATGTGTATGTCCACAAACTTTAATATGTAGAGTTCTGGAACCTCAATATATCACTTTTTAATTACAGTGTGCATCTTGTGGAGATTTAGTTTACAGTTTTGTATTAATCATACTGTCCATGTATCACTGGTTCCTCTTTAGACTTCAGGTTCATGATTTTTAATTGCCTTATACTTGGTGTTATAAGCTCCCATCAAGTTCCAGCCTGCCACTAGTGTCTTCAAGTTCTCAGAATGACAGCAAGCCAAGTCTAACCACTGGTCCTTACTGAATGGCTCTTTCCAGCAATACGGACACATGAGCCACACAAGATTGACCTTCTTGACCCAATGCAGCCTCTGGAGCCATTTGGCCACACCTAACTGTGTATCATTTAAGCATTGCCCTGTCAAAATCATTGCTCTTTTACCTATAGCACTTTATCTGCCTAACTCTCTGCATTTTTATCCACAGAACTTTAAATTGGAATTTGCTTTAAATTGTGAGTTTGTTCCTGTTGAATTTCATGACATCCGACAAGTGAAAGCCAGTTTTAAAAAGCTGATGAGGGCATGTGTCCCGAGCACCATTCCTACTGACTCGGAAGTGACCTTCCTGAAAGCCCTGGGAGACTCGGAGTGGTTTCCGCAGGTACTGTCCAGGGCGGCTTGTCTTCGAACTCAAGGACACACAGAATTGGTGTTTGAGAAGAATGTTCTTCCCCCACTACCTGATGTTCTCCCTTTGCTTGGGCGCCCCCTCCGAAAGCCTGTCAGTTCCAGGAGCCCACATGATACAGGAGCTGAAGGGGTAGACTTCTTCATCCCTGGGCTTTTCTCTCTCTGTCTCTCTAATTGAAAACCTGCTCTCCATGGGATGCTAAGGAGGAGATCATTATTTTTAGAGGGAAACTTTTTGATATACAATAAATTTAATCAACACATATTTATAGGGCTCCTGCTCTGTTGTCAACAGAGCGAGGGTCCAGGACGGAACATGATTCCTGGATGACTCCAAGAGCCTTTTTCTCTTACCTCCTCACCATGACTTGCCTCTGCCTGTTCTATGTCTCTAGATTTTGGATTGACCCCACAACAGCCACCAAAGGTACACTGGATGTCTTGAAGCCTACCTAAGGTTTCACAAAACCTTAGAAAAACTACATATCCTTCCTTCAGCTAAGTCAAGCCCGGGATGTTTTAATTAAACTCTTACTGAGAAATTCAGGAGAAGTAGGTACACCAGCACACATAACCCACGTCTCTTCCAAACCACAAAAAGAAAGGGGTTTATGACACGCGTGTTTTAGAGACTGATGCAGACATTTGGCCTAGAGCATCTCTGCAGTGTAGCCGTCAGCCTTGTCTTTGGGCCCCTGATGCTATGGCTGTTATTCCTTCTGCCCGCACAAGCTCCCAGCCCCTCCATCCCCTGACCCCGTCTACCTCCAAGCCTTCTGCCTCCCTCGAGGAGGGAAAAGAGTTGTTTCCCACAGTGGGAAACGATAAAAGCAGTAGAATCTGTCTTTTCCATTCTATGGAATTATAGCTATTCCACTTTGAGGGAAATTAAGTTTAATTTATTCCATGAGGTATCCCTTGGACACATTGTTTTTAAAGGTGTCTAATTTTAAAATATATCATTGTTTAATTTTGATTTTGACAAAGAGCTTTAAGTATTTAAAATGTATGTGGCTCTTTTGTTCAGATACTTTATCCCTAACTTGCTTGGTTATCTAAGGTTGATAGCAAGTCTCTCATTTTTGGTGATCAGGAGGCACTTTGTCTAACTGTGGCCTCCTTTCCTATCTTAGCTTCACAGGATAATGCAGCTGGCTGTGGTCGTATCAGAAGTACTTGAAAATGGTTCCTCTGTTTTGGTCTGTTTGGAAGAAGGTTGGGACATCACAGCACAAGTAAACCATTATACATTTTTTTATATATTTAGTTTTATATTTGTATGAGTTTGCATTTTTTTTTAAGATTTTATTTGTTTACTTTTAGAGAGAGGGGAAGGGAGGGAGAAAGAGCAGGAGAGAAACATCAGTGTGTAAGAGAGATTGGTTGCCTCTCACAAGGCCCTCAACTGGCAACCTGGCCTGCAGTCCAGGCATGTGCCCCGACAAGCATGTGCTCTGACTGAGAATTGAATCAGCAGCATTTCAGTTTGGTGATCAGTCCACTGAGCCCTACCAGCCAGGGCTGAATTAGCATTTCAATTCATTTGTTTTTAAATTCTGCAGATGAATCTCCTATATAAAGACTAATGTGTATGGACAGAAAAAGTCCTGTGTTAACCACCACCTGGTGTCCATCAGAAAGCTCTGTGCCATGAGCTCCCAGGCCCTATGTAGCCTGGAGCTCTGGCTCGGGGCATCAGGTGCCCACACCACAGATGCACTGTGTAGGCACGCGGATGGAGCTCTTGACCAGCAGCGTGGTACATGGACCATCCTTCCCGGGTTTTGTCAGTCCTTCCCCTGATTCTCTGTAAGCTGTTCCTTTCCTCACTCCAGAGTGAAAAGGAAAGGTATGAATATAAACTATAATAAGATGTTAATCTACACCTGCTAAAGTAGCTATAGGTTTGAACTGATCCTCTGGCCTCATTAATTAACCTGGGAGAAAGCCACAGCTGGCTTTCTTAATTCCCTGGAAGAAAACAGAGCCAAAATGAATTTGACTTTTAATTTTCACTGGAAAGTTTGCAGAGCTAATTTGATTCACTGTCCTGGAGCATTAGTGAACAAATTTGCTGGGCAAATATTGCTTGTGAGTTAGCTATCATCAAAAGGACGTGCTTTGTCTTAGCAACGGGATTTTTTTCAGGGCTGAAAGTAATGAAGAATCCATCCTGCTTATGCCGTAGGTGACATCCCTGGTTCAGTTACTCAGTGATCCCTTTTATAGGACACTTGAAGGCTTCCGGATGTTGGTTGAAAAAGAGTGGCTCTCTTTTGGTCATAAATTCAGTCAACGGAGCAGCTTGACCCTCAACTCTCAGGGGAGTGGTTTTACTCCAGTCTTTCTGCAGTTCTTAGACTGTGTCCATCAGGTAAGTAGAGCCTGCTTCTTTGGCTTGATAAGAAGGAAAGAAAAGAACTGGCAGTTATTGAGCATTGTCGTGCCATGCCAGCTCCCACCATGCCTTCACTGATGGAATCAGCCCCAAGGGTTACTGAAATAGCAGCAGTGGCTTCCTGAGAATGGAGAAGAAAAAGAACTAGTTGGTATCTGAAACTAGGGCCGCAGAGCTGGCTGTTGGGCTGGCCCTCCAAGTGGAGTGGCCAGCACTCTAAATTACTGCCTCCCAAGAACAGGAGTGAACCACTTGGGCTTGTTCTCCAGGAAGGTTTGACCTAAGGATTCTGGCTTGTGTCTGGGAATATAAGATGTAGAGCCTAACCCCTGGAGAAAGAATCAGGGCCAGCAAGACAAGCCCGTACTTTTAAACTCTGCATCAAATGGTATAGAGCATGTCCTCTAAAAAGTCATGTCATTTCGTGTCATTGCAATGTCGTTTTGTTATAACCTTGGTAAGCAAAAAAAATTAATTCCCTAGCAGGGCCACTGTCCCTGTGGTTTGCACAGTGTCCCACATCTGCATGGGTTTTCTCTGGAGACTCTGGTTTCCTCCCACATCCCGAAGATGTGCACGTCAGGTGAACTGGCGTGTCTCCCTTGTCCCAGTCTGAGTGCCTGCGGGTGTGCGTGGCCCTGCGTGGGAAGGACAGCCTGTCCAGGATGGGTGCCCACCTCCCACCCTGAGCAGCTGGGATAGGCTCTGGCCTCCCTCAACCCTGAACTAGAAAATGTGGGCTGGAAAAGAATTTTCCTTCTTAGTTTTATTAGTCTTTCTTAAATATATGCATAGCTCATGTTTATTTCAGTATTTAATATTAGAAGTGTTTTGGGTCTTTCTTGAGAAGTTTCGTGATGTTTATGTGACCAGAAATATACCATACAAACTTAACTCCTGTTTATACCAATTAGCCTATGGAAAAATTGGTTTTGTTTTACATAATTTCACCTAAAGTCACAGTTTCCAAGAACCTATTGACAGTGTTAAGTGAGGGCTTAACTATATTTTTCTTGTTTGAATATTGGCCTTTTTATTCATACTTCTTTTGGCAAATAGCTGAGGGAGAAGTTTGGAGACTGTTGTCTCTGAAACAAAGTTTAACTGATACCAAAGGGGAGGAGCGAGCATTCTTTATCACTTCTAAATAGGTGAAAGCATATGAGTTCTGCATGAAAGCACTTCTTATTATCTTGCGTATTGTCTCATTGTTCCTACCAAATGTACTAGACTGTTTCCTGCCTCCATGCCTGTATACCACGACTACTAACCATCATTACTAATATTTACTGACTCTCATTGTGAGTCAGGCGCTGTGCTCAAAACTATATTTTATTTCATGATTCTTTCTAAGTAATTTTGAACCTTTTCCTGACCCCCTTGTTTGTATTCCTAATGAACCATGTACAGATTTCTTTAGTAACATCTATAAGACTAGAATATATTTATTCGTGTATGTTTATGGCCTTCTGCTTAGACTGAGAACTCTTGGGAACATGGACTATGTCATATTAGTCTTCATTTCTAGTATCTAACACAATTATAATTTCAGTCTCAGGAATGTAGTAGACACTCAGTAAATACGTATAATGAATGAATAAATGAAAATTGGAATGATCACTTTTTTCAGACTCAGATACGGTGCATTACTCTCTTTTACAAAAAACTTTAGAACGAACAAAAACTTAAAGTGGCTCTACATTTCTTAAAGAATTATTATTCTTTATGTTCAGTTTAATATAATGTCAAATTTTCTCTTTAAAGGTTCTTAAGGCTGCCCTCTGGGGGCCTGTGTTCTGCTTCAGTAAGTACACACACCAATTGTTACCCCTGCATTGACATACTATTGCTGTTTATTGAGTTCAGTGCTAGATGAAGCAGTTGACTTTCTTTCAGTGTCTGTGGTATATAAAAATGGATTTTTTTTTAAAGATTTTATTTATTTGTTTGTTTATTTTTAGAGAGAGGTGGAGGGGAGGGAGGAGTAGAAGGAGAGAAACATCAGTGTGACAGAGAAACATCAATTGGTTGCCTCTCATGCCCAGACAGGGACCAAAACTGCAGCCTAGGCAAGTGCCCTGACTGCAAATCGAGCCCACAGCCTTTTGCTTTGTGGGATGATGCTCCAACCAACTGAGCCACACCAGTCAGGGCAAAAATGCATATCTTTAAGTGTTAAAATCACAGTCTCATAATATGGTGTTCACACTAAACAAACATGTAGGAACAGAGACTAAATGAGGGTACGTCAGAGTTCTGTCTGCCACCTAAATCTCACTCTAAGGCATAAATTTATTGAAAGGAATAGCAGGTGGAATCTCCCGTGTAGACTTTTTAAATAAGGAATAAACTGAACCCATGTCAACATTGTTTAAAATAGTATTTAACTGAGAATAGGCTGTTTGTGTAACAAACTTTTTTACTGAGCCTTTTAAGATAGAATCTACAGGCATATAAAAATGTCCATAATTTCAGTTTTACATATTATTATCCTAAAAGTAACTCAAGAATTTTTAAAATTTTTGCAGAAATAAAAGTTTGTGACTGTTCCTTTTTTATATATTACGTTGAAGTAACATCCTCAGATTTCACAAGGTAAAATAGAATTTAAAATGAGTTTGCTGCCTCCACAAAGGAGGGATTGAGGCTCTAAAGGCAATCCCCCCACCCCCGAAAACAGTTATAAAACCTGGATGTAGGGAAAGGATGCTTTTCAACATCCTTTGAAATAACTGGGTGTCTTTATGAACAGTATGAACTTTGGCCCTGATATCATTCACAAAAATTTATGTGAAATGGACCGTAGACCTAAATGGCTAAAGGAAATTTTTCAAACAGAAGAAAATGATAAAAGAAGGAATCTTGGGATATCAGAAGGGAAAAGAGAACAATAGAAAGTAAAATATGGGTCAATACAGTAGACTTTTCTTTCCTCTTGAGTTTTCTAAATTGTTTGATGGTTGAAGCAAAAAATTACAGCACTGTTTGACGCAGTTCTCAATATATGTAGAACTAATTAGGACAGTTATATTTTGAATGGGGGACCATGAAGGGAAGTAACGTTTCTATGCTTCACTGAAACTGGTAAATTGCAATGAAGTGTAATAAGATATAAAATTTAATATCTGAAACAACCACTAAGAAAGCTATATAAAATTGGGGTAAAATTGGGGAAATATTAAGGGGAAGACTGTGTAATGTATATGGCTTTCTAACCACTAAGCTGTACACTTGAAACACTATAGTTAAATCAAAATGGAATTTTAAGAAGTATTTAGGTAATCCACAGAGGGCAGAAAAAGAAAACAAAGATTTTTAGAATGATGATGTGTTATACTTATAACCAGGTTAATAAGTATAAATAACACAAATACTTTAAAAATCTAAGAAAGAGAAGAAGACAACAAATAGAGGAAACTGAAGACAGAAAGTAAAATAACAAACTTAAGCTCTAATGTAGCAATAATTATATTAAATGGAAATGGTCTAAATGTATTATGTCCTAACTATGACTTATAATATGCTATTTATAAGAAACTCGCCTCAAATATAAAAGTATTGTTTATACAAGTTTTGTTTATAATGGCCAAAAACTGGAGGCAGGGATGGGACAAAACATCCTACAATAGGTGACTGGCTAAACAAACTGGTACACCCATAGCATGGAATACAGCTCAACAATAAAACAGGGATGAACTGTCTTTACATGCAACGACTTGAATGGATCTGAAGAACATTATGTTGAGTGAAAAAAAAAATCTCAAATGATCACACACTATATGATTTCATTTATATGTAACATTCTCAAAATGACAAGAATACAGAGCTAGAGAATAAATTTATTTGTTTCTGGGGATTTGAGATAATGGGGGAAAGGGAATGGGTGTGGCTACCGAGGGATAGCATGCGCCACAGCCCATGAAGAGATGAACGGATTCAGGTGTATTCATACAATGGAATACTATTCAGCAAGCAAAAGGAATGAACTAGTAATATACACAAAAACATGGACGGCTCTTAAAATCATTTTGGTCATGAAAAAAGCCAGGTAATAAAGACTACACACTGTATGATTTCATTTATATGAAATTCTGCAGAAGGCAAAACCACAGTTGTAGAAAACAAACAATATCCCACTGGTTGCCTGGGCCCAGTGGTCAACGGAGGGGTCAACTCAGTGGACCACAGAGTGCCATGAACAAACATTTTAGGAGGAGGGGGCTGTTCTGTGTCCTGGCCGTGGTGGTGGTTACGTAACTGTTCACAAAGACCAAAACTAATCAACCTGTATGCTTAAAATAGGGAAATTTTATTATATGTAAATTACATTTTAATGAACTTGAAAAGTGTTTTTAATTAGTAAGTCCAACATGTCAGCAAACTGGAGTTTCAGGAAAAGAAAACACCATCTATTTAGCTTCTCCAGAGAAAATTTTGTCAGTCTGGTGCCCAGAAAATACTTTAAGTCTGGCTGCCTGCTTTCTGGAAGCAGAGCAGGAAATGGGTCCAGGGAAATCCCAATTAAGTATACAGATTTTTATTTATTCCATGCTTTTCTTAGTCTCAAGCCTCATCATTAATCCAGTTGCATCTGGTGTTCCCAAGTCCAGAGCTCACCAAGTTTGGTTTTTCCAGGGAATGATCTCTTGCTTGCAAGAAGGTAATCACATGAGGCCTCCCTACTGCCTCTGTAGACTTACAACCAGCGCTCATTTTTAGCTCTCATTCTGCCCGCATACGTGTTACTCAGCGCTTGGGCCTCTGAGTTCTGAGCCTGCTGGGTCTCCAGGCTCACTGTTACCCTCTCAAATCAGTTCATGCTGCACGGGCATCCCGATGCACCGTCTCATCTTCTGTCACTTAACTGCTATTCCTCCTCCTGTTTTCCATCTTTCAAAAATGGAATGCCTTTCCTTGGCCTTCCACTATCTCCCTTCCCATTCTGCCTGCCTCCTTTGGGGCTTTTTACCTTTTTTAAATTCCTTCCCTTTAATTAAGGGAGAACTGTAAGGGCCTGAGTTTGTATGGCTGAATTTGGCTGAAGTTAAGTACACAATTAAACGTGTTAAATGTCCATGTTCAACTTGCAAAATTCTGCATCTTTAAACATACTCAGCAAAAGAATCCACTCACAATCAGGAAGGGATGGGATTCTTCTATAAGACACACCGTCCTCGCAGATGGGAACACCATTGTGTCCCAAGGATGATAGTCACTGCTTGGACTGTAATGCTTATGTTTTATTGCTGGGAGCGGAGTGAGTGGGTGGGAGTGAGAGTAATCTACGGTGCTGAAAAGTCACCTGTGTTCTGTGAGTACCTCGAAAGGGTGTGAACAGGGCGTTTTAAGATAAACTAAGGTGAAGTACTAAATTACATTCCTGTTACCTTTAGAATACATTCCAATAGATGCTAAAATTGCGCAGTGTTAGGTTATACAAAATTACTTGGGGTATATGTTTAATTTCTGGTAACTTTTTATTTTAAATAAGGACTTAAAATTCAAATGTTCTATATAAACCAGTTCTGAAACTGAAAACAGGTTGACTTTGAATGAAAGATCAATTATTTCTAAGTGAATGCTTCACAAACTGTAGAAAATAATATTGTTCAGGGTCTAAAGACCCCTTTAGTATGATTTCAAACCTGGCTATACCACATTAGAAATTTCTTAATTAAAATATACATTTTTAAAAATGTGTCTGAGCCCTGCTTTGACTTAGTGCCTCATACATAATAACCTGAGTGCAAACAAGTCATGGCAAAGTGAGCCTTTGACCTTGATTACAGTATTTCAAGGATGTGTGGCTAATCAGCTTTGGTGAAACAAATTATTTTGTGCTGAAAAGGGATTGTTTATTCATTCAAAACATGAGTCTATAGAAGACTATGGTTAACAAATACTGCTTCTGACTCCTGCTGACTTAATTATAAGGGAATGTTTCATCATCTCCTTCATACTGGTTTTAGGTAGAAAATGCCCTTGTTGAATGAATACCTTTCAAGTGAACACTAGTGCTTTACATGACTGGCTGGGCCAGACAATTGAAATTAGTGCTGTTCTCGGTCTCTCAGTGGCACAACACAGAGCCAGACTCAACAACACTTTTAAAATAAGTGCAAAATTACACAGCAGCAAGCGAGACTTTCCCAGGTGGAATGTGTTCGCTGCTTATTAACCACTTCTAACAAGCTGAATACCAAAAGGCAGTCATGGAAGTGTGCCCAGACTTGTCCATTAGTACTAATAAGAGTTACAAAGAAAACAGATGAAGCACTGATCTTGAATTAGAACTGCCTCATCATATAAAAAGCCATTGTTTATGCCAGTATATCCAGGTGTCAGATGAATTATAAATGCTAGATCACTGTTTCATAATAGCAACATCTGGCAGATTTTTTTTTGTTAACATCTAAAAAAAATTGGCTTAGCTTGAATGATATCATTACAGGCTGCTTCCTTTTCTTAAAATAGTTGAACCAAATTCAAAAGGAAAATACATCCGAAGTACAAAAGTGAAATTTTTGCCTAAAATTTCTTTAAAAAATATAATACCTAGAGGGAAAATATGTATAATATGAATGAAAACATGATATATAAGAAAACAGCTTTTTTATTTCAGCATTGGAATCAAGTCTTTGAGGAAATCTTAGAACTTTTTTTTTATTTCCCACTTTGAGAAAAGCAAAGAATAGTTATAACTTTGCCTTTGAAGTTTATTTAGATTGTTGACTCATTCTGACTTTGTAGTAGGATTTTCCTCACAGTTACTGTATGCCAGTACTATAGGTCCCATTTCAAAGACGAAAGCTGTTTTACCTTTTGAAGGTATGAGCTTTCCTTGAAAGCACATATGTGAGGAGCTAAGCGGCCCTCACCCAGGTTGGGTACTATAAAATTTACCCATTAATATTGGCAAAATAGCTGCAGCTAATGGATTTATGGTATACTCCAGAGTTTGGCATCTGCCTGATTCCCACTCAACTGAAAACTGGTAAAGTTGACATAACCCAAGCTGTTGTAACAAAGCAATTTATGAGCCACAAAGTAAATCTGAGTTTGTTCATCAGTCTCATTTACTGATTTTTTTATCTTTAACAAATTTTTTAACCTCTCTGTGCTTCAGTTTACACACATACACACACACAGAGGGTCCAGCAGAAGTAACACCTGCTTGAGTATGGTTGGTAGGGTAATAATATGTATGTAATATTATAGTCTTAATTTGAACAGTTCACCTGAAATGTCATATGATGTGCTTGAGTGCGATATTATGTTACAGAATTACATGTCTATGATTTTGTAATAAGAAAGGGGCATTATTTGTGATTTGTGCTAGACCCTGTATTAAAAATCGTATATAAAGTGATTAGCACAGTACAAGGTACACAATTAATATTTGTTAAAACTTAATGTGTGAAATAACAACTAATATTAGCTACTTATTTTCTAGGGTGTGTCTAGAATGTTGATAACCATTCTGTATAGGATCTCTTGTAGCTTAATATTTGTAATTCCTGAAAGCAAATCCAATTTTAACTTACTATATTTTATTCCCAAAATGTTGATCTTTCCTGGGATTTGAGTCATAGCTTATTTTTATGGGTCTTTAAATTTTACAAAGTACTTAATGGCACATGGGCAAAAAAAGGCTATAAATTCATGTTTTTCCAAATTCCATTTCAGATTCTCTTATAAATAAGTGAAATTGGCAGGTTTCACTCCATAATGGAAAACAAAACTAAAATGCCTCACATAGCTTCGTCTTTTAAATCTGTTTATATTTTTAATCTTCATCAAGATACATACAAAGTTATTTTGAACAACAGAATTCAGATGATGCCGAAGAGAGGCCCTAAAACTCTATTTATCAACATATTTTGGAAAATGCTTATATAGAATTAATTTACTGGCTGAGATGCCTCTCTGTCCCAATTCCACATAATATAATAAGGCTAAAATTATTGGAAACAGACTTGCTTTTGGCCCCAAAAGTCTTGTGGCCAACCATAAAGAAAACTAACTAAACCAAAAGCTGCTCTTTGAAAAGATCGATAAGATTGATAAACTTCTAGCCAAACTCATCAAAGAAAGAAGACATAAATTATCAATATTAGAAATAAAAAAATGATATCATTATAGGTTCTACAGGTATTAAAATGGCAATAAGGAAATATTATGAACAATTTTGTGCCAAAAGAATCAACAATTAGGTGAAATGAACAAATTCCTTGGAAAACAAATTACCACACTCATTGAAGAAAAAAATACATAACTTGAATAGGCCTGTATATATTAAGGAAATTTAAATTGTTGTTAAAATACTTTCATGTCAAAAACTTAAGGCCCAAATGGCCTCACTGGTAAATTCTACCAAGTATTCAAGAAAGAAAAAATAGCATTTCTACAAAAAAAAAAAACTCCAGAAAATTGAAGCAAAGGGAATACCACCCAACTCAGTCTGTGAAGCCAGCATCGCCCTGGCCTGCCAGGGACAGTAAAAGTGAGGACACCAGTATTCCTGATGACCACAAACTCAAAATTTTCTAAACAAAAATTTAGCAAATCAAATTCACACATTTCAATATATTTAAAAAATAGTATGCCATGGTCAAGCAGGATTTATCCCAGGAGTGCATGATTGGTTTCACATTTGAAATCAATCAGTATAATTCACCATATTAAGAAATTAAAAAATAAAAACCATATATGGTCATCTCAACAAATGCAGAAAAGCATTTGACAAAATAGAACATTCATTCCCTGTAAAAATTCTCAGGGACCGGGAATAGAAGGGAACTTCCTCAAGCTGTAGATGGTTTCCGTTTTAGAACCCTGCAGCTAACATCATATGTACTAGGGAAAGGCCGAACGCTGTACCCCTAAGGTCAGGAACAAGACATGGCGTTTGCCTCACCATTTCTATCCAGTATTGTGCTAATGGTCCTAGCCATGCGGTAAAGCAAGAAAATAATAATAATAGAGATATCCACATTAGAAAGGAAGAAGTAAAACTATCTTATTCACAAACAACATGGTTGTTTATGGAATCTACAAAAATTAACCATTGAAATATTGAAATTTTTAAATCATTACCATTTACAATTGTATCAAAAAACATAAAGAAGTTCACAAAATATATGAAAGACCTGGACACTGAAAACTACAAAACATTACAGAGAGAAATTAAAGCCTTAAATAAATCAGGAGATACGTCTTGTTCACGGGTCAGAAGACTTAATACTGTTGAAATGTCACTCTTCCCAAATTGACCTGAAAATTCAATGTAATCACAATCAAATGCCTAGGAGACTATTTTTGTAGAAATTGGCAAGCTAAATATAAAATTCATATGAAAATTCAAAGGATCTATCAATAGAGTATCTGAAACAACTTTGAAAAAGAACAAAATTGGAGGAATAGTACTATTTGATTTCAAGACTTATTATAAAGCTATAGTAATCAAGACCATGTGATGATAATTGGTATAAAGTTGGACAAATAGATCAATGAAACAGAAAGAGTCCAGAAATACCACACAGATATGAATAATGGAAAATTGATTTTTGATGAAGATGCAAAAAGCATTCAGTAGAGAAAGGATAGTCTTTTTAGCAAATGATGCCAAACAATTGGATTTCCAGATACAAAAAATATGAATCCATTTCTAGCACCAATATAAAAATTAATTCAAAAGGGATCATAGACCTAAATGTAAGACCTAATACTATAAAATGTTTAGAAGAAAACATAGGAAGAAATCTTAGTGACCCTGGATTAGGGAAGGATATCGTAGACTCAACACCAAAAGCATGATTCATAAAAGAAGAAATTGATAATTATATTTTTTTCAAATTTAAAAGTTTCCTCAAAAATCACTGTTAAGAAAACAAAGAAGAATGACAGTGGAAGAAAATATTTGCAAATGATATATCTGCTAAAGGACTTGTATCCCAAATATATAAAGAATTCTCAAAACTTAATAAGAAAACAGCCAGCATGCTCTCCTTATGGGCAAAACATTTGTACTTCACCAAAGATATACAGATAAGCACATGAAAAGATACTTGACATCATTTGTCATCACAAAATGCAAATTAAAATCAATGAGATATCACTATGTACCTACTTTAATGGCTAATATTTTTTAAACTAACTACCTCAGACATTGACAAGGTTGTGGAGAAACTGGCTGGTGGGAATATAAAACTACAACCATTTGGGAAAACAGCTTGGCTGTTTCTTACAAAGTTAAACATACCTACCTATCATATGGCTCAGCATTTCATTTCTAGGCTGTAATACAAGGGAAATGAAAGCTTATGCCCTACAAAGACTTTTACATAACTGTTCACAGCAGCTAAATATGTAATAACCAAATATCTAGAAGCAACCCAATGTCCATCCACATGAGAGTGAATAAACAAATTGTGGTATATCAATATAATGGAATACTACATACTTATAGAAAGGAATGAACTGCTAATAACATGGATATATGTGAAATAATTACAGTTAGTGGAAAAAGGCAGACAAAAGGAGTACATACTTATGGTTCTGTTTATGTAAAGTACATGCAAATTAATCCTCAGTGACAAAAAGCAAATCAGTGTTTTCTTCAGGAAGAAGATGCAAGAGGAGGCAGAAAGGGCACAGGGAAACTTAGGAGTTACAGATAACATGTTTATTATCCTGACTGTGGTGAGGGTTTCACAGGGGTAAAGATACATCAAAACTTACCAAACTGTACACTTTAAACATGTGCAGTTTGTGGTATGTGAGTCATGCCTCCTCAGAAGGAGAAGGAAGCAGGCGGATTGTGCCTCACTGTGGCATGGTGTCACGGAAGAGTCTGGGTGTCCCATTTACAAGGAGCAGAAAAAACCAAAGAACTGGACAAACTGAATCCCTGGGATGTATGACGAAATGAAGAAAGTGTAATTTTCTTTCTTACCGGAAATCTAAGCACCATATTTTGTCTTATGAATGCAATTAGGTCTTTATTATTGTGGTAGAAAGACATTTCAGAAAACTTATGTTTCTTAATCTCAGATTCCAAATGTGGTATCTAGGTACTAAATAAGCCAGGGTTCAGGTCAATGTGATTATTTTTTTTCCATTGAGAAATTCTCACGTGCTCATTGTTTAAACTGTTGCTAAAGAATTAAAAAAAAAATTGCTCAGCATCTTTTCTTCCTCTTCTAATAGACCTGATACTTAGGGCATTCGGAGGCAGGTTGTATCACCGCTCCAAGCATTAGCAACGGTTGGTGTCACTGTGGCACACGCACACATGCACGCACATGCGTGCAGGAGCACTCCCAAGTTCAGGGTTTGTGATGAGGCCAGTCACTCAGCACAGTGGGCGGCGAAAGCACTTTTCCACTTGCGGAGAGGAGTTTTGCTTCAAGTCCTAGCATGTGATCTCCCTGAAATGCCTGTAAGTTCAACATAAGGTCACACTCACTATCATTTCTGTTCTGCTTTACCTCAGGGTGGGTCCTCAAAATTATATTCCTCAGCATATTAAATATCAGAATAATCAAGGAAAGATAACAGATATGTATGAGGCAAGTGGTTTCTGTGGAGAACAGTCATTGAGAAAATATGTTTTCTTATTCTGGGGCTTTGTTTAATAAAGTATTTAAGAGTTTTTAGGGCCTGCCGTGAACTGGGTCAATGGTGATAGCTCTGAACTGTTTTTCCCTGGGAAACAGTGAGCCAGTGGGCCGGCCCACGCCTACTGAGGTTTATGTCAAGGGCCACGGGGGCACAGCTGTTCTTGGAGTGCGCCCTCTCTCACCACATGGCAGATTCCTCTTCCCTGAGACTCTCAGGTGGTAGGGAAGCTCCATCCTCCCAGGCCTGTCTCCTTCTTCTGTCCTGCCACCCACAATCTGAGTCACCCCCTCTCCATCAGGGGTGCTCTGGTCGCTTGGAGTGATGCTGTTCATTCTGAACCAGGAGTTCAGACTCAAGGTCTTTGCATAGCATTAAAGGACAGGTCGTGATGGGACAGCACTAGAAACTTTAAGTCTGAACAGTATTTAGAAAGGAGCGAGGACCACCTGAGGACCAGGCCTATTGGGGCACCAAGCCCAGGGGTTCTGTCTTCTGGTGTGCATGTGTGTCAGTAGGGACAAGTGGCTGAAGGAGGACTGTTGTGCTGGAGCACATGGTTGATACTGGAGCCAAAAATGCAGAGGGCTAACAAAGCAAGGAAAGAAAACTATTTTTTAAAATTGTATTTTCCATTGTAGAAATGGAAGTATTACTAATTATAGTAACCACTTACATGAACATGTTTTTATGCCCAGTTATAATGCTCCAAAATAATAACTGTTGACCATTAAATATGGATTGGATTGACTTAGGTTTTATTTAATTACAACTATGAATTCTTCAAGTATGCTTAACCTTCATAATTAGTTGCTCATATAACAGAATCACAGGAAACCAACGTTGTCCATTTCTTCCATTTTCACTGATGAGAACATTCCTACTTACTGCGTATGTTTTCAGTTCCAAAAAACCCGGAGTGCGGCACACAGCCTAGCCCCGCAGGGCCCCGGCCCAGTCGTTCCACAGAGGCTGTCCTGTCCCTGGGGCCTGCGGCGGCAGGACGGGCCGCGGCCCAGGTCAGGGAAGCAGCTCCATTGCGTAAGAGGCAGACGCTCTTAAGTCCTCCTAAATTCCATTTTATTTTGTATTTCTTATGAACTAAAATTTTAGTTCGATTAAAAAGCCAGTAAGAAAGTGTTGGAGAAAGAAAAAAAAAGTTTTAATCATCACAGAAAACTAGATTTTTCCCCAGGTGGTAAGTCTATGATGTCCAGATTGCGACTTTAAATCCCCATTGATCTATTGGGCAGCCACCATGCGACCCACATGCCTGCTCCCTTTGGCTGACCAAGTGTGGGTCCACATTGCCAAGTTAAACATGGGGAGGGCAGCTGGCTTCTAGACAGCCTGCCAGCAGTGTTCGCTTAAAAACAGCTTTTAAACAAGCACCATTATGATTGGGACTTATCGCAAGCAAACAGAATTCTCTAGTCATGAGAGGTTGTTTTAACAACACAGAGGCGAGATCGCTAGGTGGATTGGAGAGTGCCACAAGGTCATCAGCCTGCCTTCTGCCAACATCAGATGGCTCCAGAGAGTCTGTGTGTAGCTTGCCTGAAGTGCGCTGCGGCGCAGTGACTGGTCCAAGCTCTGCCTGCTCCCTCCCTCCCGTCATTCCCTTATCTTTACTACTATGTCCAGTGATCTCACTGCCTAATGAACTGATGAAAATTTAAGGTTAAAAGACACGAGCTCCTCCCCCTTCCCTTGGCATTTGAATATATCTTTCTTTTCTATCTACTCTTCTATCCCTTCTCATTTCCAGGACTGTTCCCTGTTTCTGCACCCTCAGCCTCATTCATTCTTGTTTTCCCAGGGCCTTATTCTCTTAGTTACCGGCTCTGCGGCAGTTTGTTCCCTGTGTGCTGGCTCCTTCTGTGTTGCCTTCAGACAGGCACACATTCCTTTTGTCCAGAAAACCGCTCTTACTATCTCCCCAAACGACCTTCCCCCCTCATTCCTTTCACTGCCAAACTTATGTTAAGTACAGTTTTTATTGTTGTATAACATACTGTTAACACCACAAGTACCTGGAAAACAAGAACTTACGTTAATTAACTTGTGTTAATTTATATCTGTCAAACACGTAGCACAGTATAAGGTAGTGAATGGGCACAGATCTTGGAGCCTAAAAGGCCAGGGTTCAAATTTGGGCTCACTAGTTAGTGATGAATGATGTTGGGTAAACTACTTAATCTTGCTCATGCTCAGCTTCCTTATCTGTAACGGGGAGATAAAAATGCCTATCTTCGGCGGATTAGGATAGACATTTTTCCAAAGAAGACATGCAAATGGCCACTAGGTACATGAAAAGGTGCTCAACATCACTAATCGTAAGGGAAATTCAGATTAAAACCACAATGATATATCACCCTACGCCTGTTAGGATGGCTGTAATCAAAGTGACGAGAGGTAACAGTTGTTGGTGAGGATACAGAGAAGAAGGAACCCTTGTCCGCTCTTGGTGGGGATGTAAATTGGTGCGGCCACTATGGAAACCGGTATGGAGAGTCTCAAAGTTAAAAATGGTAATAGAATAAACATGATTTATAAATTTAAAAAACTATGATAAATAATTTTTTTAAAATGCAGCTGCTGTGTGATCCAACAATCCCACTTCTGGGTATATATATATTTGAGGGAATGAAATCACTATCTCAAAGAGATGTCTGTGCTCGCATGTCCACTGCAGCCTTTTCACAATATCCCAGATATGAAAGCAACCTACGGGTCCATCTTTGGGTGAATGGATTGAAAAATGTTACATATATGAACAATGAAATACCATTCAGCCTTGAGAAAGTAAGGAAATGTTTCCATTTACAACAACTTCAGGGCCTTATGCTAAATGAAATAAGTCATAGAAAGATGACTACTATATGATTTCACTCATATGTGGAATCTAAAAAAGCCAAACTTGTAGAAACAGAGGGCAGAAGGCCTGTTGCCAGAGGCTGGGGGGTAAAAGGAATGAGGAGATGTTGGTCAAGGGGTAAAAACTTGCAGTGTAACAAGTTCTGGGATCTGATGCAGACCATGGTGAGTGACTCTCGTTAACACTACTGTATCACATACTTGAAAGTTGCTAAGAGGGTAGACGTAAATGCTCTCACTCCCCAATAAATTACTATGTGAGGTGATGGATGGAGATAATGTATATTATCATGTTCTACACCTTAAACTTACACAGTGTTTTATATCAGTTATATCTCAGTAGAGTTAGAAAAAAAATAATCCCTATCTTGCAATGTTGTTGTGGAGATTAAATGAGATAACGTTTATAAAAACGCCTCATGTGGTGCCTGGCACAGACGAGGTGCAGGCAGGCGGGTCCCCTCCACCCTCACTCACATAGGGACTCAGTTAAGTGACCCCATCGTCTCCTGCATGTGGCAGGGCAGCAGTCAGCAGCACGGCGCCCGCCTTTGGTGTGGTTCGAGTCTTAACTCTTTTCTCTGCCTTGTGTGTTTCAGGTTCACAACCAGTATCCAACTGAGTTTGAATTCAATCTCTATTACTTAAAGTTCTTGGCTTTCCACTATGTATCTAATCGCTTTAAAACATTTCTCCTGGATTCAGACTATGAAAGACTAGAGCACGGTACGTGTTTGCATGCTCTTGTTTTATCTTTTTTGTTAGTTTTGTGTGTTTTTGATTAAAAACTCTAACTAAACGTCACTCCCCTCCAGTGTGGCAAGGCCGTTTTAGGGTTTTACCCTGAACTATGGGAGTAGAGTGAACGTGAACACATGCCCAGATTCAGAGATTGTGTGCTGCCTTAGCTCTTAGGCACTGCAAGTGGTCTCCCTGTAGCCCCTTTGAAAAATAAAATCTGCTTCTATTTTCATCTCTTAAAGTGTTACACTGTTTAAGGAGACACACATGAGTCCATTTTCCCACGCCTGGTAGCTCTGGAAGGCCAGGTGCTTGCCTTTGGAGGCAGCGAGGAAAGCAGTGAAGGCCATGGCTCTGGAGCAGACGGACCTGGCAGAGTCCAGCACCAGCTGAGCACTTCGGACACATTAACGACCTGTCTGAGTGTCTTCAGTTTCCTCATCAGAATGGCCCTGATGATCACAGTAGGAAACATTTATAAATTTCTTAGCACAATTGCTAGCACATAGTAAGCATTCAATACATTTTAGGCATACCATCATTGTCGTAATTTTTAACAGCAGTAATAGTTATAAAGAGTAAATGGTGAAAATCAGTCAGCCCCTGTGAAAACATTTGTTAGGGGGATTTTTACATTTTTTTGTTGTTGGGAGAAGGGAGGAAGAGTACACGTGACTAAGAAGACAAGCAAATTTCTAAAAATCAGCTATTTTCATAATATATACCTGAATATTCAGAACAAGGACTCTTAGTGGCTGAAATTATTTACTGATGTTCTCAACTTAAAATATGAAATCAGGAAATACTGCTTTTCAGTGTATGCTATTAAAATTGTCTAACAAGACATTTCATGCTTTTGGTAAGGGAGACAGCACTAATCAGACCATTTCCCGTCCGGTTTATACTTCCAGACCTTCAGTGACTCACATTCTCAGTCCACACATCACAGTCAGAAATCTTAATTTCTTAGGCACCCATGTGTTGGGAAGGCATTAAACAGAGCTGGCTATGTTGGACATTGGAGTCACTTGGAGAACTTTTAAAACAACTAATATCTGTGGCCCATCCTCAGAGATTCTGATTAATTGGTCTGAGGCGAGACCTAGGCATTGGGATCTTTTTTCAACTCTTGGTGTTTTTAATATGTGGCCAAGGTTGAGAACTATTATGCTGGGCTCTACAGTTAAAAGACAGAAGAAAATATTAATTAGTGTTGGGGCCCTCATATTATAGGATATTATGCAGCCTGGGACTTCAGACATTCTTTTCTGATAAACTGGTAAAATGCTTACTTGTTTTTGACTGAGTCATTTCATTTGAAGCAAGACAGCATGGCGGGGCGGCACTCTTCCCGCCTTTTAAAGGAAAGCCCCCTGCCTCACCCTAACCCTCTCCCTCTCAACGAAAAACAAAGTGGGCTCATGTCAGCAACAGATGGACTGTCTGAAAGGTACGAAAATAATGTCAGAAAATCCGTGAAGGGCCCCCTCCTAAATTCAACTTTTGTTTTTTAAGTCACCCTACGGTACAGACCACGCCCTTCTGTCATCGAAAGTCCATGAAGATATAAACTACTAAGTTTATATAAACTACTAAGCAAGACAGCACTTTAAATGGCTTCATAATAAACAGCCAACGACTTAAAACAGAAACATAAAATTATGTTTTTGACTGAGTTTCATGAAGTCAACTCTAAGTCCTTCCATTTTCTCTTGAAAAATGTGTAGAATGTCTCCTGGCACAGCCCCCGGGGAGTCTGGATCTACATGAAGGTTGGAAGAGAGTCATGATGTTCTGCTACACGCTTGGAAACCTTATCAGATGTTTTCCTTCCATTTGGATTTGTTTCCATAGAACTGTGAAGTTCATTCCTCTCTCTAGCTTTGCAGTTATTATCTAAGGTTCCTGCACATACATTGCTGTTTCTAGAGCCATAAGAAATATTCTACTTTCCCTCTGCTACAGGCATCATACTTTTAGGCAAACTGTTGATTTATTTGACTTTTGTTGAATTTTTTTGGATTTACAGGAACTTTATTTGATGATAAAGGAGATAAGCATGCCAAAAAAGGGATTTGTATTTGGGAATGTATTGATAGAATGCACAAGAGGACTCCCATCTTCTTTAATTATTTATATTCACCAGTGGAAGTTGAGGTAAAAAGCATTTATATTTCATTTACTGAATATTTTGTGTTGAGATTTTCCTTACTTTGAATGTACGCAAGCTGTTTAGGCTTTTTATAAACATTTGATTAGGTTTCATACCAGACACTATTCAAAAGTGTGATAGACTCTGCATTTGGATTATGATGGAATGGAGACTATTCACCACATTCTTGACCACAGAAATTAGGATCTGGCCCCCAAAACCTGGAAGGGATAACTTCAAGAATGTCAAAGCAAGTCAACTTTCCCTAGGAAGAAAGAACAAACAAAACTTGAAACCTCAACATGTCTTCTAAACTGAAAAATCTAAAATACTTTAGAAAAGAATCCCCTAGGTTACCTGCACCAAAGCCATGGGCAAGACCGCATGGGAAGCAGGGATGTTTGGAGCCCAGTCCGAGAAGGATAGAGGGCCCCTCCCTGCACATCTGTGGGAGGCAGGCTCTGAGGTGGGACGGGCCGGTGGGATGCACAGAAGCACCTTACTGAGCGCCAAGAAGGCCCCCGGCCTGGGCCCCAGGCATTAGGGCTGCATTCTGGCCTTTCTCCTTTTTTTAAGATTTTATTTATTTATTTCTAGAGAGAGGGGAAGGGAGAGAGGAAGAAAGGGAGAGAAACATCAATATGTGGTTGCCTCTCTCGCACCCCCTACTGGGGACCTGGCCTGCAACCCAGGCATATGCCCTACACAGGGAATTAAACTGACGACCCTTTGGTTTGCAGGCCAACACTTAGACTTACATCCCCTCCTTCATCTCAACCATGCTCTGGTACCTCAGCATTCCCTAGCCAGATTCAAGTTCCTCACCAACCCAGTTTTCTGAGTCTGTCTCCCAAGCCAGTATATATACCCCTAAGCGCAGAGGAAAGCCAAGAAATAGATTTTTGCAGAAGGTGGACAGAGATTAGCTGCGTGGGCTGGGATATACTCACACATTCATGAAAGACGCTCAGGATGTAGGACAGAGCCGGGTGGTAGGGCCGGGGTCACACCAAGGACTGGGGGCTGGGGCCAGCTTCTCCGTGCCTCACACTTGCCCCTGTAGAATTTTGAGGAGTCCAGTAAGAAGTTACATTTGCCAAGGTAGGAGGAGAGAACATAATTATATTTAATTGTTTATTTTATGTATACATTTTAATATTTAGACATGTGGTATTTGAACCACCATTCATACTCTTGCTCCAGACCCTGAAAATTTCAGGGGCTGGCCTGCAAGTCAATTTGGGTCAAGATGAAACTATATTTCAGAATTTTCTTTAAACAGGCCCTGAAGCCCAACGTAAATGTCTCCAGCCTCAAGAAGTGGGATTACTACATAGAGGAGACCCTTTCCACGGGGCCTTCGTATGACTGGATGATGCTGACCCCCAAGCAGCTCCCCTGCGAGGACGCTGAACTGGCCGGAGGTGCCGGGCCCCAGAGCCAGAGGAGAACAGTGTGGCCGTGCTATGACGATGTCCGCTGTGCTCAGCCCGACGCTCTGACCGGCCTCTTCAGTGTAAGTGGACAGCGTGTAGACACTCACCTAGGGCACCGTGGAGGCACAGGGGGCCTCAGGAGCCAGGCTGAGCTAAGACAGACTGGTTCGCACAGTCCTGGGCACGGCTCCCTCACTGTGCTCGAGGGAGCTCTCCAGGAGTGTGAGGAAACCAAATTTGCTCCCCAGCCTCCATGGGGGGCCAGGCTCAGCTACTGGGAAAGTCTCCATCAAATTGAGTTTTCCAGCATTACAAGGAGGCAGTCAGGCCAGTGGAGCAATTTGCAGCTTCCCAGCTGTTTTAGCTGCCCAGGCAGCCTGAGTCAGGCCTGGGTCATGGTTTTGGTGGGTACCATGCTTCCTCTGGTCAGAAGTGTGGGTAGCTGGTGGCCTGGTGGGAGCACTGCCAACCGTCTTCTACAAGGAATATTCTGGAGTGAAACCATCCTGGCAGTGGCCGCCCTGGTGAGAGCAGCAGCCCCAGAGTTTGAGCCCTGAGAGGGCCCGGCAGTTCCTGAAGAGTCTCGCCGGCTCTCTGACCGAAGCCGTGCACCTCAGAGGAAGCACAGTCCCAGAGGCGGCTGTGCTGCTTCCCTGTCCCAAGGAAATTCTGTGCCTTCGGGATTTCATGATTTGTTCTTTCCACATCTGGTTTGGATCATCAGAGCTGAGGAGTTCCTCTGTCAAGGACAGACTGCTCATCTACCTCAGCTGTTAGGGGTTGGACACTGTCCCAGTGCCTGACCTTTTGCTGTGGCCGTCCGATTTCCTATGGGCTGGCCAAGGGTGTTTGGGATACATATTTCTTCTCTGCATTGCAGCCATTCTGTATAAAAAGTCCTGGTTACAGACCCTAATAAGCCGTAGAGCATCACAGCTGCTAGAGCGCCCACCGCCGTTCCGGCCTGGGAAGCCTGAGGCCCTGTGTTTACCACTGTCTTTAGCTGCCCTGTGGCCGCACTGTTCACGTGGGCCAGGACCAAGCAGATGTGGCTTTGGGGCACGTCCTGATTTCTACAAATTACTTATCTGTCCAAAAACCCCTTTTCATTACTTTGCAGGAAATTGAAAGATTGGAGCATAAATTGAACCAAACCCCTGAGAAGTGGCAGCAGCTGTGGGAAAGGGTCACCGCAGACCTCAAAGAGCAGCCCCGAGCAGACCGTGTGAGTTGGCAAAGCCCTCCGAGGAGCTACTTCCGAGCTTTTGAGGGTGCTAGGTCAGGTGGGGCCCGCCGCCACAGGTAACCCAGGTGGGCTCATGGCCAAAAGGAAAGGCGGAAAGCGAGGGGTCATGCCCTGGGGTTTTAGGGCAGATAGTTCCAAAAGGCTGAATAGTTCCGGAGTGTCTCACTTTACCGCGCTGACATAATACGTTAGGATTCAGGCCCCGTGTCCAGGGGAAATTACTGGGTTCTTTTCTCCCTCAGAGCCTCTGTGGGTTCAGCTGATCTTCTACCACGAGGAAGGAGGGGGATGCCAAGACTTTATTTACTCCAGAGAAATAATCAGAGAAAGTGTTTTAAAATGACAAAATATGATGTTTTGTGTTGTTCACACCCCCTTTCATGTTTCTGACTTAAGAAACGTTTATCAAGCTCGTAACACGTGCACAGGACTGTGCTGAGCACCATACACACGCTAGCCTCCTGTTTAAACCCATGGTGAGGGAGTGATGTCCCATCTCCTCCATGAGGGGAGGGACACATAGATCACACAGCTCGTGCTTGGGACAGCCACCAGTCAAACCCATGTTAGACTGGCTCCAAACGCAACAAAGGGAAGTCAAGACAATGTTCTGAAGAGCACTTTGGGGAAAAGGTGAGGTCAGCAGGGTCAGAAGTCACAGAGGGGTCAAGGAGAATGGTGTGTAGACGAAAGCCTCAGAGTGACTTGGAAGGGGTCCTCCAGGTGCTGTCTCTTGCTTTCAAATGGCAATTCAGGAGCTGTTACCAGACAGGCCATAGGTGGGTGACATCTTTTTTTCCTAAGAAAAAAAAAATTTTTCTTTTTTTTCTGATTATAGAAGTAAGATGTATTTATTCCTTTAAATAAGATGATACCCAGAAAGTTATAAAATAGAAGATAAAAATCACCATCAATTTATAACCTAGAAATAAACCACCATGCTGTCCATCTTGTTTTATTCTAAACACACATATAAAAGGAATTTACTATAAGTATTATTTTAAAACCTCTCTTTTTCACTCAATATGTGGCATACTTGTCCTCCCTTGTGTCACTGTATATAAATCAGCAGCATCATTTTTAATGGCTGTTAGAATTCCATGGTATGGAAATGTGTTGTTGTTCTTTTTAACCAGTCCCCTAATGATAGACATTCAGGTTGTTTCAAGTTTTTTACTATTACAAGCAACTCCAGGATAAACATCTTTATACATATATTTTGCTTATTGGTTCCATTTTTTTCCATGAGGTAAATGTTTAAAAATGTAGAAATCACTGGATGAGTTGCTTCAAGTCTTTTAAAGCTTTCCTAGCTCCTGTTCTTTCTTTTTCAGCCCCAGAGACACCCTTCGGGCTCCCCAGGACTTGTGTCTACCAACCTGCCGTCCTATCAGAAGAGGTCTCTGCTGCACCTCCCCGACAGCAGCGCGGGGGAGGAGCAGACCGCCAGCGTCTCCCCGTCCAACGGCGTGGACCGGAGAGCAGCCACCCTGTACAGCCAGTACACGTCCAAGAATGACGAGAACAGGTGGGATGCGCTGAGCCCTGCTGGGTGGCCGACACACCCTCCCCACCCAGCCTCTGCCGCACCACGGGCCCTTGAACATGCTAGCCCAGTGCGGTGCAGCCTGCTGCAGACTTAATGTGGATTTGCTTTGAGTCTGTCTTTGTTTGTTTTGTTTCAAATGGTTCTTTGAAGAGGAAATATCAAAATTACAACTAGAACGATGCCAAGAGGTTGTAGTTATTTGTGGTTGAGTCCTGATTGTTGTTATCTCACGTCTGCCAGATGTTTTGAGGGATTATGTGTTAGTCAGCGCTTTTTCAGTGGCAAACATCAGAAATCTAGCCCATGCTAGCTCAAGCAAAAGGCATTTGCTCACATAAACTGGGGAGGCCAAGGTCATGCCAGTTTCCCGCGGTCCCCAGGCTTCTGTCCATTGGCCGGCTCTGCTTTCTCCCGTGGGTTGTGGCAGTGCCAGCGTGGCACCAGGGTGGCCCCTGAGGGCGCCAAATCTCATAGGTTTGGTATTGAGTAATTCCAGCAGAAAGCCATCTTTCCTCAAAGGTCTAGTAGAAAAATTCTAGGGAAAACTCTAACTGGGTTTCGGGGGTTTTTTGGATCATTTGAGGGAAACAGAGATTTAACGAACAAAAACAGCAGACATCCCTTTATAAAATTTTTTAAATGAAACATCAGAATTAACTGCCCTGTTGTCATTTCTTCTAGGTCTTTTGAAGGAACACTTTACAAAAGAGGGGCTTTGCTGAAAGGTTGGAAGCCCCGCTGGTTTGTTTTGGATGTAACAAAGCACCAGGTAATGCCATCAGCATACGGAAGCCACTCTCTGGGCTCAGCTCAGTGCGCAGCTGCTGTGTGACTGTCAGTGGAGAGTCACATACCGACTGCTTTCCTAACCTCTTCCGCGCTGCCTGGGGGCTCCTCCAGGGACCCCGCGTGCCCCTGAGCGCGGGCGGCAGCCTTCCGCGGCCAGTGCCAAAGTAGCTCTGCCTGGGGTGTGCACGTGGGACAGTGACAGTGAGCCCAGAGCACAAGAGCAGCAGGACTCTGCTTTCTAACGCCCAGATCGCCCTGCTGCCTGCTCGTACACCCGGGCCAGCAGAGAGCCGGAGGTTTGAGGCGGGGTGCGCGTGACATGCCCGCGCTGAGGCCGGTGCCCGTGCGCGCCCCGCAGTGCAGATTACCTGTGGCCTCACAGCACGAAGCATCTGTTCAAAACGGAGGGCATTTGACAGACATTATCGTGCGCCTTTCCTGTGCCCATCACTGTGCAGGTTACTACGGAAGACATTCTCGTTCCTCAAAGATGGCAGCAACAGGGTGGGGCCCCCAAAACAGGCCAAAGTGGATGGGCCCACCCACACCTGGCATTCACAGGGGGCAGGTACTAGACTGGGCCTCCCGGACCATGCAAAGAAGTCTTTCGCCCGTTGTTATGTTCTTAGCTATCGCTGTGGGTGCCCACACCCCCTCAGCATCATAAACCTGGCCCCAGGGACCTCCGCGGAGAGGGAGCCCTCCCAAACCCGCAGCCCTGCCGCACCTCGCTGGTGAGTCACACGGCCCACGGCGCTCTGACTGCGGCCTCACTCTGCCTGGGCACGGGCGGGTCAGCCCGGAGGCACAGGGGTGCACGTTCTGGCTCTCAGCGCACCCGTCTCTAGGATGGGGTCTGCTTAGAACAACATGACCTGTTACCTCCCCACAGGCTCTGGTCGGACCTGCCGGTAGAAAACTTCCAGGTGAAGGTTTTGTGTGGAGATCGCCTTTCCCTTTGTTGAAAGCGTTCCACAAAGGATACCCAGTCTTTGTGGAAGAATGTAGGGAATTTATTTTCAAATATGCAATGCAAGCCCTTTTCAGGGAGCTGTACTTCAAAATAACAGTGTCTCTGAAGTCACAGAGTCTACACTGCATAGAAAAGTTCCATTAAAACACTAACTATAGCATAGGAGAATGTCGTTATTTTTCTGTATTTTATAATTACATCAAATCATGTTTGTCTTCTTACCAATCTTTTGGGTTTCTTTAACATGAGAGCTATATAGTTTTTCCATTTAGCCCAACTCACGCCGTGCCTGAGCGAGAGCTGGAGTGTGAGGCCAGACTCAGGGCCGGAGCAGCTGCCTCACTCCTGCTGTGCACGTTAGACAGTGAAACCGGGCTGTGGACCAGTAAGGCTTTCCCGCCAGCCATTTCTTTCATTTTAAAAACCAGTGTTCTCCTTTTTTCTTATTCCAGAAGTAATACATGTTTGTTATACCAAGAGTCCTCTGTGACCCCCCACCCCCAGAAATACCTGCTATTAATAATTTAATACACATTTCTCTAAATAATTTTCATACATATATGTACAGATGAATACATATGTCTGTATAGTTTGAGTTGCTAGGAAGGTTAAATGAGTTATATACAAAACAATCAGAACAGTCCTGGTACATAGTAACCACTCAATCGAATATTATGCTGTTTATTCTGTTTTTCAAAAATTATTCTAAATCTACATGCTAATTGGCAACCTCCCTTTTTATACAGTACATTTGAAAATGTTTTCTTACCAGTTCATACAGATCTTCTTTATCATTTTTAAAAAGCTAGTTTTCCAAATTATTACTGTACTGCCATGTAATTAACCAACACCCCACTGAACGACAGATACATCTTTTCCATTTTTAGCTGTTAAGAAGTGTTGAAGGAAACCTCTTCATACATGTGTCTTTGCATGCCTGTGGGAGTGTTTCTATAATTAGGATAATTTCAAAAGGTGGGAAGAGTGTATCAATACGCATAAACATTTTAAATTTCAGTTGATATTGCCAAACTGCCCTCCAAAAATCTCTAACAAATTATATTCCCATTAAGAGTAAGTACATAGTATTTCACATTCGACCTGGATATTATCAGCCATTTTTATTTATTTTTTTAATCAGCCATTTTTAGTATTTCTCAATATAAGAGAAAAGGGAAACCTCACTGGCCTCACTTCGGTTCTCTGATGGTGAGGCTGTGCGTCCTTCCCGACGTTTATAGGTCATTTGTGTTTCTCCTGTGTCTTGCTTGTTCAGATCCTTTGACCATTTTTCACTAGGTTTTTCACCTTTTTCTTATCAATTTCTAGGAATTCTAAACATTCACCCCTTTTTTATGTTACATATAGTTTTTACAGTTGTTGGTTGACATTTAATTTTATCTTTAATATGTAATTCACCTGTTTGTTCAAATTTCAGAGGAATAGGCCTTCTTCCGGTTTCTCCTAGCCACCTAGTGTTCTTTTCCTAGCGGCAACCAGCATTTTCCACTTCTTGTCTCTTCTCCCCAGCATAGTGTAGGCCGGTACAGGGAGCTCGCAGGCGCAGCGTGACAAGCCACGCCGCTCTCCCTTCCTGTGTCTCTTACATCCCGTCTGTTTCCTTGTGGTTCCAGCTGCGATACTACGACTCGGGCGAGGACACGAGCTGTAAAGGCCACATTGACCTGGCGGAAGTAGAAATGGTCCTGCCTGCTGGCCCCAGCATGGGAGCCCCAAAGCACACGAGCGAAAAGGCTTTCTTTGATGTAAGTTGACCTTGCTTGTCTTTTTATGGCTCTGTCTACACGTGATCTTACTGTATCTGTCTCCCTCCGAGAACTGTGGAGCCTCAGGCCAACTGGCAGTGACTATAGGTGGGTCCTAGACCCCCCTGGCTGTGGGAATTGCTGCCGAACGTGAACTCAGTCCTCTGATCCCCAACCTGACCCCTCCCAGCTCTCCATTTGTCTCAGAAGGCTGCACATTGCTTTGCACAAAGGACTTCTTCAGAAGGTGTTCAATCACATACGAAAGCAAATGAACTCCTTGTTAACTATTGTTAGTTATTTCACTCACCACTTGCTGTCAGGAACAGATGCTACTTCCTTCGTTTCCAGTGGTCTTCATGCTTGGCCATCCACCAAAACTGTCCTTAGTCACCCTTGATGACTCTCTACCCTAACGTCCTCAGCAGCTAGTAGGTAGGCCTTGGGGCATGTTATGGGCCACGTGATAAGGGACTTATCTAGTCCCCAGAGCCAAGCAGGGCTTCACAAAGGGCAGAGGCTGTACTCCAGGGCCTTGCTCAGGCCGTGCGTCTGCCTCCCTAACCCTGGGTTTCCAGTGTGGCCCCACCTGGAGACCGGAGAAGAGGGTGGAAAAGGGACACAGAAGCCAACCTCGTCATGGTTTGGATGAGGCTCAGGCTTCCCGAGGAGCACAGGGAGCTTGCTCGGCCCTTCCTGCGTTGCTGCCACGAGGGGCAAAGGCCAGGGCCCCCGCCGCTCCCAACCCCCCTCCTCTGTGCAGGAAGCCCCAGGGAAATGCAGAGCAAGGTCGGCCTGGTGTGCCTCCTTTTCCTGCCAGTATCTTCTGGCAGATTTTAACGTGCCGTGGGGATGGTAAGCATCCCCCGTCACTTTGGGGACAAGAAAAGTAAAGTGAGCATGGAGGCAGTGGCAGTAAGGTGGTGGAGGAGAGAGAACATTCAGAGGTCCTTGGGGGCAGTGTGGAAACATGATGTTGAGGGGTGGCCTTGCACACTTGCTCAAAGCCTTAGAATTCGCCCTTCATCTCTGGGTCTCTCCGTTTGGTTTGTAGCTCAAGACCAGCAAGCGTGTGTATAACTTCTGTGCCCAGGACGGACAGAGTGCCCAGCAGTGGATGGACCGCATCCAGAGCTGTATCTCTGACGCCTGAAGCCCACGGTCCACTCAAGCAGAAGAGAGAGGAGAGACTCAGGCTGCCAAATAGGGGAAAGCACACGAGTCCTTGGGGAGCGGACTGCGTCCTGTTCGGTCCTGACCCAGTCAGCCAGGGCCTGAGGTCCCCCTGGCCACTCTCACCCAGTCCCCTCTTTCGGCAGCTGCTGCGCCTGCTTAGCCTGAGTGGATGTGTCACACGGTCTGGTCAAGAGCACCAGGCACTTCCTGTGTCTTGCACTAGATGGTTCTAACAGGGTCTTAGTGGTCAGGGATCAGAAGAGCACTTCCTGAGCCAACTGCCCTCCGTCCCCTGGGCCAAAGGGCCACCACCTACCTGGGCCCTTCTTCATGGACACTAGGTCCTTTCTGTTCCCCCAAGGTCATAATGTCCTTGGAGAGCTTTCTGTCAAGCAAAAATGAAAACCCTCCAAGATGGTCATATTCCGCACAGAGCAAGTTTCCCAGCAGAGGCCCCCGCCCTTAGTGCCGCCCTTAGAGAGGCTCAGCTCTCCGGAGCTGCCACGGGTGCTTCCGAAGTCCCCGCCAGCCGTTGGGTTCCTGACGGGAGCATTGGTGCTCAGTGGCGGGCAGAGCGTGGGCACATGGGACTGTCCTGATGGAAAGATGGCCCAGGGAATGATGGGGCAATGACCAAGCCAATGCAGGAAAATACTGCCTCCAAAACGCTGGGCCCTCTGGGCCAAAAAGCCCTGAGGGTCCAGGGCCCTGCGTCCCTCCGTATTCCTCTGCTCCCTGACAGCTTCTTACACGAAATAACCTGCAGAAAGCTGAATGCACTAACCCACAAAACAACCACTTGCACTGACCTTCTAATGAAGTGAAGATGTTGGAGAGACAGAGCCAGCTGCGTATGACCACACCACACCTGTGACAAGGGCTGTGTCAGCCGTAGCGTGCGGTGGCATGATCGGAAACCCAAACAACACGTCAGCACAGGAACAAGAACTGTTTTTAGATTTTCCTTTCTTTTGATAACCTTGGATTTGTTCTGCTTACTACCTGAGGAACGCTGCCTGTTCGCGGGGAACAGGGGCATCTCTGCTGCGGCCACGGCGGCTGCTGGGGTCAGGTCGCCGGTCCTTACGTTTGTTTTCAAATGTTAATATGTTAAATACCAAACTAATATTTCAAAGATGTGTATATATGATTTCTATATCCTTGTTCTTCAGATAGTCTGCTTATAATTTAATATAAAGTTAACTGAACTGATTCAGTCATAAGATTTCAGTAATAAAACAGTTCCCTTTTTAAAAAAACTAAAAAAACCACTTTGTCTTTGTAGGTTAAAAATAAATCAGATTTTCAAATTTATCTAAACACTAGGAAATAGAACTGTGATACATAAGAAATTGAGGGAATAATAAGAATGAAGGATTTTTCTATCATTTTCATTTTATAAATTGCCACCTGTGAAATGGTTTTTGCACATTATTTGTATTTTTCCTTTGTATATGAAATAATTTTTGTACTATGTAAAATATGGAACCCATTGTACCTTCAGCTTTTTGAGACTGTACACAGTGCTTCTTTTATAACTGGATTCTCTAACTTTCATAAAGGCGTCCCATGCCTTACAGTCACTAACCACTTTGAATTAAATTTATTTCTTAAGAAAAAGCATCCCTCATTTACAGTGAAATAAAGTTCATTCTGCAGTGGCTAGCACTCCGGAGACAGCATTCAGGACTCATACCTGGGACTAAAGGTTCAAGGGAAAAACAGCATGACCCGTTTCAGACCTTGGTTCTATTAATGTCGTCGCTCTCCTTTGCCCAGGAAGGAGCTAGAGGTGCTGGACATGCTGGCGTGAGCCTCTGGGTTCTAGACACACTGCTGCAGGGGGCAGGTGAGAGGCCCGAGGCACCCTGCCGCCCTGCGCCTCTCGCCAGCTGTGTGCAAGTGGTGAAGTCCTTTACCGCTTTGGGGTCACAGCCCCACCACCTGTGGCATGTGGCAATGTGTGAGAGTTTTAGGCAGGAAAAATGGAATTCTATTTTTTCAGCAGGATTTTCGGCTTCAGGAACTTGTTAAACAACACAAGTGAAAAATCAGTGATTTCAGCTCTGGACGATGTTTCCTCTAGTTGAGCCCTTGGAGTTGACCTCGGACACCTTGGCCACATCCTCACTTGCAAACAGAATACAGGTTCTCGCCTCGGGGCTGAATTTCTAAATCATTTGATATCCAGGAGCCCTCTCTGTCTCCAGCCGCTACAGAGGCTCAACTCCTTGAGCCTTCAGATTTCCTCAGTCTATAGGGCCCCTGCGGCCCATGCACAGGCCCTCGGGCCCTTTGTCGCTGGACCTGGGTCCTGCCATCTGCCCCGGCTGTGTCCCTGACATTCAGTCAGGGAAGAAAGTCGAGGGCCTGGCAAGAGCCTTAACCGGGGCCTCCTCCCGTGGCCCCTGTGCGGAACCTTTCTTAGTTCAGGCTCCAGAGAGACGCAGACCCAGGCAGCACATTAGTGCGAGGCCCGCTCCCTGCCCAGCCCATGCCCTTCATCCCAAAGCCCTCTGCCCTGCGGGCCCCCATCCAGAGCTGGAGTTGAACTGTCCCATAAAAAATTGCTGAAAGATTTCAAGCTGGTAACTAGGAAGTGCCCTCAGCAATGGCCACTGTAACTACGAATCAGGCAAAGAAAAAAGCAGTCGTAGCTAAGAAATGGGACTCAGTGGTGCGGTGAGACATTTTATTTTTAGTAATTTATTCAACCCAACATATCAAAATTATTACTTAAACATGTCATCATTCCCAAAGAATTATTAATGAAATATTTTCTATCTTTGTTCACACTGAGTCCTCAAAGTCCAGCATTTGCTTACACTTAGAGCACATCTCGGTTTGGACTAGTGTGTTACCTTCATCCTGACAGTTTTCACACCAAATGCGCGCCCTTTCTCCACACCAGGTCTCCCCAGCACCAACTGACTGTCCAACAAGTTCATTTTGACACTCACTCCCCAGAGACAGTGCAGACCCCACGGGCTGGCGACCACTCCAGCCCCCTTCCTCTCCCCAGAAGTTCACGGCTCCCACCCTCTCTTTATAGGTTTGGTCTTCCTGGCGAGCAGCCCCTCTCCAGGGGACCCACCCCCATCCCTATCGGCATAAACCCAAGTGAATAACAAAAGACACGGACATTCTAAGGGTTTTAGGGACTCAATGCCAGGGACCCAGGACAAAGACCAATTTTTGTTGTTATTATTACACCACATTCCCAGTGCCACCAGACTAAACAAGGCAGATGCAGAGCAAGTAAGCTGCTCCCAGGAGAATGCACCGTGGGAGGAGACCTGGGTGCCGGCTCTGTGCTAAGTCACTGTATGACCTTGAACCAGCCCCTTTGCTAGGCTTTGACCTGTAAAATGAAGGACCCAGGTGATCTGTAATTGTGTGATTCCAACTGTTTATCTTTGCAAAAACTCAGGTTCCAAACTGAGATTTAAAGGATTTGCTGGAAAAGACCAAATCCTCTAAATCAGTGTTTTCTCAAATTATAATGCAAGTATGAAGCTTCTGACTTGGGTAGGTCGGGGTGGGGCTAGACATTCGGTATTTCTAACAAGTTCACGGGTGATGCTGAGTCTCCTGCTCCAAGGACCACACTTGAAGTAACAGATGTGCGTGGGTCAGGAAGGGGAGGTGGGGAGGGGGGGCAGGTGGGAACTAGCCGATGCAAATTTGATCCTTATGAAAAGAGAAAGGGAGGGGAGGGAGTTGGGCAGAGGAGACTTAGACACAGTGCAGTTCTAAAGAAGTTCAGCAAGTGGCTGTGAGGTCCTCACGCCGCCAGGAATCCTCACAGGCTCCCGCACCTCCCCAGAAGGGGCCTGCCTGTCATCCCCGCCACACAGCCATCGGCGGGCAGCAGCCCGCGGGACGCGTGGCGTTGGTGCAGGCTAAGGGACAGATCTGAGAACGTGGCCGGCTGCCACGGCCAACAGTCACAGCCCCTGCAGCCAGAGACCGGAGAGAAGTCTGCACCGTTGTCGCCACCCACCCCTTGTGCCACGCAGGTCTGCTTGGCCACCGGGTTCAGAGAGCAGCTTCCCTCATTTCCCCTGGGCCTGTTCCTAAGGGCCACTGAGAAGGAGGGAGGCCACAGGCCTAACTGCAGCAGGTCAGCGCAGTTGCTCTCGTCCTCCCCCCTCTCCCTCCATTCCGAATTCTCTCACCCCCACAACCTGGGCAGGTGGCGGCGCTTACCTGGTCATGTGCCCCAGCCTGCATTCCACGGGGGGTGGGTGGCCTAAATGCTTGGTAGTCAAACCCCTTAGGCCCTGGTTGCTGCCCGTGTCCTTTCACGGTCGCAGTGGGGACTGCCTGGGTGTGCCCAGTGGATCGCCTGGGTTCCACGCGCATTCCTGCCTGCCCCTGGGATGTGACAGCACCCTCCTGCTGGTCAGGGCCAGATGACCCCTCCGGGTCCCTGGACACAGGAATCCAAAGCGCGCTGACAGCAGCCGTAAACGAGGGCAATAGGCTGTGTCCCCGGGCAGATGCTGTGCTGTGTGGAATTCCTTGCTTTCGCATCAGGCGAAGTTCCTGGAGGTGCTGCTGACGGAGGCTCTGTGGTCAGGAAAGGCAAACTCATGGCCCGAATAGGACTCTGTCCCTACGAAGAGCAGCGGCTGGCCCTTCCAGGATGGAAGGGGCTGATGTAGTTGACGTGCCCCCAAGAGGTGAGCTGGGGGCCTCGAGGAACAGACAGGGGCTCAGCCCTGGCCTCTGTTGCTCATAGGCTGGTTGGACCTTTGGAGGCAGGCGGACCTAGCGTGGCCCGGGATGTGGGAGTCTGAGCTGTGGGCCCACGGTAGCCCTTGTGTGGCTTCTGCCTCCATCACCCCGGCCACTGCGCTCGACCACCAGGCGTGCTGGTTCCAGCACCGCTGATGACAAGGACCACCCGGTGTCACTGTCCAAGTCATTTTGTTTATGTGCTTATTCACCGCCCCTTCAGGGTTGGATGCTTTCTAATGGGCATTATTGCGTGGTCCTAAAATCGCCACCCTTGCGTTTTCTCCCATATGTCGGTCTGCATGCCTCTCCCCACACCCCCTTCCCCCCCCACCCCGTCTTCCCGTCTTTTCTGTCCAGGCCCCTGACCAAATAGCCAGGCCCCTGGCCTCTGCCCAAGAGTGTGTGTATAGTCTCACCACCTTGGGCCACCCTCCTTGCGCACGGCATAGATGGCCCAGCGCTCTACTCGCAGCCCCGCGTGCTGGGAAGACCTTCCTTCCCTTACGCCTTTGCCCTGCAGCCGCTGTGCGCCATGTCAGCCCATTTAGCAACCAAGCTCTGGCTTTTTCCTCTTTCTTTAGCTGGTTGTACAGGACCCTACCTGTGGCCAAAGGTACAAGCCAGAGGACAGACTCTGGCCACGTCCTTGTGCACTTGACCTGCGCCCATCGGGCCCACTCAGGCTCAGCCCCAGAGGTAGCAACCCCTCCTCCGAGGGGCCGCCGGCCCCCCTGGCTTCCTGACCCGCGTCCAGCAGACCCAGCTCACCGGGGGCGGTTTCAGAGGTCCCGCCTGGTGTGCCGTGCTCAAGGGTTCTGCCTCCACCAGAGCTCAGTGACATGTCCGACCTTGTTCCTCAAAAGGTATGTATCAAACCTCTGGTGCCAACGGTGTGGCCTTGCTTTGCGATTGTCCCACTGGGACTTGCCAGAGGCTCCATGCTGCTTCTTTTCCTTTTCCTGTACCTGACGCTTCCCACACTGGAGAGTCCGCCCAGCCGTGGGCCCCAATGGCAGGGCTGCCTGCGCTGCAGCCTGGACCTTGTGCGGAGCCTTTTCTTCTTGGGAGGCCCACAGCCGGCAGCCTCCGTGTCACCCTGAGTAATGTATTGTTTCTAAAGCCAAAGAGGGGACCAGGCGCTCTGTTTTCCTCGCTGTGGTAAAAGACTGGAGATGCTGCAATTTCTCTTACTTGAGAGGGGCTACCCTGGCATAGTCCTAACCACTGAACCTCCCAAAAATGTCATGGAAGCAGTAGGTCCTTGAACCTTCATCTCTGGAGCACAGGGGGCTTAGCTACGGCCTCCGCACAGAGGCGCCTCCTGCTCATCTGTTGCAATCAGCTCGGTCATTAATGTGGCTGATCCGCGCAGTGTCCTGCGGGATGTCCAGAGAGTCCTGGTGTCTTGGGTTTATAAGACGGCAGAGCGCAAGACAGTTACCAAAACTCTGTTATGGCAAAGCTGTAAACGAATATTGTTGTCCCTCCCCAACGGATGTGAACTGTTTCTGACCCTTTTTACTAATTGGAATGGAAAAGAATGCATTCGCCAAGTGACCGCAAATGACCACATGCCAAAGGCCTTAACCTGCTCTAGCAGAGACTCTACGTCTGGCTCAGCACCTGTGAGCAGGACTGTGAGGCATTAACCCGAGGCCGCCCACAGGCTTCCTCCAGGTCGCAGATTCCTGCAAGGTCAGGCCCGTGGGGGGGTTACATGGAGAAGTAAGTGGTAGGGACCACCATCCCTTCACCCTTTACGTTGTTAATGGCGGAATTAACTTCTGCCACATCCCCTGGGGTGAGATGTCCCTTTTAATTACTACCTTGGACAGGGTGAGGGAGTAGGGAGAAGGCAGTTTCAGAAGTTTTCTCTCCGCCCCTACCTAGTAGGCCGGGGACCTGACGTGGGGGTTACTGCAGCCGTCAACGCCGAAGGAATTCTAACTAAACAGCAGGGTACAAGGGACGCCCGGTGGGCTCCCGGACCTAGTGAGCGCCTGCGCGCAGGCTTCAACCAGGACTCCTCTCACACCTGGCCCACGGGGCCCCACCTAAGAAGGGCCTGCCGGATGCTTGAGTCTCCAGATGTTAATGTCAGCTCAAATTTCGTGTCTACTTGTCCTCCAATGCCTATTCTCCTTTCTCTAGGGAACAGTTTCCCGAATAAATGGCCATAGGCCAGGGGTGGGGTGGGGAGGAACTGAAGGAATCATTATGATACATACTAGAGACCTGGCCACCTCTTCAGTGGGTTCCGTTTTGAAAATTGGTTCAGGTCTGTGGGACTGAGCAGGAACCGTGGGATTCTATCACCCCTGCCTCCTGCTCCTGCACTTCTGCCTGCTTTTTTTGGTTGTAGGGATGAAGCAGAGCCGGACTGGCTGCCTGTCCGTTCAGCCCCCAGGGACACCACCTCTACCCTCCCTCTCCGCAGCGTTCTGAGGGCCGGCGCCGCTCGCCTGCCCCTCTAGCCCTGCCAGGCATACTGGTCTCATATAACACATCCAACCCAGAGGGCCACTTTCCTCAGCTTTCTAAACATCTCCCCTCCTGTCCCCCAGGAGACCTCAGGTATTAACATTTGGCTGAATGTCAGCTACCCCTTTTTCAGACCAACGGAGCCGGCCCCGTTCCCTGGTGTTCTGGCAAGGGTGCTACGTCTTGTTCAGTGGGTTGGACATCGTCCGGTGAAGCAAAGCGTTGCTGGTGTGATTCCCGGTCAGGGCACATGCCCGGGTTGCAGGTTCAGTCCCCTTTCTGAGCACATATGAGACACAACCAATCGATGTTTCTCACCATCGATGTTTCTCTCCCTCTCTTTCTCTCTCTTTTCCCCCTTCTCTAGAAATAAATAAAATCTTAAAAAAAAGTCCTATCTCAAGAAAGTGCCCTTGAGTCCATGGATCCTTCTTTGTCCAATGTTACCTTCCAGCCCTTTAATCAAGCACAGTCAAAACCCAGTCCCCGGTGTCCCCTGGCCTCCAGCATCCACGATAGTGGCTCTTCTTTCGCGCGTAGTTTCTTACTTACCTCCCTTTTCAGGCCCAGCACGGCCCCAGCAGGTCACTCTGGAACGCAACCCTAACTATCGTCCTCAGCAGCCAGGAGAAGAACTGGGGGCAACTCCTGCGGGTCACCTGTTGCCCCGCAGGGTGAAGCCTCTGTGGCACCTCAGGACAGTGGCGGTTTTGCTCTTACGAGGAAGCGGGGGGCCACCTCTGCAAGCTCAGAGAGGGCGGGAGGCTGCCGCCCCGGCGTCCTCAGGGGCTTCCACCACATGCCTCTCTCTCCTGTGCCAGGGCTGCAGGTTTTTGCCACCAGGGCCCGACCTCCGACCTTCGCATAACTGGCTGAGCGTTCAGACTTATCAGGAGCCCTGCGACTCTAACAGCGCGTCTGCAGCCTGCCACTCAGCTCTGTCTGTTGTCCCAGCCGGAGATAAGGGCCTCTTTGTGCGCTGCCATGGAGGCTGCCTGCCTTTCACACTTCCGCACATGCACTGCTTGTTGGGGGCCACAGACCCTGCCACCCCTCTGCAGGACAGCGGAAGGCGCTGGCAGTAACGGGCTGATTTTTTGAAGGCATTGTTCCCCCATCTATGTCAAATGCCTGCGTGATCACCCCGGGCAGATTTTCCCAGGACCTCATCAGGGAAATGTTTAGCATCCCAGCTGCTCCTTTGCTCGACATTCAGCCAAATGGTAATACCTGAGTTCTCCTGGGAGATGGCAGGAGAGACGTTTAGAAAGCTGAGGAAAGCGGTCCGCGGGGTTGGATGTGTTGCTCCTTTGATCTGGGGCCCCCTCTCCACCACGATGTCATCTTCCTGCCCCCACCCTTCTGAGGGAGACAGTCCGGAATCCCATCTTATCACTGTTTCCTCACCACTCTGGCAGTTCTGGTCCTTGAAGTAGACACCAAGGCAGGATTCTATGAGCAAGAGATTTAGAGGGAAACACCTGTGGGGAACGAAGGGTGGGCCGCTGGGGGGAGCTGGGAGGGACATCAGACGGATGTAGGTTTGACCCCTGGGTTTCAGATCTAAGAAAGTGTCAGGCATCCTCTACCAAAATCGAATGCAGTGCAAACAGTGACGGGTATCAGCGCACGGCAGGGGGGCCAGTCTTTGATCCGAGAGGTGCCTTCTTATGGCCCACACCGACGTTCTAAGGGTCTCGCTTTGGGAGCTCTAGACCCAAAGGAACGAAGGGGCCAGCATTTTCTATGAGGCCGGTGTGCTGTGAAGTTTCTGGCTCTGGCACTTGCTAGCTTTCTGGCCTTGGGAGGCTCCTAACTTCTCAGCTTCATTTTCTTCTACTGCAAAATGAAGCTGAACACTGATGACGTACATGGAAGCACCCAGCACAAAGTGGACTCTCCGTAAATTGTTGGTTGAATCAGATTCATCCAACAAGTAGGTAATAAACACCTAGCGCAGGCTGGGCACTGAGGAGTCTCTGGAAGAGGGAGATTCAGCCCAGGCCCAGGGAGCCCACAGCTGAAAGAAGAGACACACTGCCTGTGGGGTACACGAAGGCAGCCCCCAAAGGTGTTCACGTCCTGACCCGCAGAGCCTGTGGACATGCTGTCTGACGTGGCAAAGCAGAAGTAAGGTTGCAGGTGGAATCAGGCCGCCCATTAGCTGATCTCAAGAGGTGATCCCGGGTGGACCCAACATCATCGCAAGGGTCCGTGTAAGTGGAAGAGGGAGGCAGAAGCGAGAGTCGGAGTGGCGTGATAGGAGAAAGATTTGGCCAGCGCCACAGGCCGCGGAGCCTGTCGGGGTCCCTGTGCCGGGGGTGCGGGCAGCCCCCGGCAGCTGGAAAAGGCACAAAAACTGACTCTCCTCCGGAGCCTCCAGAAGTGAACACAGGCAGCCCAGTGAGACACATGTTGAACTTCTGACCTCCAGAGCTATAAGATAATAAATTTGTGTCCTTGGAAGCCACTAAATTTGTAGTCATTTTTTACAGCAGCAACAGGAAACTGGTGTGGCATCGTACAGGTGGACGGCAGTGACTCGTGCAATGACAGAGGTGAGCGCAGGCACCAGAGCCCAGCACAGGGACACCAGAGGGGGCGGGCCCCGGGCACGGAGAGGCGAGAGGAGGGGGCGGAGAGCAGGGGTGCTGTGGAAGGTGTGGGCTCGGGCCTGAGCGGGGCCCGGGGGGAGACGCTCCCACAGATGCACACACAGCCCCAACGTACAGACGACAGACCTGTTCACGCACGTATACTTGTACACCCCCTTGTCTGCATTCCTCCTATCTTTGGAGGCCTCTCTCAGCACCTACATTTCCTGGGTGCAGCCAAGGTTAGCAAGTGAGCCCCTGGAACACAGCTGGGAGGCACGTCTCTGTCTGGGGCCTCAGTGGGCAAGGCCCTGACCTTGTACCTGTTCCCCACAAACCTCCAGCCGCAGGATGGAGGCTGCTGTGCACAGGCGGGTTGCCTTTCTGTGCCTTTGTTTCTTCTTTTCTCTACTTGTCATTCATTTATTTGTCATGTATCTACTGATGCTCACTGTGTACTGACGCCTATTCTGGCTACTTTGGTACCCAAGTCAAATACGCCATCGTCCATGCCTGCAAGGTAGGAAATCAGTTCAATCAGCGCTGTGACGGTGGAGACAGCAGGGGCGGGGCCTGTAGGAGGTACAGCCCTGGGGAGGAGAGAAAACTTCCTTGAGGAAATGACGTCTCTGCTGAGTCTTACGACAAGACGGAGCTGGTGGGGCAAAGCTGAAGTGGTGAAGGGCAAGAAAGAACGTTAAATATAATTTTATTAACTTATTCTACCCCAGTAAACTTCATTTAAAAAGGAAGGAAGGAAGGAAGGAAGGAAGGAAGGAAAGAAGGAAGGAAGGAAGGAAGGGAAAGAAGAAAGAAAGAAAGAAAGAAAGAAAGAAAGAAAGAAAGAAAGAAAGAAAGAAAGAAAGAAAGAAAGAAAGAAAGAAAGAAAGAAAGAAAGAAAGAAAGAAAGAAAGAAAAAAGAAAGGAGGAAGGAAGGAAGGAAGGAAGGAAGGAAGGAAGGAAGGAAGGAAGGAAGAAAGAAAGAAAGAAAGAAAGAAAGAAAGAAAGAAAGAAAGAAAGAAAGAAAGAAAGAAAGAAAAATTAACCCAGGTTGTGATGCGCGTTTAGAAAGATCTAGCCAGTGAAGACAGCGCAGGGCCCTGGGAAGACGCGAGGCCGTGTGGGGCCGGGGTGGTTGCTGGGACTGGGCGGGGTGGGGGTGGGTGGTGGAAGCTTCAGAGACCGGCCTAGGGCGGCGCCCGCTGGGTTGGGGCCTCCCTGGAGGAAGCAGAGGGTGGGGAAGGGGAAAAGGGCAGTGGGGCAGTCAGGTGGATGCGAGGAACCCCTGAAAAGAGCCCCAGCCTCAGAGTCAAGTGCTGGGGCGGGGGAAGGGCGCCAGGCAGAGCGCAGAGGCCTTGCCCGGCTCCACAAGCAGGCCTCCCCCCGGGGCGGGGAAGGGCGGGCGTGGGCCGCACCTCCTGGCTCTGGGCGGGGTTATGTCCCACCCTGTCCGGTGGGAGACCCCCTGCCGAAGTCACAGACCCACCGCACCACTTGGTGGAGAGAAAAAAAATCGAGCAGCCCTTCCGCTTTCTGCAGCTGAGCAGTCCGTGGATCGGAGAGGTGAGAGGACCCGCGCGGTCACAGAGAGGGGCCTGATGGAACCGGGCACGAGCCCAGGCTTGCATGACTGAATGCTGGGCTCACCCTCCCAGCATCATACCTCATCCTGGCTGATCCGAGTGCCGCCGAATCGAGAGGACAGGGGACCCATGACCCCTGTCTCCCACCCAGCCTGGCCAGGTCACCGAGAGGGCCTTGAATAGGCCAGGAATCTACACCACGGCCTCACCCTCCTGGGGGCCGGACCAGGACACAGAGCTCCCTCTGTGGGTGGAATGAGCCAGGGCCAGCCAGGGAGGGGACAGAGGTGCCCACCACTGGGTCAGCGCTCTCACGCCCTCACCGTGTGGCCACCGCACCCCTCTGCCCCCACTAGCCCACCTGAGACGCATATGCCCTGGGCTGGAAGGGAGGCAGGCAGCCCAGCCCCGGCTTGCCCCCCCACTGTCACAGCTCGGCAGAGCGGAGCCTCCCAGGAAACGCAGGCCTGGCGGGAAGAGAGAGCTCAGGATGGGGAAGCGGGGCACTCGCGTGATCCCGGTGAGACCAGTCCTGTCTGAGCCTCTGTCTCCATTGGAAATGTGAGGCCGGGCTCGTTTATCCTGAAGCTTCAGCGGCGGCAGCGTTCCTGGGCCCCGTTCCAGCCTGCAGGGTGGGCAGCAGATGCCTGGTCCCTGCAGGGAGCCCCCAGCTCTGGCCTCAGCAGATCCACCTCCTCACTGCCGCAGGCCCCCCGGGGTCCTGTGGAGCCCCGGCCAGAGGAATGTGAGCCATTCCCGGCATCCCCTCCCCTGTGGCCGGCGGGAGCGCGGCTGGGGCCTCTGGGCCACTCTGACAGGAAATTAGCAGGGCCTGGCCTTCCCCACTACCAGCTGCTCCGCTGACCCTGACCCTGTGTTTTCCGAAACCTGATACTGCACATTTCAGAGCCTCTTCTCCGATCCGGAGGAGGCCTGGCTGAGCTCTGTGTCTATCGGGCCTCGGCGGCTGCAGACGGAAACTGGGCTGGAGGCACGCTGGGGGGATGAGGGGAGGCCACTCAGGAGGCTCCTGTGGCCCTGGGAAGAATGACCGTGGTTTGGATTAGGGTGGGACCGTGAAGAGGTGAGAAGCTGAACAGAGCCCAGAGCTGCTGAGAAAACACGATGGAGAGGAACTGGAGGTAGTCTGTCCATGCGGCTGAGGGGCAGGGGCGTCGAAGACCCCCGGGGTGTCTGAGTTGCCCAGTGGAGGGCTGGCAGCATGTCTCGCTGAGGCGGTGGATACCGACGGCCAACCAGGGCTGCAGCGGGAGGGGGAAGGGTTGTCTGTTCGGCCTTGGACACATCGAGGCCAAGGTGCCTTTCATATGTCCCAGAGAGCAGCTGGGTGTCTGGAGAGGGATGAGCTGGAGACGCAGGTTTGGGAACAGAAAGGTAAGGAGGGCCATCCAAGCTGAGACGGGGAGAAAGCTGCCAAGGGCGAGAGTAAGGAATAAAGAGGAGACGGGCTGTGTCTGCAGGAACTGCTGTCGACAGCCAGCAAGAGGGGACCTGGTGGGAGAAGCCGGAGGAGCAGCCGGAGGAGCTGTAGAAGGAACCAGAAGAACACTGGGTCATGCACGACGTGCAGAACAGCACTTTGAGTAGCCAGGAGTGGTCAGGAGTGCGGGAAACTCCCAGAAAACTCGGAATAGGAGGAAGGAAATGTTACTGAGGATTGAGTGAGCATAAGGGACATGTTTTAGTGGAGTGAGGGGCGTAGAAACCAGGAGGTAGTGGAGCAGCTGGTGCTGAGAGGCAGGGAAACAGGACGTGTCCAAACAACTCTCAGGAGGGATTTCACTGTGAACAGGAGGGAGCTGGGGCAGCAGCTGAATGGGCTGTGGCGTCAAAGAGAAGATTTTTGTTTGGTCATCTTTTTAAGGCAAATGAGACTTGAACATGTTCGTGTGTCGCTGAGGAGGAGCCTGTGGACAACTGAGAAAGCAAGGAGGACAAGCAGAAAAATGGATCTGAGCCAGCAGGGGGCTTGTCAGGGCCCCTCCCCACGGCAGGGCTGAGCTAGAGGCAGCGCACGACCCCGGCCTCCTGGTCCAGCGGCGTCTTCCCTGCCCCTCTGCCATACTGCTCCTTGGAGGCTCAGGGAAAGCGTGAGTCTCCCCATCTGGACCCATCCCGAAAGGCAAAACTTCTGTTGGATGCTGAGGGTAAAGGAAGCAGATCCCAGGGCAGTTTCTGAGGTGTGCTGGGCTGTACGGGGCTCAGAGGGCACCTCTCTGACCCCGCATACATAGCTGGCTGGGGCGCTGCTCATGTTGGCTCTCTGTGCGCCACAGCCAAGGCCCAGCACCTCCCATGGCCACGTGCATTCACGTTATGGGCCCTACTTAACCCTCACTGAAGACAGCAGGGATTCGGAGGGGGCTGGACAGGCCAGGGTGGGCCGTGACAAGCTACATCCAATCTCCGGGAGAAGAACCACGGGCCCTGAGGCCTATCATGGCATGAAGCTGGTTGCCCGTGACAGGAAGCCTGCCACCTGCTGATGACACCCCTGATGGCCGGGCGCTACCACCCGGCTCTGCCGGTGTAGGGCAGACAGTCCCAGGCAGACCGGAGGGCAGTGGAGCTCAGAGGCTCCCCGGACCAGGAGCCTCACCTGGAAACTTGTTAGAATTGCAGATCCTCGGGCCCCGCCCATGTATTGAATCAGAAACTCTCGGGCAGGGTCCAGTGGGATGCGTTTAACAAAACTTCAAGCTGATTGTGAGACGCCACTTCCACAAACATATATATGCTTGTGTGTGATACAAACCTACACACCCATCATACTGATAACCCGAACAGCATAGACTCTGCCCCGAAGAGGTGGTCTGTAGTAGAGGCGACAGACATAGCCTCTCCATACACATTCTCCTTCTCGGACTACGGATGTTAGGTTTTGTTGAGAAGTCGGGTCGCTTCAGGCTCCAGATTCCATTCTGAATGATGGGAAGCTCTTGTGCCTGTGGGCTTTCCCTGACCTTTCCCATCAAGCCTGCTGTTTGCCTCCACCTCGGAAGAGTTGGGATCCAGAGCGACTGTGCAGCTCAGGGGACTTGGGCGCTGCCGAGCACCCCGCGTCCCTGCACTAAGCCTGCGTTAGCCGGGACGGATACAAAGCCACCTCCGCTGAAGGGTGGGACTCGGGGGCCACGTGTACCCAGTCCACAGCGGCACCTCACTGGAGCCCTCGGGAGCTTTGGTTTCACACACTTTCTTCGCTCCATCATCTCCCGGTTTTCCTCCAACCTCATGGGCCAGCGCTCTTGTGGTGGTGAGTTCTCTGAAGCTTGAGCAGGGGACTGGGCCCAGGTGTCACTCCTTGAACCAGTTCTCAATTTTGACTCTCCTTAGGTGAGCTCGGTGGTCTTCGTGACTTTAAATGCCATCTAGCCGGTGAGAAGCGCCACACGGGGGTCCAGCTTACACCTCTCGCCTCAACCCCAGACCCGCCTGTGCAGCTGCCTCTTCACATCGCCACCGGGACATCAGTAGGCATCGCAACTGGGATGTGCCTAAAATGAAATTCCTCTTCCTGCACCCCCTCGCCTCCAAAATAGAAAACTCGCTTCGCTTCTTAAGAAACGGGAACTCCATTGTCACAGCTGCCCTGGCCAGTCAACCTTGACAGAACGCTGCTTTCTCTCACACCCGTAGCCCATCCATCGGCAAATTCTGATCCCTCCACCTTCAAAATACACCCAGAACTGGACTGCTTGTCACCACCTGGGCCGCCACGACCCTGGTCCAAGCCGCCCGGGGCCCTCTCCCACCTGGACTCCTGCAGCAGCCTCCTCACTGGTCTCCCTGCTTCTACCCCGGCCTGTCTCACCCGTTCTCAGCATGGCAGCCAGAGGGGCCTTTATGAAACGTGGGAGCGTGGTACCTCCCTGTGGAGCTTCCTCCAGCGCCTTCCTGTCTTTCTCGGAGTGGAAGTTCAGCCCTTACAGTGACCTCAGCCCCACCGCCGCCCCCTTGTTCACTCTGCCTCAGCCTCCCCACTGCACCTCCTCGAACGCTCTTCCCCAAGGTGCCTTCAGGGCTCACCCCTCTTTTTCTGCAGATCTCTGCGCAGACATTAACGGATCAGTAACGCCCTCCGTGAGCTTCCTGAATATAAGAGCACCCCGCTCGCTCCATGCACCCCCACACTCTCGACCCTCTGTATCGTTTCCACAGCATGGATCACCCCTCACATACAACTGCTTATAGGTTACATATATACACACATGTATAAAACTGTCCCGTGACCCTTTAGAAAGGGTGCTTTATGGGACTTCTGGTCAAGATGGAGGCATAGGTAGATATGCTTTGCTTTCTCACACAATCCAAAAAAGGACAACCACCAATTTAAAATCAAAAAAACTACTAGAACTGCCAGGAAATCGAACCATATGAAAGTCCAACAACCAAGGAGTTAAAGAAACATTCATCCAGACAGGTAGGAGGGGCAGAGATGGGCAGCTGGAGCGGAGAAGACACATGGCCAGGCGACAGACCGGTCAGGTGAGGTGGTGGTTGGCAGCCTGGGTGGTCCCACATTCGTGTGCAGATAAACTGGGAGGAACAACTGGGGAGCAAGACAGACCACACAACGTGGAGTTCCAGTGCGGGGAAACAAATCCACAAAACCTCTGGCTATAAAAACCTATGGAGGATGCAGCAGTGAGAAAAACTGCCAGTCTCACAGGAGAGTTCTTTGAGAGACCCAAAGGGTCCTAGAACGTACACAAACCCACCCACCTTGGAATCAGCACCAGAAGGGGCCAATCTGCTCATGGGTAGCGGGGGAAGTGACTGAAAACTGGCTGAGAGCCAATCAAGTGGCATTGTTCCCTCTTGGGCCCCTCCCCGACATACAGCCTCACAATGCAGCGACCTGGGTTGCCCCGCCCTGGTGAATACCTAAGGCTCCGTCCCTTCCAATGTAACAGGCACACGGAGACAAAGAAATATGGCTTAAATGAAAGAACAGATCAAAATTCCAGGAAAAAAACTAAGCGATGAGGAGATAGTCAACCTATCAGATGCGAAGTTTAAAACACTGGTAATCAGGATACTCACAGAAATGGTGGAGTATAGCCACAAAATAGAGGAAGAAGTGAAGCCTATGCAAAGTGAAATAAAGGAAATATATACAGAACACCAACAGTGAAGGGAAGGAGACCAGGACTCAAATCAATGATTTGGAGCACAAGGAAGAAATAAACATTCAGCTGGAACAGAATGAAGAAACAAGAGATCAAAAAAAATGAGGAGATGCTTAGGAACCTGTGGGACAACTTTAAACATTCCAACATCTGAATCATAGGGGTGCCAGAAGGAGAAGAGGAAGAGCAAGAAATTGAAAACTTATTTGAAAAAATAATGAAAGAAAACTTACCCAATCTGGTGAAGGAAATAGACTTCAAGGAAGTCCAGGAAGCTCAGAGAGCCCCAAAGAAGTTGGACCCAAGGAAGCACACACCAAGGCACATCATAATGACATTCCCCAAGATTAAAGATAAGGAGAGAATCTTAAAAGCAGCAAGGGAAAAGAAGAAAGTTACCTACAAAGGAGTTCCCATAAGACTATCAACTGACTTCTCAAAAGAAACCCTCTAGGCAAGAAAGGGCTGGAGAGAAGTATTCTAAGTCATGAAAGGCGAAGACCTACATCCAAGATTACTCTATCCAGCAAATCTATCATTTAGAATGGAAGAGTTGATAAGTGCTCCCCAGATATGGTAAAGTTAAGGGAGTTCATCATCACCAAGCCCTTATTACTTACATGAAATGTGAAAAAGACTTTTCTAAGAAAAAGAAGATCAAAACTTTGAGCAGTAAAATGATAATAAACTCACAACTCTCAACAGCTGAACCTAAAACACAAAACCAAAAACAAACTAAGCAAACAACCAGAATAAGAACAGAATCACAGACATGGAGATCACACAGAGGGTTACCAGTGGAGGGGTTGGGGGGGGGGGCAGGGAGAATGTAGGAAAAGGTTCAGGGAATAAGAAGCATAAATAGTAGGTACAAAATAGACAGGGAGAGGTAAAGAATGGTACAGGACGTGGAGAAGCCAAAGAACTCACACGTACGACCCATGGACAGGAGCTAAGGCGGGGATGCTGCTGGGAAGGGGGTGCAGGGTGGAGGGGGAGAACGGGGAGAACGAAATGGTACAACTGTAACAGCATAATCAATAAAATATACTTAAAAAAATAAAGAAAGTGTGCCTTATGAAGGCAGTAACGTTTTGTCTGCAGTCTGCTTTCCAGCACATAGGAGCATTGTCAAGGTACAAACGGGCACATAAATCCACACTTGATAAAAATCCGTAGATGGGAAGAGTAAGAGCCACCGAGAGGGTGGCTGCTGGGCCGTGGGGCGAAAGCTAGGCCAGCTGAGCGAGGAAGGACACACGGAAAACAGGGGTGACAGAGACCGAACTCCTCCAGAGACAAGACTTACCAGTTCCAGCCCTCACGAGGCCTGAGTGCCAGTGAGGCTGTGAGGTTGCACACTGTACCCCCACAACTCTCCCCAACCTCTTTCCTGATGGCATTTGGGTTTTTGTTCCTCGCCACCGAAATAACCCTGACATGCAACCACCCACCCATCCACCACCCACTGTCCTACACCCAACCTCCCAATCACCCAGACATCATCTGTCTACAAATCAAACAGTCCACGGGTCCCTTTGTCCCTTAGGCATCCATCAGCCTAGAGTCCATCCGTCTGCTCCTCAGCATGTAACCAAACACCCCCCCCCCCCACGGCAGCCTTTCAAACTGCGCATGCTGGGGCGGGGCCGGGTGATGAAGGGTGTGCGCAGTAGGCTGAGGCGATCCAACTTTATTACTGAACAGCAGGGAGCTATGGAAGGGCTTTGAGCAGAAACGTTCCATGATCATGTCTGTATTTGAGAAAAATAACACTGGCAGCAATGAATAAGATGGATTGGGGGGAGGAGTCTCGAGGCAAGACGACCAGTTGGGCTAACACTGGAATATTCCAGATGATGAATTAGGGCAGAGGCATAGCAGCCAGAGAAGAGAAGTTTCCAGGAGCCTGCAGGGGAGCAGCGCAGGAGGACAGCCGTGCCCAGGTGGCCCCAGGCACTGTGTTTCGACGGGGCTGCACCTCCTGTACCGTCAGCCCACGACGTCCAGGACAAGGAGTTCCCAGGAGTTCCCAGGAGGCCCAACCCAGGGCCGGTTCTTTCTGGAGGCATCTGCAGAGTCCTCTGTCCTACAGCCCCAGCCCCGGAGCAAGTGCCATTTCCAGGGTACACAGTCACCCACCAGCTCCAGTCTCACAGCCCAGCCCTGGCTGTGGACACTGCGGCCTCTTCTCTGTTAATTTCCTCCACCTCCTCAGAGGCCGGGCCTCCAGCCCAGTGAAGTCAGGGTCTGGGAGGCAGCCCTGGCTCCCTGCCCGCCCACGGAGGCTATATTTGGAGCACGGCAACTCCCTACAGACACAGACTCGGGACCCACCCTGCCGCGCTGCCCCAGCCGATTTCACCTAGTATCCAAGCGGCGTGGGTGTTGCTCACATTTTCACGTGTTTGTTCAGGCATGTGTTCATTCCACAAATACCCACAGATCCCCTGGTGTGGTGCAGCCGGCACAGCAGGATGTACAGCGGACACGTCTGTGCACCCATATAGGTATCTGGGTCTAAATACGAATGAATGGCAGAACATACCCTCGGTGCCCTCCCCCAGGGCTCGACCGTGCTGGTGACTCAGAATCAGGTGTGTGCGTGCCTGTGCGTGCAGGCACGTGCTCTCTGGGAGGCAGCTGTGACTCAGCTGCACACGGCGTCTGTAGGTACCTGTGTGGATACCTCTGTGTGCGCAAGCACGAGCAGAGGGTGGGGGATGGGGTTGTGACTAACTGGACTGTGTATGGTGACTGGGCGCCCACAGGCCTGCTGTGACTTTACAGCCCCGCTCACTTGCCAAACCAAACAGCCAGTGTTGGGTGCAAACATTGTATCCCAGTGAGCAGGGTGGGGAGAAGCCCGGAGCCAGGAGTCTCTGGGAAGCAGGAGAGTCTCAGCAGCCCGGGCCCAGCTGCATTTGCCCCTACGGCTCCCCCACCTGCCCCTCCACCGCAGGTATGGGGCCCACTGGCTTGGCCTCCGGGAGGCGCTACCTCACCCCCCAGTCCCAGGTGGGCACACGTCAGGAGCCAGGCCCAGAGGTTGCAAGCTGCCGGCACAATCTATTTCTCTCCCACACCAACAAGCCCTCCTGTTTCTGCCACGGTTGCCTCTTTCTCCAATGTCCTCACCCAGTCGTGGCCTTAGCAAGCACAGACCAGGGACCATTTCTGACCTCCAGGTTCCAGACCTGCTGCCTGGGCTGTGGCCCCTCCCGTCCCCCCACTTTCTCCCCCTGTGTTCCTTGCCCTATCTCTCCCTGGCGGTCTGTCTCCTTATCTGTCCTGGGTCTATCTCTGTCTCTTCTCCAGGCAGGCTGTCTGCTGTGGAGGCTCCCCAAGAGTGGAGGTGTTGACAGGGGGTGGGTGTGGGGAGGACACTCTATGTCCCTTCTTGAGCCTTATCTGGAAAACTGAAGTAACTGCTCAGGCCTCAGGCTGGAATTTCGCCCTGGATGACCTTGCTCTGTTTGCTGGGGCCTCCACAGGGACAGCCAGGGTCAAACCAGTCAGGAAACAGGCCCCTGCTTGTTGGCTGGCCTGCTCCTCCTCACTGCTCTCCTCCCAGCCTGCAGCCAGGGACCCACAGGAGACTCCGGGGGAGAGGGCCGTCCGTTTCCGAGGCACTTGCAGAAACAGGGCCAGGCCGGGGAGGAGGGGGTCGGGGAGGGGGGAGCGGGGATGAATCATGACCAACGCGGCTCAGGGTGCCAGCAGGCCCTCCTCAGGCTCCCAAGAGGAAACCCTCCTGGGTGGAGGAGGAACAGGGCCCCCGCCCCATCTTCTCCCCTCAGGTGCTCCCAGACAGGCCTGCGCTTGCTGCCCGCTGCCCGTGGTATGTGCCAGGAATGGCTGGGAGAGGCCCTGGAGCAGGACACATGGGTCTTGTCCCAGATCTGCCATTGCCCGTGTCCCCACAGGCAAATGCCTCGCTTTCTGAGCCTCACTTTTCTCATCTGTAAAATAGTGCCCTCTCTGAAGATAAAAGGAGACTGGCAGGGCTGGCTGCCGGGCTCAGCGCCCATGGGCGCCCCCCCCGCCCTTGGCAGACACGGCTGAGGCCCAGCTTGTTGGGGGAAAGCGCAGGTTTCAGGGCAAGAAACCCTCTGGGGTTGTCCATTTGAAAGCTGTTTCTTATCGTTGAGCGTTTTCCCTGACACTCCTCACTTTTAACACATGAAAGAACAAAACGCATTTTCTCAAAAGGCTGTGGCTCTATTTTGCCTTCACTATGCAACTCTCACCTTCCTCTATTCAGAGTCGCCACTTCAGAATCGCAAGATGTGTGTGTGTGTGTGTGTGTGTGTGTGTGTGTGTGTGTGTGTACATATACATAACTCTCTGTACAGAAGGACTGGATAATTTTTAAAGGGAATTGAGCCACTTAGGATTTTCACGGGGTAGAAACTACTTTCTCTGGTACTATAATAATATAATGGTGGATCCATGTCATTATTCATTTGTCCAAATCCACAGAATGTACAACGGCAAGAGTGAACGCGAACGTAAACGATGGATTCTGGGTGATAATGATGTGTCAGTGTAGATCCATCAATTACAACAAATGTACAGCTCTGATGGCGGAGGTAATGGGGGAGGCTATGAGTGTAGGGGACAGAGGGTATATGGGAATTCTCCGTACTTTCTGCTCAATTTTGCTGCCCTCTCTCCGGCCCCAGAGCGGCCACCTCCGCCCTGAGGAACAAGGGGACCCATCCGGCCAGAGCAGGACAGCAGGACAGCAGGGCGGCCCGCAGGACCGCGCGAGGAGGTGCGCCGGTCGGGTGGGGACCCGCAGCGCACGGCTGCCCCCTGGCGGCCCCCGCTGGCCTCGCCCCGCGCCAGCCGCGCGTGCCTTGGCGCACACATGGTTGTTTTCCCCCAAAGGCATGACCATTCCACTGCCCCGGGTCTGGGCCATCTGAGGACGTGCCACGGAGGCGCTGGGTGGTGGGATTGTGCCTGATGAAGGCCGGGCCTTGCTTCTCCTTTAAACGAGCCAAAATGTTGACGGGGGAGGTGGGGGCCTGCGCGTGCAATCCTGGTAGGTTGACTATAAGGGTGGGGTCATTCTCTTTGCTTACCTGCTTTTCCCCCATTTTTCCACGTTGGGCGTGTGTTGCTTTGTGCTAAGAAAAAAAACTACAAGCTTCATTTTTAAACAATGACATAGGGGTCTAACTGGCCTGTCAAGGGAACTCTGCCGGTTTGGGGCCTAGTTTCTGGTATCTCTTTGCATGAAGTGTGTGGGAGGCTGCAGGTCGGGCACTAGGACTTTGGGGTTTGAGGCTGATGGGCCATCCCTCACAGACGCTGGGGCTTTCTTTAAGAAGAAAGGAGGGAAAAATTTGTCCCCAGCCTCCGGATAGGGTGGGGTAAATGCTGCAAACCGACCAGAAATTCATTTGCCTGTTGTCTCCAAGGACACACAAAGACTATATCGAGGCTCATTTGAGGACAGGGACTTACTTCAGAAAGGAGCCATTGCAAAGCCGGCATTTACTAAGCACCTACTAGGTGCCACGTGCTGGCAATACAATCAGCCAAGGGGCCAACGTCCTGTCCCTCAGGGGCTCTGGGCTTGCCTTGGAGAAGTTCATCAGAGCTGAGGGCCCAGCCGAGCCTCCCCTCCTGCCACTGAAGCGGAGTCGGCGAGGACGTTGAACGTGGCCACAGTGGGAGCCGCTGCTGCAGGGTGAGGCCCGGGGAGGTAGAGTGACCCCCCCGGCCCCCATGCGGAAAAGCTGTGATGGCCACCAGGGAAGCCACAGGATCCCTGAGGGGGAAGCAGAGGCCAGGGTCCTTCGGGCTCTGCTGGGAGGTGGCCATCGCAGGCCCTTGAGATCCACCCACTTCGCCACCTGGTTGGGCCCCCAAAGGGCTGGTATGACTCGGGATGTGGGAGTCCTTCTGGGCGGAGCCTCCACCCTGGGACTTCATCTGTTCGCTCAGCCATTCACACGCGTATCAAATGTCTGCCCTTGCAGGACACCTGGGAAGTGACACCTGTCTGTGGAAGCACAAGGAGAGCACCCTGGTGTTTCCCAAACTCTCCAGGCATTTCGCATGACTGACCTAGTTCAGTCGCCTGTGGGATTTTCTCAGAAGTTGTCGGTCCATCCGAAAAATCCCCATGTGCGCCCTGGCCCAGCCAAGGTGGAAAGCCCCTCGTCTCATGACTTCCTAAAGAAAATGCACCAAGGTGACACATCGGGGGCGAAGCATATCTCGGCAACGTGGAGACACCGTCAAGGACGCCGGGTGCCTCCAGGCGTGACACTCTGAGAGGACACATCAGCTGGGCGGTCTTCATGCAGAGAACGCAGACCCCGAACCTCACCCCGGATGGCGCAGTAAGGCAGAACCCAGGCCTGCGCCAGCCTGACGTCGGCCTCCTTTCCAGCTCCCTGCTTCGGAAGGCCAAGCACAGCCCGCTTATGCTCTTAGGCTGTGAGGGCAGCCACTCTAAAAGGAAGCCATTCACTCTGCCCCTTTAGCCATCTTCCCCCCAACCATGCTGTGAGGAGCACGGGGCCTCGGGACTCAGGGATGAAACTGTCCACCCACACGCTTTTCTTGAATAGCCTGGGTGTTCCTTACAAACAAATATTTCAGATACAAGTGCCCTCCAGATGGGAACAGAGCCTAGTGGGCAGCACTGGGCAGGGATGCTGCGTCGGAGAAGGGGGCTGGGCCTGGGCTTCCGAAGGGACTGTAGGGACAGATGCGTGTGGGTGTGGCAGCAGTCCTGGCATCCCTCTAAACCAGCCTGCGGGCAGACAGTGTGTCTTCTCAGGGGAGCGGGCCCGGACGGTCCTAGCCGAACCCTCGGGAGGGGTGGAGGCCGTGAGAACAGAGGAAGGAAACAAAAAGCGGGGCCCAGGGAGGCCTGCTCTCAGGTACCCAGCGTAGGCTTCTTCTGGTCAAAGCACAAAGTATTGGCTGACAGAAAATGAGGGATTCAGAAATGAGGGGCTGCTACTGGGCTGGGGACTGAACAGAAAGGGGTTTGCTAAACAAGGCTTCCCTCTCCCCACTCCTCACAAGCCAGGCCTTTAGCAGGGCCCGTGGCCTGCTCTTGAGGAGGTGGACGAAGCTGGGGAGGAAGGCCTTCATTCCTGTGGGCGCACAACCCTAAGCAGCGCTGTGCTGCGTCTATGCGGTGGGGGTGGAAAAGGAATCTGAAGCCAGCCCTGGCTGGAACTCAGTGTTCTCTGCAATTTACCCACGACCCAGGGCCAAAGACTCGGCCACCTTACAAAGGTCAATAGAAGTTGAGCGTGGGACTAGAGCGCGGACGTGTGGGTAGCTGGGTGACAGGGGATAGAAACACTGAGATAGAAGGCTTGGTGCCCAAGTATATTTAAAGGATCTGCAGGTAGGCAGGTGTAATGATGAACTTCATCCTAGAAAAGGCCAGGAGTTCCAGTGTGGATCGGATCGGTCCCATCCAGATCCTTCTCTGCCAGCTGAGGGGCTTGGGCCTGTTGACCCTTAGGACTAGCCAGTTATAGCATTCTAGAGGCACTACTGTTAAAAACAGCAAGTTGCACAAATCTTGAGTGTAAAGTTGATACATTTTACTTGTATAACCACTACCCATTTCCGGCTTCCCAGAAGGTTCACTTGTGCCGTTTTCCAGTTAACAACCCCCCGCCCCACCCCCAACACACCCGTGGGTAACCACAATTCTGACTTCAAAATCCACAGATTAGCTGTGCCAGTTCAGGAAGTTAATATAAATGTAGTCACTCAGTAAGTTCCCAGTTTGGCTTCTTTGTTCAACATAATGTCTGTGAGATTCATCCATGCTGTTGCGTCTCTCAGTGAGATGTTACTTTAATTAAAGTGTAGCATCTGGCCCTGGCCCTGGCTGGTGCGGCTCAGTGGATTGGGCACCAGCCTGCAAACTGAAAGGTCTCCAGTTTGATCCCCAGTCAGGGCACATGCCTGGGTTATGGTCCAGGTCCCCAGCTGGGGTGGTGCAAGAGACAACTGATCAATGTATCTTATACACTGTTTCTCTCCTTCTTCTCCCTCCCTTCTCCCTAAAATCTTTTTAAAAAGTAAATAAAAAATAAAGTATAGCACCTTGTGACTATACCACAGTGCATTGATCTATGGGCCCTCATGTTGCTTCTGGTTTGGGGCCTCCTAAGCAAAGTTGCTGTGAACCTTGTCATAGGGTCTTTGGTGGACATGTGACTCATTCTCCCGGGAGTGGAACACTGGCCCAGAGCTAGCTGTCATCTTTAGCTTTAGTAGATACTACCAAATAGCCTCCCAGAGCTGAGGGGTGACTTTTACAGGTCTTGAAGTGAGTGCATAATACAAGTAGAGGGGGAGAGGAAAGAAACATATTCCTTAAACTATTATTCCCAAGACTGATATTTTCAATAAGTTTTGAGGACCTGCTATGAACTGGTAGCCTCATCCCTTCCCCCTCAGACCCGCCCCGTGTGGCCTGATCTTTAATGGACCTGACCCTCCTCCACAAGGGCAGCTGTGCCTTACCGGCACTCCCTGAGGCACATCACCAGCCGGGCGGGAAACGTGAACGCATCCCTTACCAGCTGCTGAATGGTTCTGACAGACCCTCCCGTGTTTAGCCACTCATGGAAAGAAACCAAGGTCAGGGTGGCTTTCACACCTCAGGCCTCAGCAACCCACAGCACAGACTTTATACAGATCCAGAGCAATTCCCTTCCATCTATGTTGCAAAGGCATTTGCAGAATTTCTGAAGCACAACCCCCCATACCAGTGCCGAAGCTCCTGCCACTGCTCTCTGCCTCCTCACAGGGCAGTCGGCCTCCCTCCCTTCCAGGCGCGCCCCATTCACACCAAAGAGCTCAACTCCTCCTCGGGTACACGGCAGGGGTGTCCAACCGGCGGCCCGGGGACCACGTGCAGCTTAGGACGGCTGTGACTGTGGCCCAACCCAAAATCATAATTTTACTTAAAATATTATGAGATTTTTTTGTGTGATTACAAGTCATGATGTATTTAATGTGTTATCCAAAACAACTCTTCTTCCAGTGTGGCCCAGAGATGTCCAAAGGTTGGCCACCCCTGCAAGGGAAAGTCTGCCTGCAAGAGCCTGTTGTGCTCCGGACAACAGAACCTGCCTTCCTGTAGAGCAGGTTTCTCAGCCTTGGCACTACGGACATCTTAGACCGGATGATTCTTTGCAACCAGGGGCTGTCCTGTGAATTGTGGGACATTTGGCAGCATCCCTTGCCTCTACCCACCAGACGCCAGTAACACCCCCAGTGGGACAACCAAAAGTCTCCAGACATTGCCAAATGCCCCCTTGGGGCAAAATGGCACCTGGGTGAGAACCACTCCAACAGAGAAACAAGCCTCGAAGACCACCACCCAGTGTGTTCCCTTCCTCGAGGAGGGAAAAGATCTGCTTTCCGGGACACAGTCAAGCTGGACGGAGTGGCCTCCTTGGTTCACAACAAGCATTTTAATCTGGCGACCATGTCAAACCAAAACAGAAACCCACACTGTTTACTGTAGAAAAACTGAAAGGCACAACATGAATTTGGGAAAGCAGAGGTAAGAAGGTTTGGAGGTAAGAACAACAGTGGGGGAGAAATCAACTCCGTGAGTTCCCGTTTGTGAGCTGACACATGGGCCCTGGTTTCCCACATTAGTGACTCAACCCCTAAGCACGAGGCCATCGCTGACTTTGTGATGGCGTTGCTGTGGAGTCCGAACTCTAAACCCAGTGTTTGCAGGAAGTATCCCTAAACCAAGCTCAACTCATTATATAAAAATACGCACATGTACACACAACTTTACCCTATTTTATTAAACCAGACAGTTTTAAATGTATATTGTTCTGGTGGTTGTTTTTTTATTTTCCTTACTGAGTTCATTTAAAAAAAATACAAAAGTTTTAATATATCTTAGAAAATTAGCAAAAAAATTAAGAAAGTTCAGCATATTACACTGCATAATATTTAGGTAAGAATGTTTGAAAATTATAAATATTTTGTTCCCTCTCAACACAGAAAATGACAAAAATACATTTAAAATTTTTTTCATATATAATTCATAGAAATGATCATATTCCTGTTTATTAAGTAAAAGGCCTGATTAGGACGAGTGCTCACACATCCTGAAATATTCTGTACAGTAACTACAAAAGTAAACCAAGGGGTCTGTCAGCACTTCTGACAGCTGAAACCATTTTAAACCTCAGGAAGAATTCAGTTAGTATTAAACTATCATTCCAAATGGGATTTACTTAGTTCATCTATGTGCTTTGATTCATTAATACAGCAGGTCCTTGAATAATATCGTTTTGTTCAACACTGTTTTGTTCTAGTGTTGATGAGATGCTGCAGAAACTTAACTTTTTTTTATGAATCTGCCTCTATGATAAGATTGGTTTTGCTATACGTCACTGTCGATGTTCAGCAAGGACATACTGTACCCAGCTTGGCCAAAGCACTGTTTAAAAGGACTCCTAGACAGTGCAACGGAAGCCAGGACATGGATCAGTAACACTCTGCCTTGGGCAGAAGCCTTCTTCCGCACAGCCCCATAGCTGGCCCCCGAATGCTGAGCCAAGGCGGGGTCCCGTGCAGCTAGTGACTTCTGTCTCGGAGTGGCCACGGTCAAGGGCTTCCCATGGCACCTGTCAAGCAGTGGCAAGCAGACTGGCCCATCTAGTTTAGAAACAGGTACCCGGAGAAGGAAAGATGCTGCCAAAGGAAAAGACTGACCCCGGTCCACAGAGGTTCTGATCAACCAGTGACCCTAAGCACCGACCCTGCTCCTCCCCAAGCACACCGAGGATGACGCCACAAGGATCTGAGAGCTGCAAAGGAATTTCCAGAAGCTGAAGTTTTCACAGAAAGAGCCTATTAAGAGCATGACAATGTTGACTTTTTTTTCCTTTTCAGGTAAGCTCTTATTTGCAGAAAGATAATCAAGGTGTCCTCAGTACATGGAGCCAGCAGGAGGCTGAAGGAAGAAGAGTTAGAAGCAGCAAAGCCAGTTCCTTTTGTCCTTTGCATCAAGCTTTCCGGCTGCGCCTGGAACCTGCGTCACAGCTGCAGCGGCTGCCGGCGGTCACTCTGTGCCCTTCTTTCCTTTCCAGTTCTTCTCTCGCTCCTCAAGTTCCGCCTGCGTGAAAGCTGCCGGCCCCCAGTGAGTGATCAGGTGAGGGTTTTTGGAACCTGAAAGACAAACATGCTTTAACTACAGAAAATGCTGTATTTTTTAACTAACATTATCATTTTCCCACAGACAAGACAGTAATTTTCCTGCGTGATGTCTCTCTGAGGAACATCAAAGCAGACCAAACAACTAGAAGGTGTGCACAGAGGGAGTTAGCAGGGCCTCCTGTCTGGCAGGGGCAGGTAAGGCAAGAGGGAGTTACCCTAAACAGCCTGGTTTCTGCATATTGGGGCTGAAGAAGTTTCTCTGCACAATTCAATTACACACAATAAGACAGAAAAATAAACGGAGTAAATGCACAGTGACTTCAAGGAGTGTGTTACCTGGTTCTATCAGTCGAATCAGTCCTTCGTGCTGGGCCACTTTGTCCTTCCAGCTCTTTGTCTTACTAGTTGCCATCTCCAGCTTCTTTTTAACTCCCTGAAACAAAAGGAGACTTTGAATTATGCGAAACACACTGGGGGTCTAAGCCGAATAGCAATGAGTGGACACCTACTATATGCTTATGGATTTTCTCATCAAACCCTCACAGTCCCCGTAAGAAGCAGGAACTATTACTGCCCCCATCTTACAGGTGTGGAAACTAGGACTCAGAGCAATTAAGGAACCTGCTTAAGGCCACACAGAACCTCACCCACACTAACTACAGCTGAATATAAAATCCTGTGTACCAGCTACGGCACCTCCTCTCAGCTAGCTCCCAATCCGCCTCTCATTGTCCCGCGAGGGTAATTCTCTCCCCCCGGCTGGCGCCAGTTCGGCTCTGCCAGCAGAGAGCACCGCAGGGACACTGAAGGAGGAAGGGCTTCGCTTCCAAGTCCCCTGTGCTCTAGTCAGCACCCTCCTGGCATGTGGACACCCAGGGAGCTCACCGCCCTGTGTTTCAGGGGCACCGCCCTGTGGGCGGTGTCGGCCAGGGGCCAGAGGCGGCTCCCCGGTGAGTTCTGCCATCTAGTGGCCACGGCTGTGCCCTCCACAGGGAGGTCTGCATCACAGTACTGGGCGTACGGGGACCCGGCCACAGATGTGTCCTTCCCTGGGTGCTCTGCCTCAGTCCTTCAGGCAGTGGCTGCTTCTCACATCTGCCATTTCCGTGTCTGCAGTTGTCTTTGCCGCTCCGTGGTAAAGCCCTGTCATAGTTAACACCTGTTCGTATCAAACCTTCCCTGTTTGAATTGTGTGTGGCTGGTCTCCTGACTGGACTCTGATACGCCTCATTGACCATACAGACTTCTTACAGCTAAGCAAAACTCTAACTACAGCTTTTTACAGTTAAGCAAGTGCTCTCTATTTTTTCTTCTTTTTTTTAAAGTTTGGTTTTAAGAATTCAAATGCACACGTTGGCAGGGGCAAGTTCTACCTCATACTGCTCGAGCGCTTGCTTGCGCTCCAACTCCAGCTGTTCCAGCTGTGCCATGGCTTCCTGAAGGGCCCTCTCTTTCATAATGCGCTGGTTCTCCAACTCCTGTTTCTCCGCTTCAGTCATCTGGATGGTCTGCTGCTGCTCCAGGTGCCACTTCTCCAGCTCAGCCCTCTTGGAAGACTCTTCCTCCAGCAACCTGCAACGTGCGGAGCTCAGGGTCAAATGCGCCTGGGTCAGCACTCCTGACCCCGAACATGATGGAGGCACTTCAGAGCAGGAAAGAGTATATCTGAGGTCACCTAATCCACCTCTCACTTGACTGGGAGCAAACTGGGAGCCAGAGAGGCCCACATTCACAGGACTGGCAATGTGACTCATGTCCTGCTCCAAACTCTGTTTTACCCTTTTTGGAAAAAAAAAATTATTATTTAAGGAGGGCTTAATGTACCACAAACTTAGCCAAGAGTTAAGTGTATGTTCTAAATTAATCGTTATAATAAGCTTAAGTACTACTATTGTCCACATTTGAGAGATGAAGAAACTGAGGCACAAAGGTTAAGTGACCATATAGGTCATTCGCCTGGCAGGTGGTAGGGGCAAGTTCTGAAATTTGCTTGATTACTGCAACATTCATACAATTTTCACCTCATCTAGCAAAAACCTATTACAAAGGAAAGGCTGATAATGAAACTAATGAAGGTGAGGGAAGAAGGAGCTAACAAAAGGTAGAATAATAATAGACCATTTACTGAACAATTACTACATGCCAAGTACTTTACAATCATCATCACTAATCCCCAAAACAAGGTATTATTTCTATGTTACAGATGAAGCAATTGAAAGTCAAACTGCACAAGCAGCAATAGGTTTCCACCCAGGTCTGTGTGACTCCAAAATGTTACTGTAATAGGCAACCCATCTGCGAATTTCCAGATATATAGATATTTAAATAAACTAAACTAACATACAGCCCAAATCTGTACCCAAAGAGCAAACGACGTGGTTGGATGCCAGCCCAGGACAGGACGCATCTCTAAGCGCTTGACCATGAGTAACAAGCCACACAGCAGGCCAGCTGCTGTTACCCAAGAGCATCTGCTCCTCTAAACCAGCAGCAAAGGAAGTAAAGAAACAGACTACACACCCCTTATCTGACCACCTCCCACCCCCAACCACACCACTGTAAAAATTCCCTGTGTGACATCCTTCTGGGTGGCTGTTCGACTCCGGTCACCTTGTGTGACGAGCCACCCACCGCTTCACGAATCAGGCCAGTTCATTTACAGCAGCCTCAGTCCTTAGTTTTTAAGTCCTTCCTCAACTAAGATGAGTTCTCCCATCTACTACGCCCAGTTCCACGAATCTGTACCCTCCTTAGATGTCTCTTGGCATGTGATGTCCACAACACTGCAAATGTGGCCTGACCAGTGCAGTTTATTCACGCACTCAGCATGGCTCTATCAACCACATCCCGCGGCCTTTCCGAGGTACAGGGGACACAACAGTGAATGAGACTGGAAGCGCCCCGTCTCCTCATCCTAGTGGGAAAGTATGGAGGGCGGAATGGACGCGTACACTGTTTAGGCTGCCCAGTATCTGAAGCCCCTTCATACATCTAGTGAATCTGGCACAGAAGGTGTCTCGATGGAAGTGGGGCCCATCTCCCACACAGAAGCCACAGGCCAGACGCCTGCCCTCCTGCCCCTTGGCAGCCAGGACACAGCAAAAGCTGAGCAGGGCTCGGAGAGGCAGGCGACCCTCCTGGATCTTTGACTCTAAAGCAACTGACACAAACAGGCAGAGACAGTAGAGAATTTATCTTGCTGGTGACAGCAATATCCACTATCAGCGATCGCGGGAGTGACGGCCGACACACAGTGCCAATGTTGGCACCAGTGACACCCTGATGACTCCTCCTGTGACCTCTTTTGGGCTGTGGTTCAGGCGGCTTCGCCTCCCCGGGTTCCTGCCTGTGTTCCCGGCCTGGCCACCTGCCTTTCTGAGGAATTGGCCAACTACTCAAGAATCTTCCAAAAAATTATTTTACTACTTTGGCTAACCCAGGTTGGTTTCTGTGGTTTGCAAACAAACTCCTGACCAAAGAATTAATGTCTCTGTGCCTCAGTTTCCCCAGCTTACACAAAAGTTATAGAAACCACACCCACCATCAAAGGTCTGCTGATGCATTAAACGTGATAATGTGGGTAAGGTACTTAGAACAGGGCCTTTCGCGTGTAAGTGCTAAGTGGCAACTCTTTTCATTACAGAGTCACCTTTACCTCATTTGCTCTGAAGGTAGAGGTGACTTAAGCTGCCTGAGAGTATGTGAGGTTTCTGGCAATCATATCACAAGGAAATAAAACCCCAAATATTTTCAGATGAATTGCTATCACCCAGGTCTCCTGGATCCTGGACTTGTTCTGTTGACATTTTAAACTATCTTCTTGGTATAAAACCATCATTCCGTCCTGTCAGTACCTTTACAAACTCTTGTCTTGACATTCTCCATATTATCTGTCTCCTTCATCTGCAAGTACTCTCAGCTACAACCAGACGCCAGACCTCACACTGAGCACTTGGCACGCATTATCTCATTTAACCTTCACGACAACCCTGCAAGCTTGGCGGTTATCCTTATTTTACAGATAAGAAACTGAAGGCTCAACAGAATGAAATAACTCTTCTACAATTACACAGCTAGGCCCTAACCAGATAGCTCCCTTGGTTAGAGCGTTGTCCACATATGACAAGGTTGCAGGTTCGATCCCAGTCAGGGCACACAAGATTCAACCAATGAATGCATCAATAAGTGGAACAACAAATCGATGTTTCTCTCTCTCTCTCTCTTTCTCAAAATAAAAAAATTAAAAAAAATTTCTTTAAATGTTTTAAAATAAAATTACACAGTTAGAAAGCAGCTGGGACTCAAACCCAGGCCTCACTCCAGAGCTCGGTTCCTAACTGCCTTCAAATTCACAAAGTATCATCTCGTGGAAGAGAGACTGTTGTTTCACGTGGCCCCAGTGAGTGGAACTTGGATCCATTTACTCATCCACAAAATATCCCTAGGGTGCTAGCCGTGTGCCAGGCACTGCACCAGGCACTGAGACTAAAGTATGCTGCGCGGCCTTACAGATCTAAAAATGCAGTGGGTGGAAGTTATAATGGGACAGGGGAGGGCTTAGCCTCAACGACTTCCCAATAACTGAGTTGTCCCAATGTCAAGCGAACAGTTTTCTTCTGAGGCCCATTCAGAAGAGGCTAGATAACCTTCAGGATTACACATCAAAAAACCACATTTCACTTATAATATTAAAAACAAAGACTAGACCCAGATGGCTTGAATCAAAGTTCCTGTATTTAAACAATTTACCCCATAAAGTATCTCTGAGGAAACTTAAGGCACTGACAAAGGGTCATCCACTAGAAGAACAATGAGATGCTAAATACTCCAAGAATGACTCACTATTGCTGAAAGAAACGACAGGAGGATTACCTAAAAAGCCCTTGACATACACCTTCGCCTAATATTGGTCTCATTTAATGAGTGCCAGACCTAGATGTTTCTATCCAAACCCCATGAAGACTCCCCTTGATTTTTCTACCCAGAAAGGCCTATTCTGGGAGCAGGAGCGAGGAGAAAGCCCCTTTGCCAATCTGACAAAATGACCATCCGAACCAGGCCCAGCCTTCTGGGGCTCCGGGAGAGGAACTTGCTGCACTTTAAAATGACCACGACAGGGGTCAGTCTGTCCATGTCAAGTTCCAAAAACTAGATAAGTTGAAAGAAAAATAATTTAGAATAGTAAAATAATTATATTCATAAAGTGGCCTTTACACAGCCTGATAAAGTTAACTTTTGTGCAATAATTTCAGCTTATTGGTGCAAACTGGTATATATGTAACAGCTATATTTGCATTCAAAAGGTTGAAACCATTTTGCTATATACTGAAATCAGAGTGTACAAAACAATTAGCCCGAGTTTCTTAAATAACAATACTCATGCCTGGCTCCTATCCACAGATACCTTGATTCAGTCAATGTGGGACAAGCCCTACATGTGTAATTTTTAAAAGCTTTACAGGTGATTCTGATATTTACTACTGGTTAAAAGCCACAAGTTTTACTATATATATATATATATATATATATATATATATATATATATATATATTTAAAAAATCCCCCCCCTCCATGGAGAACCTCATGAAATGGTCCTCCGTGTCTTTTACTTTTCCCTTGTATGTTTTGATGTCTAAATTTTTTCTCTAGTTATGGATGACTGCCTTGACTTTATCCCTTAGAATGCTAACCTGGTCTCCAGTCATACCCACTTTATTCTCCCCACAGACAGAGCGTGTATCTCAGGAGCGGTCGTTTGACCGCAGCTAGGAAATGGGGTTGGAGAGCACGCTGGTGAGAAGAGGACGAGGAGGGGGCTGGTGCAGCAGCGTGGAGGAGGGGCAGTGGAGGCTGGCACTGGGAGGCTGGAAAGAAGCAGGCAGATCAGAGAAAATCATGACTCGGAATACACAGGACTTGGGGCTTGGACTAAGCAATGAAGGGAGGAGATGTGGATGAGAAAAACCACACATTTTATTCTCGAAAATTGTCTCTTATTCAAAAGATCACTCATTCCGTAAATACAAAATAACTATACTTTAATAAATTTCTAAAGTTATTTGGTTCCCTTTGTGATCTAATTCTCTGCTGTGTTATGCTCGACCTCTCAAAACTGCAGAGAAGCAATACAGGTATCATAGCTCACCTGTGAACTCTCTGCACAAGGGCACTCTGTCTGAAAACTCCCCACACACCACAAATTATAAAGCCCAGAAACCATCTCATGTCCCTTAGGATGCCTCTGTTTGGAAGTCACACGGGCCTCAAAGCTTCTCACAAGTGCATCTGTGCTAACATCACTGCCAATGGCACCTGGACGGAGGCGGTCCCAAGAATTGTTAACAAAACAGTACACTGGACACATACCTGTGGGACCTAGCACTGCCAGGCAATATGCTAAGCACTTAAATGTCTATTCAGAAGATCATTGTTCCTTAATTGAATTAAAATTTTCTGTTGATTTTAGAAATCATTTTGGCAAAGTAGACAAAGACCTCCTCCCTTCTCTTCCTACCTAAACATCAAACAAGCATCCTTTGCTGCTCCACCTGGGGAACGGCAGCCACGGAAAACCTGGCCCGGGTCATCTCACTCCTGTCCCCCAAGGCAGGGAGTCACAGCTCCGAGCCTGCAGTGTACTCGCGCTGACCAGCTGCTACGCTGCGGTAAGCATTTTTAGTGCTGGCAAGACATTGTCAAGAAAGCAAATGGGGAAGCAAGTCAGAAACTGAAAGAGGACAGCTCCGGCGTCTTCAGGCTGCCTTGTCCTCGCTGCTGCAGAGACCAAGAATCCAGAGTTCTCATTTGAGAACATGACAATCATAAACAGTAAATCGGACTAAAAAGCCTGAGAGAAGGATTAATTAATTAATTAAAATAAAAGCTCTAAGGGAAAAAAGTCTAGGTTGTAAGAATTTCTAAAACTAAGACTTATTAATTAATAATAATAATAATAATTATTATTATTATTATTTAAGGAATGCCACTAATCCTGAATGACCAAATAGAAATGGCTTATTTCCTCCTCATCCCCGCAGTGGCCGCAGCTCTGGCCTGAAGCAGGCCCCTGCCTCCACACCACGGGCCCCGCTCTGGTCCGGAGCATGTCGACGAAGCCAGGGTCTCAGCAGAGCTGACCCTAGGTCTGTGACTGTGGTGCTCCACCCAACAGACCCAGAAGACTGCTCTGAAATAGATACAGGCAGCCTTGAGCCCCAGGCCGAGAATAAACAACGCAGGGGCCAGCCCCCAGGGTCTCTCCCTCTGACAGATAGCCGGGCACCAGCCCCCAGGGTCTCTCCCTCTGACAGATAGCCGGGCGCCAGCGCTCTCATTACTGGAAACTGTTCCCAGGGGCACAGTAAACAAACTGATGGGGCACCTGGCCTGAAGCTTCCGCACAGTCTCTTCATCTTGCCGGGCCTGTCTCTCATCCTCAAGAGCCTCCTGCAGCTTCAGGTACATGCCTTCCAGCTCCTGCACTCGCTGCAAATACTGCTCCAGTTCAGAGGACTTTTGGGCGACCTGTTCTTCCATCTGCTGTCTGATCTGGTGGTATAAAAGGGTCATGTTTAAATGCAGGTCAACTCTACCCTCCGGAAAACCCTCCCACTCCACCACCAGCCTGAGGGGTTGCCACAGCCCCAGCGGCAGCCCATCAGGGTGCTGGACCCTGTCCTTCAGTCTCTGAACGAAAGCTGGAGGAACTGAGCACGCCACTCCCCACAGCACCGCCAGGACTGCGCCCTCAAGTCCAGGGACAAGCAACCCCAGTGCTGTTTTCCTACCCCGGAACATTCTCCATCCTTTCCACTCCCCTCTATAGAATCGAATCAAGGAAAAAAAAAATGTTTCCTTGTATAATTTCTCTTTAAATTCTCTTCCGTCTTAAAGCTACCAGCTCTTGACCAACACAGTCTTCTCTAAAATAAATGAACCTTTCCTGCATCAAAACTGCCAAAGGGCCCTGGCCGGTGTGGCTCAGTGGATGGAGCACCAGCCTGTGAACCGCAGGGTCACTGGTTCAATTCCGGTGTAGGGCACAGACCTGGGCTGCAGGCCAGGTGCCCAGCAAAGGGCGGGCCAGATACAACCACACATTGATGTTTCTCTCCCTCTCTTTCTCCCTCCCTTCCCCTCTCTAAAAACAAATAAATAAAATCTTAAAAAAAACAACAACAACTGCCAAAGGGAAAAAGAAAACACTGATCTGCAGAGACCCTCACGTTTATCTGGCTGCCCCACACCCGCTCCTTGGACTCCCACCTCTCGCCTACCCCAGGGCACCTCCAGCCCTGGGGGGCGGGGGGGGGGGGATTCAAGCAGCTAACCTAGTGTCCTAACAAGTTTATGGTTTCTCCCTTCTGGATTTAAGAGTTTCAATCTCTGTCTTAACAATGAAAAGACAAGAACATCCTAAATCTAACAGCTCACACATGAGCATGTGGGCCTGCAGTTCAGAAAGTTGTTTCACTTGTGTTAGCTCACTTCACCCCCAGAACAGTCACAGCAGATGGTATGACAATGCCCCTGAGGTAAAGAGGAGGAAAACGGATGAAGCAGGCGCAGAGGAAACAAGCCCAGGCCTCTGGCCGTGAGGGTGGCTGTCCTCCACGTCACGCCTGCCTCCCTCTGTGCACTTTTCTCACAACTCAAACATGTCCATTTCAGCTCTGAGTGACAGAAGGTTACTAACGGCCATGGGACGAGCATCTGTGTACCAGGCCCCGGGCTCAGGCAGCCCCACACAGGTGGAGCTCAGGGTGCGAAGGCCTGCGTTCCAATAACCGGCGGACTGCGTGAACCTTGGCTCTCTCAGGGATGGGAACCTCTAAGGAGAATCGGAGCTGCCAAGAGCAGCAGCCCAGAGTTAATATGTTCTCATGATGTGAACCTCCTACTTTGTTCATGACAGAGGAGAAATACCATGGAACCTCTGTATACTTTTTCCACGGCTATTTATTTCCCAGCCAGGTCTCTTCGAGAAGGAAAAGGAGGAAAAGGGATGCTATCGATAATTACACCAAGATGGCAGGGACTGTCCCAGTTAAACCAGGACACACAGCCACCCTAACCACAGCACTTAATCACTCCTTCCATACGCGTCTATTCCATGGTCTCGAAAGCAAGGTTTCTGTCTTTTACCTTCACATCCTTGGCATGGTGCACAGCACAGAGGAGGTGCTCACTAAACTGAAAACTGATGAATATGCAAACACATAACTTCCCCGAGGGCCCACTGCAAGTCAGGAGCAGAGCCAGGCTGAGAAGGAGGGCTCACCCCAGCCTCCAGCCCCCAGCCGCCGCCAGCCTGGCTCCGCAAGCGAAGGCGGCAGCTCTCCCCAGCGGGGCTACTCACGAGCTTCTCCCGCTCCAGCTCTGTGCTGAACCTGGCCTGAAGCTCCACTTGAGTCTGAAGGCGTTTCTTTTCTTCTTCTGCTGCTCGAGATGCTGCTTCTTCCAGTTTCTACCCAATGAAAACCCATCCAGAGAAAAGCGGGAAATGTTACAGTGGAAGTACATTTGGAGAGAGAAGGTCACACAAACATTCGCAAGAATTCAAACATTCTTAATGTTCAATAAATACAGAATAAAAACTTTTAGATCTGCCGGACTTCCATTCCAACAATTCTCCCAGTCAACATACAAAACAAATTAGTTAAATGAATGACTACTGATGAGTCTGAACATTTTGCAATGGAGTCACTGAGTTAGATTGACTTGAAAGTGCATTTGTGAGGTTTGAGATCTAATTCTTGAGTTCTTCCTGTACAGTTTCATCGCCTCACACATTATTCCTTAAAACTTTTACCAGAGCTCAGTTTCCAGAAGGGGGACATGAGGAACTCCATGGACCCTATCCGCAGTGAAACAACAACTATACACAAAAACAACCATTTAAAGTCTCTGAGAATTATCCCAAGGGCAAACAGCAAGTGGAGAACACTGATCCTAGAAAATCAATGAAATCTCAGTAGTAACAGTGAGAGTCTATGGCAGCCGAGCCACAGGGAGGCCCCTTCTCTGTCCCCACGTCAGTGAGTAGGAAGCCCTCCCCCACGGCAATGGAACCAAGAACAGGGGCACGGCCTCCCCTCCGCTCACAGTCCGGTGTGGCAGTGTTCCCCCAGGAGGCGCTGGCAGCCAGCATTTCTCACCCACCTGGCTCCATGGTGCAGAAGGCCTATTCTAAGCAAGAGTGGCTGAGAGGTCTGGAGCTCTCTTCCTCCACCAGTCCCTGCTCATGGGGCAGAGGTTCTGCCTCAGGGATGACAGACATGATCACCTTTGTCTCAACTCACTTGGAGGACAGAGGTTCCACACTAAGAGAGGCACACTGAGACCCAAGGTGACCACCTAGTGACAGGCTCGTAAAGCAGGGTTTCACTCCAAGAGGAGCAAGGCCACTGACTCCATCCCAGCTCCAGCGCACTGAAGCACAGGTCTGCCCAGGGAGAAAGGGTAGGCTCTGAAGCTCTCCCCAGAGCGCTAACTTCTTTTACAGCAGTGTGAGGAGTTCAAGCCTAAAGGTACTCTTGAAAAGATGGCAATTTTGGTGGTAAGAAATAAGAGGAGGCTCGCAGCTCCATGAGACCAACAAACTAAACTGCAGGCCAACTTGAAGTGACGGTCAGATTCTGGGTGAGGTGGCAGAGACCTCATGGAGTGGAAACAAAGTCTCAAAGACAACCTGTGGGCCTGAATGTGAATACTGTCAGACTGTGGGGGCAACTGAGGCCCCAGGGTCATATTGAAAACATTAAAGCAACCACAGGAGATTAGTAAACTCTAACAACTGGATACGGCGACACCCACAGAGGCGGACTGACAGGGAGAGACACTCATCTCGGTCATCCCAGGACGCTGCACACATGCCCAGGAGGTTCCTCTGAGGATGGTCAGTGGCTTCATGCTGTGAGGAAAACAGACCTCACTGAAATGGTCAAGCTACGTGACGAAACAAATAAATGAACACTTAACAGCAAGCGCTTGGGGGAGGAAAGGAAGGCGTATCCAACTGCATACAACATATTATCTAAAATGTCATGTTTTCCACAAAAGTTTATGAGATGTAGAAAGAAAGGAAAGTGTGACGCATATACAGAGAAAAGCAGGCAACACAAACTGCCTTTGAAGGGGCTCAGATGGTGGATTAGGCAAAGACTTCAAAAAAGTCACATTTTCAGAGAACTAAAGTAAACCATGCTTGAGGAAGTAACAGAAGGTATGACGATATCCCAACAAATGGAGAATATCAATAAAAAGACAGAAATTATAAAAAGAACCAAATGGAAATTCTGGAACTGAAAAGTACAGCTAAAACGAAAAAAGCCACTAGACGTTCTTACACATATATTTTGACTGCAAGAAGAATCTATCAGGGATAGACTGATAGAAATTGTGCAGTCTGAAGAATAGAGAAAAAAATGAAGGGAAATTGAACAGAGCCTCAGAAATGTGGGACACTATTAAATACACCAATATTCACATGAGAGTATCAGAAGGAGAAGGAGTAAAAAATATTTTAAGAAATAATGGCTGAAAACTTTCCCAATTTGATGTAAAAATACTACACATCGAAGAAGTTCCACTAACTCTAGGATGAACACAAAGACATCTACAGCCACACACATCATAGTAAAACTGTGGGAAGATGAACACAAAGAAAATCTTGAAAGCAACAAGCAAAAAATGATTCATCACATACAAGGACACTCCAATAAGAGACAGCTGACTTCTCACCAAAAACATATGACTAATTCTGATCAAAATATTGTAAATAGAAGTAAAATATGACATTTCTGGGCCAGAGTACTTAATTGTCAAACCACAGAACACGTTTAACTCTGGTGCAGTGAATAGCACTATGCTACTGAGATGCTGGCTGCTCCATCAGCCTATAATTTCATAATTATAGATGTATATATATTCTCTGATCCAGCATGCTCACTTCTGATATGTATCTTACAGACACATGTATAAACACAGGCACAAAATAATTCTCTGTAGCATTGTCTATTAAAACAAAACTACTCAAATGTTCACCAATAAAGGACTGGTTAAATAATGATACAGTCATTAATAGTATTATATAGCCATAAACAGAAATTTAAAAAAGCTCTCTTTATATTGACATACAAAGATCTCAAATTCAAATATATGCAAAGTGAAATAAACTAGTTGTAGAGCCATGAGGTTGAGTACGTATGTTTTGTGTTTAAAGAATGGGAAAATAAGAATGTATGTTCATATTTTCTTTTTAATATTTTATTTATTTATTTTTAGAGAGGGAGGAAAAAGAGAGGGCAAGAAACATCAGTGTGTGAGAGGAACACTGATCAGTTGCCTCTTACATGTGTCTCGACCATGGACCGTGCCACAACCCAGGGATGTGTCCTGACTGGGAATCAAACCAGTGACACTTCGCCTTGCTAAATGCTGCCCAACCAACTGAGCCATGCTGGTCAAGGCTATATTTTCTTACATATATTAAATAAATCTAGGAGGATGCACAAATAAAAAATAATGGTTACCTTAAGCAAAGGGTGGGAAGTAAGCAGAGGGTAAAAAAGAAGTGGGAGAAAAATCTTCTTACCGAATCCCTTTTTATATTTTTAAATTTTGAACCATGTGATTGTATTACCTATTCAAATGATTATATTTTTTAAAGAAACAAAAGAGAAAATAAAAATTATTTTGGCAGGAAAGATGAACAGATAGAACACTGTCTTCTATCATTTTCACTGTGTTCTACTATTCATCCTAATGATACTCTAATGGTAGGTTTATGTCATATTATACATTTGTCCAAACCCACAGAATGCAGAACATTAAGAGTGAACCCCAATACAAACTATAACTTTGGGGTGATTATGAGCGTCAGTATAAGCCCATCAGGTACCACCCCGGTGGGAAGTAGTGAGAACGGGGAGCCAATGCACATGCTGGGGCAGGAGGCATTTGGGAAATCTCTGTACCTTCCTATTGTGAACCTATTTAGGTTCTATCTAATTCCTTCCTTGTTTCACTGTACTGAGTGTGCGTTTGCTGCACCAATAAATTCTTGCTTTACTGCACTTTGTCTCTTGACTGACATCTCTCCTTCAAGAAAACAAGAATCAAAGTCTTGTCATCTCACTGGTAACAACAGTAAAACCCATCCCCATATCCCAGGGCAAAGGTGCTGCAGAGCAGGACACGAAAGGTCTTTCGGCTCATGGTGAGCATGCGCTCAGTGATTTGGGCAGACAGCCTCAGCCCAGAGGTGCCCCAGGGAAAGACCATGCCACACACTGGACACCCACCTCCACCGCCAAAACCATGACGTAACCAAGGAACACGGTTTCCCAGTGAACGTTAACAACTGTCCTGTACAGCCTACCGTACTTGACCTCCTAGCCCTGAGATGGAAGAAGCTGACCCAGACTGCACCTGTCTCCATGAGGAAGTGAAACCCACAGTTCTGTATTAAGGGTCTTGCAAGGTCATCGGGAGTGCAGATGAGAGTCAAGGGGAAAAAACTCAGAAAGCAACAGACTCTGCCCCAGGTCACCATTAAGTGACACTGGCATCCTTAGGGGAATAAAATTTCTCATTTTCTCTGACAAAATTCAACTGTGCTCATTCTTATAAATATGCTATTCTGTTCCATGAAACGTCCTTGCTGCCCTGAGACCCTTGTATTTTCAGGGCTGGTGAATCAGGGTGTCTCATGTGGTGCAGATACACTTCCTGAGAACACGAAAAAAACTCCCTGAAGCTGCCATAACATGGTCTTGGTGAAACCAAAGCTCGAAAGTGAGGCTGCTGTGGCTCCTGCGGTGCAGGGCCCTCCCCCGCCCGGCCCATCCGTTCCCACCTTCCTCACGGCCTCCAGCTCCTGCTGCTTGTTTTCGTTGGCAGCTTGGAGCTCCTTCATCTGTCGCTCCAGCTCCTCCTGCTCCGCCAGCAGCTTCTTCCGGAGCTCTTTCCGACGCTGGCGGGCTTCTTTGTGTGGTGGGGGGCTGCCCAACTTCAACAGGTGGATAGTAGAATGAATGGCTGCGAAGGGAGGAGGAGGGAAAACAGGAAATAGCCTTTATCCTTTGTAAGCCTGTCATGCAAATGGCACAGTGGGAAGAGAACCAGACAGAGCTGCAGTGTAGCTTCTGATTCTGCCCCTGAGTGGCGGTGTGACCTTGAGCAAGTCACACAGTCTCCTGCAGCCTCAGGTACCTCATCTCTATAAAGTGAGAGAGAGAGACGATCTCTAAAGTCACTTCCAGTTCCAAAATTCCAAAACTGCACAATAACTAGACAGTTGATTTTGGAATACCACACACATTTGAAGAATTTAAAATCACACTTTCAACTCCCTTCTCCACACTTCGCAAAGGGCTAAACGAGATTAAGACACAGTAAGGGTTGACATTCAATGTTCTGATACCTGATTCACTACCTGCTGTGTTTAGTTTGCCTGACAACCAAGCCTTTTTAAACCGTCTCTCTCTCCAATCTCTTCCAGAGATGAAAAGAGAAGCTACTATTTATTGAATATTTGTTATATGTATACCCTTTATTTATATTATCTAATTTTTATATAAAATCTGATTTCTTTCCTGATTGTTTCAATTATATAAATTTAATTTTTTGAGTAGTTAATAAAGTCCCATTGTCCAAATTCAAAAGCATGAATGGTCAAAGAGGAAGTCTCTCTCCTACACCTATTCCTAAGTACTGGGTTTCCCTCTCCAGTAGCAACTAATGCTAACAGTTTCTTGTGCATCTTTCCCAAGATACTTTAAGTATATACAATACTACATCCCCACCCCACCCCCCTAAAAAAAGTTTCTTTGGACACAAACAGTGACATAACACACTCTCTGAGCCTTGATTTTTTTTTCACTTAATTTATCCTGGAGAGCTCTCCATATCAGTACACAAAGCACTATACATAAAGTACTGCACAGTACTCCACTGTGCAGGTGCACTCTACACCACAATTCATTCAGCCATTCCCAATTAATGGGTATTAGGTTGTTTGCAATCTGTTACAAACACTTCAGCAATGATGTTCATTGTAAAACATGCAAGTGTATCCTCATTATTTAATTATTAACCCTCACCACAAAGCTGAGAGGGAGGTATGGTTATTGTTCCCATTCCACATAAGCAGAAAGCAGCTACAGAATCCGTAACTCAACCTAAGTGACTCAGGAAAGAAGATTCAAACCTAGCTGTGCTCGCCTCAGACTCTTAAACCACATCAAAAATGACCATAATTTTCAATATATGTTTTTTACCTGAAATTGAGAGTCCCTATGACGTTGATTAAACTTAGTTTGAAATCCTAGCTCTAGAAATCACCTCTCTCTCTATACTACTCAAAGACCTAGCCTTTCCCCCACATAATCAGCCACCCCCGAGGCGGCAGCAGACAGCAGCCGGGACCTGGCTACTGGTCACAAGGTCTGGCCCTCGGGCAGGCTGAAGATAGCATCTTGACCTAAGTTACATTTCAACTCGTCAGCCCTAAAGTGGAGAACCCCCGGCTACTTTCCCATGAGACCAGACAGGGGGGCGCCTGAGCAGACCTCAGAAATACCCGCAAGGCCTGAAGAAATGAATAATTACCCTTACCTCACCTGGGAACAATCGGCTCCCAGCATGACCCCCAACTCCTTAAACCACTGTGTCTTGTGATTTCACCCTATATAATCTTTAACATACAATACATGCCATTGGAGAGTCGAGTTTTTAGCATTAGCTTCCTACCTCCATATTAGTCAATTCAGTATTAAACCAGTTTTCTTCCTATACTGCAAACTCCTGCTCATGCCCTTCTTTGGGCAAGCGCACACAGGCAGACGGACTCGAAACAAAAATTGGGGGTCCCATTAAGATACCTATGTCCAAGATCACCTCATAATCAGAATCGCCTCATGATTAAAAAAATAAAACTTAATATATAATGTCTCGTTCTTTACTACTTTGGAATCATACTTTAGTTTAAAAGTTATTAAAGCAAGTTTGTGTCCTCAAGATAATTATTTGAAACAAGTGATTTCTTGTGGCAAGAACAGATCTTAAAAATTTTTCGAAAGTTATTCCATTATTCCTCTTCTGTTTTATATATTACTTGACATTTAAGATGGACACCTAAAAATTTTTCAGTTAAAAAGGGAAATTCCGTACTCTTCAAATAGTAACAGTAAACAAGACTGAAAATGTCCAGTTTACAATTTTCCTACAAGATCATTACAAAAATAGAACTGATTCAAAATTTGGAAATGCCTCTTCATTTGTTTTTCTTTACCATGCTACCTTCAGAAATAACTAGACAATGAGGAAAGAACGCCTTAATATCTTTAATGAGATTCAAAAACAGAAAGTCAGAGCTTTCAAGTTAGTTAGATCATGACTAATAGTAAAAATTAACTTACCCTGAATCCACTCCTGTTTCTTCTTCTTATCTGAAGCACTGATCTCAAAGGTCTTATCAAAACATTTTATGAGAAAAAGGCATTTCTTTCCATCTTTGTCAGGCAAAGACTAAAACAGAAAGCAAAATTCGTTCTTTAAGAGTTTAAGTATTCAATATTTAAATTGAATTCGATCTTAATTATTTACAAAAATCTGGCTGAAATTCAATGTCAATGAAAAAATATCTGTAAATACATATTACTAACTTACTGATTCTATCCCCTAGGCATCGTTGCTCACGCAAACAAGGACTAATCAGGATTATTAGCACACTACATCCGGACTGGGAGAACAATCAGCACGTGATGCGGGTGCCACGCTCTGCGCTTTCCTAAGCACAGGACTCCCACCTGAGCGCATCTCTCACAGGGACCCTGGAAGGTATACCCATGGAGTTACTGCAAGTATTAACTCCTATGAGCTGTGAGGCTTCTAACCCAGGGTGATTACACACCTGAGATGTGCTTTCCTCTCCTGGCACCTGGGATATTGTTGCTGGGAAGCTGTGGTTCATGACCTATGTCCTTAGAAGGAGACGGGTATGGCCTATCGTAATCTTGTGATTCTCTTTGGTTAGCTGAATTGAAGGAAGGCCCTTTAGTGGGCGTTGCAGACTCTAGGACATTAACATGTCTGGACCATTTTATCCATCAAAATGTATTATCGTTTATGAGTAAGACCTTAGGTATTGTAAATATTTTCCAACAAATATGGACCTAGTAATAGTCAGATATAAATACTCAAAAATGTATGATCTTGAGGATTTCACTTCTTTACAGAATTGACAGTTTATGAAAAAGTGTTCCGAAAGTCACTCAAAATATCAAAGGCAATGCTCACACCTTCTTCAATTTTATTCATTGCAGTGGCCCAGGTTTTCTGGGATATTCATAATTTCAAACATTGTGCTACTCAATTTTTTTTTTTGCTTTCTTTTCTTTTTATGACTCCATTTTATTCAATACGTGATTACTTAAACATACAAATAAGATTTAATCCTTATATTTTGTTCACGAGTATAAGACAGAAAACAAACTTACATTAGAAAAAATTACATTAGGTATCTTTAGTTTTTAGTTCAAGAAGTATTGCAACTTTATGTCTATATTATATTGGAAATACAAGTTTTAAGGTTATTTTAAGGCTCTGAGGTCTATGAGGAAGATAAACTACTTGAGCAGCAGGGGGCAGCACCAGAAAGAGGTACTTACCTCTACACAGCAGTTTTCATCCAAGAGAATGTCTCCTTTCTTATCTTTCAGATCCTCACTCACATAGTAAGAAATTATGTTAGGTTTTAGTACAAACCAGCGTTCAGTCCAGTTTTTCCGTCTATGGCCTTTTTTCAACATGTAACCCTATGAAAGATTAAATCTGATATAAATGCCTGTCCTTTTACTTATAAGAGCTGATATCATTCTTCCTTGACCTTCTCGTCTATTCCATTATCTGATAAATGGTCCTGATTACATAGACATCATAGTTCTTCCCTTTGTGAATCATGACTCTCTTGAGGGTCTATGAAGGTCAGGGACACTATACCCAAATTCATGCAAGCACATGCAGACAAAAGTCTATGCAGAATTTTAGACACTCAGAGACAACCTTCCCCCTCCCTGCAAAGCTATAGTAGGCTTCAGAATTCCTGATGTTAATAGCATTATGGGTTCTCTTAAAAGATTTTATTTACTTATTTATTTTTTTGGAGAGAAAAGGGAAGGGAGGGAGGGAGAGAGGAACATCGATCACCTGCCTCCCGTAAGCACCCCAACCTAGTATCGAACCCACAATCCAGGCATACGCTACCACCAGGAATCAAACTGGCATCCTTTCGCTTTGAGGTCTGATGCCCAACCAGCTGATTCACACTGGTCAGGGTACACTGCTTTTTAAAAATTCCTTGTCTTTTAGGAATTATCTGTATTGAAACATTTACAGATAAAATGAAATGTCTGTGATTTGTTTCAAGATAATACAGGAGAGGCAAAAGTAGATAGAGTAGGATTCACCATGTGTTGGTTACTGGGACTGGATGATGGGTATATGGGAGTTCATTATACTATTCAGTCAATTTCATTTCACACACGCACACACGCACGCACGCACGCCTTAACCGGAATTCTCAGTCAATTAAAAATTCAATCAATGGCCCTGGGTGGTGCGGTTCAATAGACTGAGTGCTGGCCTGTGAAGTGAAGGGTCATCAGTTCAATTCCCAGTCAATTCCTACTCAGGGCACAGGCCTGCATTTCCAGCCAAGTCCCCAGTTGGGGGGCATGCAAGAGTCAACCAACTGACGTATCTCTCACACATCGATGTCTCTTTCCCTCTCTTCTCCCTCCCTCCTCCTCTCTCTAAAAATAAATTAATTTTTTTTAAAAAAACCTCAATCAATGAAAATGCTAAAAGGTGTCAACTTGGCCAAGTATTATCTTACTACCTGACTTCATACTATTCTGGAAGATGAACTCTGCTCCAGATGAACAGAAAAAGAACTGGACCAATAATGGCTTCGAAGTGTAGCTTCTATGCTCATACTTATGAGTCTGTACTTCATTCTCTTATATCAGCCTCAATGATGGATAACTCAAATTTTTACTTCAGCAAAATTGCACATTATATTACTGCCCTTCAAGGTTGTCAAAGAATATCTGGTATTTAAATTTTAGATGTACAGGGCGCAGAGTGAATACAGGTGAAGGGATTTAGAAGTAACTAATTGGCAATTACAAAACAGGCAAAGGGATGTAAGGTACGGCATAGGGAATATAGTTAACAATGTTGTAATTACTACTGTGGTGCCAGGTGGGCACTTGAATTATCAGAGGGAATACTTTGTAAAGTATATGAATGTCTATCTGCTGTGCTGTTCATCTGAAATTAATACAAAATAGTGTTGAATGTAAAATGTAATTGAAAAATAAAATAATAAAAATATATTTTAAATACACAAATGCTGATAGCCCACTGCAGAATATACAGAGCATTAAATATGATATTAGCTCAGCTGTAAATGTCATTTGATTATTACACTAAGTTCTAGTCATATTAATTGATCAGCTTCCTCATCCTTCAATATTTAAGCAAAAACTATCTCATAGTACAAACAAAACTGAACAGACTCATAGACAGAGAAGGGGTGGGGGACTTGCGGTTGCCTGAGAGGTTGGGGGTTGGGGACTGGGAGAAAGAGGTTAAGGGATTAAGAAGTACAATTGCCAGGCTCAGGGATGTAAAGTAAAGCGTAGGAAGTATAGTCAATAATACTGCAATAACTATGTGTGGTGTCAGGTGGGCACTGGAAATATGGGGAACACTGTGAAGTATATGACCATCTAACCACTATGCTGGACACCTGCAACTAATACAAAATAACATTGAAAGTAAACTATAATTTATTTTTTTAAAGATTCCATCTATTTATTTTTAGAGAGAGGGGAAGGGAGGAAGAAAGAGAGGGAAACATCGATGTGTGAGAGATATGTCAATTGGTTGCCTCTTGCATAGCCCCCAACTGGGGACCTGGCCTGCAGCCCAGGCATGTGCCCTGAATGGGAATCGAACTGGCAACCTTTGGGTTCACAGGTCGGCACTCAATCCACTGAGCCACACCAGCCAGGGCAGAAAGTAAACTATAATTTAAAAAAATTTTTTTAACTCTATCTCATACTGATTTGTAGTCCTATATCCTGCCATCATAGTGGGCTTCGAAGTCTTCTTTCCATAGAGATGTCTCATACCTCTTTGAAGCACCAAAAACCTATACAAATTAAGCCTCAATTAATATTTATTGAGAGGCTCCACTAAGAAAAATAGCAAAGACAACACTTCACCTACTGAGCAAAGAAAGGACCAAAGTAAGGAAATCCCAAATTGTAGTTATTATTCAATATAATAATGTAAAAAATTTGAAACATCCACTAATAAATATATAAATCCCATTTAACAAGCATTAAGCTTCCCATATATATATCAGCTGCTTTGCAAATACAATCTAACATCATAATCTAATAAAATAAACAAACATTTTATTAATGAGTACAATTTTGTTACGTAAGGGTTTTTCCTCCAAAAATAAGGTTATTTTTTCTGATTTTATAAAAATAATATATATCCCTGGCTGGGTACTTCCACTGTTTAGAGCATCATTCTGATATGCCAAGGTTGTGGGTTCAAGGGATCCCTGGTCAGGGACATGCAAGAAACAATCAGTGAGTGCACCAGTAAGGGGAAAACAAACCTCTCTCCTCCTCCCCATACCTTCTGTCTCTCTAAAATCAATAATAATAATAATAATAATACTTCAACAGGCTTTTAAAAAATAAGTAAAATAATAGTATATAATCATTTACATAGATTCTGGTATAGAATCATATGAAGTAGTAAGTCCAATGGTAAGAACGGAATAAAGAAGAAAATAACATTTATAGAATTTCCACAATGCAGAGGCAGTCACTTTATGATTTTGGTGAGCATCCTTCCTGTCAGCTCTGTACACACGCACGTCACACTCCGTGAAAGGGGTTACGAGACATCTGCTGTTCGACAACCTGTTTTTTCCTCTGAACAATATGCCTTGGGGATCTTTCAGATCAGTAAGTATGGATGTACATAACATGAAAGTATTTTAAAAATAGTTTGGAAATGTGATCATTTAAACAATTCTTTCAAAATAGCAACTTCCCAATGCTTCACCGTACTTCAGAAATACACTAACAATTCTTTAAAATGAAAGCCTGAAAAAATAAGAAATATTATTCCTGCTCTAAATCAGTGTAAAAGGGTAAGGGACTTATACTCATATTTGTGATGAAAATGTTTTATTTCAAACGTGTCCAATTCTGAAGGCAAGACGAAATACAGTGTTATAGAACTCTTACCTGTTTCAATACATCTAATATAAGCTCATTAAAGACTTCATTAATCGCCATAGACACCGTCTGCCGATCCATGCCTTTGCTGAACTGTCCAGTTCCAATAAGCTCTATCAGCTCCCACACAGAAAGGCCATCTTTACTGCCATCAAAGTTGATTTTATAATGTTCAAATTGTTCTTGCTGCCAACCTCCTCCCATAGCTTCTGTCAGTTTCTTAAGCAGGTATTCAATCTATATAAAGAATTTTATAGGTATTATTTCCTAGTAAAAAGAAGTAACTTTTTAACTTAGTTATGTATCTATGTTACTTACACTGATAAGGTCAATTTAAGAAATATTCTTTTACAGTTCCAACAGTGGATGTTTAAAAGATCATGATACACTCAGGGAGAAGGGTATGGATAAATGCCACTGGTTTTATATTAACCTAGAATAAGCAAAGGAATAAAAAACTGATAACCCTCTAACAGTGTATTTACATACATAGCTAAAGCAAACTGCACACACACACTACTATACACAAACTAATTAATGTGATCTGATTATTCTCCTGGGTAAATATTTCAATATATCAGAATATTAAGTTTACTGAACTGATATACAAGCACCCACCTAAATAAGCATCTCAAAGTAGTATGTACAAGTTACTACTCAACTTACAAATTTTTCATATAAGCCAATTATTTTAAATTCATGCTCCCTCCTCCCATTAGAACACTGACAATGTCATAAACAATGGTGAACTCCTGGCTTGGTCTGGAAGAGCTGACTGAAACCCGAAACACATACCTTTGGGTAGAGAATACTACTGTTAGAATAGTAGCAGTTAAACAAAACATTTAGGTATTAACACTGGATAAGAAATTGATAGCTGTTAGTTTCTGAAAAGCCTGGGTATCTTACAATGCTCTCAAACTCAGCATGTCCAAAAATGAATGAATCATCTCTGTTTTCCTAATAGCTTCTCTTTCTATTACTGACTTTGGCTGGGAGCAATACGATTCACCATGGCAGAATCTTTGTTCCCCACTCCCTTGTATCAAATCAGTGACAAAATCCTACTGTTCTTACTTCCCTAGATCAGTGTTTTTCAACCTGTAGGTTATGACCCAATACGAAATCAACCTAGGGGGTAGTGATCAGCATTTTCTTTAATGAAGTGAAAAATATTTGAGTTTATCCCCAATAAAGACAAATACTGTTTTGTGACAAGTTCTGCTTTGTGTATGCATGTACCTATGTGTTCCAGGTCATGAAATATGTTTATCTTCCTATAGGTTGCAGTCAAACAGAATGAAAAACTGCCCAAGACAGTTTTGTCAATTAATGTTTGCTAAACTGGAATACATTAAACTAAGCCACCATTTCCTCATCAATGAAATGAGCATAACAGCATTCATCACATATGACTACTACGGGGAAAAAATGACACAAATGTAGGACATTTTGCACAATGACTGGCACACCAGTTACTCCATCGATGTTACTTCCTTTCTGCACTGAGTGGAATATTATTCCACCATTTAAAATTATATTTAATAAGTGAAATAACATAAAGTGAAGAATGCAAAATTACATTTACCTATGATTTCCACTCCATAAAGATTATGTAAATATTCAGGAAAATATTAAGACTAAAACATAGAAACAATAAGTCTGTTACAGACAGGATTGTGAATTTTTTTTTCCTTCTCTTCTTTACACTTCCATTAACTTGGATATAATGTTGTTTATGAAGTAAATTTTAACAGAAAAGATTACAAAAATAGGAAAAACATGTTTGCAAAGAAATGTACTTTCATAAAATATCATAAGTCAAAAAATATCACAAGTTCTACCGATTTAATTTGATAAGATTGTAAAAATCCTCTAGTATAAACATTATCTAATCCCCTAAATCTAGCACATAGTAGATGGTCAGCAAATGTTCACTTGTTGAAGAAGAATACATTTAGGTCTTTTATTCTCTTGCTGGAGATATATCATCTACTGTTAAGCTTATCAGATATTATTATTTTCTTGGTTCTTAAATAAAATAACAGGGATAGTCTGTGGAAGACAATAAACGGAAATGGTTAAGAGGAAGACAAAGGGACGAAGGAAGAAGAAAATGAAACAGAAAAGAGAAGAGAGGAAAAAAATATAAAGGCAAGGAGAGATTGAAGAAAGACAAGGGAGAAAAGAACATTAAAATAAATAATTGTCCAAGGTAAAATAACTTAGAGGCATTAACATGTACAGAAATTGAATCTCCCCAAGGCAGCGCAAAAAGGGCCCATGCTGCCTAATTACAGCATGGAATGAATGTAGTAAAGGCACAGCTAGAAGTCTTAGTAGTAAGTACAACGTAAACATATGAGCACCACCACATGCATGATGAGAAGTGGGTATGGCAAGATGGTGTTTCCAACTGATCATTGCATGTGTACCAGCCAGAAGACAGCCTCAGCTCGTCCTCACCCTCCCCTCGTGAATGAACCCAAGCCCCTCACACTGCATCCTTTAGTTCTTATTACATAACAAATGGCCTTTTATAATGCTTGTATCCCAGAGAGTTCTTGTTACTAGCAAACTCCACTCTAAAGGCAGTTTCCCAGGTTCACCTGAACCACCAGAAGCTGCCCTCCCAAGCCCTTCTGAGCTGGTCATCAGCACCCAGCATCTGCTCGGCATTGCCAGTAACTGTGGCAGACAACTAATCCAGATTCACTTCCTGCTGACTTTCAACGCCATCATTTACTTATCATAACCAAGAAACTTAAGGACCTTTTAATCATTTTATCGGGCCAAGGAGAGACAAGCATCAACATTCTCAACTATTCAACTATACTAAATAGTAAATCACATGCTGCCGTGTTAGTCTCAAGTGGCTCGCCTCAATTCTAGGAGCTCATTCAGTTTCAGGAAGCAGCTTACTTCCTCTTTCCAAGCAAGTTTCACCAAAAATAACAAGGAATACTTTTCAGCTGCATGTGATTTTTGATGCCTTTGACTCCAAAATTTTTGTTAAAAATTCTTTCCCTGTCACCATTTAAAGAGCCGTTCATGTCTTAACAACAATTCAGGTTTTATTTCACAGAGGGTCTCTTAAAACTATTTCAGGTTTGATATCTATTTCAAGACAACTCTTCCAAATAAGCCCACAACAGACACATCCTGTTTTGTTCTTGGTTCTGTGGGAAATGAATATTAATGTATAAAAACTATACTTTACAGGCACATATTTCCAGGAATACTCTTTCACAAAAATTACAGAACCATCTCAAATGGGGACATACCACTTCTTGATTTTTGCATTGTAAAGTCACTTAATTTTTATTCAGTATTATATTTTCTTCATATTTATTTTATTTTTATTCATAATATATTTTATTTATATTTATTCGATATTCTTGACACTACTTTCTGGATCATAGAGAACTAAGTCAAAAGCAAACTTATTTATACCACTTATGTTATTCATCTAACTACCACTGTTACTTATATAGTACCTTTCAAAGCTGAAGAATAAAATCTTACTTAAAAACATTCTGGACCTATGGTAGGTAGATTATTGGAAACATTAAAAAAATTACTTTAAATGTACAAAGTCTAAAAACTGTTGATACAATTACAATTAAACATATATATATATTCATGACAAAGAGATTATATTTCAAATTTTATATTTTAAATACATCTGTGTTCACATTAAATTTTATTAAAATCTGTAAGTCTAAAACTAGTTCAAAATATAGGTTTTTAAATGTTATTAAAGTATCTAGAAAGGAAGCAAAATCTAAGAGAGAATGGCCATCTTAAGAAATACTATAACTCCAGTGCTTTCCATAAAATGTGACCACGAGCGTGCAGTGCTTGGTCCAAGAACAGGAGATGTGCTGAGAGCTCAGCACACACAAGGCCACGTTTTAAACCTCAGGAGGCTGGTTCAGCAGCCAGACAAGCCATTCCACATAAATCTGTTCCAATGATCCTTTCTTTCCCCATAAAAGTACTCCTGGCCACAGAGAAGTAATCTGTAAAACTAACTCCACTGTACTTTTAACTATAAGAAATGTTGACGAGTTAAGGATGTCAAAACACCTAGTACATCCAAACAAAAACATGACAAGGTATGCTGTCTGGCTATTCTATCAAGCCAAAGGGAGGCTGTTCCCTTCTGCAATGAGATTACTTTGTTTGGAAAGTGCACCAAGACATTCCTGTTGGCCTACAAAAATGAAGGGAAACATTCTGTGCAGTTTTGGCTGGGCTCTGGGTGCAGAAAGGATGGAGTCACGGTATACATCAGAGCTCATATGGGTCCCAGTTCTCCGAGCCAGCTGGAGAAGAAACCTTTTGAGTCTCTTAAGCAGAGTGGTCAGGAAGCTGACACTGACTGTCTCCCTTCACAGCCCGTGGCTCCGTGATGATTTAAAGCCAATATCAAGTCCTTCACATCGATCAAGTACTGCCTCCGGAATTAGGCCAAGTCTCCTTACTCACTAATTTCTAATTCTGAAATCAGGACAAGTTCACTTTCAAGTCCACCATGAATACTTCAGTAACAGAATGAACCAAAACATCACAAGTAAGAGATTCATCTTTTTCCTCCAGTTCCAAGGGAAACACAAATCAACTTGAACACTGAATGTAGCTACACAATGTCATAAAAGACAATACTGGAGATTTAACTAGCAAAATTCTTCCAAGCAGCATAAAATACCATTTGTATATCTTTTTTCTATGCCTATAAATATTCTATCCTCTACTATATTTCTCTGTATTAAGCTAGATAAGTTTTTGTGGACAAAAATACCACAGCGTATTTTATTTTTTATTTTCCCTTTAACATACATGCATGACTACATCATTATGGATATTATGCACTAAGAAACTGTTCCTACCAGTACAGTGAATCTGCCTTGTCCGGGATCACCAACGACCACCTGACCGCTAAATCCAAGGGCAACTCCTCACTCACCGCTCTCTAATTTTTCTGTAGCAGCGAATGCCAGAACTTTTCTGGTGCTTAGAACTTTTTCTTTCTTTGGCACCCATGACTCAACACTCAGTTCTCCTACCTCACCAACCATTCAACTCAGCTCCTTTTACCTAATCTACTTCCTCTCCCTGCTATAGAAATGGTCCCAAGATTTTGTCCCCAGTCTCTCTTCTCCCACGACAGCTTCCTCCTACCTGCTCTAACCTATTTCCCATGGCTTCCCTATCTCTGTGTCCAGCCCTGGCCTCCTGCGAGCCCTAGATGTGCACTTCAGGTGAATACAGGACAGCTCCACAAGAATGTTCCACCTAAAATGCCAAATGTACCAAACACATCATCATACACCGGACCCCCAATGCGGTCGTCATCTTGCCATGCACACGCACACGCACACGCACACACACCCTCCAGTGAGCACTTTCACTGGGACTGGACATTATTTCAATGCTTCATATACATCAGCGATTTTAATCCTCACAAGAGTCCAATGAAGAAAGTAGTTATCCCCATTTTAAAGATGGGGAAACCCAAACAGAGAAATTAAGGAATTTGTTTAAGGTCACATAAAAAGTGGTACAGTTAGGATTTAAACCAGGCAGTCTGAGTTCAAAGACCATGCTCTAAACAACTACACCGTGTTGCCTCCCAATTGCCAAGGCCTGAAACTTGTCTATATTTCCAAACAGCAAGGTACTAGGAGCTTGATCTCCACGTCCCTTCTATCTGGCCCTCTTTTCTATTCTTGCTGACACGACTGTATCTTAAGTCCTCAATGCCACTTACCTTCTCTTAACTTCCCATCTCCCATCTCTCCATATTTCACCTACTCACCTGTCACTTTCTTGCTCAAAATCACCAGTGGCTCACAGCTCCTCACTGCCTATAGGATAAAGTCAAAATTCTCTCCAGCTTCATCTACCAACAGCCTTCTTCACAGTCACCATTTCACTTAGAAAGGATAGGTGTCACTCTTTTTGATTGCCCAGCATCTAACCTCCTCTTTTGCCTGGGGAATTCCCTACCTCCCAGCCTAGCATATAAAAATGCAAATGTATCTTTTCCAAGCCTCCTCAGCAGCTAGCTTATGGCACCTGACCTAAGCCACACCAATTAGATGCATCGGCCCAATTGTGAATTGGAAAGTGGATACCGTAGAGAACTGTCGTTGGTAGAAGGAGCAGCGGCAGAAAGATCTGCGTTCCTGGGCAGCGCCCAGTGTGCAGGGCCAGAGGTGTTCCCTGGGACAAGTGCAACACCCACCCTCTGGTGACAGTAGCATTCTCCTTGTGGTTCTTCACTGGAGCGACCAGTATTGCTCCAGGCTGCACAGCCTCCACACCTGGTGTTTAGGCCATAATGGTGATTCTGTGAACTATCCAACATCCTTTTTAAAAATTCCTTTTTGCCTTAAATAAGCCAGTCCCAGTGTGTCCAAGTAAGCATCCTTCACTCATCTCAGAACAGGCCCTTTGCTTTCCTGCCCCTTATAACCTTGCCCGCTCTTTCTTCCATCCAGAACTCTATATTAGTTAAAACTCTTCCCATCTTTTAAGACCCAGCACAAGTACTGCTTTCCCCACAAACATAATAGTTACCACTTCCCCACAAATAGCTACCACTTAATAAGCACTAAGAGCAAGGCATTCTTCTCATTTGATCTTCACAAGTACAACAGGAAGTAAATACTAGCATTAGCCCTATTTTACAGGTGAGCAAAATGCAATGAAAACAAGCTTGGAAAATTGCCCCAGGCCATGCATCCAGTAAGTGGTGATAGAGCCAGAATTCAAATCCAGGAAATCTGGCTCCATAACCCTGCTCTTAATCAGGGACTGGAAAATTATGGCCCATGAGTCAAATCTAGCCCAGTGACCAGATTTGGCTGACAACATGTTTTTATACACCCATGATCTAAGAATAGTTTTTACATTTCTAAGTGGCTGGACATTTTTAAAAAATGAAAAAACTATTATTTCATGACCCATGAAAATTATAGAATATTCAAATTTCAACATCCATTTTATTGAAGCACAGCAATATAGTGTCTAGGGCTGCTTTCATGTACCTGAGACAGAGACAGTATAGCCCAAAAAGTCCACAAAACCTCAAATACATACTGCCTGGCCCTTTAAGAAGCTGCTTTTAACATCTATAACACACTGCCTCTCTTGGAAAGCCTCCTGGTTCCCTCACTCCCCCCAAACTGGAATAATCTTTCCCTTCTCAGTATCTGCATGGCATTTGCATTTTTCTTATAACACACCATACATTTTGCTTTGAATTACACTTGACTTATTGCTTTTTCCTTCAGCAGACTGTCAATTCCTTGAGGGAGGAACTAATCTCTTTCACTTTGCACTCCTCTGCATTCACTCTGCAATTGGTGCCTTGCTTACTGTTGGTAGTCGATAAATGCTTGCTGGTTTTAAATAAATATTATAGTGTGAAGCTTTAAAAAGATTTTCCTAACATGAAAAAAGATCACAGAAATCAGATGTGTTTCTTAGGACACAGAATTCCACTGCTGGAAATCTATATTCAAGAAATATATAGATTTGTATGCAAAAATGTACTCAATAATAGCAATCATAGGAGTTAACACATTTACTGAGTATACACGGTCTGTCCAGAAGGTATCCAGCTATGTACTATAAAAAATAGAGACACGTATCAAAGAAGATACAAGAAACATTATACATATGACAATGAGGCCTCTTTGGGACCTCACACACTTCTCCCAATTGTCATCAGCTGCCCCATCGTATTGTCCTGAATCTCATCTACGGTCTGAAATTGCTCCTTTTCAAAAATGATTTTAGTTTTGGGAAAAGCCAGAAGTCACAGGGCGCCAAATCTGGGCTGTAGCAGGGCTGAGTCACATGTGTGATTTGATGTTTCACCAAAAAACTCTGCACCAGACATGATGCATGAGCAGGCTCGTTGTTGTGATGAAGCTGCCAATCACCAGCTGCCCACAGCTGTGGCCTTCTGAATCATCCGAATAGTCTCTGCAGAGGAATGTTCAAGCTTAAAGCAAAATTTGATGTAGATTCGTTACTGTACTTGCTCAGTCATTTGGGTTGTGATGGCCACAGAGTACACATTCTCACTCAAGGGCATCTACCACCCCCACTGACAGATGCAGTGAAGTCGTCATTGTTCACACATGTGCATTCCAGTCCGCTCTCCTTGGCTGCCAGGTTACACTGATGTCACACAAACCGTTCTCCTTATATTAACAATGGATGGATTTTTTTCCGGACAGGCCTCGTATCTCACATGCTGGGCACTGAGCTAAGTTCTTTAAATGCAGAATCTCATACCTCTTAAGAGTTAACATTATTGTAAGCCCTGATTTTATAAATAAGGAAATTAAAATCTAAGAGGTTAAATAATTTGAGCAAGGTTAAGGGATTACAGATGACTCATGTTTAACAAGAGGACTACAGCTCATTTTAATTTTTCATATTATGAGGTTTTTCTAAATTTACTACTGTGATAAACATGTATTACAGGTATAATTTTTTAGGGCAGTAAGACAGCACAAAACTTTATTTCTCTCTTCGTTTCCCTTTAGAAGCTTAGGAAAAATAACCCAAACAATACAAGCAAATGTCCTTTTTTATTTACTTTGCAAAGTACAGTTAAAGTCACCATGCTGGACTTAGAAACAAAAACAGTATTTCCTTACATATAACTGCCTTGAAAACATTCTGGATCCTATGTGTTTCCCACAGCATCATTCAGCCAGTTCTTACGGTTTTTCCAATATGCAAGCAGACAGAAAATTACGTTGTGAGTTGTACTGAAGAGATACTCTTTGGACATTACGACGGAGTCATGTATAATTATAGCAATTTGTAGAGGAAGAGTCCCACCCTGTCTGCAAATCTCCAGGGATATTACATGACCCCAAATCACCAGGTTTTGGACTTTTTTGGATTCAGGCCATTTTTGCCTCTGATCCAAAAAGAGATCTCCTCCCATATCTACACTGACTTAACACAAATACTTCCATGCTAGATCTATTAAATGCAAAGATGGCCCAGAGCCATACCTTACCTCTTCTGGCACAATAATTAAGGGATACTTGTCCTCAGATAAAAAGTTGAAAATAACCCATACTTTAAATGAATCCTCTTCTGTAATGAGCAGGGGACTCTTTGTGAGGTTTTTTTTGACACAGAGGGTCCAACACATTCTATTGAATTCAATCTTGTCAAAGTTGTCTTGGACCTAAAAAAGAATGAGGAAAAATTAAAATGAGCCAATCCAAAATAAGTACTATAATTACACCCAAGTAAAAGAGAAACACAAAGCCTACTATAGGCTTCCATTTTAACCAATCCAATTAGTCAATAACCATTTTCTATGTATATGCTTATATATCACACTTTCAAAGGCTCAATTAAGAATGCTATCTTTAGCCCCAACCAGTGGCTCAGCTGGTTGGAGCACTGGCCTATACACCAAAAGGATGCAGGTTTGATCCCTGATCAGGGGACACACCTAGGTTGCAGGTTCATCCCTGTTTGGGACACATACGGGAAGCAACTGATCAATGTTTTGCACACTCTCTCTCCCCCTCTCCCCCCACCCCTAAAATCAATAAACATATCCTTGGGTGAGGATTTAAAAAAAAAGAGAGAGAGAATGCTATATTTATAGCTTGACTCTGAAGCACCATCTGTCCAATCATTCACCTAGCACATAAAAAACTCACTTATCAAATAGTTATTTTTTTTAATGTGTACACATTACCTTCTAAATAGACCACCAATACTGGTACAGAGGAGTTGAGAATGTCAATTACCTCATCATTACCTATATAGTCAAGGAAGGTATTTTCTTTTGGGAAAAACTGTTTAAAATTCTAAAAGACAACCCTGGCATGCAGTCGTTCAATCATGCATTCAACATTCCCACAGCACCTACAATGAGCCAAGCAAGTACTTTGCTACAAATTAAGGACATAAAGAGGAAGAACTTGGTTTTCTCCTTTTACACCATTCAGTTAATTAAGAAAGCAGAGGTGCAAATAGGTAAATTTTAATATAACGAAGTATATAACTCAATAGTTTTTCACTAATTCAACAGATAAAATTTAGATGGTAATTATCTGCCAGGAACAATGCAAAGATACTTAATATAATACTAGCCCATGTCTCCAAGGAATGTCAAGACAATTACCGTATAGTGTCATAAGTATTAAAGTAGTTCGAAGAAGAGCATTTTACGAAAACACTGAGGAGCTAACCCAGGCTTAAGAATTGGGGGAAGATTTGCAGAAAGAGTGACATGACAGCAGAGTTGAGTCCTGGAGGACCATCAGGAGTTAAATAATCCACGAAGGGAGTAAAGAGTGTCCCAGGTAGAACAGAATATAAGAAAGCCCAGAGGTGGAGACAAACATGGTCAGTTTGGAAGAACTGCAGGAAGTCTCATGTGAATTAAGCCCCTGGTGCTAGAGGGTGGTATGAATTGAGGCTCTTTGTAAAATCAAATAACAGACACTAGTTTGGGTTCCTTTAAATAGAAAGGGAATTAATTGAAAAAGCGATGAGTAGCCACAAAGATCCAGCACAAGCACTGGAAAATCTAGGTCCCAAAGCTAAGCTGTTACCAAACTAGGTGAGGCAGTCAGAACTGTGGTAAATAACATTCCTGGTCACAGCATGGTGGAGACACCACTGCCAATGTGATGATGTCTCCACCATGAGGCCATCACTGTTGCCACTGACCCAGCTGCAGATTCAATGTCCCATGGCTGAGCCTGGGTCACATTCCTTCACCCTAGCTGCCAGGGAACAAGGACAATGAGTATCTGAACTTTTCAAAATCTGAGATGTAAAACAGGTCCTGTTCCCCATCAATACCCTGTGGACTTTCACAAACATGAGAGTTCAGACACCAGACAAACAAAAAAATGAAAAATGTCCACTGCACGGGGCACAGTGAAAAATGAGGCTAGGGACTTCCGGTCAAGATGGACGCATAGGCAGACCTGCTTCGCCTCCTCGGGCAGCCACAGAGAGGATTACAACTATATTTCAGAACAAGTAACAATCAGAACTGTCAGAAAATCGGGTTGTATGGAAGTCCGGCAACCGAGGATTTAAAGAAGCCACATTCATTCAGACAGGTAGGAGGGGCAGAGTTGCAGAGACGGGTGGAGAGGGGCAGTGGCATTGAGCAGCCACAGTGCGGGCAGCGGAGGAGTGGGTGGTCCCACCCTCATGTGTGGTGGATAAAAATCCAGAGGAATAACTTGGGAGTGAGCAATCCCAGCCCCAGGCCAGACTGCACAGCCCAGGGTTCCAGTACTGGAATGGTAAGTCCCCATAACTTTTGGTTGTAAAAACCAGTGATGGTTGGTGCGGAGGAAGAAACTGCCAGATTTTCAGGAGAGTCTGTTTAAAGGGCCCGCACAGGCTTAGAGAATCCACCCACTCTGGGATTCACCACCAGGCAACAGCTGGAAGTGTGCCAGTCACAAATGGGAAGTGGATGAAGTGACTAGAGACAGGACAAGTCCCAGGCAAACATCTAGAGCCAAGGAGCAGCAGTGTCCTCCTCTGAGCCCTCCCACCACACAGAGCCACAAAGCAGTGGAGAGGGTTGTCCCACCCTGGCAATTACCTAAGGCTCTACCCCACACAATTAACAGGTGCTTTTTCTACAATAGGCCACACTACTAAGACGGGGAGTCAAAGCAGCTCTACCCAATACACAGAAACAAACACAGGGAGGCTGCCAAGTTGAGGAGACATAGAACTATGGCCCAAATGAAAGAACAGAACAAAACCCCAGAAAAACAACTAAACAAAACAGAGATAACCAACCTATCAGATGCAGAGTTCAAAACACTGGTGACCGGGGTGCTCAAAGGACTCATGAGTAGGGCAAAAACATAAGGGAAGAAATGAAAGTTACGCTAAGTGAAATAAAGAAAAATCTACAGGGAACCAATAGTGGAGAGGATGAAGCTGAGAATCAAATCAACGATTTGGAACATAAGGAAGGAAAAAGCAGTCAATCAAAACAGTAGGGGGGAAAAAAGAATTCAAAAAAACAAGGATAGCCTTAGGAAACTCTGGGACAACTTTAAATGTACCAACAACACCTGAATCATAGGGATGCCAGAAGAAGAAGAGCAAGAAATTGAAAACTTATTTGAAAAAATGAGAGAAAACTTCCCTAATTTGGCAAAGGAAATAGACACACAAGCCCAGGAGGCACAGAGAGTCCCAAACAAGCTAGACCCAAAGAGGACCACACCAAGGCACATCATAATTAAAATGCCAAAGGTTAAAAATAGAGAGGGAATCTTAAAAGCAAGAGTAAAGCAGAGTTACCTACAGAGTAGTTCCCACAAGACTATCAGCTGATTTCTCAAAGGAAACCTTACAGGCAAGAAGGGGTTGGCAAGAAGCATTCAAAGTGCTGAAAAGCAAGGACCTGAAACCTAGATTACTCTATCCAGCAAAGCTATCATTTAGAAGGGAAAGGAAGTTAAAGTGCTTCCCAGACAAGGTAAACCTAAAGGAGTCCATCATCACCAAGCCATTATGACAGGAAATGTTAAAGGGACTTATTTAAGAAAAAGAACAAGATCAAAACTATGAACATTAAAATGGCAACAAATTCACAACTATCAACAACTGAATCTAAAAAAACAAACTAAGCAGACAACCAGAACAGGAACAGAATCATAGATCTGGAGATTATTTGGAGGGTTATCAGCTGGGAGGGGGAAGGAGAATGGGGAAAAGGTACAGGGAATAAGAAGCCTAATTGGTAGGTACAAAATAGACATGGGAATGTTAAGAATAATATAGGAAATAGAAAAACCAATGGACTTTTATATGCACAACCCACGGACATGAACTAAGGAGGCAACTGCTAGAGGGAAGGAGGGTTCCAGGCGAAAGTGGGCAAAGGGGAAAAAAATTGAGACAAATGTAATAACATAATAAATAAAATATAATTACAAAACAAATATATAAAAAGTTTAAAAAAAATAAATGAGGCTAGGGAGGTAGATGAAGACCAGATCACGAAAAGCCTTATAAACTCATTAGGATTTATCTGTATTGAAAGAGTAGAAGGCAGCAACTAACAACATGCATTTTAAAAGCCATATTCTAGGAGAATATGGAAGATGTACTGGAAGAAGCAAGACAATATGAACAAAGCATTTCTTTTTAGAGAAATTCAAGGAAGAAGTCAGTAGCTGGCTGCAGGAAGAAGCTTCTCCTGATCTTGAACCAGAATTTGTGATCGGGACACCAGTCCCCCAGAAGTAGAAAGGTACCCTCTACGCTCTGCCTTCAGCACCCTGTCTTGGCCCCCTTGGCACCGTTTCCCACGCCCCCATCCTACACAATCGATCCCGTGAAGGGAAAGCAGCAGCAGCTGCTGCAGCATCTCGTCTTCCTTTTTTTTTTTTTAACACCATTTATTGACGATTTAGTATATCTTTGACATATTATGCAGTTTCTCACTTAAACCTCATATTAGTCCTATAAAGTTAAATAGTTGCTCTATCTTACTGATCAGGAAATAGAGGTTCAGAAAAACTGAGTACTTTTGCCAACTTCACATGGCTAGTAAATATCAAAACCAGAGTCTAAATCAAAGTTCAAATACTGTCTGTTTCCACTATGCCAAACTGCTTGTAGAACTCAGTAGATGGAAGGCTTCTATCAGTATACGATGAAAGACATCTCTATAGGATTAGTTTCAAAGGCCACTACATCAACCCTCTCCACGTGCATCTCTAAAAAAACATTAAATGAAGATATGCCACACAGGAAATGACATGCGCACAAAAGCACATAACCTTGCTCTGAGAAACAAGGCATTCTGTGTGGACTATGTGGTGAATTATAGGGTTATTGGCCGGGGGGCTAGGGGTTGCTAGATTTACAGCTGGAAAAGCAAACATAGAACAAATCACAAAGAGCTTTATAATTTTTTTTAAAAATAGTCTATAGCAAACCCCCAGTTGAAGGATTTTGGAGCAGAGAATACACAGGTCATCAGCAGCCGAAAATACTACTTCACAGAAAAGATGGTATTTGAGGTGAACCTTAAAGTATATTGAAGAGTGCAAGGTAAAGTATTCCAAAAGAAGGAAAGGAAATGCATGAGCAAAAGCAAGGCAGGAGCAGCACACCAACCACATCTGGGGAACAGTCACAGGATGAAGGAGACAAAAAACAAGGGATTAGGAAAGATAAAGGTTGTCAATTTTGAAGTCCTGGTAAGACATTGAGATGGAGGTGCCTGAAAACAAAAGAACTGAAACTGTAACCTAAGAGGACAAGCAGATTTGTGAATCAACTGCAAGCTAATGACTTGAAACTGAAAGGGACAATGAGATCCGTGAGAGAAGGTAAAGTGACAAAGAGTGGCAATCAGAAACAGAACCTCAGGGGATCCGCACATTTGCAAAGCAAAAGGAGGAAGAGGAATTTTGATAAGTGAAAAGGCAGTCAAAGTGGTAAGAGAACCACAAAGATGAGAACTGAGTGAGGAAACAGTTAAGAAGATTTAATAAATAGTGTATAATGCTGCTGAGAAATTAAGGAGTTAAGAAACCAAGCAAATTCTCCACAAATCAGTTTTCCTAAGAAATAAGTTGTGGCTTTTTGATACAGGTTCACTGTATCTTACTTTTTTTTAATAAATTGTCTGGCTCATTTCTTCCCTAAAATCTAATCTACTATTCCTTAGTTTAATGATGCTCAAAGGTAAAAAGAGTATTAAATGATAGCATTTACACCTTTTTAAAAAGTACAAAAATCAGATCATATATGAAAAGCCCACAGCTAACATCACAGTCAATGGTGAAAAACTGAAAGCTTTCCTCTAAGGTCAGGAAAAAGGCAAAGATGTCCACTCTCACCACTTCCTTTCAACACAGTACTGAAAGTCCCAGCCAGAGCAATTAGGCTAAATAAATAAATAAATGGCAAGCAAATTGGAAAGGAAAAAGGAAAATTATTTGATCGCAGATGACATGCTCTTTCTAATATATAGAAAATGCTAAGGAGTCTACAAAAAAGAACCTGTTAGAACTAATACACAAATTAAGCGAAACTGCAGAATACAAAATCAACACTCAAAAATTAGTTGTATTTCTACACACTAGTAATAAAACAATCTGGAAAAAAAAAATTAAGGAAACAATCTCATTTACAACAGCATCAAAAGGAATAAAATACTTAGGAATAAGCTTAACCAAGGAGGCAAAAGATTTGTACATTGAAAACTACAAAACATCAATGAAAGAAATTCAAGATGACAAATACATGGAAAGACATCCTATATTCGTGGATTGGAAGACTATATTGTTAAAATGTCCAGATTACCCAAAGCAATTTAGAGACTCAGTGCAATCCCTATCAAAACCCCAATGGCATTTTTTGCAGAAACAGAGAACATTATCCTAAAATTCATATGGCACCTCAAACGACCATAAGCAACCAAAACAATCTTGAGAAGAACAGTTAGAGGCCTTACACTGCCTAACTTCAAAACATATTACACAGCCACAGTAATCAAAACAGCATGCTACTGGCATAAAGACAGACAGACCATAAAACAAAAAAAAGGGCCCAGAAATAAGCTCCCACCTATACGGTCAAATGATCTTTAACAAGGGTGCCAAAACTACTCAGTGAGGAAAGGATAGTCTCTTCAACAAACGGTGTTAGAAAAAAAAAAAAATCCAAATGCAACAAAATAAAGATGGACCCTTCCCTCATATCATATACAAAAATTATTTCAAAATGGAGTAAAGATCTAAATGGAAGACCCAAAATCATAAAACTCCTAAAAGAAAACATCAGGGGAAAGCTTCATGACACTGGAAAGGACAATGATTTCTTGGCTATGACACTAGAAGCACAGGCAACAAAAAGCAAAAATAGAAAAATGAAACTACATCAAACTTAAACACTTCTGCACACAAAGAAAACAATCCACAGAGCTGGACAACAGTGAACCAGTCCTTGTTATCACAGAACTTACATCCTAAAGGTGGAATCAGATATCAAACAATACAGCAATAACACAACCCGTGTGGCTAAGAACTGTGGTAAGCGCTGCGAGAGAAAAACAGGGGATTTAAGAACAGCTTGTGGCAGAGCTGGTTAGCTCTGAGAAGGGTGGGGTGCTACCTAAAGAAACCTCCCTGAGGAAGTGACAATCAAACTAGGACCTAAAAGGATGAACAGGAATTAGCGGCCTGTTATGGGGGGAGGAAGTCTTGGCGCAGAGGAAGCAGCACATCTGAAGGCTCTGTGGCAGAAAGGGTCATCACAATTTGAGGAACAGAGAGAAGGCCCACAGGGCTGCCCTGAAGTGAACAAGAGGAGAATGGAGAAAGTGGAGGCTGGAGAGGCTGGCAGAGGCCAAACAGAACTCGGCCCTGCAGGCCGCAATCAGGAAGCTGGACTTTAACTGGGATGATCTCTAAATCCATGTTAACTAGAAAGGGTCTAGAAATCTACAATTCCATGCTCCATCTAAGATTACAAACTGCTCCCAAATTCCAGTTTATATCATACACATTAAATTGTTGGTCTCACATCTTTTGGAAAACTAGTAACGGCTGTCACTGATTTCAAGGTGTCCAAATGGAAGGTAATTTCATAGAAACAAATGTGTAGAGTTGTTCTTATTTTTAACATATCTTTGCCTTTCACCAAAACCCATGCCTATGAATAAGATCGCAATTATGGACCTCAATTCTGATGCAAAGTACTAAAAGTATTTACCAAACTAAACTCACATTTCTCTAAACTAGAATTTTCATTCCAATTAGTAACACTTGTTTAAAACATTTAGCATAGCACCTGATACACAATAGACTAAATAAATCTTGGCATTTTTATCTTTATACTAATGTTCTCAAAAAGATCTTAATGGAATGAAAAGGAAATATTAATGTTCAGCGTTCAGTATGATCCCAGCTTGAAAAATACATACAAATGTATTTTAAAAAAGACTCAAAGCAAACATAAAATTTTAGCAGTGGCTGCCTCTAAATGGTATAAGGTTGTGGGTAATAAATAAAGTTCTTGTTAAATTTACAACCATAGCCTGTTTTTACAATACAGAAAACCATTCTACAATAAAGAAAATCACTTAAAAAAACAACAATATTTCACAATATTAATCATCAGGGAGATACAAATCAAAACACAGTAAGATACCATACCTCCCATCCAAGGACAGCTATAATCAAAAAGACAGAAAATAACAAGTGTTGGTAAGAATATGAAGAAATTAGAACCCTCACATATTCCTGGTAGGACAGTAAATGCACGGCTGTTTTGGAAAATAGTTTGGCAATTCCTCAAAAGGCTAAATATATAGTTGCTATATGACTCAATTCCATACCTGTATACACCCAAGAGAACTGAAAACATACTTGTATATCCATACATAAACTTGAACATGAATGCTCAAAGCAGTAAATTCATAATAACCAAAAAGTGGAAACAACTCAAACGTTTATGATCTATTGAGCATGCAAATAAAATGCGGTGTATCCACGATGGAATATTACTCAGCCATAAAAACGAATGAGGTGCTATTATGTGCTACAAAATGTGGATGAATCTTGAAAACATTATGCTAAGTGAAAGAAGGCAAGACACAAAAGGCCACGTATATTATGATTCCATTCATACTGTACAAGTCCAGAATAGGCAAACTCATAGTGACAGAAGGTAGATTAGTGGTTGCCTACGGCTGAGGGGGAGGAGGAATGACTGCTGATACATATGGTCTTTTTGAGGGAGAGTGATAAAAATATATCAAAATGATTGTGGTGGTAAAGGTTGCACAAAAAGTGACTACATTAAAAACCACTAATTGTATATTTTAAAAATTTAAATTGTATAGAGCATGAATTATGTCGTAATAAAGCTTGTGTTTTTTTTTAAGTTATTTCTTGAAAGTACATCACTCTTAGATTTGATTTATACTGCTGGCCAAAGTGTCTAATGGCATCAAGTCATCCATAGTACTCAGCATAGAACCTCTTTATTCACTCAGCAGTTTTTAGTCCTGTACAACTTCAAAAAATGATGAAAATGTAGAGTCAAATTAGGCCACTGTGCCAAATTAACACTATATAACTTTTAAGCAGCAATGAAAGAAAAAATAGAGTAGAGAAGAAAGAACCATGCAGCCCTGGCTGGTGTGACTTGGTTGGAGCATCACCCTGTAACCGAAAGGTTGCAGGTTCGATTACCAGTCAGGGCAAATACCTAGGTTGGGGTTTCGTCCAGTCTGGGCGTATACGTCCCGAGTCCGGGAGCATATGGGAGGCAACCAAATGGATGCTTTTCTCTCTCATTGATGTTACTCTCTCCCTTTCTCTCTTCCTTCCTCTCTCTCTAAAAAGCAGTGAAAAAATGTCCTCAGGTGAGGATGAAAAAAAAAAGATAGTAAAATGATAAATTTGTTTAAAAAAAAAAGAAAGAACTGTGCAAAAGCATGGTTTGGGGTATTTAAGAGCAATACCACTTCCTATTAAATGGCAGTTGTTTGGCACACATTTGAAGACATTGTGGTGCTGAAGGCATATTCATTCAACAATCTGAAACCTCATTTTATGGAAGAACTACAACTGACATATGAACTGAAGCTTCTGATAAAAAAATATAACTGTCAGTGTAGGAAAACAGAATGTAGAGGCTGCTAGCCTCTAGAGAAGGGACATTAATTATAGTGAACTAAAATATTTCTCTGTGTGTTTATCTTTCACATGTATATATGTTTCCAAAAAGACAAAAAAAAAGTTAGAAAGTAGCAGATTCCCCAATTAGGACTTAGCATATTGCCAATGGAATATTGATTTTAACTGTATAGCTCAGACCAGTGATTTTCAACCTTTTCCATCTCATGGCACACATAAACTAATTAGTAAAATAAAAAAAGGTATAGACCTGGCTGGTGTGGCTCAGTGGATTGAGTGCTGGCCTGTGAACCGGAAAGTAGCTGTTTCGATTCCTGGTCAGGGCACATGCCTGGGTTGTAGGCCAAGTCCCACTGGGGGCGTGCGAGAGGTAACCGATCAATGTGTCTCTTGCGCAATGTTTCTCTCTCTCTCTCTTTCTCCCTCCCTTTCTGTCTCTCTAAAAATTAATAATAAATAAAACCTTTTTTTTTAAAAAAAGGAACACTGGTCTAGAAGTTAAATGGCTTAGATTCACAATCTACCTACCTCATTAGCTAGGCAACCTTATGCTCTGTTTTCTCTTGAGGTAAATGAGGATAAGAATTCCAACCATGCATCACAGGATTAGCATGAGGATCAAATGAGCCAGTATACATATAAAAGCACATCTTGCAAATATTTAATCATTTTTTTTTTGGCATAATGGGTGACAATCTCTAAATTTTATGTTAACATGCTTCAGTTGCTATTAGCATTTTTTTAAGTAAGTTTCAAAACAAAGTACTAATCTTTGCTCAATTTAAGCCCACACCATAGAAACCTTGGCAGCTTTATTTGGATTGAAGGGCTGGCAAAATTCCACTCCAGGTGGTAAGGAATAGTAAACAAGGGCTCACTGTTTCATCACATCCTCACCCACTCTGTGAATAAGTTTTTTTCCAAATTTAGTGGCTAATTTTGGACTTTTAAAACACTGCTATATTTTCTCCCCTGGTTATAAAACTTTAAAATACCTAAATGCTAAAAATAGAGAATATTTTAAAACATAAAACTCAAGATGCTTAAAGAAAGTTACAGCCAAGAGAACAAAATGCAGTATTAGGGTATGACACTTTAAGATACTAAATGATGTTTCTCTATTCACTGGCCCAGACCACACAAATTTTAGCACTGAAAAACAAAGCAATTTCTAGATTTCTGAGACTTTCTCAGCATGTTCTATATTTAATAACAGACATTACTGTCTTTATTTTTTTAAGATTAAACACCTGCATTCAGCAGGCCATCAAATATTTGCTGAATATGGAGCATATTTACACGTAATGCAACTACAGAGCACATATGAGCTACCTGATCAATGGACAGAACAGTAGCCCAAAAAAGCTCCAGAAAATACAGCATCAACTTATTAAGTTTTGAGAGCTCATACATCAGTTTCTACACAATTTGATTAAATTGTTTTTATTGAGATATAATTCACGTACCATAAGAGTCACTTTTTAAAGTGTACAATACAGTAGTTTTTAGTATATTCACAAAGTTTTGGTTTTTGTTTTAGTGGTTAGACAATCATATAGTTTACACAGTATTCCCCTCGATATTTCTAGTACCCATCTGACACCATATATGGTTATCACAATATTTGTTACTATATTTCCTATGCTGTATTTACATCCCTGTGACTATTCTGTAGCTACCAATTTGTGCTTTTTAGTTCCTCTACCTTTCTCCCAGAGCTCTAACCCCACCCCTTCTGGCAACCACCAGTTCTCTTTCTATGAGTCTGTTTCTCTTTGCTTGTTTATTTTGTTCTTTATGTTCCACATAAAAATGAAATCATATGGTATTTGTCTTTCTCTGACTGACTTATTTCACTGAGCCTAATACCCTCTAGGTCCATCCGTGCTGTTGCAATGGTAAAATTTCATTCTTTTTGTATGCCCTCTTGCAATATGCAAATCAAACAAAGCTGTAAGCAAGAAGAGGTTAGACAAACATCATACCTTTTCCAAAATGAACTTGTTTAAATACGGCATGTAGCCCTGATTGGAGACCGGCCCCTCATCATCATCCCTGAAGTGCTCTTCAAGGGCAACGGGGTCATGTGGAACCTTCAGCACTGTGCACAGGTTATGGGAAAGGACCTAAGAGGGAAAGAAAGTCGTTTAAAAGCCTCCACTAACCAGCACATGACACCTTCAACTGAACACAACTGGCTGCTCCCGCCCTGGGGCGAGAAAGATAGAGAATAAACTAGCAAACATAGGGTACTGCTCAGCTGCCAGCTCCCAACTGGTCACCCGCGAGTGTCTCGTTCCTCCCGTTTCAGTTCACTTCACAGTCTCTCTCACATACCCACGTTGAGCCAGGCTCCATGCAAGTTTGTGGTCTTTATTAAGTGTCCCACATTAGAAAGAAAAAGAAGAGGAAGAACAAGAAAATGTGTTCAAAATTAAACTTCTCTCCAACTAGTGCAGTGTCAGTCAATTAAAGCTGTAAGAGAAAGAACCTAGTTCTGGACAAGGTGGCTGACCTGGCCAATTACAACCCTTCTGGGATACGGTGTTCTCACTGGTTCACTAGAAAGGGCCAAGTTAACATGCAGATACAACAAATACTAGTTGGTAATCTCTGAGTGTCCAAACATCTCTAAAAATCCGACGTTAGGCTGTTTTCAGCATTACTATATAAAAGGGTAAATGTCAATACAGACATCCAGAACTCAGTTTATAAATGAGGGAAAAATCAATGGCAAAAAACATCTCAGGAGTTACTAAAATGTTTGAAATATTTTGTAGGAAATTAGCATTCCATATATAAAGAGTTGCTGGTCCTGGTGATAGTCTGACTACACACTTTAACAATCAAGTAGTTGAATTAGCAGTTTTTGGGTTTAGTACTAATCTTGTTTCATATCAAATAAAAATTTTAAAATAAACCTTAAATTCCTTCCATTTCATTTGTACTTTCCTTCTTTTTTCATTTGTGCATTCGTAACAGGTCAGATTACATAGCTAAGGCTGTACTTCCTTTAACAGAGATTCTTATTAAATGTTAAATCCCAGGTTAAAGTATTTCCTATTTTTCTCAGCCCTACCCATTTTAATCACTTGAAAAGCCATATTCATCTCCATGAAGGCTTTCAATTCTATTAAGCAAGTCCCTTTTTTCTGCAGAGATATAGTTCAGTTAAAAAATGTTAGGTTCACAAAAATTAAATCTATAAAAAGAATATTTGCATATCTTCTTTCTACATTTGTTTTGTTTCTCAAAGCTTCATTTCTGTGCAGATCCTTTTCTACATGCTCTACTGGTTTTAAGGAAGTAAAGTAAAGGAAGTAAACTCACAAATGGTTATAAATGAAGTAATGAAGACTTTTATCAGCCCCTACAAAGCAGGCTGTGTTTCTCAAAAAAAAAAAAAAAAACACCTCTATTTGCCAGCAGCAGAGCACATGAGGAGAGCACGGTGCAACTTTTACTAAAGCATCTTACGCCATAGTCAGCAAAAGACTGAAGAGATATTTCCTTTCTCTATTTATCTAGTAAAACCTATACAGTAATTACCCCCAAAGAGGTTTTATGAGGATTAACTTTAAGAATGTAAAGTGCTTACAAATTATAAAGTACTACAGAAATGAGTTTTAGATAAAGAGCATATTTCTTAGATAAGGCTCAAAGGTCATTCAAATTTTAAAATCATTTGGGACTTTACCCAACTAAAAATTTCCCACCACGGGTTAAATTATGGTCCATCCATAAAATATTCAGGACAATGAGGAAGATCATTGCGTAGTGAAAAGAAAATATCTCCAAGATAAACTAGGTGAAAAAGCAACATACTTAAGACTATATTAGTGTGTCATCTTTTATGTAAAATAAAAAGGAAGAAAAAATAAGAAACTCCAAAAGGATATATAAAAACTAGTAACAGTGAGGGAAAGACTAGTTTGATGTTAGACCATGGGTAAAAGATAACTTTTCACTGTACCTCCCCCCTTTTGATTGTATTGAAAAAAAAATTATCTATTCAAAAATGTACTACTTAAATAAATATGGGACAACTATAATAGTAAAAACAAGAAAATACAATTAAAAAAATAAAAATTAAAAATATGTATTTTTTTTTAAAGTGGCCAGCTAAGGAACACACAGCTAAATCTATTTATCTTCAAAGTCTATACTTTTTCTTCTACATTAACCAACTCCCTAGAGATTAGGTATAAAAGGAAGACATATTCCACAGCAACGTACCATGAATAACAGATGAATGAGATGTAAGGGCAATAAATGAGTTCAGAAAGGAAAAACTGTGTGTGCTACAGAGGAAGTGGATAGTAACCTGGACCTTAAAATAAGGAGAGCTTTGGGTTAGGAAAAAAGTTGGGGAAAACTAAGGCTTTCCAGATAGTGGAAAAATATGAATAGGTAGTTGATTAATGCAAAATCCTCAGGATACAAAAAGGAGACACCAATCTCTCCCATATCCACCCCTCTCTCTGCTTCTGGGTTTCATAGACCCTCCAACCCCAAGTCCTGACAGGACCCCATGTTGTCATTCTTGTCATTGTATGGCTGGTAACACTGGCTCAAAGAGATTAAATTCGTTTTTCTTGACTAAGGTTATTCAGCAGAACGGAGACTAGAATTCAGGTTTTATAATCCCTGGCCTAACACTCTGTAGTAATTAGGAACATTTGGTTTTTACTGGGTAGTCATATTCATTGATCCCTCTGAAAAAGATTTAGATTTGAACTTTAGATGTCAGTCTTGGACAATTAAATAGTGCTTCAGTTAAATGCAGGGATAGCTGAATTCAGTGATGATTTTCTTAACCACCTTTATTTAGTTAAGCAAATTGTAAGGGAAGCAGCACATTATGGTAACAAGGACCCTATATGAGGAAACTTGAAAGCCAGGCCTGCTCGTGTGGTCTGTTCCTGTTCAGTGATTTGCCATTTTCCCTTTTTAAATATTTTAATATTTTGCTACCTAATCACTTAGTCTCAGTATACTCACTGCAAAAGGAGGAGCTGGATTTGTTTCTAAAATTGTAAAAGCCCAATCCTTAACTGTCAACCCAAACTCATTTCATGATTTCAACAAAAGAGCTATAAATTAGGTCATAAATTCATCTATTTTCATTGTTAGTAAGGCATAGAATAGGGAAGTCTTCTCCAAACAAAATAACAAACTGAGTAACAGGTAACTGAAAAGATTTTGTTACTAAGAAAGAAAAAAATGCGTCATATCTTTAAAATGTTTTTAAATTTTTCATCAGCAATTTTTTAAAAGCCTAGAGGGCATATCAAGTTTTTCTTTAATAAATAGTAAAATGTATAAAGAAACCACAATCTTGAGGGTCAGAATATAAACTAGTCACAAGAAGTAAACGCTCCGTAAGCTTCAGTAGCAGTTGACGCTTTTTAGAGCAGACTCACATTATCCCTTCACTGGTCTTAGTCTCAGGCCTGGGAGAGTAGATATTACTGCTGTTCTACAGATGAAGGGGCTGAAGTCAGAGATTAGGAGATGTGCCCCAAATCAGAGTTGTATGTTTTGTGAACCTGGTACAAGAACTAGCCTAGACTAGACTAAACCTCCACGCTGTGCCACCTTCCCTCTTTCTGGAAGGAGAGCCCTACCTATACAAAGTTGGCTCTGTGGCCACACGGGCTTGTTGCTAAAGCGCAGTGACAGACTGGTGCTCCCCCAGCCCCACCCAGTCAGCTCTCCAGGACCTACCAAGTGGGCGGAGCCAAGTTAAATACAGTGGTGAAGAACTACATAAGCCTAGAAATCTGGGACCATTCTCTCTCTGTGGGAGCCCCATTTCCCAGCACCCACCTCTGGGAGCAACTGTGGAGGAAGCCGGAAAGCAGATCAGAACAAAAGCAATCAAGAGGAAAGAGGACTTAAACATTATTAGTTTGTGAAAGGACTGCCCCCAAGTCACTCTAACCAGAGAGTTTGCAAGTCTCTTGAGAGAGTGGAGTATGTCCCACTTCCAAGGCCTGCTCTCCAAGGGCCATTCTTTTAGCACCCACCTGATGCTAAGCAACTTTGCTTGCATTCCCCTAATCTGAAGAATAAACTATTGTTACTCCAATAAAAGATCCATAGCCACGCCAGAAACTCATCTCTCCAGTTCCTTCGGAGCCCTCTGCTGTGGCTCTGCGGGGCCCTGCTGACAAGAGATGACTAACTGCGTAAGCCCTGCTTGTGTGGTCTGTTCCTGGTTTGCCACTTACTCTTTTTAAGCATTTTGCTCCAACTGTATGAAAATGAAATCAAGAATGATGAACAACTAACAGTGTTTTAACACACATGAGTGCATAATGTTCACCCTCCTCCCTCCCAAAGATGTAGAGATTAAAAAGGTTCTCTGAAATGTGCCCTCTGGTCACACAGTTTCCCTTTACAGGATGTGCGTAATGGGCAAAATTCAACCCTGAAGAAAAAGGGGGTGGAGATCTCTATTCCAACAAGCTTATCTGAAAGGACACAATTATAGATTTATAATTCATAATGGGCAGTCATTTTTTAAAACATGAAAATTCTTGTCTGATTTATAAAATTTCAGGCTAATGGCAAATTACCAGAAAACTCTTCCTAACAATGAACCAGAATGACCCATTTCCTACCAGGGCTATGCCCTGCCTTAAGAGCATTGTCTTTACAGAAGTCCTGACCCTTGCCTCATGGAGTCATTTTCCCTTTCCTGACAATGTCCTTCATCCTGCTTGTCACTGCTTACGTCCTGCTTGCTTTCTCTTAACTATACACAGTGGGACAAAAGTAGGTTCACAGTTATAAGTATGTGAAACAGAGTTAAATTTGTACTGTTATTCATTAACTACTATAGTATTTCCCACACAAGCGACTGTAAACCTACTTTAGCTCCACCCTGTAATCTTTATTACATTCAGCCTCGGAAATCTCACAGCCTTGATGCGCTCATGCTACTGCTGTGGGAATGCAGTCAATCGCTATCCTAGACACTTTCACTGATCTTCAAGCGCTGCTTCTATCACATTATCTTCTTGTCTAAAATTCATCAAAAGCCTACAAAAGTAAAAACCAAGTGAGGCAGTTTAGTAAGAAGCTAGGAAAATTCTTTGGCAAGTGGAATAGGGAAACTGAGATAGTTAAACAAGGCCAAGCAATTTACAGCCTGATGATAAATCTTTAGAGCAGATGATAAATTGCAAGGTCTTATCTTCCCTAACCAAGCACACGTAGGAGCCAATGGTTTACACCTTCCAGACTGTGCTGGGGCAGACCAGCCTGGGTCCAGTCCCGGTTCCTCTCCAGTGACACTGTTTGAAGGTAAAACAGACCCCCAGAGAATGACCCTGATCCCCCATATGCTCATTTTGATGCATCAGTATATCAAAGGACACATCTGGAAAGTTGACAAATATTCTGACTGAGACCTCCCCTAAAATTCCTGCCTTCGAAAACAGATAAAACCCTAAGACAAAAGACCCATTGTGAGCTCCCCCTTCAGCACCCCCGTGCCTCCCCCATCCTATTCTTTTCTCAGGTCTGTATCTTTGCTTTTTTTCTCCTAAATTCTAAAGGTCCCCAGGAGACTTGCAACCAGGGGAGCAGCGGACAGCAGTAGCTTACGCCCTGAACCTGTCTCCAAAGGCCCTCCTTTTGCCTCTGTAACTTGTTTCCTGAGTCCACACAGCCCAGCTGGCTCACTTCTTACGCCTCTGACTTTCTTTCTAAAAGGGCGAAGGCAGCCTCACCAAAGCCCACTCCTGTTGCTATGATCTTGCCTCTTCTATCTTAAACCCTTCCTTTGTTTCACTGTCCCCAGCTTTAATAAACAGACACTCAAAGTCATCTGACCTCATACTGTGAAATATTTCCTGCACAAAGTCAAGAACCCACACAATCCGGACTGTACCTGGACAGACTCACCTTGACCCAGTCCCTTTCCAGTGACACAAGTAAGTACCTGAGCTCCATATTTAACGCACTCAACAAGCCAGCCCCACTTTACCTTTCTAGTCTTATGTTTTCCTTCCCTTTGCACCAACTGTACAAATTCAACCACAACAAGTGTACTCACTGCACCCTAAACAAACCCTGTACCACCCCGCTTCCTCCTCCAAGCCCTTGCTCCAACCACTCCTCCCTAACGTAAATGCCGTCCCTTTCTAAAGCCGCCACCACCCAAACACTGTGTTTCCCAAGCACTCAGTATTTCTTATTTTACACTACCACACAGTTTCCTCTCCTATAAGATTGTAAGTTTCTGAAAGATAGGCTCTTACCCATCCTTTCATTCCCACAGCACCTAGCATGCTGCCCAGAACACAGAAGGCTTTCAATAAATGCTGAACAAATTAGTTCCAAAAATTCTCAGTAAACAGTAAAACCATAGTACTTTAATAATGGCAACAATCTTAGGAAATTGACTACTGCTATCTCCTTATTTCATTGATAAAAAGACTGGGGCCTGAGACTTAGCAAGTCATACACTGATTAGTGCCAGAGGAGGGACGAGAACCTAGGTCTCCTAGCTGCCTGTCCCACAATGGTGCCCTGTGCTGGAAACATTCCCTTCTGCCTAGTCACATCCTTCAGGACTGGGTCATTCCTCAAAACTCTGTCCACTGAATTCCTATTCAGTATTTGAATTACTTCTGTCTCATATGCTAGCAGTATCTCAAATCTAACTGCAGCTCAGTAAGGGAGGAAACCTTGCCTAATATTTTTCTTCCGTACCCTTCACAGTGACTGGCATAGGGCTAAGGGAGAATTCAGTAGGAACATAAAACACTTATAGACAGATTAAGGCAGGAAATCTAATACAAAACCATCTGTTGTCCACGGAATGTATGCCGCTTAACTACAGTAGATACCACTCAATTACACTCTAAATGAACCACCTTGAGTAAGTTATTTTGGATAATTCATTAACTTAGCCCTCTTCAGGAATCAAACAAAATATTGGTAAGTTGAGCACATAAAAATCTTTAAATTTCCCTTTAAAAAAATACACCATAAACAAAGTCTAATGGCTCCAATATTCAAATTACCCTTAGAAATTATTAAGTAAAAGATGAACACCTAATAAAAAATAGGCAACAGACATGAATAGAGAATTCACAAAGGAAACTAATGACTAATAAACATTGGAAAATATGCTTAAGCTCACTAGTAATCAAATAATGCAAATTAAAAGAGCTATTACTTTTTGCCTGGTGTTTGAGAACATATAGGGGAGTTAAGACTTCCAACACGCAAACACTGAAGAAGACAGACAGCAGGTTTTCTCCAACACTACTGACATTTTGGGCCAGATAATTCTTTGTTTGGGGAACAGGAGGAGGTGTCCTATGCATTGTGGGATATTTGTCAGCAGCCAAAACATCTCAAATATCTGTGAATAAAAAAGTGGTTATTGCCCTGACTGGTGTGGTTCAGTGGACTGAATGCCAGCCTGCAAACTAAAGGGTCACAGGTTTGATTCCCAGTCAGGGCACAGGCCTGGGTTGCAGGCCAGGTCCCCAGTGGGGGCCGTGCGAGAAGCAACCACACATTGATACTTCTCTCTTTCTCCCTCTCTTCTCCTCTCTAAAAATAAATAAATAAAATCTTTTTTTTAAAAAATGAAGTAGCTATCAAAAAAAAAAAGAAAGTGGTTAAATAAAACGTGATACATCAACACAGTGAACAAGTTTATAGCCATTAGAAAGAATGGCATCTGTATCTATGTGCATTGATATGGAAAGATGAGACCCTAATACACTGTTCAAGAAAACATGTTACCCAAAAAGGCAACCAACTGAACGGGAGAATATTTTTGCAAAAATTACCTCTGATAAGGGCCTAATATCCGAAACATATAAAGAACTCGTACAACTCAACAACAACAACAACAACAACAACAACAAGAAAAAAATCCAATTCAAAAATGGGCAGCAGACCTGACTACACACTTTTCCAAGGAAGATACACAGGTGGCCAACAGATATATGAAAAGATGTTCAGCTTTACCACTTTAAAGAGAAATGCAAATCAAAACCACAATGAGATAGCACCTCACAGCTATTACAATGACTATTATCAGTAAGACAAGAAATAGCACGTGTTGGAGAGGATGTGAACAAAAGCAGACCCTCGTTCACTGTGGGTGGGAATATAAACTGGTGCAGCCCCTATGGAAAACAGTATGGAGGTTCTTCAAAAAATGAAAAATAAAGGTACAATACAACCCAGCAATCTCTCTTCTAAGTATTTACCCAAAAATTTGAAAACACTTATTTCTAAAGATGTATGTACCCTTATGTTCACTGCAGTATTATTCACATTAACTAAGACATAAAAACAACCTAAGTGTCCTTCGACCAATAACTAGATGAATAATAGATGAATAAAAGATGTGGTACATATATACAATGGAATACGACTCAGCCATAAAAAGATGAAATATTGCCATTTGCAAAATGGATGGATCTTGACAGTTATCATGCAAGATGAAGTGAGATGGAAAAAGACAAGAACCATATGATTTCACTCATATGTGGGACATAAAACAAAAAGCAACAAATGAATGAACAAAACAAATTCATCAACACAAACAGACTGGTGATTACCAGAAGGGAAGGAGGGTCAGGGGTGGAGGAAGAGGGTAAAGGGAGTCAATATTTGATGACAGAAGAAGACTAGACTTTCGGTGGCGAGCACACAAGGTAGTATACAAAAACTGTATTATAAAGTTGTACATTTGAAACGTTATTAACTACTGTTACTCTAATAAATTTAATTAAAAGTTTTTTAAATGGTTAAATGGTAAAAAATGATTACAAAAGCATATGAAATATGATCCCATTTATATAAAAGGATATACATGCATGGACATGTGCATGTGTGTACATATGGGGGAAGGGAGAAGGAGGGGGAGAGAAAGGGGGAGGGAGAGACAGAAAGAGAGGTGTTAGAAGGGTATTCACAGAGAAGCTAACTGCATCTGCCTTTGGCGGTAGAACTTGAGGTGCTTCTACCTTTGCCTCTATATTTTAATGTGTTATTTAAACATTCTAGGTATTATCTTTATAATCAGGAAAAAAGTGAAGCTTTTAAATTTAGGGAAAATTTTAAGTATGTCTGGGGGTTCCAGCTAGAAAGCACCAGTAAAATTATAAAATACGAAGAGATCATTGTAGGACTATGAAGTTGTTGGAATTAACTTGCTTGAGTCACACATGAAGAGTTATGCTTTCCCATGCCTCTTGAAGAAGCCACTGTGTAGGCAACAAAGTCTCCCAGTCTGAGACAGCCTCCTTAGAATACAGCCTCCCACGGGACTACAGCATAACACGTCTTTAAGAAGACAAATCATTTGTAAGAAGCCTCTGTGTCTATCTCTCCTGCTACTCGTAAGTTTAAGAGGGGGTCTGTAGTTTACCCATCTGTACAATACCAAAGCCTGATGAGAGAATGCCTGATGTTCAACAAATGTTAGCTAAATGAGTCCCATTTAAGAATCTTCTTGTTTTCTTTCTCTTTTCCATCATCTTTATCTATATTTGGGTGTTTGAATTTATTTCACTCTACTACCAGTATATTCGTTTCAGAAAGAATTTTTAATTGGAATCTCTAATTCAGATCACCTTTAGATTAAAAAACAATGCCTCCAATTAGTTATTAACACCACCAGAACTAGCAGGCATAACTCACCTGTCCTGAGATCTAGTAAAGCCATCCAGTTCCTCAAAATTCAAATAGAGATTTTTGAAGGAAGGACTCAATAAGAGTTAACAGATACGTGAGAGAGAACTCCATAGAAGAGAAGTCAGGTAGTTCAATTTAGGGATACAGTTTTCTCTGAAGCCATATTAAAGGCCCAAGGGTGATGATAAACATCAAAAGTCTGAGGTTTACCTCTACTACCCCATCTCCTGACCACCCTGTTCCCTTATGGTCCCTATAGTAAGGCTTCTATTCCTATCAATCTTGTGAAATTGCTTTTTCAAAGGAATTCTGGGGCAGACACAAAGACACACCACGCAGATGCCTCCTCACAAAAGGACCCGCAGCCCCTCTACAAGGACTGTGGGGAGCTGAGAGCCGCCACCCGTTGGTACCTTCAGGGTCCACCTCAGCCAGTGACTGAGCAAAACAGAGGTGTCATTTCTCCCCAGCGTGGCAGTCCTCCAACAGGCCACCTTGGTTCCAGCACTCCCCGTTTTGTCAGGTCCACATTGTGGTTTGGCAGTTTTTCCCAATCCTGTTTCCTCTGTCTCTTTTTTGCTCTCTGTTTTTCACAGGTGTTTCTCCCCAATAACCCTTTGGTACTCCCAACACTGTCTCAGCTTCTGCTTCCTGGAGAACCCAGCCTGGGACAGGAACCTTCTGAACAAGCCTCTCTCCCGCGTCTCTGGATCATCCCCCTCATCTTAAAATTTTTTCGGTCCCAAGGCATACTATTTCTCAGTTCCCCTCCTTCCTCTACCAAGGTGCCTTTACGGGACCCCCCTCCTGCATTCTTCCTCCCAGTCTGGGCACTTCCCAAAGCCCAGCTGCCCAGCCCTGAGTTCTTTCTCCTTATTTTCTTCTTTATAAAGTGGTTTTATTCTGACAATTGTTCAGTTACTTCTACTCTAGTGACCCTCAGATATCTTTCTGTTTTTGACCTCTCAACTGAGTTCTGGTTTACATCACTAATACTAGAGACTTCTACGCTAAATTTGCTTCACATCCAAAAACCCCAAATGAGAACTCATCACCTTTCTCCCCAAAACAGGTTTCCCACCCTGACTCTGACTTTGGTACCACCATTCCCTTAGCAACAGAACTACAGATTCTCCTCCTCTTGTACTTTTTTTACTTACAATTTGTCTTGTTTCCTACCCCCCATGCCAGCTCCCCTCTCCACGGAGCGCGAGGCTCTGTCAGCTTAAGGTTAACCCGAGACTGTGCAGCCGGCAACACCAGGGCTCCTGGCCCTCAGTAGCAGGTCTCATTCTTCCTTCTGAGGCCCTGACAGAGAGTTGCCGAACAGCAACTATTCACCAGGACATGGCTGTGCTAAACACACCAAGCTAACAAGGTTAAATTAGAAGGCCAAACCTTGAAGACCTCATCCTCTACCCACATTTTATAAATGAGGAAACTGGAGCCCAATGAGGAGAAGTGACTTCCTCTGGCCACCCGGTCTCCTGACTCTCCGATCAGTGCTCTCACTCCTGACACTTCGTTCCTCCAAAAAATTTACTTTCCAAATCTCTTATTATAAATGTTCTTACAGAGGAGTTTCATACATCCCCTTAGGTCAGTGGCAAATGTCTCTTCCTCTATGGCATTCTCTGACCTAAGTCCTCCAGTCTTCACCACAGACCAGACAGGTTTCCTTCCTCTGTGTTTATCTCACTGTGTTCCAACTGCCTGTCTGCTGGTCTGTATCACTCACAAGAATTTAAGCTCTATAAGGGTAGGGCACAGCCCTGGCTGGTGTGGCGCAGTTGAATGGACATCATCCTGCAAAGCGAAAGGTCTCCGGTTAGATCCCCAGGCAGGGGACATGCCTGGGTTGCAGGCTGGTCCCTCTGTGGGGCGCGTGCCAGAGGCTACTGATAAGTGTTTCTCTCACACATCAATGTTTCTCTCCCCTTTCTCCCTCCCTTCCCCCTCTCTAAAAATAAAAAAAAAAAAAAAATCTTTAAAAAATATAAAAATTTAAATTAAAAAAAGGGGTGGGGAACATTAAGTGTTTGATTCCCATGGCCACCATCCCAGCCCAGCACTCACTGACTTACTCTTTAGCTTTCAGATCAACCCCCAATTGGCCTCCCCATCTCTGTCCAGCCCCTCGTCTCTAATAATCACACCCACATCATCAAAATAATCTCAAAACTCTACCTTTGTTGCCCTGACCAGTGCGACTCAGTTAGTTGGGCGTCATCCGTTAAAGGTTAAAGGGAGAGGTCACTGGTACATGCCTCGGTTCGGGGCGCAACTGACTGATGCTTCTCTCTCACACCAATGTTTTTCTCCCTCTCTTTCTCCCTCCTTTCCCCTCTCTCTTAAAAACAACAAAAACAACAACTCTACCTTTGTCATGCATCTACCCAAAAAGTTTTATTGACTTCCCATCTTTACAGGATCAATTCTGAACTACTCATCTAATCTAGTCAGTCAACCAACATATTATTAACCAGCTATTCTGTGCAAGAACAAAAACATCTAAAATGTAAACCTATCTCCCTTTAAATTCTAATTTCCCACTACACCTCAAAACATTCTTTACCCAGAGTATTTCCTTACTGCTCACAAATACTCCAGGTTTTGGCCCTTCCTCTTACCTATAAAGCCACCACAATATCTGCCATCTTTCTGTGACAACACTAGACAAGAGATCTGTCTCATTCCCTCCGGACACAGCTGACGTTCTACCTCCTCCATGAAACTTTCCTTATATACAGCTGTCCACATTTCTTCCTCTGTCTGCTTTGAACTTCTGCAGAAGTTCTATATATGGCATGATATAGAAATATAATGCAAACCACATATGGAATTAAAATTTTTTAATAGCCACATTTTTGAATAAAGGAAAAAGGTAAAATTAATTTTAATAATATATATTTAAAATATAACTTCAACATAATAGATGATATCTTACATTCTTTTCTTGTACTAAAAGTCTCTAAAATCTAGTGTATAGTTTGTATTTACAGCATATCTCAGTTCATACTAGCCACTTTTCAATGCTTAACAGCCAAATGTGGCTAATGGCTCATGTACCGGACAGCCTGGTCTGGAGCACTCATTTTCCACACTCTCTAGAACTTGCTTCTGTGTTGTCCTATTGGAGTGATTTCAAGTGATTTCATGTATTATCTTCTTTACTAAACCACACCCTCCTCAAGGTAAGGAACAATGTTGTATATTTCTTTCTTCCCCAGAGCCCCCACCAAAAGGTGCTTAGTAGATTGAAACCTTCAAATTCATATAATGTTTTGTAGATCAATTTTCTGCATCATTGTTTGGTAGGGAATAGGTGGCTAGTACATGTTCTATTGTCACATACAAAGGTTGTGAGACCCATCTCTGCAAGCGGGCATGTGGTTAAATGTCTTATTATTCCCATTTAACAGATAATGCTAAAATACAAGAAGCAAAGCAAATACCCCAAAGTCACCCAGGTAAAGAACCCTAGAATTTCAATCTGGTTCTGTCTACTAACAGTCTGATATCCCAGTACCTAACAGCATTTTCTCAAACTGTCACTGAAGAAGGTCACTGAGAGTTAAGTCAACTCCTGCTCTCAGCTCCAAATTAACTGCTATCTAGCTGAGATATTCACCATCCTGTGAACTGAAAGAAATGATGGAGATGTGCTGCCTCGTAAGGCAAAGTGTTCCACCATCCCAGAGCTGTCTTCTGCTTCAACCACCTGGCCGGCTGTCCATCTGAGTAGAACGACTTTTATCCTAACTGGTGTCACTTTTTCTGGCTGGTATCTCATGCCCACATATACCAGTTTCCTCGTCCCAATCCAACAAAGTCATAAAGCTAATTACTCTTAAAGAAGCAAAAGGTATAGAAGACATGGAAGAGTCCCAAGATGAAAAAATGAGTCCTTCTAATATTGCAGAAATCACTCCCTAATCACAAGATTCCCTTGTATGAAATTCTACTACATGCAGATTTACTCCTAAATACCTTTCTACAATTAATTAATTGCTAACAATTGCAGTTTCAAGTAGACACAGATGTTGAGTTTAAAAAAAAAAAAAGCAAACTGAAGGTAGAAAAAAAATAAAGCAGGAAGCAGAGCAGAAAAATAGATTTATGAAATGAAGCCTTGGGGAAGATGAAGAAAACAGAGGCAAAGGGCTACTTAGACTTCAGTTGTAGGATGGAAGGGAGACACACTCGTTAGGAGGGACTGAGGAGGCAAGTCTCAGTAATTCCCACTGAGGGAACTACAATAAGCCTCCTGCTGAGAGGGAATGAGAAGTACCTACTCAGTGAGGGCAAACAGCAAGTGGGAAAAAGTCACACAAAGCCTCTTTCTCTCTCTGACTTCCAGCTACTATGCACCTCTGGGACCGTGGTGAGACCCCAAAGGAAACACAAAATGAGGATCAGGAAGGTTAAGAGCTATGAGCCATAAGATTAGAAATGCACTGGTGGTTAAGATAGAGGGCCACGCACACACACAAAGACAGTAATTTCCAAGCCATCCCACATAAAGTTTCTAGCAAGTAAGGAATGGAGAAAGGAAATAACCCAGAATCCATTAGTACCATTTAAAAATTTTTAAATGTCTTTCATATGCTCTTCATTTGGAGAGCTGTCTTTTCTGTTTTATTTTGGTGAAATAAAAAGAATATATATTTACAGAGACTTTTACAGGCTCACTCATGACTCCAATTCCCTAATCTCATTTTTTTTTTTTTTTTTTTTTTTTAGCGTTTTAGTTCCTCCTCAACAGAAACAACTTTGACCACAGGGGTTAACAGAAACAAATCACTAAAGATTAGGGAGGGAATGCTATACATGCCAAGTTCACAAGAATTAACCATATCTTTTGTATTGTGTTTCACACAATAAAAGCCCTTTGCTGCCATTTGCTTCCTCTATATTTTCAACTGACCACTGGCCAGGCTTACTGACTTTTGTAACTAGCAAGATTAAAACTTTTTGAGACTAAATGCCTACAAGAGAACAGAACACAGGACATTATTCACAAGATGCATAAAAACATTTAGTTGAAAATCTATCATTAAGAAAGGGATAAAAATTCAAACTGCCCATGTTGTTCCAAAAAATTTTTTTTCACTTGGATCCTCGCTAGTTATAAGCCCTTTCATTTCAAAAGGGCAAAATAAAACAAAACCCTGTGTTTCTAAAAACAGCGGGATAAAACTACAGAGCCAATAAGCTTATTTCAAGACATTTCCAGCACTCATGTGTAATTCACACTGCAACCACAATTGCAAAGTAAAGCTATAATAGAAGGTGCAAAAATACCACTAGATTTTGCTATATTTAAGAAGACAACACTTACCATAACAAGAGTATTAGTTTTAAGGTACATGTTGATCTCTGGAAGGAACATAAGAAACTAGTAATACTGGTTACCTACAGGGCAGGGAACTAGTAGGGCCAGGTGTTGGAGGAAACTTGCTTTTCACTTTTGTGAATTCCTTTTGAACTTTATGGATTTTATACCATGTAGATATATGAACTATTTTAAAAGTTTCTGCCCTGGCTACTGTGGCTCAGTGGACTGAGTGCACTGGCTGGTTCAATTCCCAGTCAGGGCACATGCCTGGGTTAGTTATGGGACAGGCCCTCAATTAGGGACATCTAAGGGACAACCAATTGCTGTTTCTCTCCCTCTCTTTCTCTCTTGTTCCCTCTCTCTAAAACTAAACAATATTTTTAAGTTTCTTTTTGATATACATGTTTTAATAATAAATAGCCTTCATCTTTTTTCTTTTCTTTGAATTGCATGTATTTCTAATAACACTGGAGATTTAGTACACCTAGGTAAGACCACTAAAATTCTAAATAATTTGAAGATAATTTTAAACATTGATGGAGAAAATAATTATTGCTTCTACTTCAAATAATATGCCCTAAACCTATTTCCATTGTGACTTCTGCAAATATAAGTCATAACCTAAAAATAATATTGTCTATTTCAGATGGCTTATTAATAAGGCTTCCTAAAATACAGAATCCACACATAAATGCCCCTCACTTTATACACACACACACACACACACACACAGATAAAAGAAAGGCAAGGGCACCAAAACCAAACCAAGGAGACCATTGATTAAAAAAATTTCTAACATTAAACTCAATGATATTTACTCAGCTACTTACAGATACCTAGCACCTTCCTATGGATATTTTTTAAAGTTTCCATTAATCTCTCTCAGGTTTGTTTTTTTGTTTGTGTTTTTTTTAGAGAGAGAGAAAAATTTGTTGTTCCACTTACTGATGCATCATTGGTTGACTGTTTTATGTGCCCTGACTGTGGATGGGGATCAAACCCACAACCTTTGGCATATCAGAACGATGCTCAAACCAACTGAGCTACCTGGCCAGGGCTCTTTCAGTAGTTTTTAGCACTCCCATAAGTATACCAAAACTGCATTCAAAACAAACAATAAAGTTTGTCCTAAGGAAGGACTATGCATGAATACAAGTTCAAAAGCAAGTAGAGAATGTGCTTCTGAAGATTCTTTCCCCACCATTAGCCTATGGCTATCTACTTCAGCACGTGTGAAATCCTTACATAATTAGAAAAAGCTTAATCTAAAACAATAACTTAGTTTAGTGTGTGTGTGTGTGACTCTCTCTCTCTGTATTCCAGCCTAAAAAAATAAACTAACACCAAATCAACATGACAATTTAAAAAAATGAATTGTCTTCCAACAATCCAATTGCAAATTAAGCTAATACAGCTGATAACTTCTATGGAGTGCAAAGGCTGGGTGCAGGGGTGAAGACTAGCACAGCTACAACTCAGGTGGAGAACCAGAAATGCCAGAACTTAAGCCGGAGAGACAGAGGTCCCCCTACAGAGAGTACACAGATTGCCAGGAAAAAGTCAAAGGAAACACAGAAAATGCAGGAGGAAAAGGGAGAAAAAAATCAAGGTAAGGAAACAGAGGCAGCCGTGGTTCCCTTTTATTTCATGGAGTGAGGGATAGGTACTTTAATAAACATCAAGAAGATACTGGACTTCAGGTCAATATGGAAGCAAAGGTAAACATGCTTCACCTCCATGCTCAACCACAGAAAGAATTACAACTAGATCTCAAAACACACACCCAAAATGAAAATCGAGCTGTGTGGATGTCCAACAACCCAGAATTTAAAGAAGCCACATCCATCCAGACAGATAGGAGGGGCAGAGACAAGGAGACAGGCAGAGGCCAGAGGCACAGTGTGGCCAGGAAAGGCCCAGTCAATGGAATGGGTGGTCCTACCTTCACATGTGTGGATAACAATTGGGAGGGATACCTTGCAAGTGAGAGATCCCAGACCCAGGCCAGAGCACACAGCCTAGGGTTCCAGCACCAAGAAGAGAAATCCCCATAACTTCTGGCTGTAAAAACCAGTGGGGATTGGTGGCAGAAGAAACTGCCGGGTTTTTGGAGACTCCACTTAAAGGGCTAGCAAGGGCTTAAAACATATGCAGACCCACCCACTCTGAGATTCACCAGAAAAACAACTAGAAGGGCACCCGTCCCACATTGCAAGTGCGAGGCAAACCTCCAGAAGGCTTGCAGCAGCAGTATCCCTTCTCTGAGCCCTCCCCATACACAGAACCACAAAACAGTGAGGTGCATTGCCCCACCCTGGTGATTAACGAAGGCTCCGCCCCTCACAATTTACAGGTGTCTTTTCTACAATAGGCCACACTACTAAGACAGGGAATCAAAGCAGCTCTACCCAATGCACAGAAACAAACACAGGAAGGCTGCCAAATTGAGAAAACAAATATGGCCCAAATGAAAGAACAGAACAAAGCCCCAGAAAAAGAACGAACCAGGGGTATCTAACCTGCAGCCCAGGATGGCCATGAATGTGGCCCAATACAAAATTATAAATGTACTTAAAACCTTTTTTTTTCTCATCAGTTTTCATTAGTGTTTGTATAGTTAATGTGCGGCCCAAAACAGTTCTTCTTCCAATGTGGCCCAGAGATGCCAAAAGGTTGGACACTCCATGAAACAAAATAGAGATAACCAACCTATCAGATGTAGAGTTCAAAACACTGGTGGTCAGGGTGCTCAAAGGACTCATGAGTAAGGCAACAAAATAAAACAGATCCAGGAGGAAATGAAGGTTACACTAAGTGAAATAAAGAAAAATCTACAGGGAACTAACAGTAGAGGGGATGAAGCTGGGATTCAAATCAATGATTTGGAACATAAGGAAGAAATAAGTATCCAATCAGAATAGCAAGAAAAAAAAAGAATTTAAATAAACAAAGATAGTACAGGGTGCCTCTGGGATATCTCCAAATGTACCAACATCCAAATCACAGCAATGCCAGAAGGAGAAGAGGGAGAGCAAGAAATTGAAAACTTATTTGAAAAAAAAAATGATAGAAAACTTTCCTAATTTGGCAAAGGAAATAGACATACAAATCCAGGAAGCAGAGAGTCCCAAACAAGTTGGACCCAAAGAGGACCACACCAAGGCACATCATAATCAAAATGCCAAAGGTTAAAAATAAAGAAAGATTCTTAGAAGCAGCAAGAGAAAAGCAGAGAGTTATCTACAAAGGAGTTCCCATAGGACTGTCAGCTGATTTCTCAAAGGAAACTCTGCAGACTATAAGAGACAGGCAAGAAGCTTTCAAAGTGATGAAAAGCAAGGACCTGAAACCTAGATTACTCTATCCAGCAAAGCTATCATTTAGAAGGGAAGGGCAGTTAAAGTGCTTCCCAGACAAGGTAAACCTAAAGGAGTCCATCATCACCAAGCCATTATGACAGGAAATGTTAAAGGGACTTATTTAAGAAAAAGAACAAGATCAAAACTATGAACATTAAAATGGCAACAAATTCACAACTATCAAGAACTGAATCTAAAAAAACAATCTAAGCAAACAACCAGAACAGGAACAGAACCATAGATCTGGAGATCATTTGGAGGGTTATCAGCTGGGAGGGAGAAGGAGGAGAATGGGGGAAAAGGTACAGGGAATAAGAAGCCTAATTTGTAGGTAAAGAATAGACAGGGGGGATATTAACAAGAGTATAGGAAAGGGAGAAGCCAAATAATTTACATGCATGACCCATGGACATGAACTAAGGGGGGCAGACTGCTGGAGGGAATGGGGGTACTGTGTGGAGGGGGACCAAGGGGGGAAAATTGGGACAACTATAAAAGCATAATCAATAAAATATATTTTAAAAATAAAATAACTGAAAGCAGGAATAAAAGAAAAAGAAGATATCGACCTGCAATGGCCTCATGCTTGGTTGTCCTAACAAGAAAACATCACTGTGACTAGATGACAACCCAAGATCTTCAATAATAGTTTGTCAGTCATCCATCAGAGGCCTAAAAAAAAGCCTCTACTTGTTCACAGCTAACTATAGTTTCTCCTCTACATAGCTCCTTCTTATAACTGTCTTGTTTATATTAAAAACCACTACTATCCATTGGTTCATACACAGTTGACCAATGGATAAGACCAAATGGAATAAGACATTTCTGATTCTGTCCTTTTCATTTCTCTTCACATCCAATCACGGGTTCAAGCCTGCGGACAGCAGAGCCCCCTCACTTACCATCTCCTGTTGTTGACCCTCACCACCTCCAACCCCCATTACCGCTCCTCTGAGCTACTGCAATTGCCCGACCCGTTCCAAGCCAGCACATATGTTGCTGCCTAAGTGGCTTCCTCAGTTGCAATTCTGATCATGGCTCATCACCTCCAAGAAACTTGACGGCCTTATGGCATCTACCAAACTAACCTGTTTCTCAAAGGCACTCACCCCAATCTATTTCTACAGCTTTATCACCAGCCATAACTCTCTCTTATACAAATACACAAACACATACCCATTCACATTTTATACTCCAATCAAAATAAGTTACACAGAAATGTCTGATTAATTCCTGTCCCCTGCAATCATTCACAGGGATGTCTTAGAATTAACAGCAGTCAATAAACGTCCATTGAATAAATGAATGAATAGAAGGGGCTAAATCCTCCCCATTACTACATAATCACATCCTAGCTTTCTTCAGAGTTGATTTCAAATAAAGTTTTTTCATGAAGTAATCCCTTCAGTAAAAAGTAATTGCCTGTTTATCTAAAAATCTCATAGTCCCTTATCTTCTGTCACACTCAACATTTTTTATCCAAAAATATTTCTGTATTTATCTCTACAATCAGACTTTGTATTTTTTAAATAGAGGATAACTGTCTGATATCTGTCTCTCTTTCTCTACATAGATATATCTTTAATGGTTGATCATTCTCTTTATTGCTTACCAAAATTTAAACACTTTGAAGGCAAAAATTCATACCTGTTTCTTTTTCCTCCATCTTCACCATCAGCATAGGACACAGTATCTAACACATTAAATGTCCATTACATAATTATTAAATGTACCCATTCATTTTGTCAAAATTTGTGAAGGTAATTCAAAAAGACAAATGTCAAAATATTTTAGAATGCCCATAGTTTCCAAAGTGATAAATTTCAACCCTAACTTTGGATATGTAATTTTTAGTCTGCTACTTAATAGAACAATTGCAGTAGTGCCTGCAATGGGAGGGTGCGTTCCACGACCCCCAGTGGATGCCAAAAACACAAATAATGCCAAACCCTATCTCCATTATGTTTTCTTTATACATACATAACCATAATAAAGTTTATAAATTAGGCACAGTAAGAAATTAACAATAACTAATAATAAAGTAGAACTTGAACAATAATGTAATAAAAGTTATATGAGTGTGGTTTCCCTTAATAACTGACTTGATAACCAAGATGGCTACTATATTGCAGTGTATATAGCATGGACATGCTGGACAAACAGAAAACTCACGTCTAGGGTGGCCCTGGACTGGATAGTGGGGGTGGGGGAGGAACAACACAGCATCAGATTTCGACACACTACTCAAAACAGCAGGCAACTTAAAACTTATAAATTGTTTATTTCTGGAATTTTTCCTTTAGTATCTTTGGACAATGGCTGACCACTGGTAACTAAAACCATGTAAAGCGAAACTACAGAAAGCAAACCCAGGGATAAAGCAGGGAGGTTCTGTATGAGACATTTCCTCCCAGGAGATATTAACTCTTGAGAGCCTACGAATACTAACCTTTTCATGATATTATCATGGTACCTTACGTAAACACATAAAAGGTTGTTGTATGAACAAATGAATGAATGAACAAATTAAGGCCAAAACCCTATGGCAAGCCAATAGATTGATAAACATCAAACTTCTGAGTAAAAATAAGATAAAGACCTAAACAGAAGTTTTTTGGGGGGGTTGTTTTGGTTTTTTTTTTTAGTATTTTCAATCCCAGAAACATTGGTAAAATGAACAGAACTGAGTCAATCGCACAGTCTCTCAGTTGAGTAAACAGGGAGAGATAAAAATACAGTTGCACCGTTGCATTATCAGCTATGAACTGGGATTTAATACTTCTGCCAAGCCTGCAGTCAAGAATCATCTGAACACTTCTTCTACTAGCAGCCACAAGGACAATTCTAAATGGAGTATAACAAAAGTAATAGAAATCGTCTCATTTATGCAATCAATTAGACAAGAAAAAAAATGAAGAAACAATGGCTCAAAGATTAGAAAATCTTGGTTCTAGATTTAGCTACTACTTACAACTGTGACTTTGGGCAAGTCACCAAATATCTCAGAAGCTTCATCTATCTTCTCTATAAAATTAAAAAGTAATCTGGGAGCATCTAGGAGAAAAAAATACTATTCTTGAAAGATCTTTCAAATAAAAAATGATAGCTGTAAATTTTTAACATTGTTTGTTGGTGTTTTCAATGTATAAAAGTTAATCAATGTGGCAACTACCAAATAAACCAGGGAGGTAAAAGGGACCTATATAGTAATAAGGTTTCTACCTTCCTCTTAAAGTGGTAAAATATCAATTCTAAATAAACTGTGAAAAGTTAGGTATATGTATTAAAATCCCTAGAGCAATCATTTAAAAAACTATACAAATAAATATAGTTAAACCCTCAGTATTAAAATAGAATACTAAGCCCTTGGCCAGGTAGTTTAATCAGTTTGAGCATCATCCCCATACGCCAAGGTTGCGGGTTCAATCCTGGGTCAGGGCATATCCAAGAATCAACGAATGAGTGCATAAATAAGTGCAACAACTGCCCTAGCCAGTGTGGCTCAGTTGGTTAGCCATTGTCCTGCAAAGCAAAAGGTCACCAGTTCAACTGGTTGGATTCCCAATCAGGGCACGTGCTTGGGTAGCAGCTGTGTGGAAGAGGCAACTTGATCAAAGTTTCTCTCTCTCTCTTCCCTTCCCCCCCTTTCTCTCTCCCCCTTTCTCTCTCTTTCTAAAATCAATAAATAAAAAATAAAATGGAATACTAAAATATATTCAAATAATCTCAAAGAAGGAAAAGAAAAACAGAGGAACAAAAAAAAGAGAACAGAATTAATAAAAACTTAGTAGCCCTAAATCTAACCATATCAATAATTACATTAAATGTAAATTGTCTGAACACACCAATAAAAGACAGAGATTGTTCAAATAGATTTAAGAACAAAACCCAACTATACACTATCTATAAGAAACCCACTTAAAATATAGTGGAGTGGCAGGATAGTTATAAGGTAGGAGAATTCCCTGACAAGTGGAAATAGGGAAACTGAGTCAAGAGAATTCAACAAGGCCACACAATTTGAGCAATTTACAGCCATCTGATGAATCACAAGCTTTCATCTTTCCTAAGGACACTTAGGAGCAAGTGGTTTACACATTCCAGACCATTCAGGGCAGATCAGCCTCAGTCCAGGTCTCTCTTTGATGACATTCTTTGAAAAATAAAACTAACCAGAAAATAACCCTGACCCCTCTATGCACTCGTTTGGATGAATCAACATATTGAAGGACACACCTGGAAAACTAATGAATATTCCATTAAGACCCTCACGAGTCCTCCCCTAGGAAGAAAAGGCTCAATACAAAGGACCCAAGGTACACTCTCACTAGAGCACACCCACACCTTGTATCTGTGTTCTCTTTCCCCTAAACTCTAAGGGTCCCCATGAGACTTGCAGCCAGGACAGCAACAGACAGTGGCAGCTTGTCCTGGGCTCACCCTCTGAACCTGTCTCCAAGGCCCCCTTTTCCCCTGACTTTACAGTGAGCTAAAAGCATCTCTGCCTAGGCTCTCTCCTGTTGCTTCTTCTATTCTAAGTTCTTCCTTCATTTCACTTTGCCCAGTTTTAATAAACATACTCTTAAAATCACCTGGACTCATGTTGTGAAATCAAGAAGTCGAGAACCCATACATTACCGGACAGCCCGAGGCAGACTTGCTCTGGGCCCGGCCCCCTGCCTGGTAACAATGGTATAGGTAGATTAAACGTAAAAAGCTAAACGCAGCTCTATTCATGAGCACCAGAAGCTGGAAATAACACAAATGTTCTTCAAGGCTGACTGGATTAACAACAATACATCCGTTCAATGGAATATTATTACTTAGCAACAAAAGAAGTATTGATACACACAACATGGATGAATTTCTAAGTCATTATGCTGAGTAAAAGAAGCCAGTGTCAAAAGGTTACATACTGTACGATTCCGTTTATATGACACTGTGCTAAAGACAAAACTACAGCAATTAGGAACAGACCCCTGCTCACAGCTGAGGGTCAGGAGTGGCATTAGGGAGATTTCGGGGATAACAGAACTCAGGGAAACCTGACTTTGATAGTAGTTATACAAACCAATACCTGTGTTAAAACTCAGAGCTATACACCAAAAAAGTCAAGTTTACTGTATGTTAACTAAAAAAACAAATAAAATAGAGATTAAGTGGATGCCTTCCGTGGACCCTTCCAGAGTATGATTTTATAAAAGAGAAAAAGAGAAGAGTGCAAAAGAAACCCAAGAGGAGTGCTAAATCTTACTGGCATAAAAGCCATTATTACTCATGAGAACCTCTTGATTACTGCAAAAATATACAAACCCAATCTTCAGAAATTAATTCCCAGGGGGAGGCTAAGGAAACCAGACATTCAGGTCCAAAATGTGTTTATTTGAAAATGCCTGTGAATAGTTCTTCTTGTCTGTTTCCATATTTTACACGTTCAAGAAGCTGCCAATTTCTCCTGGCTAAGTGCCACTTCTTCTGCTTGGGGTCACTCGATTTACAGACATTCCTTCATCTATACCTTACACTCTCACTTAATGATGGGATCTTTGGCAATCACAGGCAAGGCTCTGCAGAAGCAGCGGCTTTTGCAGGGTGCCAGAAAGATCAGTGCTCCTAGCCCGGAACTACGGTTCCTGTGGGCCACGGCACACCCTCCAGCAGTTCCAGACCTGAGGACGCTAGGTGGGGGGATTCTTCCTTACAAGTAACAAAGCGTCCTCCCCGCCCAAAGCCCCCCAGAGGAGGAGGCCGAAGGAGGCGGGGTTCTGGGGCACTTCTCCTGTCTCTGAACTGCCCGGTTGCCCTGGGTGCAGCTGGCCGGTTTGAGGACAGTCCCGCTGTAGAAGTGACTCTTGAACAATTCCTTCCGCTCCCAGACTAAAGAGTAAACTCTGCATAAGTTCACTAACGGAGCTTCCCACCGTCCTCTCCGAGTCTGAAACTTGTGGGGGCCCTGGCGCCAACAGAGAGCTGGGCTAGCCGCTCACAGACACCCCCCCACCCCCCGCCGCCCAGGCTTTCCCTCGCTCCCGAGGAACCGTGAGGGGACTAAAGCACCGCACCCGCCCGAGGGCAAGAGGGAAGCAAAAATTGCCGAACCCCGCTCTCTGCCCTCTCCGCCCGGAGCAGGCCGCTGGGCAGCACTCCCTCCCGCCCCTCACTGCAGTCGCCTTCCCCTGGGTCCCGCTTCCACCCAGTCGTGGAGCGCGCTCCTGGAAGGCGCGGGTAGGGAGCCGGGGCGGGGGTACCCACCTTGAGCTGGGACTTGGAGACCTTGCCGCTGTGGTCCAGGTCCAGTGCGGTGAAGGCATGCCATATAGCCTTCAGCAGCTCGTCTTTCAAGCCCCCCATAGCCGCGGCCGTATAACCCGGACAACCCGCACTGCCCAGCCCGCCCAGCTAGCTTCTCGGCGAGTCTAACCCTCCAGGGCCTCCGCCACCCCCTGCGCAGTCACCTGACCTCATCAAGCCCCGCCCCCATCGTGCCCCGCCCCCATCGGGCGCCAGAGCAGGGCCTCAGGCGGCTGAGCGAGTGCGGAGTCGGTAGGTGAGCCCTTGGTCCCAGCTAGGACTGTAAAGAGCACCCCAAAGCCCCCTAGTGTTCCCCAGGCCAACTCGGGCCATATAGGTGCTCGCGTGCCCCTGAAACAAGAGCCTCCATCCCAAGGAAAGATACGAGAGTCGAAGTCAGCCCCCTGTCCGGTTCCAGCTGGCGCCCCGCAGTGAAAAAGGGTGCCCTGGTCCTGATCCCGAAACGAGGTCACTTTCTGAGGAGACAAGACCCCGAAAAGTCCCCGGACGGGAGCTGAAAACCTAGCGCAGTCCCTAGAGGGAAAGGATATGGTGGGGGATGGGAGGCAGGGAAGGGCTTCTGAGGGAAGTTAATTCATTCACTTCGCAAACGTTTCTTGATGCCTAGTGTGTGCACAGAGACGACGTTAAAGGTGGTTTTAGAAGTCAGAGAGTCAGGCGAACTTTCTAGCCCTCAGATGCTGAGGGTCAGTTTACAACTTTGGAAGTGTTTGGAAGTGTCCGGGTAATGCTGCTGTTACTGGTGTTTCTGTGCTTGCATAAAAATCTGGGCCGACCCCAGCAAATCACTCCACCCATCTTACTAATCAGAGTGGGTGGACCTTTTAAAAGAGTTATCCAGGTCCAGAAGAGGGTTCTCCTCGTTGTAACTGTGCAACTGATATCTGTTAATGGAACATTAAGTAATTTGAGCATTCTGGGCTTCAGATTTTCCACGTATTAAAGGAACGTGGTTACACCAGATGTTCTGGAAAGGTTCTTCTTAGAGCTTGCATCCTACCATAATAACTATTGCTGGATGATTCCCATCTGATTAGATCACCGGGCACAATGCCTCACCTCTCTGATCCAAGATCAAATTTGAACAATATGAGGAGAAGAACAAACATCAAGAGTTTGCAAAAGGAGGTGGTTCTCAGATAAAGTTTAGGGTTTTTTCCTCTCTTGTTTTCCTAAGTGCACACATATGTACTTTATAAAAAAGGAAAAGAGCATCCACCATAAGGAAAAGGGATTTGGAAAGAGCAGAAAAGGAAGGGCCTGCGTCTGTGAGCTTGGGGCCAAAGGGAACATGGGAGGGCAGAGGAGAGGATGGCCCAGTCAAAGGCAGGGGCAGAAGCAGGAGGGCTGGCGTTCCCCACTCACCCTGCCGTAATGCAGCTTCTACTATTTTCGTTCCCCAGCTCCAGCCCAAGTGTGCTAGGTAGTAAAAGCATGTGATGTAACCTCTAATTTTCTTCATGTCAACTTGGCTTTCCCTGAGTAGTGAAAGAGAGAGAGAGGGAAGGAACAGAGGAAGGGAGGGAGGGAGAGAGGAAGGAAGGGAGAAAGAAAGAAAGAAAAGAAGAAAGAAAGAAACAGAAAAAAAGAAACCTTCCTAATTGTCAAGGATCAGCTTAACCACTAGATGACAGTCCTTCTCTCTCAGTATCAGGAAGCCCAAACTGATATTTCAAAGCTTTTTTTCTTTTTTAGATCACATAATGAGGCCATTCTGAACTTGCAAACTCCTACTTCTTCCACAATCCCTATTCTCATAATCCAAACCAATTTTAAAGCAGAACGACGTCATGGAAAAAGCTGTGCTTTGACACCTAACAGATTATATTAATTATCTCTGTGTAATGAGTTACCACAAAATTTAGCAGCTTTAAGGAATAATAAATATTATCTCATATTTTCTATGAGCCCAAAATTTAGAAGCCACTTAGCTGCATAGTTCTAGCTTCAGGTCTCTTGGGAGATTTCAGTCAGGATATGGGGCTATAGTCACCTGGAAGCTAGGTTGGTGCTGGAGAATCCACTTCCAAGATAATTCACCCACAATATACTCATTCGCAGGAAACCTCAGATCCTCCCTACTGGTCTGCCCGCAGACTACTTGAGTAATCCTATGGTATGTCAGCTGGCTCCCTCTCCCTCCCCAAGCAAGTTATCCTGGAAAAGAAAGGCAGAAGCTGCTGTATCTTTTATGATCCAGCCTTGAAAGTCACTCACCATCATTCCTACAATATTCCACTAAGTGCTGAGGACAGACCTAGTTAATGTGGGAGGGGGAACTACAAAAGAGCCTGAATACCGATAGGCAAAAGCACTGGGACCATCTTGGGAGCTGGTCACCACATAGATGTGGGGCGGAATCCAGACTCCGCTATTTGCTTATCGAGGAGCTAATATTTATTGTACAAAACTACTATAGGACTTAGATGAAAAACTTACGTATGTGAGACAGAGCATCAAGGTATCTGGCAATTGTTGAGGTTTGGCTGATGTGGCAGTGTCATACAGTGTCTATTTAGCTAAGCTGGAATTTAGTTTCCCAAATTTCCCTTCCCAGTCTGGTTCCATTCCAGGATAGCTATGGCCACAACAGAAATGTGTATAAAATTTGGAAGGAGCAAGTGAAGCTACCCTTGTACTCTGATGGTTGATGGAGAATATCAGGTGTCAGGTGCAGACTGTAAACTTGTTACTGATCTGCTGGCACACATTGTTGGTACAGAGCAGCAACCAGACCCCAATGCATATATGCATATACGCAAGGGCAATGCATATATGGGGAAAGGACTCCAACTTCTGCAGACTACTTGCATTGCAATGTAATAGCTGTGGGTTCCATTTGTCCTCATGAGTTCTAGTTTGTCCTTGTGGATTCTAGTTTGTCCTCACTCTCCCCCAGTTCAATCCAGCTTTTCTTCCTGACCGCTAGACATGATGACCTATCAATTTCAGGCTCATTTCTGGATGCAGAGATAATAAAGACTTCCATAGACGTCTTCAGCAGCGTTCTGTGTGATCCCTGGTTAATAATCACTTTTCTCTCATTCTCCTTTCTGGCCTTTTCTTCCTTGGCTTCCCTACAGTTGTGATGTATATAATCCCTATAATCTGCATTCCACAATGGTGCTGCTTCCCTGATAAGCCCCTAATTGATATTGATATTGGTGAAGTTAGATACGGCTAACAAAAAAATATGTGCCCTGTTGGCTTTGGAGAGGGAGTGGGCAGGAAAAAAAATGGGCTCAAGTGAAAGCTTGAAGGACAGTGAGGGGATTGTTATTCTAGGGTTAGTGGAATGAGTTGAAATCTGTTCCCCCCAAAATTCATATGTTTAAGTCCTAACCCCAGCACCTCAAAATGTGATCTTATTTAGAGATAGTGTTTATAGAGGTAATCCAGTTAAAATGAGGTCATTAGAATGGGTCCTAATTCAATATGACTGGTGTCCTTTTACAAGGGGAAATTCATACCTAAAACATATACATAGGGAGAAGGACATGTGAACGTAAAAGGTAGAGATCAATTGATGAGTCTTTAAGCCAAGGAACTCCTACGATTGCTAGCAAACCACCAGAAGCTAGGAGAGAGGAATGAAACAAATTCTTCCTCACTGCTCTTAGAAGGAACCAACACTACTGACACCTTGGTCTTGGACTTCTAGCCTCCAGAACTGTGAGACAATAGCTTTCTGCTGTTTAAACCACCCAGTTCTGTTGTTACAATCTCCCCATTTGGGGCATCATATTATGGCACCCCTAGCAAAATAATACAGTTGGATAAAAGGTGGCCTATGTTATATAGTGGCAGAAAGCTTGACAGCAGTGTTGCCTGAGGTAATATTAAAATTGGAAAGGGCATCTAATGAAAAACCAAAAGAATACTTAATGATCTTACAGATGTAGCTAAGGAGATTTTCAGCCAGAATGTTGAAATTACCATTGGCTTCTATTTGTCTAAGACAAAGTACAAGAAGGGAGTTGAATTAAAGAAAAAATTGTTCATCCTGGTTGATGTGGCTCAGTGAATTGAGCCTCAGCCTGCGGACTGAAAGGTTGCTGGTTCAATTTTCTGTCAGGGCACAACAGGGTTGCAAGGCAGGTCCCCAGCTGGGGGCATGCAAGAGGCAACCGATCACATTGATGTTTCTTGCCCTGTCTTTCTCCCTCCTTTTCCCTCTCTTTAAAAATGAATAAATTAAATATTTAAAAAAGAAAAAAAAGAAATTGTTCAATTTCAAGCAGAATTCAGAGGGACTATAAAGGAGCCAAGAATTGTTCAATTCAGCCCTGGCCAATGTGGCTCAGTTGGTTAGAGCATCATCCCATGAATCAAAAGGTTGGAGTTTCAATTCCCAGTCAGGGCACATGCCTGAGTTTCGGGTTCAGTCTCCATCGGTTGTGTGCAATAGGCAACCCATTGATGTTTCTCTCTCACACCAATATTCCTCTCCCTCTCTCTCTTTCTCCCTCCTGTCCCCCCTCTCTAATATCAATAAACATGTCCTTCGTTATGGATTATGGAAAGAAAAAAAAAAAGAATTGCTAGTTTAAAAAATAAAACTGTTTCTAATCTCCAGTCTCTCCCAGTTTCAGATTCTCAAAGCAGAATATGGACTAAAGAAAAGATTAAATTCAGCACGCTCCAATTAAAATATGGCCTCTGGGTAAAAATTACTTCAAGATTTTTTTCAGCTTAGCAGGCAGATGTAAGATTGAAGGGTATGCTTCATAGACACACTCAATTAGACAAAAAGGCTCTGACTTTTAAGAGCATGATCTCAGAGTATCTTGATTCTTAGCCCAAGAAAGAGAGCTGACTGTCTTAGGATATTTTAGGATTTGGCTTTTATCTAATAGAGTAAACCTAAATACAATGAACAGAAAATCCACAATGGTGTTAAAAGAAGTGTATCAGTATAAGCACTGCCAACTCAGGCTAGAAAGAACAGAGATCATTCAAAATGAAAGGAAGCCTTGGGACATCCAACTTTATGTGAAAAAGAAACAGGCTGAAAAAGCAACTCATTGAAAACGCAAGCTGTCTCTTCTAGAGAATGACTAAGTGTAGAGCCAAAGCCCAGAAGGAAGAGCCAAGAAACATTCCCATAAAGCAAAACTGTGCCTTAGTCAAGGAACTAGAAACATTTACCTGGACAGATTTCAGAATTGCTATGGATAAGTGATAGCTGTGTGTATCTCACCCCTCTTCCCTCAGTTTTTTAAATGGGAGTGTTTACTGTAGCTCTTCTGTCCCTGTATTACCAGTACATGCTGGCCAGTGTACAGAAAGGAGTTGACAGAGCAGTCCTGACTGCTTATCCTTAGAAAGTCCTGCCCACAAGATTGGCCTTTGGATTAGAGAGACAACTGTTGGCCAAGATGGAGGCTTAGGTAGATACACTTTGCCTCCTCACACAACCAAAAGAAGGACCACGACAAATTTAAAAACAAAAAATATCCAGAACTGCCAGAAAATTGAACTGTATGGAAGTCCTACAATCAAGGAGTTAAAGAAGAAACATTCATCCAGACCAGTAGGAGGGTCAGAGACAGGCAGCCAGCAAGGGGACTCTCAGCAAAGCAGCGGCTGGAGGACCAGGTGGGCAAGGCAGCTGCTGGCATATCAGGCAGCCCCACTTTTGCGGACGGATAAACTGGGAGGAACACCTGGGGAGTGAGACAGACCACAGAACCCAGGGTTCCAGTGCAGGAAAAGAAAACCTCAAAACCTCTGGCTATAAAAATCTGCCGGGGTTGTGGTGGCAGGAGAAACTCCCAGCCTCACAGGGGAGTTCACTGGAGAGACACACAGGGTCAGAGGACCTACACAAACCCACCAACCTGGGAATAAGCACCAGAAGGGCCTGATTTGCTTGAGGGTAGAGGGGGAAGTGACTGAAAGCCGGCGGAGTGCTAACAGGCACGCTGAGGCAATGAAATACGGCCCAAATGAAAGAACAGATCAAAGCTCCAAAAATAGAACTAAGCGATGAAGAGATATCCAGACTGTCAGATACATAGTTCAAAACACTGGTAATCAGAATGCTCACAGAAATGGTGGAGTGTGGTTGCAAAGTGGAAGAAAAAGTGAAGGCTATGCAAAGTGAAATAAAGAAAAATACACAGAGAACCAACAGTAGAGGGAAGGAAACTAGGACTCAGATCAACAATCTGGAGCAGAAGGAAGAGCTAAGCATTCACCCAGAACAGAATGAAGAAAGAATTCAAAAAAATGAGGAGAGGCTTAGGAACCTCTGGGACAACTTTAAACATTCCAACGTCCAAATCATAGGGGTGCCAGCAGGAGAAGAGGAAGAACAAGAAATTGAAAACTTATTTGAAAAAATAATGAAGGAGAACTTCCTCAGTCTGGCCAAGGAAATAGACTTCCAGGAGATCCAGGAAGCTCAGAGAGTGCCAAAGAAGTTGGACCCAAGGGAGCACACACCAAGCTAAATCGTAATTACATTACCCAAGATTAAAGCTAAGAAGAGAATCTTAAAAGCAGCAAGAACAAAGGAGACAGTTACCTATAAAGGAGTTCCCAGAAGACTATCAACTGATCTCTCAAAAGAATCCCTGCAGGCAAGAAGGGGCTGGCAAGAAGTATTCTAAATCATGAAAGGCAAGGACATATGTAGTCCAAGATTATCGAGCAAAGCTATCATTTAGAATGGAAGGGCAGAAAAAGTGCTTCCCAGATAAGGAAAAGTTAAAGGAGTTCATCATCACCAAGCCCTTATTATATGAAATGTTAAAGGGACTTATCTAAGAAAAAGATCAAAAACTATTAACAGTAAAATGACAACAAACTCACAATTATCAGCAACTGAACCTAACAAAAACAAAAATTAACTAAGTAAACAACTAGAACAGGAACAGAATCACAGAAATGGAGATCAGAGGGGATGGGGAGGGAGGAGAATGGAGGAAAAGATACAGGGAATAAGAAGCATAAAGAGTAAATACAAAATAGATAGGGGGAGGTTAAGAATAGTATAGGAAATGGAAAAGCCAAAGAACTTATATGTACAACCCATGGATATAAATTCAAGGAGGGAATGCTGGTGGGAGGGGGGGTGCAGGGCACAGGGGAATAAACGGGAAAAAAATGGGACAACTGTAATAACAATCAATGAAATATATTAAATAAACAAACAAACAAATAAAAAGATTGGCCTTTGGCTGGCAACTGGGAACCTAGATTTCAGGAAGGTTCCCACCATTAACTGATGAGTAGCTCTCTATGCCTAAACTGTTTATACAAATAATATGGTTTATGTTGAACACCTGTCTTCCTTCTGGGAGTCTGCTATTTGGATACATGTCAGGCAAAGGCTACCTACGTGACTATCCTTCAATAGAAACCCTGGGCATTGAGCCTCTAATGAATTTCCCTGGTTGACAACATTCCACATGTGATTTCACAACTCATTTTGGGGGGAAAATTAAGCACGTCTTTGTTATTATACTGGAAGAGGACTCTGGAAACTTCACCTGGATTTCTCTGGATAGTGCCCCCATGTGCCTTTTCCCTTGGCTGATTTTTCCCTCTATCCTTCTGTTGTAATAAACTTTAGGCATGATATCACTGTATGTGGAGTCCTATGAGTCCTCCTAGTGAGGCGTCAAACCTGGTGGTGGTCTTGGGGACCCTCAACACAGGGAGGAAAGGGACAAATAACTTGTCTCTTTAATTCACAGTTATTCAGATGAACAAGAGTTGCAACCGAGATGCCTCATCCACCTGAACTTGTGCTTGATGAGATCCTGGACTTCAAGTCAATTCCGTGAAAGGTACATGAATTGTAGTAGCTGGGATGGGGTGAGGACTATGGTGGATAGTCTCCAAGATGGCTGTCATCAACTCTTTCCCTCCCCACAGATCCATACTGCATGGTATACCAAGAGGTGAAGTCCAATTCCCCTCTTCTTGGATATGAGCTGGACTTAATGTCATGTGGCAGGAGTGACAGCCTGGGACCTCTAAGGCCAAGTCATAAAAAGCTTTACAACTTTCACCTAGATATCGTGGGATCCCTACTCTTTGAAACTTGCTGCCATGCTGTGAGAAATTAAAGCCACAATGAAAGGCCACGTGGAGGGAGAGAACAATGCTGACCAGGCCCCAGCTGTTTCAACCATACCAGCCCAGACATTGCACATATGAATGAAGGAGCCATCTTGGACATTTTAGTCCCAGCAGATACTACATGGAGAAGAACCAAAACTCCAGACATACTACGCCAGTCAAGCTGTCCCTGCCATTTCCATCCTTTTGAGCCAATGCAGCTAAGGCCCCACACATTGAGAAACAAAAACAAACCATCCCCTCTGTGCCCCGACCAAAATTCCCACCGACTGAATCATGAGCATAATAAAAACGGGTCTTGTTTAATGCCACTAAGTTTTGAATAGTTTGTTATGTAGCATTAGGTAACCGAACAACAGTGACAAGATAATGTCACTTTTCCTACTCTCCAAAAAAGATGCTGGCTTAGCCTACTCAGACTCTTCCCCTTCCCTGCCTTCTAATGAGAGTCCTACCTGCCCAGACCAGTTCTTGAGCTGGGTTTGTTTTGTTTTGTTTTTTTTTATTTTTTTTAAATGGAGAATTAAGAAGAAAAGAAGGTATAAAGACCACAATGCAGAGCTTTTTAGGACAGTTGCTGAGAAGATAGAAAAAACAGCTATAGACTGTGAAGGCAGAAGATGGGAAAGGGGACATTCTAAGAGACCTCCTGGGAGACTCCATAGCTCCATTGTGTTTGAAAGCTATGGATAAAGGCCCTGAAATGTTTTTAAATTCTTGGCTGGGCGGCCTATGTTCTTTCATTCAAGACCAGCTTAGTTCATGGCTAACATGTATGGCTTTCTAAGTGTTACAAATAAATGGCATTACCCTCCCCCTTGTGGACTGCATTTCAAACCATCCTGTCTTTTTCTGCTCAGTAATACGAAGGAAAAGTATGGGCTGACAGGAGAGTGTATACAGGTGAACGTGCTGTTCTGCTGGGGACAGGCAAGCCTGCGAATGAAGAGTGGCGAAGAGTCTGAGTCCTGAAGAATGAGTTGCAGTCAACTGAGCAGCAGATGAAGGAAGAACCTTACAGACAGAAAGAACAGCCTGGACAGAACATGGTTTACTCAAGAAACCCAAGTAAAGGCTGGTGGGACTCTCCGGTGGAGAACAATGGCAAGAGGGCTGAGAGGAAGACATATTGGAGAAGTCAGCGTCTGAGGCCTAATAAGGCAGGAACACCAGGTCTGTTGGGTAGCTCTGCAGAGCCCTTATCTCCCCCGAAAGTCTGAAATATCCTGTAATCAGTTGGCACAATCTGGCAGCAAGAGGCAGAAATTCTAAACGATTGTGCCTGAAGTCGGCAGCTGTGGGAGTGGTATCCCCCCGACACTGGCCACTCAGCAGCTGGTAACATCTTCACTCCTGCCTTTACCCCATAGCCTTCCCGGGGACAAGAAACTTCCACAGGAACTTTCATAAGCAGGTCCTAGGGTTTAAGCAGAGCCTCAGAGAGTCAGGGCTGCCGCGTGTCCTCAGAGCCAGGTGAAATTGCAGTCTCTTCAACAAGCGAAAACGACAGCCCTGTCTGCCTCACAGAGTGGGTTATTGTGAGGAACAAATAAGAGAACAGCTGCAAAAGCGTAATCACTAAAGCCCATCCAAATGAGGAAGGCAGTGGTGATGAACAAGTAGGAGGAGAATAATAATAATAGAGTTCTGGTGCCAAGAAGGACTAAAGCCTCCGAGGCCCTAGGGGTGGGTGGTTTGCTCAAGGTGCAAAAGCAGCAACATCTGACCTTTTAATTACAAGAACTGTGAGACAGGCCTAACTCTGCAAGCCTCTCGGGCTTCGCTAGCTGAGCCCAACATTCTACAGAAAATCCTGGTTTAATGATCTTTCACTGAGGCCAAGGCCAGATCTACTGCCCCACCGAAGGCGTGAAAATCCATCAGCCTGAACCACTGAGGGATGAGGACGGGCTTCTCGGAGGTGGAGATAACAGGCTTGAGGATTAGAAGGAAGGGCATTCCAGAAAGAGGTAGCTTCATGTGTAAAGGTATGGAAGAAAGGAGGGGAAAACACGTGGGAGATGAAGGAAAAGGAGGAATTTATGTGCAGTGGTGTTTTGGCTGTGTGATATTGCGATTTATAACAGGAAATATATTTGGTCTTTGCTCCTGGCAAAAAACTCCAAAAACCCTTGGAATTCCCTAAGTGGTAAGAGGAGAAAGGTGTCTTTTGTGATGTTAATGATGTAACTTTCCGGAGGTACGTTTGGGTGGGAGACAGTTGGCAGAGTAACCAACCCTCTGACTAAAGGATTGGAACTGTCGGTCCCACCCCGTTGACTTCCAGGGAGGAGGGAGGAATTAGAGGGTGAATCAGTCGCCACTGGCCAGTGATTTAATCAATAATGCCCATGTAATAACGCCTCCATAAAAATCCAAAAGCACAGGGGTTTAAAGAGCTTCCAGGTTACTGAACCTGAACACATCCACGTGCCAGGCCCCAAACTTCACGGAAACAGAAGATTCTGCATCTGGGACATCGCCCTATGTATCGCTTCATCTGGCTGTTCATTTGTATCCTTTAATATCCTAAGTAATATAATAAGTAAACTGGTGTCCTTAGTTCTGTGAACTGCTCCAGCAAATCAAAGGTTTGTCATGGGAACCTCTGATTTCTAGCCAGTAGGTCAGACACACAAATAATAACCTGTGATTAGATGTGATTGGCATCTGAAGTCTGGGCAATCTTCTGAGACCGAGCCCTTGACTGTGGGAGCCGATGCTATCTCCAGGTAGGTCGGAATTGACGCCAGCTGGTGTTGGAGAATTGCTTGGTGTAAGGAAAAAAACCCTACACATCAGAATTGGTATCAGAAACATAGGCCAAGAAACCTTGGCCTTTGCAGTCAGAAAGGTGATCCGAGAGAGGTGTGAGTGTGTGTGTTCTCTAAGAGAAACTGAGTCCATAAGTCAGGCAGACCCTCCAAATGAGTCGTGAAATCTGAAAAGACTAGACAGGGAGGAGTGAAATCTGACATAAAAGCAGTGGTACAGAAATCAGGGAGATCGACCACAGTCCAAACACAAGGATGGGAGGCAGAGCCTATAAAAAGACCTGATTTGTACATGGGTCCTGAGGTCAAAGGCAAGAGTGTGAACTGAGGGCTTGTGGGTGATGTCCAGCCCAGGTGTGATAGACAAGTAGACAAGTAGACGAGATCAGCTAGAGAGAGTAAAAAGTAGGGTAAAACAAGGGTAGAATTCCGGCAAACCCCAAAATTTAAGGAGTGGCCGAAAGAGGAGTTCATGAGAGGCTAAGAAAGTAGTCAGGATAGTCCAAAGTCTCCCTAACCCCTAGCACCCCTCTGAGGCCCACTCCCCCCTCATAGTGCCCCTCATTCCTGAGCTAATGCTTGATCCTTCCCCTCTACTTTCTCCATCAAAACTCCCCTTCTCCTGAATTTAGGAAAGCAACCTAAGATAAAGCTTTTTATCCACATTTAAGTTTGAATGACCAGTGCATCTCTATCTTCAGCCAGTCCTTGAGTATTACATATACAAGTGTAACCTATAATCATAAATTAATTTTTTTTCTGTTAAAAGACTGAACGAGAATAGCTTAAATCTATTTTGAAAAAATAAAGTGGGAAGAATCAGTCTACCAATTTTAAGACTTGTTATGCAATAGAGCAGAAGAGAACCAGCACAAATAGACTCAACCGATAAGGACTTTTTTGTTTGTATGTGGTAAAAATACGTACTATGGAATTTGTTGGGTTTTTTGTTTTGTGTTTTGTTTTGTTTTTTTGTGACTAGCTTATTTCACTCAACATAATGTCCTTCAAGTCCATCCATGTGGCAGCCTGGGTCAGAATTCCTTTCTGTAAATTAATTTCTAATGGATGAAATTTCAGCCTATTCAAACCTAGCAACGGCAAAGAAAGCTTCACCTGAGGCTACCCTGGCCATTTACTTCAGCGTGGGGGAAGAAAGCAGGGGAGCAGCTGTGAAGCCCCCCCTGAAGTCCCAATTCAGAGATTTTCATGTGGCTCCCTCCTTCCCACCACCTTTTTCTAATGGGAAGCATCTACGGCTTGAATCTGCTGGAAACCTCTCACTGACAGCCACATATACGTATATGTCCTGGGAGCTAGGACAAACCAAACACGGGTGTCCAAGGGCCAGTTCAGCGTCAGGCTGAACACCTTCCTTTATGGACTCCTAGCAAGGACAGAGCCGCTCAGGCCTCAGACCTCAGTGGGAAACCATGGAAATAGTGGTAAGAAGAGGTCACCTTACCAAAATGGATATTTTCTCTCTCTGGAAGAGGCATCAAATATCTGTTCTTCTGTTACACCCATTATGGAAAACAGTATAGAGGTTCCTCAAAAAAATCAAATAGAACGACGTTATGACATTAGCAATCTCACTCTGGATATATATCCAAAGGAAATTAAATTAGTATCTTGAAGAGATATCTGCACTTCTAAGTTTACTGCAGCTTTATTCACAGCAGTGAAGATACGGAAATAACCTAAATGTCCATCGACAGGTAAATGGATAAAGAAGATGTGGTTTATGCATATACAATGGAAAATTATTCAGCCTTTCCAGAGAAGGAAATCTTGATGTCTGCGACGACATGAATGAACCTGGAGGACATTATGCTCTATGAAATAAGCCAGACACAGAAAGACAAATACCGCATGATCTCACTTACATATGAATCATAGAAGCAGAGAAAAGAATGGTGGTTGCCAGGGGCTGGGGGGAGGGGAAAAGGGAGATGTTGGTGAGCGGTACAAAGTTTCAGTTTTGCAAGATGAATAAGTTCTGAAGGCCTAATGTGAATACAGTTACCAATACTGTATTGCATACTTGAAATTTGCCAAGAGGGCAGATCTAAAGTGTTTCCATCACAAAAAAAATTAAAAATAAAATTAAAAGGTAACAATGTGAGGTGATAAATGCATTAGTTAACTTGAATGTGGCAATTATTTCACAATGTACATCAAAACATCAAGTCATACGTCTTGAATAGATGCAAATTTTATTCATCAGTTATACGTCAATGAAGATGAGGAGGGCGGAAATCAGAAATGCCAAAAAAACCTTTTTTCTTCCATTCTTTACCGTCTTCCTTTCTGTCTCTGTGCCCTCCTTCCCTTTTTCTTTCTTTCTTCCGCAGATAAGTATCGAGCATGTTCTCTGTGTCAGGCATTGTGCCAGGTGCTCGAGGTATAGCAATGAACATGCAGGCCCTTTCCCTACTGGACTCACAGTTGGGTGATGGTCCTGTCCCTTCCACTGACAATTTGTGGAGACCAGGCCCTGTGGGTGCTGCTGAGTTTCCAGTCCCCAACTGTTCATTGGGTCCCCAGGGTAGCTTCCTGTTTCCTCCCGTATTTCCAATCTTTTTCTCTCTTTCTCTCATCGAAACTTTAGTATATTAGTAGAATCATCCAAAGGTGTTACCTCCCAGCAAAAAAGGATTGAATTTGCACAGTCAGCTTTCTTTCTTTATGACATCTGATTAATGTACCATCCTGTAGCATATTATCAGACAGCTTTTTAACTGGTTATTATGTGACTGTCGGGTTAATCATTTCTCCTGCTCTTGCTACAATTCCTGCTTTTACATAACTCTGGTTCACTCACAGTTCCCTGTATTCAGGGGTGTCCAACCTGCAGCCCAGGATGGCTGTGAATGCGACCCAACACAAAATCATAAATTTACTGAAAACATTATGAGATTTTTTTTCTGTAATTATGTGTTGCAATGTATTTAATGTGTGGCCCAGGACAACTCTTCTTCCAGTGTGGTGCAGAGATGCCAAAATGTTGGACACCCCCCTCTAGAATATGCTAAAAACAAAAAACACCTCTGCTGTATATACTCTTCCCTCATTGCACAGAGAGAAATATGTATTTACACTTTGTGCACAAAATGTACTTAACAGAAGAAGCAAAGCAGCCAAAAATATTAACACCTACTTTGAAAATCAATCAATCAAAGAACTTAAACATATCTTATTATATTTATCCTCATTTTGTATTATAATTATCTTTTCATATACTTTTTCATAAATTTTGACTTTGACACATGAACTTTTGTAAATGTTATAAGTAACTGTAATTATTATTCTCTTTTGATGTTCAAAAGAATCACATGGCCAGTAAGAATGTTGTTACGTAGGTTTCATTGTGTAATCACCACTATTTCAAATATTTTTTGGAAGCATCCTATTCTTGGATGTGACAGGCCCCTCTTGGAATTGGCTGTTCTTCTAAAAGCCTTGGTTTCTTTTTAAGGAGCATATTAGAATCCCAAATCTCGTGGTTGAGAGTGTAAATCAGTTTTGTTGTAGTAAAGTTGTCTCCAGGGGATGAACCTGAAGAATATATATTTTTAATTCATTAGAGAGAGAGAGAGAGGAAAGGAGAGAAAGGAACATCAGTTTGTTGTTTCACTTATTTATACATTCATTGGTTTATTTTTTGTATGTGCCTTGATGGGGACAGAACCTGTAACCTTGGCTTATTGGGACGACGCTGTAACCAACAATGCTACCCAGCCAGGGCCCAATATTTCTATTTTTAAAGTCCATCGGTTTGTACTAAAACTTTCCATTTTTATTGAACTCTAAATCATTTTTGTTCTAATATAAAAATATACTTCCCTAATATATCATATACTTCTTTAATTTTTAACTCCTCATCAAATCTATGATATGTAACCTTTTTTTATACCTTTTATTTGAATCATCTATCACAATTTAGAAGTCTCTTCATTGATGCAAATCTGTTTGCAATCTTTTTTTGGTCCAAGATAAATTTAGTGCTCAACCGTAAGAAAGATTTTCCGGTTAGCTGTTTTTATCTATACCTTGGCTATTTATAAATTACCTGCTTTCTGCTTCAATTTTAATCCTTTTTTTTGGACAAATCTAGATATAAATATGATATAAATGCACAGTTTAGTGTTGTAATCAAATAAAAATTGATGATAAAGCAAATATGATATGTATTTCATAAGTTATTATTGTAATAAGATAATTAAACATGTACAGAAAAGTTTGCACAAATGATGGTAATTATATACCTGAAGATGATGGGAGGGATTGGAAAAGGTTGGAAATATGAGAAGGAGCAAGCAGCTCTGGGGAACCACTGAACAGTTGTAAAATGATGTCTCAGCAGCACCCACGTGGTAGCCTCCTCAAGTCATCAGCAGAAGGGACAGGTCCTCCACCCAAGTATACGTCCAGGAGAGGAAAGGCCCTCCTGTATGTTCATTGTTGGGTGGTATAATACTTAATATACACCCAGCACCTGGTGTGATACTTGATACAGAGAAGATACTCAATACTTATTTGTGGAATAAAGAAAGGAAAAAAGAAGGAAGGAAGGCATAGAAGAAGAAAGGAAGGGAGTGAATGCCTAATATATAAGATATTTATATTTTCATCATTTAAAATAATTAGGTCAGTATATAACAGACGCAGTACAACCAATATATAACACTAAGCAAAACTTTAAAAAGACATAATTTCAAGAAATCTCTGAAAGGTATAAGTATGACAGGAGCCACTGATAGAGCAAGTAAATTTTAATGAGAAAAGGAGTTCAGCCTCTAAACAGTATCTGATTCCATTTGTATGCAATGTCCAGAATAGGCAAACCCATGGAGACAGAAAATAGATCGGTGGTTGTCTAGGGCTTGAAGGAAGGCAAAAATGGAGGGTGGCTAGCTAATGGGTTTCTTATTGGAGTGATGAAAATGTTTTAAAATCAATTGTGGTGATGGTGGCACAACTCTATGAATCTACTAAAAACCATTGAATTGTATACTCTAAATGGTGATTTGTATGATATGTGGATTTTATCTCAATGAAGATTCTACAAAGAAGGCATGCCAGCTCAGGTTTAGAAGTTTCCACCAAATCCCCTGCTCCAACCAAGAATCAATTATAAATAGCCCCGACCTACATAAATAACCTAAAATAAAAAACCTACTCTATTGGCCAGTACAAGATGGTATTATTTTAATTTGGGGTCTAGTAAAATTACTGTCACCCTAGAAAAGTATCAAAGTAAATACTATTTATAAGAATAAGAATAGAGGTTAATGAAAGAAAAATTATAACCATGGTTTTAATGTTTCTAAATTACATTTAAATGTGTCTATAGCCTTTGTGATTATTTTATTTTCATGTTTCTGTCACTATTTGGTGTGTTAGAATGTCTGAAACGTTGAAGGAATTAGTTTTATTGGACTTAACGATTATAGCTTGGATTGTTTAAGGGAATGTAATTAAGTTATGTAGTGACCAGTATGATGGAACGCCCCAACACTCCTTCCACTCAGGGACAATTAGTAAAAGCCCCCTGGCAGTGCCATTCTCCTTGCCAGTGACTTGTTTGGGTATGGGCTTGTCACAGTGCTGGCCAATGAGATGTGAGTAAAAGTCCACTGCGGGGCTGGCTTCTCAGAGAGATTTACACAGTCCCCCCAAAAGAGAAATGAGTTCCACTTCCCCCTCTGAATTGTTGTGTCTTCATATGATAATACTGCAGCAGCCACATTGCTACAAGCCTGAGGGTGCTGCCAACACAGGAAGAAGGGCAGGACCAGGAGAGTCGGAGGGAAGCGGAGCTGGGCCCCGGGCATACACTGCGCCCACAGCCCGCCCCAGCTCAGGGCTTCATGTTATGTGAGATCATACATTTTCTCACTATTGAAGCCATTCGAGTCACGGCTTTCTATTATTTTCACCCAAAAGAAATATAATTTGTAATCAGGATTTAAATGTAAAAATGTAGTTTAAGAAATTTTTGTTTTTTAAGTCTTATTTATTAGGCATGTAAGTTTGACACGTTGAGCATTGGTTATACTAGAAGTTGTAGAGAGTTTTCCTCTGTACACACAGAAGCCCCCGGGATTTTAAAGGACCTGAAAACATGTGGAGAGGCAAATTTCAAAGAGAGATTGATCCTCTTGATTTTCATCTGAGAAGCTACATGACACATATCTTCAGCCGTGGCATTAAATATAAATTCAGGGAAGGCATCTCTGCGGGAATCACAAACACCGATCTGCTGGTCCTGTGTCAGGTGGAGGAAGAGAGGTTAGGGAGCCCAAAGGAGCACATCAGTAGCAATCCAGATGCCTTCAGGGGCCAGGCAGGTGCTATGCATGCATGAAACTGAGTGGGAGTGAGGTGGTGGGGAGCGGTGGTCCCGGCCGCAACCAGCACCTCCTCTCAGCCCCAGGCGACGTTACTGTTAGAAAACCGAACTTCGGCATTGCCAGATCTTCCCTTTTTCAAGAAAAGTCAAAAACCTAGATCACGTGCATCTATCAAGTTTTAGATTAGGGCAACCAATTCAACTTAAAAAAAGAAAAACAAACCCCCTGGGGCCGAACAGAGCACATCTACAGGATGCCCGTGGTCTTCAGGCTGCCAGCGTGTAACCGCAGCCTGCAGGCTTAGAGCATGTCCATGGAGTGGACATATGTGAAAGCTGAGGCATCTGCCCTGTGCCGCCAGGCAGGGCAAACATACTCCTCCCACAGAAGCCTCTTAGACACTCACATCGTGGGCGACATAACTGAAAAGGTGTGATTCATAGTAATAGCCCAGCAAGAAGGATTAGCTGCAAAATACACCTGCATAATTGAATGAAATGATCTGTTGTATGGGGCTCATTAGTGCCATCTGCTTGAATGATGAAAGCTGACACACAATTTTCATTTCAATCCTTGCCAAAGTCAATTTGCTGTCAGATTAGCCACTAATGCTATCAGTTCTATTAAATATCTTTGCTGTGTTGGTAGGCTTTATAAATTAGGATCAGTCATTTACTTGCAACTGAAAAAAATAGAGAGAAGGAGAGAGACTGAGATTGCTAGTCCAAACAAGACATGAGCCTCAAGAGGTTCTTGTCAAACGTCTCGGAGCTTCCCAGCATAGCCCAGCACAGTCCCTTGTCTGCAGTGGTCACACAGAGAATGTTCCCTGGTATCTTCCCCCTACCCTCTGTTCTTTTGAAGGTAAGAGTAAAGACAAGGTCTGTGAATGCCTCTGACTCATAGAAAAATCTGCTCATTTTCATGGGTCTATTCGTGTGTTACAGTATTTTAAAATAAGTGTGATATGACACATTGTAGCAGGAGGAACTTATGATAGATATTAAGAGCAATACCCTGACTAACAGATTGTGAAACAGTAGAGCAGGTTACAAATGAGGAAGTGGAGGCTCCATCTATGCAGGACTTTTCCAAAGGGTAAACACCTGATTCCATTGGTCAGATGCTATCACAGCTGAGATGGAGAGGTGGTATTTGTGTGATGTGTCTGCTCCAGTCAGGTCTTCCCTCTCCTTTACTCCTTTTAATTTTTCTTTTCTTCACCCAAGGATATGTTCACTGATTCCTTTTTTTTTTTTTTTTTTTTTTTGAGAGAGAGAGATAAACATTGATGTGTGTAAGAAACATTGATCGATTGCCTCCGTACATGCCCCAACTGGGAAGAGAACCCACAACCTAGGTATGTTCCCTGATGGGGAATCAAACCTGTGACCTTTGGTGTATGGGACAACACTCCAACTAACTGAGCCACCTGGCCAGGGCCAGCTTTTTAGTCTTAATAAGAGCTACCATTTACAAAGAAGCAGCTTGCTCATTGTCCTAGGTCGTTTATCTCATCAAATCCTCATAGAAACCCAGAAGACCAATTATCCTCATTTTACAGATGAGAAAACTGAACCTCAGAGAGATGAAATAACCTCAGAGAAACAGACCACACAACCCAGGGTTCCAGCGGGGGAAAAGAAAATCTCAAAACCTCTGGCTGTAAAAATCTGTGGGGGTTGTGGCAGCGAGAGAAACTCACAGCCTCACAGGAGAGTTCATTGGAGAGACCCACAGGGTCCTAGAATGTACACATGCCCACTCACCTGGGAATCAGCACCAGAGCAGCACCCAAAAGGGCACAATTCTTTTGTAGAGAGCAGGGGGAGTGACTGAAAGCAGGATGAGAGCTGAGCAAGTGGCATTGTTCCCTCTCTGATGCCCCGCCCTACAGTGTTGCAATACAGCCAAGTGGGTTGCCCCACCCTGGCGAATACCTAAGGCTCTGCACCTTACAACGTAACAGGTGTACCGAGACAAAGAAATATGGCCCAAATGAAAGAACAGATCAAAACTCTAGAAAAAGAGCTAAGTGACAAAGAGATAGCCAAATTATCAGATGTAAAGTTCAAAACACTGGTAATAAGGATGCTTACAGAAATGACTGAGTACAGACACAAAATAAAGCAAGAAGTGAAGACTATGCAAAGTGAAATAAAGAAAAATATACAGGACCCACCTCTGTGTGGCTTCCAAGCCTAGGCTCTTTCTATAGGGCCAGGCTGCTGCAGGTCCCTGGACAGAGCACCTATGGCTATTTGTGGGGAAGAGAGACATTTGAGCAGGTTCAGGCAAGAATATTGCCCCAAAAGGTGGTGAGAACATTGCTGAGGCCAAAAGAGGAAGCCAGAGTCAGGAAGAGAGATAACATGCCCACTGGGGAAAAGATAAGAGACACAAAGGGATGACAAGGTCAGAACCTGGAAGTCAGGGGATATCCTTCCAAAAAATGAGTTTGTGCTGACTTGCACAATCCAGGAAGTAAAGATAGTGAACAGCAAGTTCCTTTTCAGCAACATTCAGCTTTGCTGCTGAGCCAGCCCAGCTCAGATTTTCCTTTGGTGCCTCCTGACCTGCTAACAATGCCCTTGGCCAATTCTCCCCCACCCTCCAGCAATTGTCTTTGATGTACAGGAGCTGAAACATTATTTCCCACAATGACTCTGCAACTTAATCAAGGGCTGATTATATCCACGTTCAGAATACCTGTAATTATGGATGTTTCCTTCTCTAAAAATGTAGCCCTGTTGTTTCTGCCCAGCTAGGGCCCAATTCCTGGAATAGCATCATTGCTATAACTTAAAGGAAGGAAAGTTAAAAAATGCTAGGTCCCTACAGCCTCAATATATTACATGGTTTTTTTTTTAATCCTCACCCAAGGACATTTTTTTCATTGCTTTAGAGAGAGAAAGAAACATCGATGTAAGAGAGAGCATTGATTGGTTGTCTTCTCCTATGCACCCCAACCAGGGATTGAACCTACAATCTGGGTATATGCCCTGACCAGGAATTGAACCCACAACCTTTCAGCCTATAGGATAGCACTGCAACCAACTGAGCCACACTGGCCAGGGCTCAATGTATTGTATGTTAATCCACATCACCTTTCCTGCTTACCACTTGTGGCTGAAGAGAGCTGGTGTCTCTACTGAGAAATCTGCCAAAAAAAAAAAAAAGGCAGCTTCGGGTCAACTCTGCAAAGGAGCCACCTACAGACTTGGGGAGCTGGGTCCTTCCTTCTCTCTTTTAAGAGCTCGTTTCCCAAACTCTTGTATGGCCCAAGTAGCTCCAGGCTCCGCGGTAAGATAGGAAATCTAAGGTAATGAACACAACTCCAGTGACGTGGGAGAACCGACTCACTGGCTGAACTTCCAGCTTTTCAACTAGAACTGATACCCAGTTCCTGTAATTAAATTCAAAACTTCCAGGGCGCTCAGACCTCAGGGAGGGAGCCCCAAACCTACTTTGACTGTCTGTGCCTTTGGGAAATTCCTTCTTTCAGTCTGCACTGCCCTGAAACCCATCCCCTTATAACGAGGGCAGGAAGGGGAAAACTAACCAGAAATAAAATAAACAAATAAATAAATAAACCAGAAGCACTTTTCTCTGAATGGCCTTAGGTTGGCCAGGTCAGCAAATCAATCAATGCAAGGATACATCTTCTTGAAATAATTTCTGTCACCCTACTCCTGCCCAGTGTGGAAAGAGCAAGAGCTGACTTTGCTGTGACTGCAGTGAAAGGTTAGCTTCTCACCTGAGAGCCCCCACCCGCCCACTCTCATGCCACCTGCCGCCGGCCCAGCTGCATCCCAGCGGCCAAGGTGAGACAAGTCTCCTGGGCCCCAGCAAAGTCAAGCATCAAGTGCTCCTGGCCATGGTGACCACCTCAGGAATGAGAATGTGACCCCATGAGAGCAACGAGAATTTAGCTAGGACTTCTGAGAAAGAGGGTCTCAAGAGTAGCAGAACTTGAGGCAGTGGTTAAAACCATGGCTCTGCAACTACTGCCAGCCATCTTGCCGCTCTTTGAAAGTGAGTCTGAAGGTGACAGAACAAAAGGCAGAGCTGAAGGAAGGAGGCATACAGAGTCCTGACGATACTCTTTGAGATTCGAATCCACCCATCCCTGAAGCCATCTCTGTGCCTGCTTTGACGTTTCACCTGTATAAACCAATAAATGCCCTTTTGTCGGAAGCCAGTTTGGTTTGGGTTTTCTATCAGTCAAAACCACAAGAATATTAAAAGAAACTTTAACTCTGTGGGGTAGATATTTCCATCTCTGTTTTATACAAGAAAAAATGAAGCTCAGGTAGGTAAAAAAGAGATAAGCTATAGCAGAAACGGGTCCTGATTTTCAACTGGCAGATTCAAGCTGTTGCCCGGCAGCTGCCGCCCTCAGTCACAGAAACCCAGAGGGTTTGGGTTGCAGTGTTGGTAAAGGTATTACAGGTACAGGGAGCAACATATTCAAAGTGATAGATAAGAGAAAACTCAGGGGTACAGAGACAATACAAGTACTTTGGTTTGTTAAAAGTATTGGTGTATATGAGAGGATAACAGGAAATAGAGTTAAGAATACATTTAAGATTGGACTGTTTGGGGAACTTGACCTTTATCCTAAAGGTCAGAAATTCTCAAACTCCACTGTAATAAAATTTGCTCCCATTGACTGAAACTCAACTCCAGTTGGCTTAGTTGTACCAGATCTCAGAGATGAGGTTTATTGACCCAGGAAAGAGGACTAGAAAGAACCGAGCGAGGGGAAGGAGTCAAATTCTTGGTTTTGAGTTCCACAGTACCGTCCTAAAACCAAGACAAGCTGATGGGACCAAAGTAAGAGTCACCTCTCAGATACCGAGAAATGCCAGATAACTTTTCTTAAGAGGTATCTGAATTTGAAAGCAAGAAGGGGAAATTTCAAAGTGCCAGGAATCAAAAGGGAACCCAAAACTATCATGATAAGCAGAATCCTAAAATGAAACAGGACAGGTCTTAAGGATTAAGGAAGGATTTTAATGTTGATGTGGCAATGTAAGAAGAGGCCTTGAGCCCTGACAAGACCTGGAGTTGGAACACAGGTCCTGTCTACGCTCTACAGGAGGCTAGAAAGACTCTGCTCGCCAGGCTGGAGAAGGAGCAACAGAGCTTACTATTGGCCTGGGTCACTGGAAGAAAATGAGCCATCTGTGTTCAGCTGGAACACCAAGCCCCTTTTTACACCAGTGTGGGACCTGAGCTTACATTGTCCTTCAGGGGCCGGTCACAAGATATTGAACAAAGTATCAAAAAAGTCATACCTAGACAGCATAGCCAAATTGGAGAAGAGCAAATATAAGAAACACAAATCTTCAAAACAACCCATGAAAAAAGATGAGACTACTTAACAAAAGACTAGCAAAATTCAACAAGCCAGCCATCAGCAACAATAAATGCCAGAAGACAAAGGAACAGCTCAAAATTGCTGATCAACTGAGCTGCAAAGGACAATGAGAATAAGAACCAGGAGAACGGTGGGTAGCCAAACAAGGAGTGATGTTTTAAGAACAGAGCAGTTACGCTTAAATCTTCTGACCAGTCAAATATGATTCAGACACAGAAATGTCCACTGGATTTGGTAACCTAGAGGTCACCAGGGACTTCGAGTTAGTTGTTTCAGTAGAAGGATGGGGGCAGAGAGCAGGTGTGAAGAGGCCGAAGTCAACAAGGAAGTGAGTTTATGTTTCCAAAAACCCCCTTGCTTCAAACACATAGCCAGCCATGGCATTTAAAGTATAAAAATGATAAAAAAACAAAAAAACAAAAACACAGCTGGACCCTTACATATCTCCATGAACCACACATGGAATGGAAACCCAGAGCCGCTGTGCTGAAGTCACAGGCTGTGGACTCAAAGTCTGGAAGCTGGACCCTGGCAGCTGGGCAAGGGTTCAGCTCCTGTGTGGGTAAAAAAGTGCTTCCCACAAAATGGGGGACAAATGCTCACAGCTCCTCAATACAAAAGGTTGGTGGGGGCTCTCCACTGCCCATGAAAAGAAGCTGAAGAAAACAGCTGTCCATCTGTGGAGTCCGGCTTTATTAGAGCCCAGAGAAGGGTGGAACAAAGAGAACACCTTGCTACCAGGAACTGTCAAGCTGTCTGCTGGCCCATGACTAGACTAGGGCTGTCTATCCCTAACAGCCTGGGGGCAGCTGTGATCTGGAGCTCTGGTTCTATGCTGAGGCCCAGGGGGTGGAATGGAGGCATCCTGAGAAGGGATGAGAAGAAAGTAAGAAAGAAAAATCAAACAAAACAAATATTTTCTCACTCAGAAAGAGCTTGTGACCCATAATTCCAAAACACAAAAGAAAATATTTGGCAAGAAAAATAGCCTTCAACATGAACAATAAGAAATTTCCTCAAAAATCCTATGGAGGATTGTAAAAATGAGGAAGATGGCAGACTCTGTCCTACAGAGTACACTCCAGGTTGTCACAGATGGGGAAATAAAATAAGTCATCCCAGACACTTTTCTCAGTCTGCCAGGGAAAGAGGTGGCACTTCCTTCTGGTGGAGAAGGCCCCAAGCCCCTGAGTCCAATGGCTTTTATTGAAAGGGTTATCAGTGGGGCTGGGAGAGGTGATCTCATTACATCAGTATGTTAATGTTTACAGAGAGGAGATGATGTTTTGAAGGAAACAAATGTCAGGAACACACCTATTTACAAGGGTCCGAGATGAGACGAGTAAACATAAGAGCGCAAACATAAGAACGCCAAAGGGTTTAGGGTCAGGGTCTGTGAATAATGTAAATTTCTTTCCCAGCATGAGCTGGTTATCATAGTTTTTGAGGGAAAAACAAAGCATGCTTCAAAGAGTGTAATTTACTACTAGGCCTGATTTCCCCCGGGAACTGCCCGATCCAGTTCAGGGCTGTCTCAAGTATTGTTTCAAGCCTGAGCCAGGTGGATGGGGCAGAGCCACCAAGAGATAAGGAGACTTCTTTCAGATAGAACGAGGACTCCAGCCATATCAAACCCGAGGCGAGAGGGTCTTTTTCCCCTTCTCTGTGTCCCTCAAGTCCTTCCCTGATGGCTCTTATGTGACTGTGCCTGCCTTAGGTTGCCCCTACCATCAAGGGGTCTTACCCATCATTGACGAACCAGCCATCCTTCAGGGCCAAGCAGGGTGATGTGAGACAGGTTTTCTCTCCTCAGTGGCCTATTTTCCCAAGGCCTCCTTTCTTAGCTCCAGCCTTGGGGCCCTCTCGCTTATCAGCAAGGCTGCATGTTCTTATCTAGAACCAGGTGGGACAGTTCCCAACATAAAAAAGTATAAAAAATATTTTAAAATAGAGGGTTGAAAATGTTCAGAAATGAATGCACACTGTCCATTTTAACAGGACATTTTTAAGCAAAAATAAGCTGAAGTGAAATAATATGGAGGGTAATCAATTAGAAATCCTAATTGAAATTTAAAAGGCCACAAGTGGGAGAAACTCTAGATTGAATATGCTGAAAGAGTAAATTAGCCCTTACTGGTGTGGCTCAGTAGGTTAGGTGTGGTCCTGCAAAGTGAAAAGTCACACGTTCATTTCCCAGTTGGGGCACATACTTAGGTTGTGGATTCAGTCCCCTGTTAGGGTGTTTGTGAGAGGCAACAGATCAATGTTTCTCTCTCACATTGATGTTTTTCTCCCTCTCTTTCTCCTCCCTTTCCTTCTCTCTAAAAAAACAAAATAAAAGTAAGTGTACAAATATGCTCTCTTAAAAGTGTGAACAGTGTCTTTTTCTTTAAGAGTAAATTAGAGAATTGTATAAGAGAACGGAGGAATTCGCTCAGAATATAGCTTGAGATGAACAAAAAGAAACAGCAGTTAAAATCATGGAGAACAGATTAAAAGGTTTAAATGTTTATATAAGCGTTCCAGAGAAAGAGAATTGAAAGTAATGGTAGAAATTGCTGAGGTTTTCTTTTCTTCCCCCACAACCCTCTACCCTGGGAATTGAAGAAAAAGCCTTAGAAATGAAAGAAATTTACACTCCAACAAATTACTGTTTAAGAATGTTGGGGGAGGGTAAGAGAGAAGCCCCTCCTCCAGCCTGGTGGGGCTGACGGTGCTGTGATCTGGGCCTTGCGGATTCTAGTCAGCTGCGTGAGGGAAAACCCTTTGTGTTGCCTGATGTCAGAGGTGGTTCCCCAATGACTACCTTCCTGTTCACACTCCTGATTACCCACCCACAAGAGTCATCATGCCTTTTCTTCAGAAGAATCCACAGTGCCCACCTGATCAACCCCTTCAGACCACAGTGAGACCCAGGGCCTGGAGGGTACACAGGTCTCCAAGGCTCTGAGGAGACCTGTCTCTCCTCCCATCCTCCAATGCCTGGCAATGTGAAGGAGGCTCCTGAGGCTGGTATACCCAGTACTCCTGAGAATCCTCAGAGTTTCTGCTTGTCTTCCATTGCCAGCAGAGCCACTTCATCAAGCAGATTGGATGAGGGCTCCAGCAGCCAAGAGGATAAAGATAGCACCTGCTGTGCCAGACCCCAAGAATATGCCTATAGATGCTCTAGATAAGAACATGTTGGTGAATTTCATGTTGCTCAAGTATCATATAAAAGAGCCAATAACCAAATTCTATGTCAAAAATTGTCATCAAAAAGTACAAAGACCAGTCCTGGCCAATTAGCTCAGTTGGCTACAGTGTCTTTTCCAATACACCAAGGTTGTGGGTTTGACCCCTGGTCAGGGCAAATGCAAGAAGCACCAATGAATGCATGAATCAGTGGAACAACAAATCAATGTCTCCCTCTTTCCCTCTCTCCCTCCACCCACCCTTCCTCTCTCTTTAAAGTCAGTTCTTTCAAAATGTACAAAGACTAATTCATTGACATCTTCTGAGAGCCTCTAAGCTCACAGAAATTATCTTTGGCCTTGATGTGAAGGAAGTGGATCCTACTAATCACTACTGTGGCCTCCCCATCCACCCGTGAGGGGATGCTGCCCAGTGAAAAGCGTGTGCACGAAACCGGCATCCTGATACCTATCCTGGCTGTGATCTGCGTGAAGGAAAACCATGCTACCAAAGAGGAAGTCCGGGAAGTTCTGAATTGATGGGGGTACATCCTAGGAGGACACACTTCATCTTTGGAGAGTCCAGGGAACTCACCACCAAAGATTTCATGAAAGAAAAATACCTGAAGTACCAGCAGGGGGTTAACAGTGGTCTTGCACAATTTCAATTCCCATGGGGCCTGAGAACCCACGCTGAAACCACCAAAATGCAAGTTCTGGAGTTTCTGACCAAGGTTCACAGGGCTGATTCAAGTTCTTTCACATTTCAGTATGAGGAGGTTTTGCAAGTTAAAGAAGAGAGAGCCTGAGCAGAATTTCAGCCAGGGCTGTCTGCATCCATGGCCGCTGACAGTTCTAAGGCCAAGCCTAGCAGCTTCTCCCACACCGAGAGAAGACAGGTCCAGTTTCCTCATGGATTGTTTGACGAGGCAGTTAGTGTTCATAGAATTTAGGTCTGAGGTGGAACTGAAAGGAATGTAGTATATATGCTTATGTGTTCCCATTTTACATGTGTAACTTGAAAATTTATTTTTATTATACTTTTATTTTTGTTTAAAGATTTTATTTATTTACTGTTAAAGAGAGGGAAATGGAGAGAGAAAGAGAGGGACAGAAACATCAACGTGTAAGAGACACATTGATCAGTTCCCTCTTGCACGCCCCCAACTGGGGACCTGGGCGGCAACCCAGGCACGGGCCCCTACTGGGAATCAAACCAGTGACCCTTTGGTTTGCAGGCCGGTGCCCAATTCACTGAGCCACACCAGCCAGGGCCTATTCTTTTATTTTTTGGCATGTGTATTATTGAACTAGTGTTTCTTTTAATATAGATTTAATTAGCTTAAAAATATCCAGGTTTATGATGAGATTGCTTATGATGATTCAATGAGGTTTAGTAGTAAGAGCTTTGCTGTTTCTTAAAAAATTGTGAAATTATCTCATGTTGTTATCTGGAATAAGATAAAGCGTTGCGATAGGCATTTACTGGAATTGTGAAAGAAATCAGTTTTAAGATAGCTGGGTTCAAGAAACACAGATCAAATAAAAGATTGTCAATTTATTGCCCTCATACCTTTTTTTTTGTTTTATAAAATTAAATAACATATGGTTGAATTTGCTTAACTTGTTTGTGACTGTATAAGAAATATATCTCAATAAATAAGAAAAAATAAGAAAGTCCTACCGTTCACAGGCCCTTACTAAATGAACGACTGGATTTTGATTCCAACACACTTACTTTAACATCTCTGAAATCATGATACATAGTACAGTCAATTGGCAACTTTTCATTTTTGTTTTTTTTCCCTTTGAAAAAAAAGTCTAAATGGGGTTTTTTGCTCAATTTTCTGTGTTCTTATTTTAGTGTATCTTCAAACTTTCCACCAGCTGTGTAAATCTCCTCTCAAGCATATTTATTCCCATTAGACACTCTGTCTCTTCCATCTACTAGAATATCTCCTCTGGAGTCTTCTGACCTGCTCCAGTAGGAAACAGTTGTCCTCTAAGCCTGCAGCATCTTCATCATCTTGGATATCCATTCACCAGCATTTGGAGATCCCTTCCCTCTTGTGAAGAAAACCTGGTTCCAATTCTTTCATCCTCTTGGTTTAGCTCTTGTTTTAATGAAGCAAATTCTCCTGTTTTGTCCCAAAAGTGCGTTGGAGGTAACATTTTTTGAGGCTTTGCTTGTCTGAAAATAATTTTCTACCCTTACTTGATAGCTCAGTAACGTTAGAATTCTAAGTGGAAAATTATTTTTTCCTCAGTATTTTGAAGGTACATTTCTATTGCCTCCTAGCTTTTCATGAGAAAGCTGAGAATTCGGATGCATGATCTGACATTTGAGCCTTTGTAGAAAACTGCTCTTTCTCTCTGAAAGGTTTCAGGACCATCTCCTTATCCACACTGTTCTGGGATTTCTCCAGAGAGTACCAATTTTCATTTACTCAGCTAGACATTCAATAGACTCTCATCCTTTATGATGGGACCTTCATTCCAGCTCCAAGTCTTTTTCTCTTTTTTTATTTGCAATTTTTCTTTCTTTTTTTTTAAATTTATTTTTTGTTTAGATACATTTGTCTCCGCCTTCCCACCACCCCTTTCCCCTACCCCCTTCCCCTGTCTCCTTCCCTCAATCCTTCCCCTCTTTGGCTTTCTCCTTGAGTCCTTGCTATATGTTCCCTGACCCAGCTGCAAGTCTGATCAAGGCCAAAGCTGCATCTCCTGTTGCCATACCAACATTAAAATCCCATCCTCAGTGCCAAGGACCTACGCTGTTTCAGTTTCAGTTTCTGCTCACCATACTAGCTCTGGGCTCCTTGCTGGTTTCTGGCCCCCGGTAACTTCCCTTTCCTGTTTTCAGGTTGCCACAGTGATGGTACAGCTTTCCATTTCATCTACATGCCGACCACTTGCAACCTACATATCCACACGGGACTTCTCCAAACCTGCACATTCACGTGCTCCTTGACATCTCCACTTGTACGTCCAGTAGGAAACCCAAACTTAAAATTCCAAATCAGAACTCCTGATAGGCCCCCTAAATCTTCCCCTTCCTCAGTCTTCAGCTTCGCAGTGAATGTCATTCTTCCAGGTGATCAATGTGAAAACTTCGAAATTACCTTTGGCTCTTCTCTGTCTCACACATGCAATGCCATCAGCAAATCCTCCCGACTTTACCTGTCAAACATGTCCAGAAACCAGTGAATTCTCACAATCTCCATTGTTAACAGCTTTATCCGAGCCACCATCATGTCTTGTCTCAATTGTTGAAATAGCTCTCAGTTCGCCAGTGCTGGGCAGTCACTTTGGTGCCTCCGGTAAACTCTAGCTTCTGTGTTCTTGTCATTGAGTGCCCCTTTCCTCGAATCTCGGCTAGCCTTGTGCCCTGCTTTAAATTAGAGAATGTGGCAAAACTGATGCTTGCTAGGGATAAGCCTAAGCCTTAAGAAGTCCTGCGAGCTTCCACTTGTGCCTTTTTGTTTTTTGTTTTGTTTTGTTTTGTTTTTTGAAAAGTTAAAAATTCCTTAATTTTTTATTCCTGGTACCACTACCACAATTTACAGGGCAATATACCTGATGTAATGAAAAGAAAAAGAAAAAGACAAAGCTACAACAGATAAAAGACCTCAGGAATGTACATCTAATTGACACTACATTGCATTAATCAATAGCTGCACTTTTTTGCAAACTGTGGCTATGGCCGTCCTGAACAAGAAGGGTTTTTCCTGTTTAAGCTGCAGTAACTTTTCTGACTATGGATCATCGTTCCTCCTGTGGCAGATTTTTACAGTTCCTCTAACGCATTTGGGACGACTGTCTCAAAGTAACCTGCAGCTTTCCTGACAACTCCTCACTCTCTCTCCTGCTAAGAACTGTAGCCCTTTTCTGCTGAGTTTTTAGAACCTTCTGCTACCATATCCACCACTTCCACCACCAGATCCATTACCACCACCATAGGGGCTGCTCGAGCTTCTTCCACCAAAACTGCCCCCCCCTTTCATGGGTCCATAATTTGACTGCCGTTGTCCACTGTAATTTCCAAAATCATTATAGTTCCCACCACCACCGTAGTTCTCACCAAAATTCCCCCCTTCACTGTAACCATCATATCCTCCACCGCCACCATATCCACCACCGTGGTCTCCATATCCTGGTCCACCGCCATAGTCTCCTCTACTACTCTAACCAGGACCACTGCCGTAGTGGCCACCATCACCTCCAAATCCATTATACCCACCATCACCTCCTCCATAACCACCTCTGCTGCCACCTCCACCATAGCCTCCTCTTCCACCGAAGTTTCCACCACGGCCAAAGTTACCTCCACCACCTCCAAAGTTTCCTCCACGGCCCATAAAGTTGCCAGATCCACCTCCACGGCCTCTCTGCGATCCAGCAGACTGCATTTCTTGTTTAGAAAGGGCCTTTTTCACTTCACAATTATGCCCATTAATAGTGTGGTATTTCTGAACAACAATTTTATCAACTGTATCATGATCATCAAAAGTTACAAAAGCAAATCCTCTTTTTTTCCCACTCTGCCTATCTTCCATAACTTCTATGGTTTCAATCTTGCCATACTTTTCAAAGTAGTCTCTCAAATTATATTCTTCTGTATCTTCTTTAATACCTCCAACAAAAATTTTCTTCACTGTTAGATGGGCACCAGGCTTTACAGAATCCTCTCTAGAAACAGCTCTCTTTGGTTCCACTACACGCCCATCAACCTTGTGTGGTCGAGCACACATTGCGGCATCCACCTCTTCAACACAAGAGTAAGTCACAAAACCAAAGCCCCGGGAACATTTTGTTTGGGGGTCTCTCATCACCACACAATCTGTGAGCGTGCCCCATTTCTCAAAATGTTCTCTTAAACTATCGTCTGTAGTTTCAAAGCTCAAACCACCAATAAACAGTTTTCTCAACTGCTCTGGTTCCTTTGGATCGTGGCCCTCCATTTTGAGATCGGACTCGCCTCTTCCAACTCGAGTTCAATATGGGACCGAGAGCCACTTGTGCCTTTTTGGAAGCCCAAGCCGCCATGTCAGAAGTCCAGCTATCCTGACGGAGAGGCCACACGAAGAGGGAAAGGCTACAGACCACCTGGAGGTGAACCGAGGAATTCAGCCAACGGCAAAACCCAAGCTGTGGGACTTTGACCCAAGTGTCGCCATTACAGCCAGCCGCCAACAGTTTGTGAACACACAGTGGACTTTCCAGGCCCAGCAGAAATTGCTAGCCCTACTGTATTGAGTCCAGATTCCTCATGGCCCACAGAATCAGGGGCCATAATAATAAAAGTTTGTTGTTTACCCTGGCCTGTGTGGCTCGGTTGAAGCGTTGCCTGTTAACTGAGGGATTGTGGTTGATTCCCAATCAGCGCACGTGCATGGGGTGAGCGCTTGGTCCACTGCTCGGGTACAGGTGCACACGACCCCCAGTCCAGGCGCATACAGGAGGCAACCAATCGATGCTTCCCTCTCACATCGATGTTCTCTATCTCCCTTTCTCTCTAAAAGCAATGAAAAAAGCAGTTTGTCGTTTAAGCCTCTAAGTTACAGGGTAGCTAATTTTGCCACAATATATAAACTCTAGTGTCCCTGCTTCCTCCTTCACACACACCCCTCGGCCTCTTTTCCATTCAGTGACTGGGGAGATTCTTTTAAAATAGGGGCGGCCATATTACTTTTCTTCTCGGGATGCTCCCGTGCTTCTCCTCTGACTCAGAGTAAAACCAAAATCTTTTTTTTTTTACAATATTAATCAAATTTATTGGGGTGACATTCATTAATAAAATTATATAGGTTTCAGGGGTACAATTCTATAATCCATCATCTACATGAAACCAGAATCTTTACCACAGCCTCAAGATCCCAGCGGTGGCACACAAAGGCCATGGGCAAATCCTTGCACGGTCAAAAAGAAAACTTTTACACTTCAAGGGTTGTTTAGAAATAAAAAATAAGAAGAATATTCCATGGAGACCATATGCAGCCTGCAAAGCTTAAAGTATTTACTATCTGGCACTTGTCAGAGAAAGTGGTTGACCTCCGCCCTGCATAGCCTGGCCCCTTGATGACCTGGGGCTCATCTCCTACCCTTGCGTTACAACCCTTTTGCTTACCCCGCCCCAGGAAGCCTGGCCTGCTCGTGGCTTCCTGCAATTTCTTGATATTATTCCAACCGGCCAGGTATGCCCTTGCCCTCAGGTCTTCGCCCCTGCTGTTTTCACTGCCAAGAACGTTCCTCTCCTCTTCCCTCCAGTCTTTACTCAAATGCCCCTTCTCAATGGGCCTTTTCTGACCACCTTATTTACAATTGCAATGCCATTGCATACACTCCCTAACTCTCCTGGGTTTTTGGCTTTTTGCTTTTGGGGGTTTTGTGGAGTTTTTGGGTTTTTTTTTTGTTTTGTTTCATGTATTACTATGTAGTACATATTTTTTTTTTTGTTGTCTTGGCTTATTTTCTATATTCTGTCACTAAAATATAAATTCCATGCGGACAGGAACCTTTGTCTACTTTGTTCATGGCTGTATCCTTTTCTTGGCACTTTGCGGGTGCTCTGTGTATTTCTTGAATGTCCTTATGAGTCTCACAAACCACCACATCCCTCTGTCTTCTGTGCAGCACTTGTCACTTGTCAATACTGCATTAGGAATTTGGCCATAAACTCATGAGAGCCAGGACCACAGAACAATGCTCAAAAAATACGAAGTATCCAAAGTAATATTTATTCAATAAATAAATACATCTCCCACATATATCTTAAAAGAGTGAATGGGAAGTGAGAAGGCAGAAACATGGTCAGCCGACAACTATTTCAGTAATTTTTACTGAGGACAAAAGCAGAGAAATGGGATGGTGGCTGGATGAGAATATAGGGTCAAGGGAGGATTAAAAATGGGGATACAAGGAATAATCCAGGTTGACACAATCAATAGCATAGAGAAAAGGAGGGGAATACAGAAGCAGAGTTCTTGGACACGTGAGAGCAGTAGGATGCAGAGCAAAGGAGGAGAGGCTGGCTGGCGAGGGGCAGAGGTCTACCCTCCCACTGAACAGGAGGAGCGAGCAGCTTCCAGCGGAGCCAGAGCCTCGGCGGTGACAAGGTAAGGGAGCTCCCTTCTCCTGGCTTCCGGTCCCTCACTGATGTGTGGGAGATGAAGTTGTCTGCTGAGGAGAGAATCAATATTTGGAGGTGTAAGAAGAGAGGACAGACAGAATGCAGAGAAAGATAGATAACATATTAGGGAAATGCCAAAGGACAGCCAGGCAGTTACTGAGGGCCAACTGAGGGCCAACTGGGACCTGTAATCACAAATTTAAGAGAAAGCAGTCAGCCCAGACGGTACTGTTTCTTGAGCAGCAGCCACCTCCTTGGTTGTAGGTGCAGAAAAGACAGGGTTGGAGCCAAGCAAGGGTTCCAAGTGTGTGGTCTCCAGACCAGCAGCATCAGAATCATTGAAAACTGGTAAGAAATGCAAATACTCAGGCCTCACCACAGCCCTCCTGAATCAGAAACTCTCTGAGTCCAGCAAAGTGTGTTTTAGCAAGCTCTTTAGGTGAGGTAGGGGCTATGCCCAGTCCAGCCTGAGCAGCGCCCCAGTGAAAGAAAATAACAAAAGAGCTGAGAATGCTTATAAGGGAATAAGTAGAACGACAGACTAGAAAGTCTTAATTAAAAATGAAAGGAAGTGAAAACATGAGGAGGCTGACCAGAACTCATAAAGTAGTGGGGTCAATACCTTAGATAAAATAAAGTCAAATAATTGTAGTGTCATATATTTATTTTCAATTTTGCCAGAAGAAAGTACCACAAACTTGAAAAAAAAAAAAAAAAAAAGCAGCCACCAATTATCTCATAGTTCTGTAGGTCAGAAGTCCAGGTAACAGTATGGCTCAATGGGGTCCTCTGTTCAGTCTCATAGAGGCTGAAATCAACGTGTTGATGGGACTGCATTCCCTTCTGGAGACTGCAGAGATAAATCTTTTCCCAAGCTGACTCAGGTTGTTGGGAAAATTCAGTTCCTTGTATTTATAGGGCTCAGGTCCTTTTATTTCCTTGATGGCTGTCAGATTCGTAAAACTGCCTACCTTCCCTGTCACGCTGCTCTCTCTGACCAGCGAGCTGGTGGACAGAACTGAGATGGTGGTCTTTAGACTGGGGTTTCAAGAGGTACGCAGACATGGACAGTTTGAAGGAATCAGTTTAAGGAATCCTTGACTTCCATATGTACTTTTGCCTAAATCTGATCTAAGGATGCACTGTCGGGATATACCGTTATGCCTGCCGTCCTTTCCCTCCACCCCTTTCATAATCTCCATCTCCTTTTTTTTTTTTTTTTTTTTTTACAAAAGAAAGGTGTAGCTCTTGCCCTGGCTGGTGTGGCTCAGCTGGTTGGAGTGCCATCCCGTGGCCAAAAGGTTGCAGGTTCTATTCCCGGTCAGGACACATGCCTGGGTTGCAGGTTTGATCTCCTGTCTGGGTGAGTAAAATCCCTGGCAGGGCTCATATGATCCCCAGCCTGGGCGCATACAGGAGGAAATTGATAGATGTCTCTCTCCCATCAATGATTCTCCCTCTCCCTTCCCCTCTGTAAAAGCAATGAAAAAACATCCAGGGGTGAGGGAAGGAAGGAAGGGAGGGAGGGAGGGAGGGAGGGAGGGAGGGAGGGAGGGAGGGAGGGAGGGAAAAAGGATCTTTTGTACATCCTGAATCTTATATAGTAACTTGACCCAGGACATAAAAAATTCATCTCTTTAGATAGAACACCTATAGTAGACTTCATGTCTTTCCCCATTTTATACATATTTCTGCTCATTTTAAAGCATCACATTGGAAACAAGGTAATATGGCATTCGTTGAGATGTTCCAATTTAGACACGGTATATGGTAGAATGGGATCAAGGAACAATGACAGGCTTTATTTCTTCTTCCGCCTCCTGAATGCTGTGAGAGAATGTGTTGCTCCAGGGACAGAATCCTGTAAGAGCAAAGCGAAAAGAAGAGCAGAAGGGAGTCCTGAGAGTGGCAGCACCTCTATCATCCAGGCGCAAGCTCAGGGCAGGGCTCTCTGCCCTGTCTAGCCATTCAGTTTAGAGCTAGAATTCAGATGAGAGATGTTTGTCACAGGGAAACACAATATATTCACTGAAATTAAACAAAGCCGGATTGGCTGATTAATTTGACAATACACTGGTTTTGCCAGTTTTTCATAATGGCCGACATTTCTCTTAGATTGAATGAGTCAAATCTGCAGCTCCAAAGTTTCGGCAAATTATACCTAAGGCCCATAATAAGATAAACACGTTTCATTTAAAAAATTATGTTAGCGAGGCATACTAAAATTAATATTTTGTGTTCCCAATTCTTTCTGAGTATATTGGGTTAAGTAAGGTGCCTCTGTATGAAGAAATAAAAGATCTAAGTATCGTTAATTTCTTAAGTCTTGATAAAGGCTTTCTAGATGTTTCCCAGAAATTGAAAAGTAAATGAGTCGCACTGGGTGACAAATCCTTTTGAAAGTTGGTGGTTTCCAGTTCTTTTGTTTTCAACAGAACTGAAAACTGAGTTGTCAGCTGATAGTATTAAAACTAATTTTTGATAATAGATTGCTATGTGATTTTTGGCATATTCCTCAGAAGGGGCTCAAGTAATTGAGAAAGTCTGCAATAACAAAACTCTTTTCATTCTCAGTTATATATTTATGTAAACAAAGTAATAGTTAACCACCAAAACATGGAGTAATAAAAACAAAGACTATTAATTGATGGTTGTTTGTGCCAACTGAACACCAATAGGAATCCCCAGTTTGGTGTGCTGTGAGGAAGGAAACATCATTCAGCGCAAAACAGCTCGCTTGTGATACAGCATGGCTACGGAACAGCTCAATAGTGTTATAGCTCAATTAAAAGGCAGCACAGCTGTGAAGGGGCCCCGGGGCCTCGCCTTCAGCTGGGCAACTCTGCTCTGCTCTGCCCCAGGAGGTTTCAGCTGAAACCTGGGATACAAAACCCAGTCTTCAGTGGAAAAGGAAAGAGCATTCTCCAAGCCAGCGGAGGGGCTGGCTGATGTAGACTGAAGTCCCCATCCTTGGTCCCAACTGGTCCATTCTCATGCAAATGAGGGATCCAAATCCTCATAGTTTGATTGGTCCAAAAGGCACTGTCCTGACTAGTCAGAATGGAGCCCCTCTGATTAGTTGATGGGGAACTAGCCGCACAGCACCAGTTGGAAGGGAAAGTCTCAGTCCTATTGGTTGAAATAGGATTGCAGGAGCTCCTCTATAAGGACTTGCTTAGATGGAAGGAACACAGTACAGGCCGGCAGTTCAGTGCAGAGGCAGGTGGTTCAGTACAGGCTTCTCCCTCAGGTGCGGTTTGTTTGAGAGGCCTCGAGGTAGAAATGGCTGCTAGGCTGTTTCTTTATATTTGAGCCCAGTTAAGCCTCAAGAAGCCCTTCTCAGTAGATGTCTTCTTTCTCGAGATCCACAAGGCCCATCCATGTCATTAAGAGAGACATTTTCACTGAAATTTTGTTTTCATAGTTAACAATTATTTATCATAATTTATAACATATTTAGATTGTTTTGACCAATCGTGTAGTACTAATAATTATAATACTAATTCAGTCCAGAAGAAATTTAACATCTATAATCTAATGATAAAAGGAAATATTTTTTATTTCAATTCATATATATTTTGTTATTGCAGAAAAGAATAAATTAGATAATCAACAAAAAACTTTCAAGGATAAAAATATGTTGCATCAGGGTAAAATTCTGTGTGGGGAAGTGCAATTGATTTTGTAAGTTTAAGTAGAAAAAGATGCAAGATAAAATTGCAATGTTAAAGAAGAACTTGTTTATCTTTTTTTTTTTTCCAATGAATAATGGTGGGCATCAAGCTGCCATTGTACTTAGATTCTATTAGATACTAAAAAAAGTGTCACAACAGTTTTAAATGTCAATATATATAACAAGGCAGAAATTACATCCTTTCACTTTATTTAAAATTATAATGTAAAGTCTAAAACTGACTTTGGGGATGCAGAAGCTGAAAAGTGTGAAGACTACCTGCTGAAGACAATAGCAGGAAATACCTGGCCTAGTAGGTGCATCAGTAATCTTTGCTGAATTTAATTAGCAACAAATGTAAAACTAGAGTCAGGGAGACCAACAAGAGATTGTTGCTGCAGTTCATTTACTTTTGTTTTTTTTCTTTTGTTTTTGTTGTTTCCCTTTTATTTTTCTTCTTTCATTCACTTAAAAAATTGTTTTTTAATTTATTCATTTTTAGCGAACGGGGAAGAGCAGGAGAAGAACATCAATATGTGGTTACCTCTTGCATGCTCCCAACTGGGGCCCTGGTCTGCAACCCAAGCATGTGCCCTGACTGAGAATTAAACTGGTGGCCTTTTGGTTCTCAGGCCGGCGCTCAATCCACTGAGCCACACCAGCCAGGGCTTGTTCACTTTTAATATTTATAGATCTACTGGCCACTCTGCTGGAAAGCATATGTGCTATATATGACTCAGGGATCAAAGAGTAACCACAGCCATGCCCTTGTGGAGTTTACGGGCCAGCAGAAAGGCAATGCGGCCAAAACCAAGGCAGACTCATCAAGGTGGGATGTGATGGGACAGATGTCAGCAACAGTGATACTTGCTGGCTTATTTGCATGTCTGTGTTTTAATCCCCTATAGATAGTCCTTTTTAAAAAACAAGACTAACTTGGCCTGACCTGCGGGCTCAGTGGGTTGGGCATCCTCCCACAGAGCGAGAGGTCACCTGTGGGATTCCTGGGATTCCCGGTCAGGGCCCAGGCCTGGGTTGTGGCTTCCGTCCCCAGTCTGAGGAGTCGCAGGAGGCAGCTGATAGGTGTTTCTCTCTCACATCAATGTTTCTCTCCCTCTCTTTCTCCCTCCCTTCCTCTCTCTCTAAAAATAAATATATAAAATCTTAAAAAGAAAAAAAAGACTAATTTGCTGAAAGTCTAAGTCTAAGTACTTGGTACTCGATTGCAGGACCTCCTTGAAACCAAGTGATTTTGTTACCCAGCCCCCATCCACCGTCAATTGTTTTTCTTTTTTTTTTTTAATTTAAAGATGTATTACGTTCTCATTCAAGAGGGAGAGGAAGGGAGAGAGAGACAAACACTGATCCGCTTCCCAGTGGGAATCAAGGCCTGATCAGGAATTGAACTGGCGACCTTTTGGTTATGGGACGACGCTCTAACCACCTGAGCCATGCCGGCCAGGGCCACCACCCCTTTTTAAAATTTAAAAAAAAAACCCAACTCTTGCTCATTTTAAGAATGCAAATAACACCAAAGTGTAAAATGTGAGACGTTATCCCGTTTATGCTATGTAATCTGTTTCCATAAAACAACCAGTTACAAAGTGGGACAAATTTTATAGACCCCAAGTGGGAGAGGACATGGAATAAGGTGTTCACACATGCGCACACTCAGGGTAGCAAAGGATGTGGTCACTGCTACAACCTTTGTGCTTCCAGCTGCCTGTGGCCCTGGGGCCTAGTGAACTTTGCGCACAGCCCCTGAGGGCAGATTCCCCTCCTCTCTGGGTTCTGCTTACCGGAGCTCCCATCTATTTCAGTCCTCCTGGGAACTTGCACATTTGAAAACCTTGCTGGTTAACCAAATGAATCTCTCATTGGTCTAATTGGTAGGTCTTTTCAGCATCCCCTCCACCAGCTAGCATGTCCTGCCTCAAAATTTGACTGGACTTCAAGCAGTCACAAGGGATGAAGGAAGGAAGGGATGTCACAGAGTCTCAGCCTCCACAGCAGCCCTACCTGGGAAGCTTTCAAGTTCTTATTTCACGTTTGTACCTTTCAGAGGAGCACCAGCCAATTCACTTCACTTTTCTGTCACTTTTCCACCTCTGAGGTGTTTGGCAGCTGTTGGTCCTATGAGACTGAAACAAATGTCCTGCTCAAAGAATATACCACCTTTTACATCTACTTGAACACTTGACATTTTAATTCAGGAAGGTTAGGACTGAACACGACATCGATACTCCCAACATCTTCCATATTGGAGGTGCACAGAAAGCATAACAGGGTGAGTGAATGAACGAACAAACAAATAACTACATGGTTTCTCAAACTTCCAGTTTTCTAAGAGTGTCATTCTCTTAGTATCCTTCCATTCTCTGCCTCGGTTCAGGTCCTCATAATTTTTTTTCTGTACCCTTCCCCCAACCCAGAAGGAGTCTCAGCATTATACGTGCTCTTGGCGTCCTCCGTCACTCCCACATCACAGGCTGCCTGGGAGACCACCAGACTCATCTCTTTATGCTCTACATTCAACCATTCATTAATTCATTCAACAAGCATGTATCAAGTATTTGCCATGTTCCAGGAAATGTTCTGGGCATTTGGGACACACCAGTAAACAAAAGGACAAAACAAAGATTCCTGCTCTGGAAGAGCTCACTTGCAAATAAATACATTATATAATGTTTTAAGATAAAAAGTTGTTTAAGAAAGGAAGGAAGGAAGGAAGGAAGAAAGGAAAGTATCCTGTTAAGATAGAGACGTAGATAAAACCAGCTCACTTCCTCGCATAACCACATCAAAATTACAACTAAACTAAAGAACAACCATCACTCAGAACTGTCAGAATTGAGTTGAATGATAATCTGACGATTATGGAATTAAGGAAACCGCATCCATCCAGACTGATAGGAGGGGTATGGATGCAGAATAGGCTGGTCCTACATCCACATGTGGAGAATAAAAGTTGCAGAGGGACATCCTGGGAGCAAAGAGTCCCACCCCCACACCATGCCCCACACCCAAAGGTACCAGCACCAGGAAGATAAGTCCCCATAACTTTTGGCTGCAAAAACCAGCAGGGATTCAGTTGGTGGGAGAAACTTCTGGAGTCTCAAGCAGTTCCTCTTAAAGAACCTACACATAGACTTACTCAGACTTATTCCCTCTGAGCTCCAGCACTGGGGAAGCAGCTTGAAAGGCACCAGTGGCATACTGAGAGAAATTGAAGTGGCTGGCATCAAGGTGAAAGCTGGGGACAGCTTTCTCCAAGACAGAAATGTGGGCAGAGGCCATTGTTCCTTTTCTGAACTTTCCCCTCACAGTGCCACAGAGCCAGCAGGAGAGTGTCATATTTGAGACTCCATCAACCTGGCTAGCACAGTTTGCCCCACCCTGCAGATCCCCTGAGGCTCTTCCGCACCCAACTTATGGGCCCACCCAAGCTGTTAACAGTGTCTTTTCCGTATGAATGGCTGGTCTTGGCTAATGCTTCATGACTTCCTAAATTTTCTCAAACAAGCAAGAGCTGGCCTCAGTGAGCCCCCAGCCCCCATACCTCTTGCTAAGCGGCCCCAGGCACAGTGCTAGCAGCAGCCAGCCCAGGTTCACAGCTTGACTTCACCTGGGAAACTACAATCCCAGCACAAGTATCAGCCATCTACAGATTGCTTTGTAGCTCATCCAAGGTGGCCCCACGCAGAACACAGGTGGTGGCTGACTCTGGCCTTCACCACCTGAGAAACCCCAGAGCCTGCATACCCAGTGAAAAGCTACAGACCACATCAGAGGAACATAAGGAAGCAAAAAACAACCAATCAGAAAAACAAGAAGAAAAAAATCCAAAATAATTAGAATAATGTAAGGACCCTCTGGGGCAATTTCAAATGTTTCAACATTCGCATCATAAGAGTGCCAGAATGAGAAGACAAAGCAAGAAACTGGAAATCCATTTGAAAAAATAATGAAAGAAAACTTCCCTAATTTGGTGAAAGAAGTAGACATGCGAGTCCTGGAGGCACCAAGAGTCCCAAACAAGATGGATGCAAAGAATCCCACTCCAAGACACATTATAAGTAAAATGCCAAATGTTAAAGTTGAAGAAACAATCTTAAAAGCAGCAAGAGAAAAGCAGTTAGGTAGCTACAGGGGAGTTCCCATAAGACTGTCAGCTTATTTCTCAAAAGAAACTTTGCAGGCTACATGGGATTGGCAAGAAATATTCAAAGTCATGAAAAGCAAGGAACTACAGCCAAGATTGCTTTACCCAGCAGAGCTATAATTTAGAATTGAGGGGCAGATAAAGAGCTTCCCAGACAAGAAAAAATTAAAGGAGTTCATCATCACCAAACCATTGTTATAGGAAATGTTAAAAGGGCTTAAGAAAAAGAAAGTCAAAACTAGGAACAATAAAATAGCAAAAAACAAAAACAAAAACAAAAACAAAAAACCCATATCTGCCAACAATTGAATTAAAACACAACCTAAGCAAACAAGAACAGAGACAGAATCACGGCTACAGGGAGTGTTTTGATGGTTGCCAGATGGGAGAGGGGTGTGGGGGAATGGGTGAAGAGCTAAATGGATTAAGAACTACAAATAGGAAGTTACAGAATAGCCATGGAGATGTAAAGTGCAGTACAGGAAATGGAGCCGCCAAGGAACTTATACGCATGACCCATGGGCATGAACAAAGATGTGAGGGCTGCCTGAGGGAGTGGGGCATGTTGGGTGGAGGGGGGCAAAAGGGGAAAAATTGGGACAACTGTAACAGCATAATCAATAAAATATCAGTTTTAAAAGAAAGAAAGAAAAAGGTGGAATACAGAAAGCAGGATCAGAGTGCAAGTTGAAAGATGTCGTATGTTAATAAGGGTGGTCAGGAGCAGTCTCACTGAGAATGTGAGATTTGAGCAAAATCTTAAGAAGGCGATGGAATGAGAAAAGGAGAATCGCTGAGAGAAGGGTGATCTAAGCAGAGGGCATTGGGGCAGGAGCTGTCACGTTGGAAGAACAGCAAGGAGAGCCATGTTGCTGGAGCAAAATGAACCATGAGGAGAGTGGAAAAGGGCAAAAGTGGAGGCCCTAGGTCAGATCACATAAGGCCCTGTGTGTTAGCACGGGGATTTTGTCTTTTACTGAGTGAAACAGCACACTGTTAGGAGGGTTTCAAGCAGAGACACTTACTCTGACCTGTTATAAAAGAATCCCTCTTGTGCCCTGGCTGGTGTGGCTCAGTGGATTGTGAACCAAAAAGTCTCCGGTTCGATTCCCAGTCAGGCCACATGCCTGGGTTACAAACCAGGTTCCCAGTAGGGGACACATGAGAGACAACCACACCTTGATGTTTCTCTCCCTCTCTTTCTCCTTCCCATCCCCTCTGTCTAAAACTAAATGAATAAAATATTTTTAAAAAAATAGAACCCTTCTTGCACCTTGGCTGGTGGGGCTCAGTTGGTTGGGTGTTACGTCTTAAAGTGAAAGGTCACCAGTTCAATTCCCAGTCAGGGCACATGCTTGAGTTGCAGGTTTGGTCCCCCAGTTGGGGTGTGGCAAGAGGCAACTGATCGATGTTTCTTTCTCACATCAATGTTTCTCTCCTCTTTCTCCCTCTCTTAAACAAATAAATTTTTTTTTAAAAAAGCATCCTTCTTGCTCCCATGTTGAGAAATAGGCTGGTGGGGGGTGGGTTGAGGTGGAGGGTAGGGTGTAGGGTGCAGGAGCAAAGGAAATTTAGGAGTCTATTGCAGTAACTCAGGCAAGAAATAATTTAGAGCGGCTCTGCCCAGGATGGTAGCGGTGGAGGAGGTAAGAAATGTTTGGATTAGACTCTGGATTTATTTTGAAGGCAGAGCTATCAGGATTTCCTGATAGATTGAATGTGCAAGTGCAAGAAAAAGTAAAGTGTGATTGTCAGTCTGAGCAATGGGAAGATGGCACTACCATCAGCTGAGATGGGGGAGGCTGTGGATGCAGCAGGTGAAGGGGAAGGTCAGATTTTGGGTTTGGACACATTGATCTTGGGTTGGCTTTTCAGCATCTATGTGGAGACATCAAGTAGGCAGCTAGATAAACGATCAGGGAGAGAATTCTTGGCTGGATTTCATGTTACTTCATGCTTTAAATATCAGGTACTCGCTGACATCTCCAAAATTCATTCTGATTTCTCCCATAAACTGCAGCCTCTTGTTTTTAACTGCCTACTTGAATTGCTTATCTTCCTAACAGACATCTCAAATTTAGCATGTCTAAAACTAAATTCCTAATTTCCTGTCTCCCTCTACCAAACATAAATAAATGAACAAACTGCAACAAAACTGAAAAACTCAGTGGCAATTCCATTCTCTCTAAACTTCTAAGTCATCTTTGACTTTTCCTCTCAAACTTCACATTTAAACCATCAACAGATCCTGTTGCAACCACCCCCGGGCCCTCCCTGCCAGCTTCACCGCTGCGCCTGGGCCAAAGAACCACAGCATCACTTACCTGGATTGCTATAAAAGCCTCTGAATTCTGACAGTCTGTTCCCCACATGACTAAATTGATTATTTTAAAAGGAAAGTCAGAGCATCTCATTATCCTGCTCGAAACCCTCTGATCACTCCATGTCTCAGGAATATTCTGTCGGCCACGCAGGACGTGGCCCCTCACGACGTACAGCCCACCTCTCTACCTGAATCCCCTTTCACTCTTCCCCACTCATTTCACTCCTGTCATGGGCCTCTTCTAACATGCCAAGCACACATACTCCTGCCTCAGGACCTTTGCACTTGTGTTCCTCTGCCTAAAAAGCCTTTTCACAGACTTGCAAAAGTGTTGCTTCTTCACTTTCTTCATGTCTCTGCTCAAATGTCACCTTATCAAAAAGATGTTCCCTGTCTACCCTACAAAAAAAAAAAAAAAAGTGCACTCAATCTTCCTTCCTTGGTTTTGTTTCTCTCTGTTGCACTTACCACTGTTGACTGCCTTCCCTAACTAGGTTGTAAGCTCCACAGTAACAGAGATTTTTTTTCCATTCACTTTCATCTCAGTGCTTGGACCAGTGTGCCTATCATGTAATAGACATTCATTAAGTATGTGCTGGATGAATGAATGAATGAAACGTGGCTTTTCTGGAGCTTAAAGGTTTAACATCACAACAAAAACTGTCCAGAGAAGAGACCTCAGCATGAACTTTCTGAACACAAGTTCATGGGGTCAACATCACACACAACCACACACACACACACCAATAACCTCAAATCCCTGCAGTTGTACAGCAAAGGGAAATGATGAAGGGTGCTTGCAGGGCGGAGGAGCACACATTCATTAAAAACTAATTATGAATACAGCAAAATGTTTATGGTTTGTTAAGAAAAAATAGTATATTGTAAAATGGAATAGTTTTTAATATATAATTACTGTACTGCTATAATCACAGCAATGCAAAATGTGATTACATTTTGGAAAATGTTCTTTATATATTAAGTGATAGCTGATATTAAAAACAAAATTACTGTGTTAAACTTATTAATGGGATTATGGGTGGTTTTGTAATTTTTTTTTAATCTTGTATTCTTTTTTCCATAAAAGGAACATGTTTTAACTCCCTGAGCACATTGGCTGAGGAAAATCCCAGCACAGTGAAGTCAGCACCCAAGTTCCCCAGAGACTCCCATGGGAGGCAGAGGGTTCCTGGGCCAGGCCTGTGCACTTGCTGAGTGCTAAGTGAGGCATAGAGCGTTAGCATGACTAACCCCAGAGGGAAAAAACCCACCCGAGTGTTATTTCTATTTAAGCCCAGAGAAATGCAGAAGTAAATCTACTTGAGCCTGACTTGGCTTTAAACCGAAACCAACCCTACAGAGTGAGGCTTTTGTGAGGGGCTAGGAGGAGGAGGAGGGAGGCTCTAAGGAGGGGAGCCAAGTCTAGGCTCTAGTGACACTCACAGGGGAACCAAGCTCTTTGGAGGGGTCCAGATTGGTCGGCTTCGATGTCTCAGCGGGGCTTCAGTGTTAGTGCAAAGGGTTCTGAAGTCATAACCCACAGAGCATTGGAAGGCCAGCATTTCTTAACCGAACTGTTATCAACTCTGGTCATCATAAAAGCTATGCAACTTCATCCTAGAAAAATGCACATCAACTCAAATTCTGAAACAATTTCAGGGTTTTCATGGACCTCTGAATCCTAGACCCTTCTACTTGTCCCTGTACCCGCTTTGAGAATCTCTGCAGGGCTTGAATAAATACCATGTCTTTCATATGATGCATGCAACATATATGCTATTTTTCAAGTTTGTTGATTGGATTGTGATGAATAGGTACAAATTCATTTAAAAGAAATAGTGAATCCAGAGACTAGTTGGTATTATGTATGTTCTCCAGAGAAATAGTAAACGCCTGTGCAGGTTCAGGAGCATGTTAAGTGGAGTATCCTATCTCTGGGGTTCCCTATTCTCGCAGCAAGGCTGTCTCCCAGTGTCTCTTCCAAGAGAAGTGAGTCCAGCCGGCCGATCCTCGGCCCCAGGTCCCAGGCACTGCTGGGCATAAGGCTCTCGTGGGATCCTAGGCCCTGAGGGAACCGGGCTTTTTGGGGGGTTTTGTCACTGAAACGCTGCAACCGCTGGCTGGCTCACATGTGTTTAACTTTTATTCTACATTTATGACAGGGCTTTCCGGACGTAGACTGTCAGCGCGTGTCCAAAGATTTACCAGTGTGGGCTGGGCGCGAGACACGTGCAACGGGGTCGCTCCGGGTGAGCGTCTCCGGACCGAGTCCCTAGGGGCCCGGGCGTGGGCGGCTGTCTCCAGCAGTTGCAACCCGCAAAATGTCCTGCCCTCGAGCTCCCTCTCCTGGGCGCTCCTGGGAGATTAGCCCTCGCCTGGGGAGCGCACCCAGTCCGCGCACTAGGGGCGCGCAGTACACTGTGGCCTGGGCGGCAGCGCCTTGGGGCTTCGACTTCCGACTCACCGGTTGGGCGGCGCGGAACTCCAGGCTGTCCGGTCCCTGGACAGCCTTCGCACGGCGGATCTCAGCTTAAAGGGGAGATAAAGAGTGGACGGGCGGATGCGTAACTCAATCCTTCCATTCCCCATCATTGATCGCCCCAGGAACGGCTCCTCTCATCCTTGAGATTCTCAGACGTGATTTCCACTTTGGCAACCAAACCCTATTGGTTCTAGGCGCCCCGGACAGGCTCAGTACGGGGCTCATTCGACAACAGTATTCGGCACACACACAGTAGGTATGCCTACATCTGTTGAATTTTTAAAAATACTTTATTTTTCATGTTTAAATAGGATCTGTTTCAACATTACCAATAGCGGGTACAGCCAGCAATGTGCTTGGAAGGATGGAGGGCAGCCGGGGAAGTGAAGGGAAATAGGCGGGCCCAGAGAACAGCTTCTGAATGAGCTGGCAGTCAGCGTCCGATCACGGCTCTGCGGCTCTGTGGTTCCGACGAACTCTGTGCAGACGGTCAACACCCTCGGCCGCGGGCCCTGGAGTCAGGGAAGTGGAAAGACAGAGGTGAAAGCCCACAAGGGACAGTCCCCACCCGACGGTTGGGCACAGGCCAGGCTTTACAAGGTACTAGAGATATGGAATCCGGGAAGCTCGAGGCCCCAGGAGACCTAGACAGAATGAGGCCGGTCAAAGAGGCCTCAAATCCTCCCACGGGGACACTGCGACACGTTCACCCGGGCTCGGAAAAGGAGAGCCCCCCCAAGGCTCTGCCCCATACAGACAATGGCTACTTGCCTGCAGGGGGCGAAATGTTCCTTTCCTTCGGCTGGGCTAGGGCTGAGATCAGAGCCAAAAATGAGATCAGAGCCAAAGGTAGCAGCGGAGACGAACTCAAAGGAATGCGACTGAGCAAGCAAACATACACCCACAATCCTGATGAGACACATAGTAAAACAGTATTCCCAAACACAGCGGGAAGGAAGGATTACTTAGTAAGGCATGCTCAAATGAATGAAAATTTGGAGTAAAAAAGTAAATTCCACATTATACTTCAAAATAAACTCCAAGCGGATTAAAATGCTAAATATTTTAAAGAACAGTCATAGAACACTAAGTAGGATAAACAGTTTCTGTTTATGCCTAAATGTCAGCTTTGAAACATTAAAAGAAACTGCAAAGGAAGACTAACATTCAAAAATATAAAAACTGGACAGGATTTTTAAGAGGCAAAAACCTGGGAAATATGCTTGCACCAAATACAAGCAGAAAATACCTCAAATTTAGAAATTACAAATGCTTTTCTAAATATATAAAAACAACCTAGATACCAGTAGCTAAATAGACAAAGTAAGAATATAGTTCACAAGGAGAAATAAAATCAATACAGAAGTGCATGGGAAATGTTCATTGTCCTTGATAAATAAAAAATTTAAACTTAACTTTGACATAGCACCTTACATCTAATAAAGTAGCAAAAACATTTCAGAATTGTAATGCACAATGTTAGCAAAGTAATAAAATAAGAGTCACCATAGCTTCACACAATTCTTTTGAACAGCAACATGCTAATCTTCATTCTTTCAGCAAATAGCTATGGAGGAGTTCACTGCAATGGAGAGGAATAGACATATACATGGTATAAGGTGGTGATAGTTCTAAGAGAAAAACTAGAACAGCAAGGGATGGAACGTGCTATTTGAGTTTGGTTGGTGTAGGCCTCTCTGATAAAATGACATCTGAACAGCGAGACTTGAAAGAAGCAAGGGAGCAAATTTTGTTCATATCTGTGGGAAAAGTGCTCAGGGTAAGAGGAACAGAAAGTATAATGACCTTAAAGTAAGGGCATGTGACCAGTAGAATGCCACTTAAACCTTTTTTCAACCAGGCATGAAGTATTACTTTGAATATTTTTAAAAATTGATTTACTTTATATGCATATTAAGACAATAATGAATTCATTAAGCTAAAATGATATAGAAATACCTGTTATTTTGTCATCACTAAACCAACAAAACGTTAGGCTGGATGGAAGGCAATGTTGCAACAAGATTGCTTCACCCCATCCTCTTCTCAGCACTGGAATCAGCAGGACATCAAAAGCTACACTTCCTCGTTTTCAGCCCACTCAGTGCTTTACTACATAAAAGATCTCGCCCTGGGCTGGTGTGACTCAGTTGATAGGAGCGCCCTGGGCTGGTGTGACTCAGTTGGTAGGAGCGTTGACCCAGTAACCTAAAGGTTGCAGGTTCGATTTTGATCACAATCCAGATCCCTGGGTTGTAGGTCCCATCCGGGTCTGGGCACATACAATCCCCCCATTCAGGCGCCTATGGGAGGCAACCAATTAATATTCTCTCTCATGTTGATTACTTAGGATTATGTAGTAAGGCATGCTCAAATGAATGAAAATTTGGAGTAAAAAAGTAAATTCCACATCATACTTCAAAATAAACTCCAAGTGGATTAAAATGCTAAATATTTTAAAGAACAGTCATAGAAACACTGTCTAAGTAGGATAAACAGTTTCTATTTATGCCTAAATGTCAGCTTTGAAACATTAGAAGAAACTGCAAAGGAAGACTAACATTCAAAAATATAAAAAACTGGACAGGATTTTTAAGAGGCAAAAGCCTGGGAAATATGTTTGCACCAAATACAAGCACTGTTTCTCTCTCTTCTCTCTCTCTCTCCCACTTTCTCTCTCTAAAAGCAACGGGAAAAAATGTCCTTGGATGAGGACTTAAAAAATAATAATAATAAAATAAATAAAAGAACTAACAGTATGAATTAAAGCACTGCCACAGTTCGGAGAAGTGTCTTCAGAGTAAAAGCAAAAAGAAGTCTTGAGTGGGTTTATCCAGTGTTGTGGTTTTGAATACCATCACTATCTTAATGATTCCCAAGCAGATCCCTCACAGAACTTCTGCCCTGAGCTCCAGACTCAAACATCCATCTGTTCACTTGATGTCTCTCAAAATGGATATCACACTTAAATGTCCCAAACCGCCCACCTGTTCTCCATCCCTCCTCCCCCAAACTCACGCACATACACACTCCACAAAGTAGTTTCTCTAACAGTCTTCATTTCAGTTAACAGCAAGCCAATACTTTCATTTGCTCAGCCCAAAAACTTGGAGTCACCTTTGACTCCTCGCTTGCCTTTATAAGCCATCAGGTCAGTCAGTTCCCTATTTAAAGTCCTCTACCCTTGTCTCCCCGCCCAATAGCCATGCAACCTGAAGAGCTCACGATGCCCTAACGGCCCCATCACCTCTCTGACCTTTCTCCTACTCCCCTCCCCTCCCATCACTCCTCTCCGCCACGCTGGCCTCCCTGCTGCTCCTCAGACACACCAGGCACATGCCCGCAGGCCTTTGGACTTGCTTCCTCGGCCGGGAATGCTTCTCCCCTCCTAGTCACGTCCATGCCTCGCTGCCTTCAGGTCTTTACTCAAGAGCCAAAACAATTTTCCTGATGACTCAAACGCACAAAAGCTCCATGCTTTAGATTTTCTACTTTATCTAAAGACATATGTACATTTTACTTATTCATTTTGCCTATTATTTGTATGTTCCCCATTAGACTATAAGTCCTGAGGGCAGGGGTGGTTGTATGTTTTGTTCACTGATGTGCACAGAGCAGTGCCTGCCATGTGGTCGGTCCTGGATAAACATTCACTGAATAAAAGAGAGGAAGGAGGGAAAGCAGACAACAATGTGGTAATGATCAGAGACAGGAAGAAACATTCTAATTAACAGAAATCTGACTTAGGGAGATTACTAAGAATACAGGTGGATAGCGCGAAAGATTTTACAAAATATTATTAAGTGTCTGGATCACCAAGATAGAGGTTGGAGGCCAAATATTCTCTGACAAAGAAGACTGGCTCCCCGGCCCACAGCTTCCCTCCAGCTCCATCCTCGGAATCACAGCCCCTGAGGGGGAAGAAGGCCAGATCCCGCACTGGCCCTTCCTCACAGACACAGCTGGGAGCTGATGGCGCCAAGGGATGCCTGGGGTATGTTTCTCTCAACTGGGTAGGTAAGGGAAGGTAACTCAACATAGCTCAAGTCAGTTTAAACACTTTATTGTCTCAGAAAAAGAAAAGTCCAGAAGTGAGGCAGGAGATAGTCAGGAAGGAGGAAACTCCAGAGGTGCCCCAAGGCTAAGATAAAGAACATCGATAAAGGGCAGAGACCCTGTTCTAAGACTAGTAGTTCCTGCTTTCTGGAAAAGCATTGAATCCTAGTGAATCAGGAATGCACCCTGTACAGCAGATGCTACCTGACCCCTGCTTCATTATAATAAATTAGCATTGTGGAACCCCCTTCCTGGTAGCCAATCAAGGAAATCGTGGGAGACCACATGCGCAGTAACTTTAAAATAATATAACTACTTGTACATGTGCAATAAAAGCCCTCCAAAATTAGCCAGGAGAGACACACCCTAAAAGAATAAAAGCCCTCTAGCCTCTGAGGTCAGGGCTGTTAGGCTCTGCTCTGTTCTGCTCTGCTCAGAGTTTGTCTGCTCCCATGTTCTATGTAGCTTAATAAATCTGCTTTCTCTCACTTTCTGCTATAAATTCTGTGTGTTTGGTTCAATTTTTTGTCCACGATCACCAAGAACCTGGTTACCTGCGCCTACCTGTGACAGAAGCAGTGAGGACTTGACCAGTGGTTGATCCAGAAGTTCTCAATTTCAGCAGCTTTATTTCTCTGGGTTCTCTCAGCTCTGCCCTCCTCTGGGTTGCTGTTATCCTGAGGCTGTTTCGTCACATGGGGCAGAAATGGCTGTAGTCTTTTTGGATTGTACATCCTTACATGGCGCCATCCATACAGATTCTTGGGCTTCAATGTGTTCAGGGCAATGGCTGTCATATGCGCACCCCAAAGCAACCCCTGTGGCCAGGGAAAAGTCGATATGCAGAGGAGGCCAGAGCTGGATTAGTCCTTTCCTTGAACCAGTCACTGGGCCAAAGTGATGGGGTTTCCCTAACAGTTTTAAGACACACCGCTGAGGCTGGAAATGAAGTCAGTTCCACCTAAAGCGCGTGGCTCCTCCACAGGGAAGAGAGGGTAGCATGGCTGGGAGGTTCAGCCAGAGGATCCATGGCAAAGGCCCATCCACCCAGGTCCTACAGAGGCTCCCAAATAATGCCAAATTTCTGTTGGGAACCTGGTGAAAAGCCCCAAACTGCACACTGGCCTGGAGGAAGAGCTTGGGGCCTCTGTCTGCACAGCATGGAGGCCACTTCAATCATGGTCTCCTTTGTCCCCGGTCAGTCAGCCCCACTGTGTCCATCTCCCTCTCTGTCCAGTTACCTGGCCTTTCCTACACTCTTGGCTGATGTTGCTCTTTGTCCTTCCTGCCACTACTCCCAGCCTCCTGAGCCTGTATCGCCTGGGCCCTTTGGTCACTTATAGAAAGGAGCTCCCTCCACTCCTGCCTTAACTGAAATCTGGCTGAGGACATGGCTTCCCTTGCTGGTCTCTTGAGAGACATCAACTCATCCCCATAGCCCAGCCACCATGGGACAAGGAGGAGGGTGGCCAGCACCCTTTCACCTCTCGTTGCCTCTTTTGGGCCATCACTGTTCCTTGACGCTCCCTTCCCTGGCATCACCATCTACCCACCTCCCAAAATTCACTAAGGACTGGGGCTCCTGACTCACAGGCTCCCCCGGGGAAGTAGTGCCATCATCCTGGGTGATTTAGTGTCTCTGTGGGTAGCACATTCTACACGTTAATCTTCAAGTCTCTGGCTCCCTCGTCTCCAATGGCCTTTGCTCTTCTTACCGCTTGGGCCTCTCATCCCTTTGGCCACACCCTGAGCCTTTCATCACCTAGAAGTGCTGCACTCTGACAAAATCCACTCTCCAGACATAACCACCTGCTCTTGCAGCTCTCCCTTCCCTCCCTCACCTCCGCCTTTGTCTCCTCACCCTTCCGTCTTCTTGTCATCACGTACTGCTGGGCCACGGTGGGGAAAATTCCAGTGTCCTCTGGGCCAGTGCCAGGTCTCCAGGTTCAATCCCTCGGCATCCAGGGTCTCTCTCTACCACAGCACTGAAGCTGCTCCTTCCAATGTCCCTGGCGCGCTCCATGTTGCTAAACTACAGGGACACTTCAGTCCTTACTTGATTAGTCTTCTCTACATTGACCACTTCCTCATTCTCGAAATTCTCTTCTCTGAGGGCTACCAAGACAGGACACCCTCATTTTCTTTTATCTCCTTGGATGCTCTTTCTCCCTTTTCCTCACTAATTCCTCTGCCCCACCCCCTGCCATCGACTCCATAAATAGTACTGTTCCCAGGGCTCTGCCCTGGGTTTCTCTCATTTCATGAATTCTTTTCAGATTATCTCACTCACACTTAAGGTTTCAATAACCACTCAAATTATAATGGTGCACAAATCTAACTCTGGGGCATTCATATATAGCTGATAACCCATGGATATTGCCACCAGCGTGCCCCCGAGGGACTTAAACTCAGCATGCCCAAAGTTGAACTCTATTCTGTAACCTGAACTCCCCTTCTCTTCACTAAAATATTATATATACCCTGTGCGAAGTAGCAGAGTCTACAAGAAGACCAGCAGATACTGCCTTTCCTCTGGATAGAAAAGGAAATTTGAGCAGTACTTCTTACAAATTTAAGATGCACTAAATTGTGCCAAACATTCTTTTCATTCAGCAACTTGGTAAATGTAAAAACATTTGTAATGCTTTTTCTCCTTAAAGTCCTTAGTTGCTCCACTGTGAAATTTTCTTCTCCAGATGGTTTCAGGGGAAATGCTGCGCCTCAGCCAGCTGCCCATTTTGGCTGGCAGGCGACATGAGCCGTGGAGCCTGGAGCTGAGTCTAGGGAAGCGGGCGTAGTGCATACGCCTGTACATTCAGAAACGAGTTTTGCTTTACTGCAGATACTAAGCTTTCTTTGAGAAGAGGCTAGGTCACATGTACAGCTAAAAGTTGATGTCCTCGCCCTAGCCGGGAAGGTCGGCTGGTTAGAGTGTCGCCCCAACAAGCCAGGGTGGCAGGTTCAGTCCCCAGTCTGGGCACATACAGGAAGCAAGCAGTGAATGTGTGAACGAATGGGTGGAGCAGCAAATCGATGTTTCTCTCTCTCTCTCTCTCTCTCTCTCTAAAATCAATGATAGAAAAAATTGAAAGTAAAAATTGATGTCCTCTGAGATTGCTCCAGGAAAGTGCCTGGTTTCTGGGTCTCACGTCCTCTCCCGAACCACAGTTCTCGGAGGCAGGTGCCATGTCTTAGAAAGTGGAGTTTCATAGAAAGGCAGATGCTGGCTCCGGCTATGGCGCTTCCAAAACTGGCTGGGGGCAGAAGAGTCCTCGTTGACACAGCTCCTCTTGGGTACCACTGCAACGAGGAATGCAGAATAATCTGAGGTCCGAGGATGCACAGAGCTTTGGATAACATTAATTTAAACTACTCAATTTGTCATCTGTGCAAGTGAGAGCTCTTAGTGTAAGAAACTGAAAACTAACCACCTGCTTTCAGCAAGAGCAACAGGGGATGGGGCTTATTGGAAGGATAATTGAGTGTTTCAAGTAGCACCTAACTAGAGGAATGAGAGAGAAAATGCTGAGTTTGGGCTTCAGTCATATATACCATATTTTGTCATGTATAATGCACACTTTTTGCCCAAATTTTTGAGGGAAAAATAAGGATGTGCATTATACATGGGTAGTACTAATTCTGTATCTATATAAATGTTTTTAATTTATTTATGTTTGTGCATTAAAAGTGTAACTCCAGAAAGCAATAATGATTGTTTTCATTATATAAAATAATACCCCCGAATATGATAATTGATTTTGTTTCTAAATATATATAAATTTAAAAAATTAAAATGAAAGGTTTTTTTCCTACAAGTTTGGGCCAAAAACATGGGTGAGCATTACACATGGCAAAATACAGTAACTAGAACCAAGGATTCAAAGTCTGGTTCTCTCTGGATGCTGGCTTTAACCTTCCCCGCTACAGACTGGACTCCTCACTGTGGGGGAGTGTCAGTAGCTCCCTGGCCTGTCTCATGTCCCACCTGCCCCCAGCAGAGAGGGATTGGCTCACTCCCTCTCTGGCCTGGCTTCGATTGGGGCCTGACTCCATACCACTGTTGGATGGGCTGAGAAGGAATCTGATTACCCTTCCTGATTCAAGTGTCTGCTGCCAGACCCCACAGCTATGCCATGGGACAGTCACACAGTACAGACCTGGCAATTGGGCACCCACCCCATGTAACAAAGAGACTTTCCAGGGTAGAAGGAAGTCTTAGAATATTAGAGTCAGACTTACAATTAGAATATCAGAATTAGAATATGGGCAGCCACCCCTAGCAGGGATTATCATTGCTAAGTAAGTGCTTTTCTATCATTTCCCAAACATCGTCAAACAGACTTAGCCTGCTGCCTGTGCTAAGTTCCTGTGCCAAAGTCCATGGGTACATGGCCGAGCCCTCCCCGCTCCCACACGGGAACAGGGCTGAGCCCTTTCTCCTCGCCCTGCATCCCACACAGGCCCCTCAGCCGCTCTCCTCCCTCCAAGCAGCCTGTGTCTACTCACACGCTGCCACCCGCATTTCCCTCCCTCTCACCCTCTCACTTCTGAGCTGCTCTTTTCCCATTGTGCCCAAAGGGAAAGCCTTGAAGACTCCACCCTGAGAAAGAAAAGCGCCCGTGGATATAAATCCACATGTGCCCCAGCTTTGCATAAAAAGCCTGGTGGTTGAGGAAGGATTTCCTTCCAAAGCTAAGCACAGAAGAAAGGGTGAGAGAAAGGAGCAATCGTGTCGCAGGCTCCTCAGTTGGGTCTGTGCCTCTCTCTGGATGAAGCCAGGGCGTTCTCGGGCTCCCCGGATGTGAGAGCCAGTGTGCGTGAGCTCCTGTGTGAGCCACAAACCACACACTGCTGACGACTGGGGAGGCAGCACATGAGGCTGTGCCAGCCGGTCTCCCTCACTCTCCATCCAAGCCAGGACCCAAGCCCTCTGCTTCTGGCTTGCAATTGAACTTAGCTTATGCGCTGGCCCTTGTTGCTCTCTAAGCATCTGGCTCTTATTTACTCTCTGGTCCCTTTGATTAGGATCTCTCCCTTTAATTTCAGCCTTTACATCCAAGCCTCCAAGCCAGCCAAACACTCCAGCCAAGCTCACAACAGCAACACCATGGAGGCTCAACAGCAACGATTCATAAAACTTTAGATGGGGAAGGCACCTAGATCCTTCCTGGTCCTCTCCAGGCACTGAGGAGTGAGGAGTGAGGAGTGAGAAAGGAAGAGAGGTAGCTGCCCCTGCCAAAGGGGAAGAGAAGCTCAGTTCCAAAGCACAACCCTGCCCTCCACCACCGGCCCCCAGTCCCGTCTCTGCTGCGGCCACTCAGCACTTTAGTGACCAGGAGAGACAAAGAAGCATGGGGGTGGCAATGTCTAAGGCTTGGGCACAAGGGCGCAGACTCAGAGGAGACAGCACCAGAAACATTGGTACAGGGGACAGGAGGGACAGTGCCTAGAAGTGGCCTGCTAAAGGCCAATGTTGTCGTAGGAGCAGATTCTCTGGGCCCTTGACAGAAGATGGAGCTTGGAAGAAGCTGAAGTTGCAGTGGCAGTAGAAGCTCTTTTCTCCTTTTCCTCCCAGAGTTGTTGCAACTCACATGCCTTGACTGACAAGGCCTAGGACCTCTTATATACTTTTCTTTCATTTGCTCCTTCATCATTATTTCCAGCTCTTTCTGTGAACAGAATACACAAAAATTCATATTTCTCAGCAGTTTATTTCAGAATTAAAACCCAGAAAAGGAAAGCATGAACCTGACAAAGTGAAGCTGGGTTCCCAATACCACTGTGCAAAACTAGCTCGCTTCCTCTCCTCCAACAAGATACGCCCTCCCATCCTAACACCGCTCACGCGCTTTGATTTCTGTGTCTTGTTCACGCTAATCCCTCTACCTAGGAAACGCTTTACCTTATCAGTTTGGCAAACTCTTACTCATCTATTAAGATATTGAAGTGTCACCTCTCCTGGGAACAGCAACATCCACTCCTCTATCCGCTGGATTAATTGCTTATCATTTGGTCCTCACAGAGACCTATGCCTGCCCCAAAAGAGCACTTATTTACTGTATACAGTTAGTTTTTTCTAATACCTCCACTAATTGTGTGCAATGGAGAGGATGTCTTTGTATCTCACTGCCTAGCACTAGCTAGTAAACCCCAGCACAGTGCAGGGCCCCAAGATACATGTTGATTGATTGAAAAAATGAACCAAAGAATGCAATCAACAAAGTAAGCATGTAATTCCACTCTATACTTGCTTTTGGAGCCAGGAATCTATTTGGGAAGCACATGGTAGAACAAGGTTCTCTACGTCTCCCAGATTCCATTCCACCCCTCCGAATGAAAAGGCTTAAAGTACTACTTTTTCCCAAATCCATTTGTCAAATACAAATTCAAGATTCCTCACTAAGTTTTATCCCCAGCTTCTTTCTTTAACAATAGCATCTTTGACAGAGCAATAGTGTCAGGCAAACGGGAAAACAAACTGCACATTATGATTATTGTCCAAATCACCTGGCTGTTAATCCTTCATTGTCAATGGAACTGTGCGTCTCTAATCCTGTTCTGCAGAGGTCAAGGTCTACCAGCAGTGTTCTTTCTGGAACTCCAGTGTGTGGTGCTTTGTGAGGGAGCCGTGAGAGCAGGGTCAAAGCTGAGGATAAGGGAGGAACTAATACCAAGAAAAACATATCAGGGTGCAGCCCCCATGCAGCTGGGCCAGAGTCAACAAGAATGAGGAGGAGGCATAGGGCAACGGTTGAGCCTTGCCTCAGATAAACATGCTGACCAGAGAAAGACAGAGTAGGGGGGCCCAGTAACAGCCTTGAACCCAATCAGCAGAAAAGAAGCTGCCTAAAGTAGCCTATCGCTAACTGCCACTTCTCGCCCTTGTATCCTGCTTGCTTGCTCCGCTTATGTATAAAAACCCTAGTGCCTTAGCAGCGGCGCGCCCTTCGTAGGTGGAGGGTCTGCCCCTGCGCAGGTTCATTTGGCCAACTAATAAAGCGCTTGCGAAAAGTCCTGTGTCCTGGAGTAATTCGAACAGCGGGGAACGTAACACTTTGCACAAAGTAGTCACTGAAAAATTGATGCTATAACCATATGTAACCAGGAAAATGAGGTAGACCAGGAGGAAAGACTGGGGAATCTTGACACAGCGGGAGCCCCAACAATGGGATTAACCCAGGAACCCTAGGATCTTTGGTATACATTTCCCAGTCACACAATATTTAGAATACATAATTCATGGCTGCCAGTTTAGAGAAATATGTTGTATCAGAAACCCACCTCAATATAGCTTAGGCCCCAAAAGAGGAATATATATAGTCATGAAAACGAAGATTGGCTTCAGGGACTGATACACTGTCAGATCATACTCTCCTTTTTTTTATGTATATTTTATGGATTATGCTATTACAGTTGTACCATTTTTTTCTCCCCTTTATTCACCTCCGTCCTGCACCCCCCTTTCCTACCAGCATTCCCCACCCCTTAGTTCATGTCCTTGGGTCATACATGTAAATTCTTTGGCTTCTCCATTTTCTGTACTATTCTTAACCTCTCCCTGTCTATTCTGTACCCACCAATTACCCTTCTTTTTCCCTGTACCTTTTCCTCCATTCTCCCCGCTCTCACTTCCCTCTGATAACTTTCCATGTGATCTTGTAATGGGGCACATCCAGGGCCCCCTTAAAGGGTATTTGTGACAGGGTCCATAGATTGGAGTGTCCAAGAAAAGTATATTCTCCCCACCCCAGGGCGGGCCGCCATGGGGGATGGGAGCCTTGAGCAGGGCCATCATTTTGCATGTCAATAACAGGATAGCTTCATTCCTCATGTGCAAAGAGGGTTATTTTGCATATCACTAAGGTTAATCAGGAAGGTTTAAAAGACTTAATACAGAATGGAACTGGGCGAGGTAGGAGGAGAATCAGGGGTCTGTGGGAGAGACAAAGGGACACAGACTCTGGTGAACAGTGTGAAGACCACGTGGGAAGAAGGAGGGGAGAAAGGACTCTTGCTAGTGGGCCATGAGAAGGTGCCACATGGTTATGGATTAAGAGCTGGAGATCGCGGCAACACAGTGGATAGTGTTGAGAACCGTGAGAGGCCTGCCTAGCTGAGCCCCAGACTTCTGTTCTTTTCTTTTGGAAGGATGGTACCCCTGACTTGTCTAATTGGGCAAAGAAGGGGAAGGCAGGATTGGGTGTGTGCTGGTGATTGTTTTAAGGGGATTTTGAGGTTTAAGGGTGACATTTACCATTAATCAAACCTGTATAACTTTTGAATAAATAGTTCCATTCCTTTTCACCAAACTTAGCCATTCAGAGCCATAATTCCAAGGATGGCAGGCAAAGGGCCTACAACCAAGGGACCCCGGGGAAGGGGGGAGTCGTTTCTGTAATAGCATCTGGGCACCCCTCTCCCTCACAGGTCCATTTGTTTGGTAACAATCTCCATTTCTGTGATTCTGTTCCTGTTGTTATTTGCTTAGTTTGTTTTTTTGTTTTTGTTTTTAGGTTCAGCTGTTGATAATTGTGAGTTTGTTGTCATTTCAGTGTTCATAGTTTTGATCTTTTTCTTAGATAAGTCCTTTTCACGTTTCATATAATAAGGGCTTGGTGATGGTGAACTCCTTTAACTTTTCCTTTTCTGGGAAGCACTTTGTCTGCCCTTCCATCCTAAATGACAGCTTTGCTGGATAGAGTAAGCTTGGATGTAGGTCCTTGCCTTTCATGACTTTTAATACTTCTTTCCAGTCCCTTCTTGCTTTCAAGGTTTCTTTTGAGAAATCATCTTTTAGTTTTATGGGAATTCCTTTGTAAGTAACTGTCTCCTTTATTCTTGCTGCTTTTAAGATTCTCTCCTTTTCTTTAATCTTGGGTAATGTAATTATGATGTGCTTTGGTGTGTGCTTCCTTTGGTCCAACTTGTTTGGCATTCTGCGAGCATCCCGGACTTCCTGGAAGTCTATTTCCTTTGCCGGGTTGGGGAAGTTTCAATTTCTTGCTCTTCCTCTTCTTCTGGCACCCCTATGATTTGGATGTTGGAATATTTAAAGTTGTCCCAGAGGTTCCTAAGCCTCTCTCCTTTTTTTTGAATTGTTTCTTCATTCTGTTCTGGTTGAATGTTTATTTCTTCCTTCTGCTCCAAATTGTTGATTTGAGCCCATTTCCATCTCTTCACTGTTGGTTCCCTGTGTATTTTTCTTTATTTCACTTTGCATAGCCTTCACCTTTTCCCCTATTTTGCAATCATACTCAACCATTTCTGTGAGCATTTTGATTACCAGTGTTTTGAACTGTGTGTCTGATAGGTTAGCTATCTCTTCTTTGCTTAGTTGCATTTTTTTCTGGAGTTTTGACCTGTTCTTTGATTTGGGCCATATTTCTTTGTCTCAGCACTCCTGTTACATTGTAAGGGGCGGAGGCTTAGGTATTTGCCAGGGTGGGGCAACCCAGGTCACTGTGTTGTGACACTGTATCTGGGGGAGGGGTCCAAGAGGGCCACAGGTTTTCAGTCACTTCCCCTGCTACCCACAAGCAAACTGAATGCTTTTGGTGCTGGTTCCCATGTGGGTGGGCTTGTGTACATTCTAGGACCCTGTGGGTCTCTCCAGCGAACTCTCCTGTGACGCTGGGAGTTTCTCCTGCTGCCACAACCCCCATAGGTTTTTATAGCCTAAGGTTTTGAGTTTTTCTTTCCCCACACTGGAACCCTGGGTTTTGTGGTCTGCCTTGTGCCCCCATTGTTCCTCCCAGTTATTCTGCACCCAGATGTGGGACCAGCCCGCCTGGTCCTCCAGCCACCACCTTGCTGCACACCCTCTCCGCCTGGCCTCACATCTCCACCCCTCCTACCAGTTTGGATGAATGTTTCTTTTTTATTAATTGCTACATTTCATTTATGTATTTACTTTTCAACAGAGGGATAGGGAGGGAGAGGGAGAGAAACATCAACATGTGGTTGCCTCTCACACATCTCTTACTGTGGACCCAGGCCATGTGCCCTGACTGGGTATTGAACGGGCGACCCTTTGGTTTACAGGCCGGCTCTCAATCCACTGATCCACACCAGCCAGGCCTGAATGTTTCTTTAGCTCCCTGGTTGTTGGACTTCCATAGTTTGGTTTTCTAGTTTTTCTGGTTGTTTTTAAATTTGTTGTCCTTTTGGTTGTGCGAGGAGGCAAAATGTATCTACCCATGCCTCCATCTTGGCCAGAGGTCACCAATTGAATCAGATCATGCTCTCCTTTCTCAATTCTGGTTCTGTGTTGGTTCATTCTCTTCTCCTACAGACAGACTTCTTCCAAGTAGTACAAAGCTTGGCTTCTCATCTTTGCTGACATAGGAGTTTGAGCATCTGCCAAGTTCCAGGAAAAACTCCATTTGGCCCAGCCCCGATCACAGAGGTACCCCGGTATTCAAGGGAGTGGTCCCTCCCCATTACCAGAAATCTGAGGGGAGCACAGACATAATCACTGGACAAATCTTGGCCAGGCAGGTCTGGTGCCTTGCCCAGTTTGTATTGACTGCATATGCTAATAAATTCAGATATTTTTTGTTTATTTTTTTATTACAAAATACTTGTGAAAAATGCAGGAAGTTCAAAAAGTAGGAAATATCCCATAATTCTACCTCAAATGACAGCCATTGTTAGCTTTCCTTCTGTTCTTTTAATGCTTAAAAAAAAAAAAATCTGTATATACTATTTTGCCTACTGACTTTTCCTCTTTAGCATTATGTATATTTCCCCAAGTCATAAAAGTTCCTGCAACATTGCTTTAAATAACTATACAGTGTACTCTGAAAACTTTTTAAGCACTTCATTCAGAAAGAAGATAGTGGAGTGAGATGGCATTTGCAGATCATGGGACTCAATTTCAGCTTCAAATGAGGCCACCAGACTGGAATTCTCCTCCCGTGTCCTGAATTCCTCCACACTTCCCAACTTGCCTCATCCACACTCATTCTCCCTCTGCTCCAGGCTCAGAGGACTTGCTATCAATTTGGCTAGTAGTTTGGCCAAACACTTTAGGTTTGCATCCTGACACTTCGTAGCTGTGTAATCATGTGCGAAGTGGGTATTTTGTCATAGTTCTGAAAAGGATTAAATTATATTATGTATATAAAACACTTAGCATATAATAGGTGACCAGTAAGTGATAGCAAAAGACACACATGAAGTCCCTCTTGCTATACATGGTCCTCTCCTCCCTTGCTCTCCTTTTCAGCCAGTTCTTGAAAATAAATTTATACTTGCTGTCTCTATTTGCTTGTTTCCCGTTTATATCCCAACTCAGTGCAATCTGGCTTTTGTTCCTCCCCTATTGGGGCTGCCCACCAAAGATCTAATGCCTTCATGGAGCTTTGAGTCACCTCTTAATCCTTTTTGTATATATAGTTAATCAATTTCTCCTTCAAAGTTCTTTCTTGGTCTCCATGTGGCCAGTCTTCCCAGTCTTCCTCATTCCTTCTTGGTCTCCTTTGCTGCCTAAACTTTGTTCTTTAATTGGTACCTGTCCCCAACTTTTGAGTGTCTGGAAAAGGTAATTTGTTTCTTATCAGATTGAAGTTAGAATTCTGCCTCTCCTACTTACCAAGCTGAGTTCCTATTTAACTCACCTGAGCCTCCATAGTCTCAGCTACGAAGAGGTGACTCCTCTCCTTGATAATCATCCTAAATGGAGTTATTGTACACTGGACCTGGGTTTCTTATTAGCATAATGGATTAGCAGTAGGCATAAATAGAATTCCAGGCTGGAAACCCATTTCATAGCATGGGAATGTCAAAACTCAAAACAAGTAACATACATTTCAAAATATTTATTAACCATATAAAACTAAACAATATGAATTATGATAGAAATATTCCTTTGAGGTATTTTTCCTCATCGGCTGGACTGGCTGAGGTTTCTTAGACTCTTGGTTTAATGAAGTTTGGACAGAACGTGCCATCTTTTCCTGGTAAATCTTCCTACAGTATATACATCGATATTTTTCCTGACTCCAGAGAACTTTGAACTGCACTAAAAATTAGTGTCATCTGCCACAAAGGAAAAAAAGAGTCCAATGACGTTCAGATGAATGCCTCTGAAAGTTTTTAAAAGCTAAATGTTGGGAGAGGAAGTTTCAGTGATGTCTTACTTTTCCATTTTTATAAAAATCTACTTTGCTGAGGTTCTGAGAAATTCCTAACAATACAACCAGGTTTGCAGGAGAAACTTCTAGATCCACTCACTCTGCAATGTCAATCAGTTTCAATGATGCTTTTTACAGTAATACAAAATCCTTCAAAGTACTGATGAGGCAGTTTCCTCCAAATTCCTAGTTCCAGGCTTCACTTACAATTCTTACAATATCCAAAACACTTCCAAAATTCCTTTTTGATCCATCCTCCTTCTTGATTGCTTTGACCTTTACAAATTTCACAAATAAAAATACCTTAAGGATGCAACAACTTATTTGATCTGTTGGCTAAAGTCAGTGGGATGCTCTGTGGAGATAAATGGGGAGGGAGAAAAACTAATGTCAGGATACTGCTACTAAAGAATTAGGAGACAGCTTGAAGCATTACCCAAACCCAGTTGTTACCAATTTTATTTTTAAATTGTTTTTATCCTCACCTGAGGATTTTTTTTTTTTTTTTTTAAAGAGAGGACGGGAGAGTGAGCAAGGGTGCAAGTGAGAAACATGAATCAGTTGCCTCCCATACACGCCCCAACCGGGGATCACATACACAACCTTGGTATGTGCCCTGACCGGGGATTGAACCTGCAACTTTTTTGGTGTATGGGATGATATTTTAACTAACTGAGCCACCCAGCAGGGCTCAATTTTTTTAAATGCCATTATCCCTTGACCTCTGGAATAAAGCAAAGTGAAAACCAAAGCTTGAGGATTGGTTCTTCAAGACATTAGTTCATTAATTAAAGGGGCTACCTTGGACTCTTGCCAAAGTAAAGGTAAGGCACAGTTTTAATATGTAGTCAACTGTAAAATGTGGTTCCTCCTACCCAACTGCATAGTAAATATTTAAACATTTTCTTCCTGTCAGCTTTCCAGAAAAGTAGTTTCATAAATATTATTTGTCTCAGAGAGTACCAGGCCTCTGCATTTTAATTAAATTTTCTGGGAAATTCTTCAATGCTTCAATATTAGTACTTGTAGCTTCTGCTAGATGTTATGCTAACAAGTTCTCACTCCATTATAAAAACAAACAAAAGCTGTTTAATGTGAAGCATTCCCATCTCAGAAAATCTATCCCCTTGTTCCCATCCACAGGTTGTCCTCATTCAGGTGCTCCTAACCCTAACCTGAGTTGGTACAATGGCTTTGAAACCAGTCTGACAAAATTCCCCAAATTGTTTCTAATCTACCACCGGCATCTTCCAAGTAACTGTCCTTTGAGCCATCAACTCTACCTTGCAGAATCCCAACACAGCACTCATCATATTTCACTGCCACTTTATTTTTACATGGATCTACTCTATTTCATTCTGAGTCCCTGGTGGGCAAAGCCTATTTCTTTGGTTTGCAGTCTGGCACTCAACCCACTGAGCCACATAAGCCAGGGTCAAAGCCTGTTTCTTACTGGTGTTTGGTCTACCAGTTAGCACACAGAAAGGTACTCAGCCTAAATATTCTACGTTGGGAATAAGCCCAACTCATATCAGCTTTCAGATGGCTTAAGAACACCTTTGGCCCTGGCTAGGTATGCCACATTGGCCAGTGTTGTCTGAATATGCCAAGGTTGTGGGTTCAAGCCCCAGTGAGGGTACATATAAGAATCAACCAATGAATGTAAAAATAAGTGGAACAAATTAATGTTTCTCTTTTCTCTCAAAAATCAATAGATTTTTTAAAAATTATTAAAAAAAAATCACAAAGAATTCCCTCTTTGAAAACCAGTTTTCTAATGTTAAACAATGTGAAAAACTTACTGCAAATTTCGATGAAAAATAACACCTGATTTTTTTCTTTGAAGCTAGTACACTAGAAAAAAGGAAACTTAATGACTTAAGAGTGATCCTATAAACACCAGTTTATAACACTTTTTATAGCTGTGTTTAGTGGCTACTAAAACGTGCAACCAACCTGCTCTAACCTTCAGCTTTTTTGATTTTCTGTCACCCACACCTATTAGCTTTTATATATAATTTACCTGTCTACACTAATCCTTCTCCTACCTCAAATTGTGCTTTTTAACATGCCATAGACTAGAAAGCTTATTAGAAATGTTATGGCAAGAATAGGCCCTAATCAAGAGGATTAAGAACCTGTTAAAAAACAGTGATCTTAATGACATCCATTTTATCTCGTAAAAGGTTTTCACTGCTTACTCTCTGGCTCTAATCTACACCAGAAAAAGATGTCACAGAATTAACACTGTTCATCCCTTAAATTTGCACTCAATTAAAATCTAGCCGAGTTTAGTGAATTAAAACCTTCCCCACTTTAATGCTCCCTTTGGTGACTCAGTTCACATTAGAAAGTTGATTTGTGTAATACTCACTTAAAAAGCTAAAGCTATTTTAAACTATCTTATTCTACATTTTTAGCAGATCTAAAGCATAATATGTCCAGTACACTAAAAGGTTGCAGGTTTGATCCCTGATCAGGGCACATACCGACGTTGCAGCTTTGTTCCCCAGTCAGAGCACGTACAGGAGGCAACCAATCGAAGTTTCTCCCTCTTTCTAAAACCGGGTGAGGATAAAAAAACATGTTTCTTTAAAAGAAAAAAAAATTCAAGATTGATGTGTATATTTTCTTAAATCCCAAAATATAACTAATATGGACTAAAGCTCAACATTATCAACATAAATAATCAATGTTTTATGTTCTATCAAAAATGTGTCCTTTGTGTTTAGTACTCTCTACATAATGGTGATAATAGAAAACAAGCATTACAAAGATTTAGACAATTAAGATAAGCTCAGAGTGACTTTTAATATGCCAATCAATGTTAATAAAACACAAGTCAAACAGACAAATGCAAACATATTTTGAACCTAAACCAATAGGAAAATAAACAATAGACAATTCCCCCCCCCCACCCAACATCTGTTAGCCAGCACTATTAGTCAAATGGCTAATCACAGATAAAATATATTTTATGAAAAGCTTGGAATAGTCAGAAGTCATTCTGGCATTTCAAACAGCTATGTACAGTATCACCAAGATTAGTTTATATACATAAGTATTGAAGAGAAACTGGGCAAAACAGTTAAAAACAGACTAACAATACAATCAAGTACAAAACTTGAGTGGAAAGAGAAAACATTTTTTAAAAGTCAGGGAATGGTATTACCAGGAAGAATTACAAATCCAGTAATAATTATACTACATTAATACAGCATTCCAAAGGGGGAAAAGGGTGCATTTTCCCAATGCACTAGCTTCAAAGTTCAAATGGAAAAGAAGGCAAATAGCTGCTTTTTATCAAGAGCAGCTATGTATTTCACATAATTGTTTTCAAAAGAAAGCCTTTAACAACAATGATTGTTTAATGCTACAATTACACAGCAAAGACAAAACTAAAATAGCAGCAAATTCACAAGGCAATACTTCCACGGAATTACTCCATGGTTCATACAGTGCCTAAAAGTGCTCCCAGTTGGATATACAAGTATAATTCACAATTAAAAAAAATATAAGACCGACACACAGTTACATTGACAGCTGGGTCGTAACTGATTCTCTTAGCATTTCCCTTTTCGAAGGGAGAATGCTTGTAATAAAGCCCTTGAGCCCTTTTTACAGGTCACTACAAGGAAGGATACCTTTTGTCACAATGCAACAGCAAACTATAAGCAGCACACCACCGCAGTAGTTAAAACCCTGGAAAGGTTGATGTAACATCCAACAGTTACTGACACCCTACAGAAGACAAACTGGTAAAACTAGACGAAAGCCTGATAGAGCACTGGTGAAAATACAGCTTTTAACTGCAGTTCACAAATAAGAGTCCTAAAAAGAATTTCAGTAAAACTACTGACACCGATTTTGAGAAAGTAATTGCAAACTAGATTCTAGCAGTGATTTCAACCTAGCTTAGCTTCCTCTTGTCACAGTTTTTGGGGAAGGTGGGAAATGGAGTAGAGTTCAGTATATGGTAAGGCTGACAGAGCGATTCATTTTCTTTCCAATAAGTCGAGATGTTCTATTACTCTGGGTGGTGGACCTAGTGGCCATCCTGTCAGTGAAGAGTGCTCTTTCCTCAGCTGCAGCTTTCGCCATCTGGGCTTTCTTGAGTTCTCTACAAACAAAATAGGAAACAAGACTTTTGACCTACTGTATTAATCCTAGGAAGAGACCCTAAGAGGCCAAACATAAACTATATTATCAGCTGTGAGATCTTTGCATGTCATCATTATTCTAACATGTAACTGAGAAAAGGAAAAATACAGTATAAAACTTTGGCTTTTGCTCCAACAAATTTATAAAATAATCTTATTTTGTGCTATCAGAATTAAAATATCATGTACACTTAGACACAAGTAATAAAGACTTCAAATAGAACTCTGATTTATAGTGTGAAAATATCTTTACATAACAGAGATGAAAAGAAAATTCTACTTCCTATTTGTATGACAATATCTATCAAAGTAGGGGCAAATAAAACTTTTCTTATTGTAAGTCAGATTAAGTTAGAATCAAAATGGTAGCAATAAAGCAAATGAATTAGAATTATTATTCCATTCAGTTCTAAAAATGTAAAAGGTCACTTACATCAAATATGAGAATCAGCTACTCACCTGACATTAATTCCATCATTTCATAAAAATCAGTATAACAGGGTATTTCAAGGAATGTTAATTTTGTCTGACAGTTGGGATGAGGGGGAAACATACAGGCTTACTTAACCTTTGTTATGATTTAGGGCTTGAGGATTAACTCCACTTGCAAATATAGAGTAGCTTTAAAAAACCTTCAAGTCCATAATTTCAAAGTTTAGAAACAACATGAATTTATAGGTCAAATACTAATTTAAGGCACAAGTCCCCAAACTGTTTAACTTGCCAACCCATTATTGCCTATCACTATAGCTGACAGAAAGCTTAAATCGTCTCATTAAAATCTGTGAATTAATGAAAACAAGAATGTAAAAACAAAACAAAAAAAACCCTCACTTACTTCTGCAAAAGTGAATTTTTGAACTTTTCGGCATTCAATTCTATTCGTAGTTGTTCTGCACTTTTCCTAGAAGCAGAGAGCAATACCGAATGCTTCACCAGTGCCATTGCTGAAGGTCTTCTCTCTGGATCTGGATGAATCATAACCTTAAAAAGAGAAGTAAAATTAAGGTAAAAATATGCAATTTAATAAAATATTGAACCATGTCAATAAAGCGCTTCATATATAAAATACTCACTTTTAGCAACTCCGTGAATTCTTGGGAAAGCACTTGTGGAATCCGAGGTAACCTACCCTGTCTGATTTCATGCCACTGGTCTCCATTTCTGGGAAGAGGTTCAGCACCAGCAGCACAGACCACTGTGAGGGCAAGGGCAAAAATATCTGCTTTTGGCAGATGGGAATAGTTCTGTAAAATTTAAAAAAAAATTTAAGGAAATATAAAAATGGTCAAAGTAAAATACAATTATACCTCATAATGATTTAGATAAAAAAAGAAAAAAAAGACTAAATCAAAATGTTCAATGCCCCATTTCAATTTAGGAGCTATTCAGGGAAAAAGTAAACTTGGGGAAATTATTCTAATTACAAAGCAATATATACTCTGGGGTGGAGGGATTTCTTTTCCTGAAAGCAAATGCTTCCTCTATCACCAGCCCAATTCAATTCTCAGAAGAAACTCCTATCTCTCTAGGAGCATTCATATGAAAACATAAACCATACACACATTGATAGTTATGAGTATGTCTATACATAAGATACATATATACATAAAAAGAACAATGATCATACAATTTATTTGTTCTACTTGTTCTATTTTCTTTCAAAACTTGGGATATTTCACTGCACTGTTTTTAAAACAGTACTATTAACTATGAGCCATAATTTACATAATCATTCCTGTGTTGCTAATTACTTATTTACATTGTTCTTTGTTTGTTTGTAAAGGAATATTTCTTTGGGAGACTCTCAGAAATGAAAATTCTCGGTTAAAGGGTACGAGATTTTAAAATGCTGACAGATACTAATCCTTAGGTCTCCAAAAATGCTCTACCATTTTAAAGTTCCACCAGTAGTGTATGGGAACTTCTCTCTTACCACAACTCCACCATGCTGAATATTATACATCTTTGTCTTTATTGATTTTTTACTAAATTAAATACCCCAGCCGAAGGTTTAGACTTTCTATTTTGCATTACCATTCTATTTGTTACTGGCTTAAATTTTAGTACATTTGCATTTGTATTATTCTATCAAAGGGTTAAGTGTTGCAAAACAAATGGCATGATTAAAAAAGAAAAACTACCTCCTGCAAAACTTCATTTGCAAGAAAACGGCTATCACCCTCTTCAACTTGTGGACTAGAGATCCTTGTTACGTGCCCAAGATCACCTAGAAGTATTGAGAAAAATACAGCAAAGATTTAAAACACGACAGCCTGTCTCTATTTTAAGGTAATAATCTGGTTATCTTTACTTCTTACCTATTTTATAGATAACTTTATTGGATATACAGTCATCTTCATCTCCATCTTCAGAGGCAGCATTTGGGATTGAGGTTCGAGATATGAAAATATTACCTGTCGAGCAGTTATTTATGTAAGTGACGCTAACAATTAATAGTATAACCAACATTCACAAACAGGCATAGAACAAATCATCTAGAAAGCTTTTAAGTACATAGATTCTTACATGTTCTACCTCAAATCCAATGAAAGTCACAGGATGGGAAATGGGGCTTCATTTTCTAGGAATATATGTTATGGCCTAGCGCTGGTCCTTGAACACTTAGAAACCACTATATTAGTCCCTTCACATTTACACATTAATCTTCAGTGGTTTTAATTACTTAGAAACAATACAAAAGGCAGTAACATATTAATTTGTAGTGCTGCCAATGCACAGATTTTAACCTAATGTTACAAGGATGGTGTGAAAAGAATGCATCACGTAGCTATTGAGTTTGGCTAGCCATACAGCCTCTTTATCCCAAAATGGTTTTATGGTTCATATCTCAGCTGAACACTTTTCACCTTCAAATTTGAGTAAGCTCATGATAAACATTAAGTTTTAGTGGCAGGCTTCATTTTAATAGTCTTATTAATACAGTATTGAATTTATAAAAGTTATATTCACTGCAGTCATCCTTCCAGTTTTGTTTTATTTATAGGACTACTTATTTTGGGGTGGTATTTGTAAACTTGATATTTTAAAACTTAGTATTTTCAATTTTATACTGAAAACATGAGGGTCTACTATGTTTGACACTTAATACAAGATAGGTGTGATTATAGAGGCAAAACTTACTAATTCACATTTATTGCCATCACTCCAAATGTTTCTGTCTTTGAAAATAAAAATCTTAGTGAGTTGTTAATGTGTAAATAAATTCTTCACATACTCCAGAATTAAAACAAATTGTGTGAAATGACTGAAATTCCTATGGATCACACACATTTCCATAGGTTAAAAAACCCCAAACCTTATTAAATTCAACTTAAAAACACCTATCCTAAAATGTTTAACACGAATCTATCAACCTTTTAGTAATAAATTCAAATTTATAAAAACAATAAGGCACAAAAGGAGTAAGCTAAATGATATGAGGAAACAACCAATCAAATCCAGAAGAAAGAACATCTTGCAAGACAAAGTCTATTTTTTTTTTTTAGTTTTTATTTTTTAATTCTCACCTATGGAAATGCTTATTAATTTTAGAGACAGAAGGAGGGGTGGAAACAGAAGGAAATATCGATGGGTTGCTCCTGTTCATGCCCCGACTGGGGATCAAACCCGCAGTCTTTTTTAGTGTACAGGATGATGTTCTAATCAATTGAGCTACTGGCCAAACTATACTATTATTTTTAGAAGCAGGAGAAAGCAAAACCTAAAAAGAAAAATGGATATAACCAGATGTAATGCATGGTCCTGAAATGGATGCTAGTTGGGACAAAACTGTTAAGAACCTGGTAACTGCTTTCTTTAGAGGCTTTTGAGTAAGTCTTGATAGCCTCAGTGGGTGGGCAGAGAAGCCAACAGGTAGAGGCAGATCTGGAGTTACCTTGGGCCTTTTACTGATCTGCCCCTGTTCAGAGCTGGTGGAAACCAAGCCAAGCTTTGTATACAGTTTGGCCCTTCCCACATACACCAGGCCCAAGAGAGGCAGCCACAAACTGCAGAACACTTGGTAGCTACACACAGGTAACCAAAGGCAATTCATTGGCAGTGTCTGACATCAACCTGCACTGGAGTCCCTTCCCAAGTGGACCCAGAACCAACACGACCAGAGGTGGGCTTCAGGTCACACCAGAACACGACACAGCTAGCCACACAAGTGGCAAACCCAAAGGGAGATCCCAGCAGGCACCAGACCCTGCTGGAGCCAACTCTGTTTGTGGGGTGGGTTGCGGTGGGCAGCTTTCGCACAGCAGCCCTTACATTGTGGTCTAGGTCAATCCTCATAGTCGGACAACCTGAGGGATAATCCCAACTCTTGGATGGACCAACAGCATTCAAGACTCAACCACAACAGGAACCCACACAAGAGACATTCCTGAAACACCTAGATCAGGTGATCAGAAGACTGCACCACTGAGCCCCACACGACACCTATAAATAAGACCAATATAACAAGACTTAGAAATAACAGCAGATCTACCTAATACACAGAGACAAACACAAAACGGCAGACAAAACAGGAAGACAAAGAGACATGCCTCAAATTAAGAAACAAGAGAATTCCTCCAAAGAAAAACTAAATGAAATGGAGGCAACCAAGCTATCAGATGCAGAGTTCAAAACAATGGTTATAAGGCTGCTCAAGGAACTTAGGGGGAAGAAGGCATGACCTCAATGAGAACTTAAGAGATAGTAAGCATTAAAAAGAACAAAGAAACTATAAAAAAGAACAAATCAGAAATGAGGAATACACTAGAAGGAATCAACAACAGGTTAGATGAAGCAGAGGACTGAATCAGCGATTTAGAGGACAAGATAACAGAAAACACCCAAGCAAAGCAACAACAATAACAACAAATTTTTTTTTAATGACTAAAGTCTGCCTTGGCCAGATGGTTCAGTTGGAGCACTGCCCAGTACACCAAAGGTTGCAGGTACAATCCCCGGTTAGGGCACATACCTAAGTTGCAGATTCGATCCCCAGTCAGGGTGTGCACAGGGGGCAGCCAATCAATGTTTTCCTTTCTTTTTGTCCTCCTTCTGCCCCCTCTTCCTCTCTTCTCGAAACCAATAAACATATCCCTGGGTAAGGATGTTTTTTAAAAAACCAAAAAAACGGGAAAGCCTAAGGGAACTTTGGGACAACATCAAGTATAACAACATCCGCATCATCAAGGTACCAGGAAAAGAGAGAAATCAAGGGACCAAGAACTCATTTAATGAAATAATGGCTGAAAACTTCCCTTGTGAAGGAAAAGACCTGCCCAGGAAGCATGGAGCCCTAATCAAGATGAACCCAAAGAAGCCCACACCAAGACAAAATATAATTAAAATTGCAAAGGTTAAAAACAAAGAGAGAACAGTAAGAGCTGGAAAAGAAAGTTACCTACATAAGAGGTTCCATAAGGCTGTCAGCTAATTTCTCAACAGAAACACTTCAGGCAAGAAGGGACTGGCATAAAATATTAAAAGTGATGAACTGCAAGGACCTACAACCAAGACTAATGTACCCAGCAGGATATCATTTAAAACTGAAGACGAAATAAAGAGCTTCCCAGACAAGAGCTAAAGGAGTTCATTACTACCAAACCAGAATTCTAAGAAATGATAGTCTTCTTTCAGAAGAAGAAAAAAAAGAGGAATATAGTAGTAAAACATAAAATGGCAATAAATACATACCTATCACTAATGACTTTTAATATAAATGGATTAGATGCGCCAATGAAAAGACATGAAGTAACTGAATGGATATAAAAACAAGAGCCAGACATATGCTGTCTACAAGAGACCGCCCCCCCCCAGAACAAAAGATACATGCAAACTGAGGAAAAAGATATTTCATGCAAATAGAAACAAAAAAATAAGGCTGGGGTAGCAACCTTATATCAGTAAAAATAGACCTTAAAACAAAGACTATATATAATAAGAGACTAAGAAGGACATTACATAATGATAAAGGATCAATCCAAAAAGAATATATAACCCTTGTAAATATTTATGCACCCAACATAGGAGCACTTATCAGGGGTGTCCAATCTTTTGGCATCTCTGGGCCACAACAGAATAAGAGTTGTCTTGGGCCATACATTAAATACATTGTGACACATCACAAAAAAAATCTCATAATGTTTTAAGTAAATTTCCAATTTTGTGTTGGGCCGCATTCACAGCCATGCTGAACCACATGTGACCCACGGGTCACAGACTGGACACCCCTGATAAATATGTAAAACAATTCTGTAAAGACACAAAGGGGGAGATCGACAGAAATAAGTTACAGTAAGGTATTTTAACACCCTGTTGATATCAATGGATAGGTCTTCCAGACAAAAAGTCAGCACAACAGTCACCTTAAATGACAAACTACACCAAGTAGAGTTAATTGGCATTTTCAGAGCATGTCTCCCCAACGCAGGAGAATGTATGTCCTTTTCAAGTGCACATGGAACATTCACTACAAATAAACCATGTCAGGATACAAAACCAGTCAATAAACTCAAGACTGAAATCACATCAGGCATCTTCTCCAACCACAATGATATGAAACTAGAAATCAATTACAAGAAAAAAACTGAAAAACACAAACACATGGAAGATAAATGTTACTAAACAATGAATGGGTTAATAATAAGATCAAGGAAGAAATCAAGTTACCTTGAGACAAAGGAAAATGAACACACAACAGAAAATCTGTGAGACACAGTGAAAGCAGTCCTGAAGAGGGAAATTTATAGCAATACAGGCCTCCCTCAAGAAGCAAGAAAAATCTCAAATAAACAATCTAACTTTACACCTAACCAAACTAGAAAAAAGAACACACAGGCCCAGAGTGAGCAGAAGGAAGGAAATAATAAAGGGCAGAGCAGAAATAAATAAAATAGAGTCTAAAGAAAAAAATTCAAAAAGATCAATGAAACCAAGAGCTGATTCTTTGAAACGATAAACAAGATTAATAAACCTTTAACCAGATTCACCAAGAATCAAAGAGAGAACCTCGGCTTGTGTGACTCACTTGGCTGGAGCTTGTCCTGTACTCTGAAAGGTAAAGGGTTTGGTTCCTCACCAGAGCACACATCTAGATTGCAGGTTCAATTTCCTGTTGGGGTGGTATGAGAGGCAACTGATTACTGTTTCTCTCATATCGCGCGCGCGCGCGCGCGCTCTCTCTCTCTCTCTCTCTCTCGCAATATATATATCCTCGGATGAAGATTAAAATTTTAAAAAATAAGGAATCAAAAGGAGGAACCAAATAAAATCAGAAATAAAAGGGGAGGAGTAACAACTGAAATACAGAAATACAGCTTTAAAAATATTACTAATAACTATGTCAACAAATTACACAAAGTGGAAGAAATAGATTCCTAGAAATTCACAATCTCTCAAAACTGAATGAAAAAGAAACAGAAAATCTGCCCTGGCTGGTGTGGCTCAGGAGATTGTGCATGCAAAATGAAAGCTCACAGGTTCCATTGACCATCAGGGCACATGCCCAGGTTGGGGGCCAGGTCCCTGGTTGGGGGCGTGCAACAAGCAACCGATCCATGTTTCTCTCACACACTGTTATTCTTCTTCCTCTCTTTCACCCCTACTTCTCCTCTCTAAAAAATAAATAGTATCTTTAAAAAAAAGAAGAAACAGAAAATCTGAATGGACTGACATAATTCAAATTGAAATAGTAATCAAGACTCCAGCAAACGAAAGTCCTGGACCAGATTTCATAGGTAAATTTTAACATCCAATGAAGAACTAAACACCTACCCTTCTCAAACTATGCCAAAAAACTTTAAGAGGGAGAAAGACTCCCCAGCTAATTTTATGAGACCAGCATTATCCTAATTTGAAAACCAGATAAAAACGCTACAAAAAAAGAAAACTATAGGCTAATACCCCTGATGAATATTGATGCAAAAACCCTCAAAATATTAGCAAACCAAATCCAGCGATACAATAAAAAGATCATGCACCATGATCAAGTGGGATTTATCCTGGGTATGCAAGGCTGGTACAATGTTTGCAAATCAATAAACATGACACACACATAAACAAAATGAAGGATAAAAAAATCACACGATATTATCAACAGATGTAGAAAAAGCATTTGATGAAATCTAGCACCATTTATGATAAAAATTCTCACCAAAGTGGGAATACAGGGAATATACCTCGATGTAATAAAGAACATATGTGACAATCCCACAGCCAGCATCATATTCAATAGGCAAAAACTACAAGCAGCCCTGGCATTATTTTAACTGTAGTTCCAAATATTAATAGACACATGGATATTTAATTTTCTTTTTTGGCCTGGCTTGTCTACATTTTATTTATTTTTAAAGACTTTATTTATTTATTTATTTATTAGAGCGAGGGGCAGGGAGGGAGAAAGAGGGAAAGAAGCATCGATTTGTGGTTGCCTCTCGCATGTCCCCAACTGAGGACCTGACCCACAACCCAGGCATGTGCCCTGACCGGGAATCAAAAAGGAATCCTTTGGTTTGAAGGTTGGTGCTCAGTCCACTGAGCCACATCAGCCAGGGCTGGCTTGTCCACATTTTAAAATAACTGTATGCCCTAGCTGGTGTGGCTCAGTGATTGAATTCCAGCCTGTGAACAGAAAGGTCACCAGTTCGATTCCAGTCAGGGCACAGGCCTGGGTTGTGGGCCAGGTCCCTAGCTGGGGTCATGCAAGAGGCAACTGATCAATGTTTCTCTCGTGAATCAATGTTTCTCTCCCTGTCTCTAAAAATAAATGAATGATATTTTTAAAAAATAATTTTACAATGTACTTTTCACAGCTTCTATAATAAAACTATTTAAAATTAAGCTAACATTATGTAAGTTTACACCCTGATTAGTACCACTGCACCATAAGTTTGAAACCTCACAAGGCTTTGAAAGAATACTCTGATGATGGTCTAAGTCATAGTAGAGTAATATCTACTGGAGCTATTTATATACAATAATCAATTTTTTAGCTGAAAAAGTTTAACAGTAAAGAGAAAAAAAATAAAACCACAATAATTGTACACTCTCCAGCCCTGATTCACTTGCAATCTTTATCAATAATTGTAATACATGTGTTATTTTGAGTCATAGAGTAACATTCTTACAGACAAAAAATACATTTGTATAGCATTCAAGTTTTCAAAAACATTGTCACATTTCTCATTTTATTCTAATAATCCTGACAGCAACATCAGCATTAATTTATAATCATGGTTCTACAGTCTAATGGAAGGGGCCTTAAACATAGGTTCTTAGTCTCCCCTGATCAGAGTCCTAGATGAAGACTATGTAGTTTGCACAAGATATGCCATATTTTTTCCAGTTTTTAATAAAAATGAGTTCATTAAATCCAACCTTTTAGGGTAACAAGAGATGAATAGAAATCATAAAACAATACTAGTCAGTTGGCCAAAAGTCTTTTAAACTAACGATGAGCCTTGACCAGGTAGCTCAGTTGGTTAGAGCGTTTCCCAGTACACCAAGGTTGTGGGCTTGATCCCCAGTCAGGGCACATACAAGAAATAATCAATGAATGTGGAACAGCAGCTCTTGCTGGCCTAATTGGTTGGAGCATCATCTGTACACCAAAATATTGTAGGTTTAATTTCCGGACACATAGGGGAACAACTAATGTTTCTCTTTCTCTCTCCCTCTCTCTCTGAAATTAATAAACATATCCTTGGATAAGAATTTTTTTTTAAAAAGCAGAACAAATAGATGTTTCGCTCCTTCTAAAAATCAGTAATAAAAAGAAAAAAATAAACAATGAAAAAACATACTAACATGACCAAGATGTGTATGTTTCATACTGTTTTAATGAAGTCATTTATCCTCTATAATCCTACAGAACATCAGGTCAGAGAATTTATAATACTTACTAGGCTTTATATCCATGTGAACCAAAGACATTGAATGAATATACTTCAAGCCCCGGCCAACTTGCAAAAGGAGATCCTTCAATGCTGCTTCCACGAAGTAACTCATGCTCCTGTAGTTTATACTTATGGCATCAGCTAAACTTCCACCTAACACACACACACACACACAAATTAGCATTTTCTTCCATCTTTTCTGAATGACCACAGACTTAAACAATAAAGTTGTATTTCATTGTACCTCTTCCCTTCAATGTGCTTGTGAAATAAAAATTGTATTTATTCTTGCAATAGGTAATACACGCACGTGGGTACAAAATATAAAGTTTCTGTAATCCATATACCCCAGCAACCTTCCTGGTTCTTCTCCCCAGCGTAAACCGATGTTACCAGTTTCTTATGCATTCTTTTCAACTTTTTATACAAATAACAACATATTTTCATTATCTTGAAGATAGTTCTTTACCAATACACAAAGACTACCATTTTATTTTCTCTACCAAATTGCACTGTACAAAGGAAAGATAATGCATTACCAGCACTCTATTTGATGGACATTTTAAAATATTTTCTAAGCCTTTGCTATTATATATGGTCTAAGATTTTGTACACTGGTCATTTCACACAATATAGTATATCTTCTAGAAACCCATTGCTGGGTCAAAGAGTATGTACAATGTTAATATGTACATGCATAGTGTGTATGTGTGTCAATACTATTTTATTACATATAAAATAAGTTTCTGTAGCCAAAAAGGCCATTTCTCTATTTATCCTCTGCAAAAGAGCTTAGGATTGGTATTCATACCATTACTGCCAAGACTTGATTGCCTCTGAAAGGTTACATAAAGAAATAACAGTGCACTTAAGTTTCTGATTTCAAAATAGCTAGTACTTAAACTCTATTAGTAGTTGCCTATGTGAACCTGGGGTGATCACTCATGCTTGTGCACACACAGTCCCCATAGAGAAGGCTGTACCAATTTATGCTCTCATCATTAATGTGTGAAAATACCTATTTTCCCAGACCCTTAAGTCTATAAATTTTGTAAGTAAAAACCAGTACCTTGGCAGTGTTAATTTATAGTACTCTTACGACGAATTAGAATAAAACTGCTTTTATAGAATCAGCCAAACCAATCAGTTAATTTGTTTTTTTAGTAAGTTCATACTTTATAAGTTTTATTTAAAACTTTGTAAGTTTATATTTCATCTCAGAGGAAGTGAGTTATGTTAAAGGAAAGGGGAACCCACCACTTCTTTTTAAAGCTTACTTAATAATAATAAAATCAGAGAAAGGGTAATAAAATCAGAAAGGTCAATGAAATATTAGTCAGGAAAGGAGGTCCCACAACTTGAACAAGACTGAATAACAAATGGAAAATGTGTTTTTAAAATAAAAATAAACCACACACCTGGTTATCTTAGGCTTAGGTGTGTTCTCCACACTTAACTTGTAAAAATCTTGAACTGCAGAGGAAAAAAGGGCTCTAGAAGGGAGCAGGTCAATAAACCTGTCAGACAAGAAGGCTTGAAGTCCTAGATCAAGTTTAATAAAAAAGAATATGGCTGCTTTTTAGTGGGTCTAGCAACTACAGCTGAGCCAGCTAGCTCCTTCTATCTCATTGTCAAAAGGGCAAGAGAGGTGAGAAGAGCAAACATTCATCTGATTTTCAGGTTATCTTCCCTTATCCATCAAATTTTTTCTAAACTTATTTACCTAGGTAGAAATTTCAGTCTATCACCATACTAAAGACAAAAGGCTTAAAATGCAAATGACTGTTTTGAGATAATAAGGCAGCTTAGTCACTGTTGAAGGATAGCAGTTAAACAACATGTACAAATGAATGATAATGGAAACCATTCTCTGTGAAAACTGTGGAAAAGGATCTCAAGATCAAGCTTATTATTGGTACATTCAAAGCTTTCCAAAAGTTCCAAGGAAAGAGTGGAAAGGGAAAACAAAAGATAAGAGAAGCTCACAAATGTGTCAGGATGGTCATTTTTTTTTTTAAATTACGCAGAATAACCAACCATACATAAAGACAGCTGTGTTTCACACAAGCCTACTTATTTTTTAGAGATCTTTATTCTTCATTTTATACTGCTCCAAAATGATAAACTGTTTCAAAAGACTATTTTATAGTCTAACTTTATGATAGGACAAGGTCTTTGTAATCTGAGAGGGTAGTATGACCACTCACTCACTGTTCCCCGTCCCCCACGCCCAGGAGTTTTCTCAAAAGCATCTGAATTACACAACTATGTATTTAGTAGGTTATTACAAATTTGTGATTCCTGGACTGCCAATGAAATACTCAAAGAGAGAACCAGCCCCATTAAAAAGTGACGGGAAGAAATGAAAGGAGATGGTGCCCTGGCAGGGTAGCTCAGTTGATTGGAGCAACAGCCCCATAGTGCAAGGTTGCAGGATCCATCCCCAGTCAGGGCACAGACAAGAATCACCCAATGAATACATAACTAAGTTGAACAAGAAATCAATGTTTCTCTCTCTCTGTCTCTCCCCTTCTCAAATCAATCAATCAAATAAATACATAATTAAAAAATAAAATAAAATGAGATGGTTTCTACCAAATATGAAGTGGAAAATACATCATGGTTGAGTTGTACTATATTAAACGCAGTAACTAAAAAAATAAAGGTTAAGAAACAACAATCTACAGGTCATGACAGATAGCTACATAAATATTTTGATGTTATGAATAGAAACATATCGAGATTTGTGAAACAAACTAGCAGCAATGCCATATACTGAGCACTTCCATTCTTTCAAGTGTAGAGAATTAGTAAAATAATGAGAAATGAGGTATGGAAATAGATCTTTTACTCCTGTTTTGTTCACTCTTTTCAAATATGGAAAACCTGAGCCAACTACCTACACTACTTACTCACAAGCTATGAGATGGCTGGTCTTGTTTAAAGAAAAAATAACGGGAATCAACAAAAATAATATAAAAATAAATCTTTGCTATCATCCAAAGTGTTACCTAAATTCTAAATTTTAATATTCATAGAAGATATATAAAAATAAAAATCCATTATACAATGTGGGGCAAAAGTAGGTTTATAGTTGTTCATATGGAAAATACTGTAATTATATATAAAAATATAATAAACTGTTTCACACACTCACAAATGTAAACCTACTTTTTGCCCCCACCCTGTATGTAAAGATTTAGATATTTAATAACAGATGTCTATATAAAAATCAGAATTAAGACTAATTGTGGTAAAGATTTAATGAAAAAGGAACCAAAGTTGGTCCTTGAAGGACTTGCCGAAATTGAAAGCTATACCCAGGTCCAAAGCTGAACCTCTACACATACTTATTTTGTCTGTCTTGGGGAGAAAAGGGAGGAAGGCACAGCTAGAGAACTTGTTTAACAGAAAAGTCTTAGTGGATGCTAGTGGTAAACTAGGTATGATAGATGGGAGTGGGGGCGAGATTACAAAATGTCTTGAACAAATGAGCCAAGTTTAGATCAACGGAGAGTCACTGTCATGAATAACCAACATCAGTTTTAGCAGTTAATATAATGAAATGGAAAGGGAAGGCTAGATGCAGGAACCCTGTGTTATTAACTACTATACCCCCGCGCCCCCCGCAACACTCTGCTAAGTGCAGGGAATAACAAAATATATATGGCAAGGCCAGTGTCCTCTCAAGATCAGTTTAACTCAAGTAACTGGCATATAAATAATCTGCACTGTTCTACTACTGAGGAAAAAGGGACAAGGTTTTCAATCTTTATTTAACATCAGACAGGCATTACTGACTGCCCTTGACATTCTCATTAGGCTTCTGGTCTTTGAATTTATAAAAGAGACAAAGACTTTACATAAAAATAAGCATTCCCCCAGTGTTCATTCATTTGAGCTCACAAGTTTACAAGGGTCCTGTTATGTTACTCACCATTACAATACTCATTCTGTATGAGCATATGATCATCTTCCGCCCACGCAGAGAAATATCGAACTACATGAGAATGTTGTCCAAGCACTGCATGGGCATACACTTCTCTCAAAGCATTCTGCCTAGGAGAAATTTGAGATTAATAGAACAATAAATCATTTTTATTCAAGTCTAAACTGAATTAATTTACCTGAAACTTCACAAAAGAAACTTGACTTTTGTATCTATCATTACACTGAAAAACAATGTGGCTGACAGAGAGGGAATTAAGACTGTGCCACATTTTCCCAAAGACTTTCATTAAAGAATGGCAGCTAGAAAGAAGGAACCTTACTGGACCAAGAAATCAGGAAAGAAAAAAATCTCCATTTAACTGTGAATTCATGAATACCACTAGAAATAAGAAATTTAAATTAGGTTCTAAAATTAGGCTGTTTATTTTACAAAGTCCAGTAAGAGCTAATGGTACAAAAAGAAAAGGATCTAATTATAATTTCTCAAAAGTTAGAGAAAGTCAATGCTTGATCACCTAAAACTTTAATGATGTTTGTAACACCAGAGGGAACAAAAAATAAAAAGACAAAATTTTTATACATACTCATCAACAGAGCCAGCCAATGGCTTTTTTGATCGCTTAATGGCATAAATGCATCCATCCAGCCTCTTCACACATTTAAATACAGAACCAAATTCTCCAGAGCCAATTTTCTCTAGCTCATGAAATTCTGTTGTATACCGTGACTTCATATTGCTTTCAGTAATTGTAATTCTCTGTAATAAAAAGTGTATGCATATGTATAATACAAAGATATGAAAGTCATTTTTTGCTATGGTGACAGCATTATGTGTGAAAATTTAAAGTTATATGTTTTAATGCTTAGTTAACATGTATATATGGTAAATTGTTAAGAAATACAAAATTAAATTTCAGAAACAATAAAAAGAAAACTAAAAGCTATTTACTTTAGCAGGTCTTGTTTCATCTTCAAACTCATAATCACTGGCTTCCATGTCTTCACCACAGGAACTGAAAAACATATATTTTTTCGTTAACCTATCTGAAATACACATCAGCTAGAGATCCAAAACTTTACTCATAGGTGCACAGTGAAATGAATTTTAATGAATAAAAATAGAAAAGAAAGCATTTAATTTTATAGTCACAAGATACAGGCTCAGCTGATGAAATGTGATCCTTGCTGAGGTATGCTCATTAACCAGAAGCCAACACCACCAAGCACATCAAATTTAAAAAGCAGAATTTTCTCAATCAGCTCTCTCGCTTGCCTCATTTTTGACACCAGTGGATTTCCTACAAGTTATCTAGACTTATTTCTTTCTCATGCTACTCCTTTTCCACAGATTACTTCTCACCTATCTCTGATAAGAATTAGGTGTTAGCAATAGAGTAAGACTTAAGAACATAAGCTTCCATGTCATTCAACTGATAATTAAATTTTGATTAAGTATACCAAACCAATCTTGGGTGGTTGGGGAACCAAACTATTGAGTAATAACTAACTTACTCATTCCAATATGTTCTCTTTCTTCTACGACACTGTCCTGAGGAATGAAGTAACACAGAATCTGGAGTAAAAGGATTAATATTCACTTGAGGAGTCTGTCGAATGTCAAATTCTCTTTTTCCTGATTTTTCTGTATCCATGAATAGAGAACCACATCGGACTTTAACAGAGCTGGAATCGATTCCTCGAGCTTTGGAGAGTAAACTCTAGGAGAGGAAAAAATAAAGCTTTTAGGACCCAAGTCTCTTACCGACAGCCTTCTCAATCTAACCCGCAACAATCCTTTCTCCTGGCTGAATGTGTAGGTCAAAGCCAACACACAAGCCTTGGAATGCTGTAGTACTGCAAGCAAAATAAAGTGGTTAACTTTGGAGTCTGAAGCTGGATATTAACCACCTCTTCTGAAAGATAGCCAAGTAAAATAGGTCTAGAGCCCTAAAGAGTATGAATTAAGTTAAAGAGTATGAACTTAAATTAAATTCATTCTTGAGGCTCAAAGTTAACAAACGCTTTCTAAAAATAGAAACCTAAAAATAAAAAGCAGTCAGGGAGCCCCATAAAAGCTCCCCTCCCCTCCCCCCAAGCCTACATAGGGTTCTGAAACCCTATGTAGGAGTCCACCTCCGCTGGGCTCCTCCCCTCACTTCCAGAGGGATCTCGCCTTGGGCAAGTCAGCTAAGAAACAGTAAAGCCCTAGAGCGCACATCTTTCTGAGATACTGAAACTTACTTACGGAAATTAATTTTCCCTATTTTTCCTACAAATGCGATAATTGTCTTAATTTAGGGAAGCGTCCCGTTTAAGATGTGATGTTACTTCTAAGGTTCTATTAATGGTAATCGGTATAGTTTCTTGCCACTTAACAGATTTGAACGCCTACTTCACGATTCATTATCAACAATATGAATGCATAAGGGTCCAAGCAACAATCCTAATGCTGGTTTTTAACAGTTCCATATTCCTAATCATCACACTTAGGTGGCCAAACTTGGTCACTCCACACCCAATGGTGTAAACAAACGCTTACCCAATACTAATCATGTCCGGAAAGAGGCTTAAATGCTACCCAGAGTTATTTACAAGTCTTTAACAAGTCTTTAAGACTGTAAATGGTTGGAAGGCTAACCTTTTCTCCCCAGTCGAAGCGCAGTCTCCCTCCCTATTTCAAGCTTTCCCCCTTAAGGTGACTTAACACGAAACGATAAGCCCATATTACGGGACCGATCACAGCAGTTAAAAAGCACCATATGGCTGCGGAGCTGGGGAGTGTCAGGTGGCGGGGCTAGCACCACTCCAGCATCCTTCCAAACCACGCTATCGGTGCCACACTCCGGGTGACAAGCTCGGGGCAACCCCCACTAGGCGGGCTTTCAATCGTGAGCCACCTGGACCGCACCGACCAGCCCCTTTGAAAGATGAAGAAGTTCCAGATGAGGCCCATTGTTCAGTTACATAATCTTAACGGACAACTTCTGGGCAAGGCCAAAAAGAAAGGCTGCCAACTTTTTGTTGCGGCGCAGGAGAGTGAGAGGAGATGCGGCCGGGCGGTTATGTAACCGAACCCGGGCAGCGTCGCGCTCCGCTCTAGGGGCCTCCACCTTTTTTAAAAGGCCAGCCGGGCGCGGGCTCGGGACCGTCGAGCCGCCGCTTCCTCTCTCACCTTGGGAGTGTGCGGCGTGTCAAAGAGCCGCAGCTTGCGGAAGGTCTTGTGCGGCGGGGTGCCCGGGTGGTCCCGCAGCGGCGAGCAGGGGCCCTCGCTTGTCCTGCGCTCCCCGTAACCGTGCGGGGACCCGTCCTCCGGACCGCCACAGCGCACCGGTGAGAACGAGCTGCCCAGGAAGTAGGCGGCCGCCGGAGACTTGACCGGAGAAGACGAGCCGAAGCCCTCCTCCTCCCACGAGTCGCCCTCCGCCCCGCCGCCAGACGCGTCCACGCTCGGTGAGGCGCCCCGCATCAACATGTCCTCTTCCAGCTCCCCGGGGCTGCCGGGGGCCGGACCCGGTGAACGACGGCCCTCGGGCCCGGGCTCGGTGGGGCTCCGCGCGGGCGGCAGAGGCGAGTCGGGCTCCTGAAAGGCCGAGTCCTCGCCGGTGCTGTGGCCGCTGCCCTCCTCCTCCTCCTCTTCCTCCTCCTCCTCACAGTCGCTGCAGGGCGAGAAGATCAGCTTCTGCCGCAAGGTGCAAGAGACCCCGGCACGGCGGGACGGCGGCGGCTGCTGCCGGCTAAGGAAACTCATCGCCACCCTAAGGCCGGGACGGAGAAGGGGAGAGCCGGGACTCGCGGAGTCCAGGACACAGCCGGCCCAGGGGGCGGGTCTGCCACGTGCGACGGGGCGCGTCTACTGGCCGCCGCGGCGGGTCTGCGTGGCGGTGGGCTGCGTCTCCGGGGCGCTTGGGGCTGCGGGCGGCGGTGGACGCGGCGACAGCTACGACGCGGACTGTCCGGCAGCGATGGGGCGGCAGAAGCGCTTTGGCTGAGGTCTCCGCAAGTCCAGCCGCGAGTTCGGGCTCCGCGGCTTCCCGCGACCGTTAGCCACGTGACTGCCCAGCCCACCAATCCCGGCGCAGCCCCGGGTTTGAAAAAAAGAAGGGCGCGACGTACCCCGCGGGGGAGGGATTAGCTACGTGATTTTGGCGCGAACCTGCCGGCTCCGCCCTCCACTCGGCGCGGGGCCTGGCCTGGGCGGGTGCTGTGCCGCAGACCTATGAAAGAGCCCCGCTGCCGGGAGCTTGGTCCGGCACCGCCCCGGCTGGGCCGAGCTGGGAACCAAGGCGGCGCCCCTTGCGGGGGTCTGGTGGAGTACGGCTCGACTTTGCCGAACCGAACGCCGGACTAAACTCAGCCTCCTCGCGGCCCTTCCGGCGCTCCGGGGCCTAAAGTGGCACTGAGGGTCTGTGGACGCCTCTGGGTCCCTGCGTGTCGGGGTGTGTGCGGAACCGCCGTGGCTGCCGGGCGCTGCCCTAGGAGGCCGGCCTCCTGTACCGCGTCGCGGGTGTTGTGGGCGTGGCTGTGGACAGTCACGTTCCAAGGTTGAGGTCTGAGCCGGATGTGTCGATTTGAGCCTCAGACCTTTTCCAAATTGAGCAAGCAGATTGCTTAGGCCGGGCACCAAAATCAGCAAGAGGAGGGAAGCGTTAGTTTTCGAGGCAAGGATACCAGCTTTGAGGGTCGCCTCAGTTTTACCACAGAGTGGCTGTTAGGGTGGGGTGTGGTTGCAGGTAGGGGACCTCCCACAGGCCTTGGTCCTCTCTGCAGTCCACCTCAGACTTGTCCGGAGTAGACAAATAGCACAATTTGCCCTAGCACGGAACACGGTGTTTGTTTGCCAGCACGTGGGCAAGTGTTGGCAAAACGGATTGGCCCAGTTCGCTGCAAGTTTAAACGCAACTTCAGGAAAAAAAAAAATTCCTCCAGTACTCCGTCAAGTTGTGACTTAATCTGTCTCTTATTGTCGCATATACAAATTTCTTAATTTTTCCATTGTAAATAGCCCCATTGTGAATATTGTTCTTTCTCGTGTTGTTTCTTTCCGCTGTGTGTGTGTGTGTGTGTGTGTGTGTGTGTGTGTGTGAGAATTTATTCCTTAAGATATACAAGTGAGAATTACTGGAACAAAAAATTTAAACTGCCAAATTGCTCTCCAGGAAAAAAAAAAAAATAATGTTCTCACTAGCAGTTGATTAGAGTGCACTTTTCATGAATTCTGGACATTCGTGCATAAAATTTGTTAATGTAGTTTTGTTTTAATTAATGATTATTCTAGTGTCTTTTTCTTATTGTGGCACTTTATGAATATTAACACATTGCCATGTATGTCGTTCTAACACTTTTCAAAGGCTAAACTCAAACTGGATTTTTAATAATGAGAACACATCTTAGTACTTATCACATGGAGAATTCCTTGACGATACAATGAAGGGTGAACCACTGTTTTCTACAAACATTTGCTAACTGATGTATAAACGTCTTTTTTGCATGTTAATCCAAATTCAATTTTAAACTCTTGGAAGACAGGAAATCTACCCTTTTGTGTGTTTCTAGGAAAAGCATCTTCTGATTCACGGTGGCCAAAGGCAAGGAGTGGTGTTTAGCACTCTCCTTCCAGTGCCTCCTCTCCCTTAGTCCTCCTGATGACAAACAGAATTTTTTGATATGGATAGTTGACATTTTCCAAATTTCATGTGAAGTGTAAATGAAAATAACTTTAGAATACTTTTACTCTTTATTAATCTGTAATATGAGTTGTGTATAAAAATAGTGTGCTTGTTTCCTAAATAAATGGGAATTTAAAGCCCCATAGACACCATCCCGACTCAATTATTGCTTCTAAGTCCCTCCCATATAGGAATTATTTATCTCCTATTGCTATCACATCCCCTCTCCCCCTTCACAACCCTCTGCTTTCTTTTTTAAAAAAATGTTTAAAATGTATTGATTAGAGAAAGAGAGGAAGGAAGAGGAGAGGGAAACATCAGTTTGTTATTCCACTTACTTATGTGTTTACTGGTTGACTCTTGTATGTGCCCAGACCAGGATGGAACACAACCTTGGCATATCTGGATGATGTTCTAACCAACTGTGCTACCTGGCCAGGGCACCCTGCTTTATTTCCTAAACAGGCTTCTATCTGTCTCAAAGTGTGTTATTTATTACTGTCCCCTTCTAGAAAATGAAGCCCCTTGAGTGCAGAGACCTTTTCTATTTGTTTATTGCAGTATTCTGCTGTGATGTTCAGCAGTATTCATTAGATGTTCAATATCTTCTCAGTGATAATAAATATTTGTTGGTTTATTTTTCTCTCTCAATATAAATTCAAAATCTACAGAAGTCTCCACCTATTCCTTCAGCCCCCAGCCCAAGTCCACTTCCTGAGAGGTTAACACTCTTTTAACATTGTTTTTTCAACTTTTAATTTGACCCCTTGTCTGCTTCCTTAAACTGGGAAGCCCTTGAAGTAGGCTGGGGCAAAAGGGCCTGGGTTCCCAACAGGAAGGGAAGAGTTCTTGGTCCACCACCCTAGAGCTTTGAATTCTTGGCAGCCAGGTCCTCACACAGAATAGAGGAGGTAAATTCCCAACAAATGTATAGAACAACTTGGGGAAAGAAGAAATTTCTTTAAAAGCTGAAAACAAGACTCAGGTAAGAATCATTTCCTTTATAAAGCCTTTCCTTGACTTACTCCACTTCCAGGTAAAAGACAATATTCCACTCCCAGGCCTGCCACCACAACTGGCATGGACTATATAACACTTTTTGATGACCCTGGCTGAGATCAAGTTTTGTCTTTAAGAGTTGCAGCAACCAGCATTGTCCCTCAACCCCTGAGAAGGCACCTAATAAATGTTTCTGGAATAATCGAATACAAATCCTGTGTTTCAGGGCCCTGGCCAGGTAGCTCAGTTAGTTAGAGCATCATCTGTGTATGTCAGAGTTGTGGGTTTGATCCTCAGTCAGGGCACATACAGGGAGCAACCAATGAATGCATAAATGAGTGGAACAACATTGATTTCTCTCTCTCTCTCTCTCTCTCTCCCCTGTAATTAATAAATGAAAATTTAAAAGGCAGCCCCTGAACATTTATCCAAAAAAAAAAAAAAAAATTTTGTGTTCCCTAAAACGAAAGTGTCAAATGCATAAGAAACCCATGCCCTGCCTCCTCCAGCTGAGAACATGGCATAATGTTATGATTTAATTTCAGCAGTGTCCTAACTGAAATTCTAAATGGTGGTTGTGATTTTTAAAATTTCTTTTTTCTGAGGATAGCACTCACTGTACTGAAGAGACGGGTTTACACCCACCTCCCTAGGACATATCTAATCAAATTTCCTGTTCTTTCCCTACCCAGTGTTGTTTCTAACAATAATGTTGCTAGGCAACTTTTGCAGAATCCTCAAGCTTGTGGTAATGTTATAATAACAGCAAAAATCTTGCCTCTAGATATTGGCAGAACAAACTTAACCTGTTTATCCCCTTTCAAAAGACAGATGACTAAGCTCTTTAATACCACCGTTGTCAACCCATTCACCTTCCTCCGCAAAAGCAGCAAGATTCCTGCTCTAAAGATTTGTGATTGAGATTCTTAAGTCACCCTCTCAAATACTTTTTATACAAGCACATGAATATGTATGTGCATATTATTAACATAAGAATGCACTTTTAAATGTAAGATCCTTCAGAACTAGGAACTAATTTTTCAGTCTGTAGGAATGTTTCATAAAATTAGCCAGACTTTACCGAAAGCTGAGTTTTTTTCTAGTTTATGCTTTTGATTCTGGAGAAAATAACTTTCTCTAAACAAGAGCCTACTCTGATAGATTTCTAATTAAAAAAAGAAAAAGTCATGTAGGTCCTGGTAGGGTGGTTCAGTGGGTTAGAGCATTCCTCCAATATGCCTAGACTGCAAGTTCAATCCCCAGTCTAGGCACATACAAGAAGCAACCAATGAATGCATAAGTAAGTGGAACAACAGATCAATGTCTATCTGTCTCTCAAAAATCAAATAAATTTAAAAAAAAGCCTCGTTGCTCAAATCTGTTTTTCACTTAAAAACTAAGTACGCTTTAAAAAGTTAAGCTGTCTTTCTTCATCTTCCCTGTTATCCCCACCTTTCCCCTTCTACTGGTTCTCTCCGCAGACCTCATTCACTTCTATCCAGCTCTATCTGCCAGTTACCAGCTGCTGGTTGGCCCCAGGAATTTAGATTTCAGGGTAGAATGTGGTAACTCCTACCACTGCTCCTGTTTGACTTCCCAGGTACAGATTTCTCTACTCTGTCACTTGCTTAATACACTTCAATGGATTACTTGGATGACTATTTCCAAGTTACTTGGATTAGTTGATTGACTATTTCAGCACATATTCGTTCATCAGCTCACCCTAAGAATATAGTATGGTATAGTCAAATCCAGTTCCTCCTTAGTTGTGCAATGGATTAAATGTGAGACTAACATTGTTCCTTACAAATAGTTTTCAATAAATGTTATGTGTGCTTTTAATTATAGTAATATTGTTGGAGAACAATCCACACTTGTTAATGGCTTTGTAACCAGTGAGAATAATCAAAGCAGAGATAGCATTAATGTAATAAGGACTTGAAAAGCATTGCTCAGGAAAAGTGACCATTTGAGAGATTGTATTTTAAAGAAGTACACATTTCTTTTCATGCCTAAATAGCCTTTAAGGACTACTATTGGGTTGGCCAAAAAGTTCGTTTGGTTTTTTTCCATAAACTGGCTCTAGTAGCACTTAGTTGTCTTGAACTTCATTCGAAACAGTTTTGTTAGATTGTATTGTGACAGGTGTCGTATCAGTGTACATTTAAAAAAAAACATCAAAATTGGTGAATTTTTGTGTAGCCATTTTAATATCGAAGATGGAAGAAAATATGCAACATTTTTGACATTTATGCTTTATTATCTCAAGAAAGGTAACAATGCAACTGTAAGGCAAAAAAGGATTTGTGCAGTGTATGAAAAAGGTACTGTAATTGATTGAACATGTCAAAAGCAATTTGGGAAATTTCCTGCTTGAGATTTCTCCCTGGACAATGCTCCACAGTCAGGTAGGCCTATTGAAGGTGATAGCAATCAAACTGAGACATTAATTGAGAACAATCAACACTATACCACATGGGAGATAGCCAACATACTCAAAATATCCAAATCAATAAAGTTATTGATGAAAATGAAAAATGTGTCTTATTTTTCAGAAACAACTAAATGGACTTTTTGGCCAACCCAATAATATATTATTGCCCTTTATCCTTCTAACATTTATATAAGGCAGATCAAGGGCAGATTTCATTATATCTTTTAGGTATGGATTATATCAATTTTGTGAATTACATGCAGTAGGTCTGAGGATCTAAGAGTCTCATTCAGTTTTTGCTTGAGGTCTTCAGCTATTATAAACAATGCTATGGTACTTAAATGCAGTGTCTGTACATGTACAAAACCTTGACTGTAATCAATCTTAGTGAAAGAAGCCTTCAGGCCTACTCCCAGTTATCTCAGCCCTTACACAGGCCCTCTAACCTTGAAAAACTTGATAGGCCACTGCAATTGGTCAGCCCTGTGGCGATGATGCTAACGTCAAGACTTTTGCAAGAGAAAATACTGATCCCTGACCCTATCATTTCTAGATAAGAGAGGAGTTCTTAACCAACATATTTAAAATTATAGTTCTGTGAAGCAGTTAGCCAAAACATTGTGCTTCTTATTTGCCTTTTAAAAATTCCTTTCTACTGGAAGGGGGCAGAGTAGCCCCATTTTCTTCAATATTCCTTTTTTATGTCCTTTACAGAAGCACAAGAGGCTGCTTTTATCTATATTTTCAATGAATGTCAATAACTGAAAAAGTCACTTCACAGAAATGCTATAGGAAGAATCATAAGGGAGTGCCCAACAGAAAGCCAGTGCTCAATACACATTCAGATAATTGATTAATGGCCTTTCTTGGGTTAGTGGCATAGACAGGAAATGACCTGGATGACCATGAGGACTGCCTGTTGTTTGCTGGTCACACTGTGATTGTTTAAACGTGCTTTGTTCAGATTACTGCAGCACAAAAGATGTGATGACCCTTCTCCAGTGAGTCAGGGGGCCCTGTCTCTGTAGGAGAGCAAAAGGAGATAAAGCAGACATCCCATGCTGGTCTTTTGTATGGCAACAGGAGTGTTTGGGTATTGCTGTGTTTTGATGACTCAGTGGTGAGTCAGTTTTAAAGTTCTGTAAAAGGCCTTGTTCAGCTCAGACAGGATTGAGAGATGAGCTCATCCAGTGGCTTACCCAATAGTGTGTGACACGGTCAGACAATTGGTGATTTAAAAGTATACATGGAAAAACACACCAGCCGGGATGAACTAGTTCCCAAAGGCAAAAATCAGCCTTACTTGGCAGCCATCTACTGAGTGCCTATTCTGTTCAAGCTCCGTCTGTGTCCTACCCCCTCCTCATCACACAGGTCAGAATATGAGAAATGCGCTAAGTACTACAAAGAGCCGGGTGCTTTTCGAGGGCGCTAGGGAAGGCACAGTGCCAGGGCAAGGGTAGGCACTGAGCCAGGTGCTTTGCATATTTATCTAATCTTTACAGAACCCTTCAAGAGAGGTATTTTTATATTCACATTTTACAGATGAAGAAAATGAAACACAGATCGGCCCGCATCACACAAGTCATGGAGCTAGTATTTACTGAGACTATATTTCTAAGACTGTTACTACTGGCTTAAACACACGCTCTTTCTACCCTAGCAAGAATGGAATAAGGTCAGGGTGAGAACTAGGGGAGACGTGATGAAGGCAGGGTCACTGGACCCACCTGGTGGGCTACATATGTTATGCAGTGTGATGCTCAAGTCCTCTGGACAGAAGGGCACACAGCTCGTATGGTATGAATGAGGGAAGTGGGATCCAGAGAGAGACAGACTTGCACCTTTACTTTGTTGTTTTACCATAAAACCCACTTGTATTTTAAATTCTAAAAATCAAGAGGAAAGTTCACAAAGACTGATACTATCCCTTGTGGCAAAGGGCCTGGGGAAATGCATTCTTACATACTGTGGGGGTGGCTGTAAATGGATACTATTTTTAAAAGATTGTTTTGATGCTTTCTGGTAAAATTTAAGTTTTGACACTCTTTGACCTAGTAATTCCACTAAAACATGTGCACAGGTTTGTAAAAATGAGTAAAAGACTGTTTATCACTGTATTAATTTATTCAGTAAATACTTAATGAGGTTCTCCTGCAGGTCTGGCACCCCTGTGTGCTTTAGGAACACAGCAGTGAAACAAAATAAAATTTTTACTTTTTAAAAACTTTTTATCTATTGATTTTAGAGAAAGAGGGGAGAAGGGAGGAAGAAAGAGAAATATCAATTCTGTTGTTCCACTCATTTATGCGTTCATTGGTTGATTCTTATATGTGCCCTGACCAGGGATTGAACCCACAACCTTGGCCTACAGGGACAATGCTCTAACTGAGCTACCCAGCCAGGGCATATTTAAGTTTTACTTAAATGAAACTTTTGATGAATACAGAAAATACATAAATAAACAAATATACACAAAATATAAGTTGTGATAAATTCTATCAAAGAAATGAAAGGGATTAAGAAATGGTAGAGGGTTGGAGCGAAGTGCTATTTTAAAAAGTGTGATCTAGGAAGGCCTTTCTGGAGAGGTGCCATTTGAGCAGGAACCAGAATGAAGTAGGGAATCAGCCAAATGGAGAGTTGAAGAAGAGTATTCTAGGCATTGCTTATAATACCAAAAATCGGAAGCCACATGTATGTCCATTAAATACTAAGTAACCACAGTTTACGATATAATGAGACAGAACTATATGTACAAAATGAAATGATACCTAAGATACAATGAAAAAAAGTTGCAAAACTCTATAGTGACTCTGTTAAAAAATAAGAATAAGCTCTTTCCTTGCCTAGCACAGCCATGGTCCGTGGTCCCAAGGAGCACCTGAAGCATGTAGCAGCTCCAAAGCATTCGATGCTGGATAAACTGACTGGTATGTTTGCTCCTCCACCATCTACCAGTCCCCATAAGCTGAGGGAATGTCTCCCTCTCATCATTTTCCTAAGGAACAGACTTAAATATGCCCTGACAGGAGATGAAGGAAAGAAGATCTGCATGCAGCCATTTCTAAAGATCAATGACAGGGTCCCAACTGATACAGCCTACCCTGCTGGTTTTATGGATGCGATCAGCATTGACAAGGCTGGAGAGAGTTTCCGTCTGATCTGTAACACCAAGGGTCTCTTTGCTGCTCATTGTATTACACCTGAGGCCAAGTACAAGTTGTGCAAAGTGAGGAAGATCTTTGTGAGCCCAAAAGGAATTCTTTATCTGTAACCCATGATACTCTCACACCATCTGCTACCCTGGTCCCCTCATCAAGGTGAACGACACCATCGGGTTGATTTGGAGACTGGCAAAATTACTGATTTCATCAAGTTTGACCCTGGTAACTTGTATATGGTGACTGGAGGTGCTAACCTGGGAAGAACTGACACGATAACCAACAGAAAGAGACACCCTGGTTCACTTGATGTAGTTCATGTGGAATATGCCAATGGCATCAATTTGCCACCCAGTTCTCCAACATGTTTGTTATTGGCAAAGGCAAGAAACCATGATTTCCCTTCCCCATGGGAAGGGTATTGGCCTCAACGTTGCTGAAAAGGGAGACAAGAGACTGGCAGCCAAACGGAACAGTGGGTGAAATGGGTCCTAGATAGCATGATTGGAAGAGTTTTTGTACCTAATTAAAGATAATATGGCATTAAAAAAATAAAAAGAAGAAAAGTAACCTAAAGCAAATATATTTACCAAAAGAAGATATCTGGAGAAATACACAAAACTGTCAAAAACAAAACAAAACAAAACAAAATTCTCACTTCTGCCCTGGCTGGTGTGGCTCAGTGGGTTGAGCGCCAGCCTGCAAATCGAATGCCTGGGTTGCAGGCCAGGTCCCCAGTGCGGGGCATGTAAGAGGCAACTGAGGTTTATCTCCTCTCTTTCTCCCTCCTTCCCCCCTCTCTGAAAAATAAATAAAATCTTTTTTTTAAAAAACAAAAACTTCACTTCTAAGAGTTATTTTATGGATTGAATGAGAGAACAAGTCAAAGTGCCAAGGTGCTGAGTGAGGAGACAGCCAGAAGGAAGGCCTTATCGCTGTCTCTAAAACAGAATAGGGCAGACAGAAGTATGACAAGCCTGGAAGACCCATACCCTTGCCTTTTCTGACATACTTGGAGCTCTCTTTTCAGGTCACCGATGCCTGAGCCCTTTTTCCCTTTCTGTGCTTCTCCACACCCCTATCTTCCTCCTCTGGCTTCGCTCTTGGGAAAAAAGACTGTGTTTCTGTTTTCTTAGCCTGGATACTTCATCTGGACTGGTCTTACTGCCCGTCTCAGACGGCAGGCAGCTTTGTGCTCTGGGTGCAGCCTGTGGTGAGGTGCTGATAAGGAACAAGTCTTCCAGGATTCTTCTAATTTATTTTTTTTAAAGATCTTATTTATTTATTTTTAGACAGGAGAAGGGAGGAAGAGAGAGAGAAAGAAACATCAATGTGTGGTTGCATCTCGCGCACCCCCGCTGGGAACCTGGCCCACAACCCAGGCATGTGCTCTGACTGGGAATCGAACTTGGTGACCCTTTGCTTTGCAGTCCTGCGCTCAATCCACTGGGCCACATCGGCCAGGGCTCTTCTAATTTATTATATGTTCCTTTCTTTAAAAAGAAAATTTTGTGACCCTTGTTTGGTAGCTTAGTTGGTTAGAGCATCATCCCTATATGCCAAGGTTGTGGGTTTAATCCCTGGTCAGGGCACATAAAAGAGTCAGCCAATGAATGCATGAATAAGTGGAACAACAAAGCAATGTTTCTTTCTCCCTCCCTCTCTCTGTAAAAAAAATAATTTTAAAAAGTTTTTGTAATTAAAAAAATTTTTTTATAGATTTTATTTATTTATTTTTAGAGAGAGGGGAAGGGAAGGAGAAAGAGAGAGGAAAGCTTTGATGTGCAAGAGATACATTGATCAGTTGCCCCTCGGTCACCGAGCAGAAGCCAGGCCTGCAACCCAGGCCTGTGTCCTGACTGGGAATCGTACTAGTGGCTTTTTGGTTTGCAGGCTGGCACCCAATCCACTGAGCTGCACCAGACAGGGCTGTAATTTTTAAATTACAGTTGACAATATTATATTAGTTTCAAGTATACGGCATATAATGTACCCGAATGATCCTCCCAATAAGTCTAATAACCACCTGGCACCATGCACGGTTATTACAATACTATTAACTATATACCCTATGCTGTACTTTACAGCCCCATGACTATTTTGTGACTGTCATTTATATTTCTTAATCCCTTCACCTTTTTCATTCGGCCCCCATCTCCCTCCCATCTGCAACCGTCAGTTAGTTCTCTGTCTCTATGAGTTTATTTCTGTTTTGTTTGTTCTTTAGATTTCACATATAAGTGAAATCATATGGTATTTGACTTTCTCTGTCTGACTTACTTCATTTTTCATAATACTCTCTAAGTGCATCCATGTTGTCACAAGTAGTACAATTTCATTCTTTTCGTGGCTAAGCAATATTCCATTGCATATATATACCACTTCTCTATTCGTTTGTCTGTCAGTGGATGCTTAGATTGTATCCATATCTTGGCTATTGTAAACAATGTTGCAATAAACATAGGGATGCACTTATTTTTTATAGGCTCACTTCTAAGTGCGAAAGAAAAGGCTTCATCCCTGGTTATCAGCTTCAGAATGTTAACTGAGCTAGGAGTTTTGTTTGGGAGATAGGACTGATCATACACCTTCTTGCCAGTGTTGACAGAATCACATGTCTCTTTCAAGCCTTTTGAAACAGCCAAGCCTTAAGTGCTTGGTGTTCACCCCCACTGCCCCCCATCACTGCCCAGCTCTGCTGACTTCCAGGGCCCTGTGTGTCCATATGCTTCTCTACCAGTTGCTGGAAATAACATAAGACTACAGAAGGATGGCCAGTGTAAAATAAATACACATAAAAATTCTGTGCTCTTATACTATTTATAACAATTTTTCCATTGATTATTTTGGATTTCAATGTAGGCAGTCATATAATTTATAATTCTCTCCTTCTTCCAGAATTTATGACTCTTACTTTGTTTTATTGTCTAATTGCATTAACTAGCACAGAACAACAATAAAAAAAAAAATAGGAGAGATGTTCAGTGGCCTGATAGCTCAGTGGGTTAGAGCATGGCGCTAAAAATAGGAGAGGTGTTGAGGATCATTGCCTTGTTGCTGACTTTAATGGGGACATTAGGGATAATATTGGTTGGTAAGATGTGTATACATGCACACAGGATTTATATCTGTTATATTGAAGAAGTCTTCTATCAGAATATGAAAAGTGAATATTAAATTCTATAAGCTTTTTAGCATTTCTCTTAATTCTACTTTTTCCTTTGTACTCATTTATATGGGAAATTCAATTAATGGATTTTCTTATACATTATGACTTGATTCTTCCTGAAAGGAATGTACTTAGTAAAGTTGTTTTTAAAATATACTGCAAATAGCCCTGGCTGATGTGGCTCAGTGGACTGAGCCCCAACCTGCAAACCCAAAGGTCGCAGGTTCAATTCCCAGTCAGGGCACATGCCTGGGTTGCTGCCCAGGTTCCCCAGCTGGGGGCGTGCGAGAGGCAACAAGTCGATGTTGTCTCTTGCACATTGCTATTTCTCTCCCTCTCTTATTCCCTCCCTCCCCCTCTCTCTACAAAGTAAATAAATAAAATCATAAACAAATAGATAAATAAAATATACTGCAAGTGAACCTGAAACTAATACAAAATAATATTGAATGTAAGCTGTAATTGAAAATTTAAAAAATAAGGTATACTGTGTTTTATGTTCATATGTTTTGTTTAGTAATTTTGCACCTATATTTATAAATGGGATTGGTTCATAGTTTTTCTGTTGTATAATCTTTATAAGATTTTGGCTTTATGAAATACTTGGCTATATACTTCTTGTTTCATGCTTTGAAATATCTTTAATAGTAGGAGAAATAATGATTCCCTGAAAGTTTGAAAGAAGTTGTTTATTAACATATCTAAGGTCAGCATTTTTTTTCCCGAGGTATAGCTTTTGTTCATGATGATTTATCTGATTAGATTTTCTACTTTTTTTTTGAGTCCCCATTGGTAACTTATGTTTCCTTGAGTATTATCCATTTCATTTGAATTTTAAGTTGTATTTATATAGCAATTCCCTTGTGTTTCTTATCATTTCCTCTGTACCCATGGTTATAACCCCTTCTCTCTATTATACCTTTAATTTAAATACTTATATTTTGTCTTTCTTTTTTATTATGTTAGCTAGTGGTTTATCATTTGTATTGTTTGCTTCCTCCTAACCCCAAAGAACTAGGTTTTAGATTTATTCATCAATTATATTGTTTTTCTGATTTTGAAATGATTAATTTTACTTTTATCTATATTAATTTCTTCCTTTCACTTTCTTTAGATTTTGTTTTGCTATGACTTTTTCCCCCTTTCAATTTCCTGCATTGTCTGCTTTGTTAATGGACTTATATTTTCTTATTCAGAATAACAATGTTTAAGGCCATGGACTTTCTTGTGAATACAACTTTGGCTGCATTCCCTAAGTAGTGTTTCACTGAGTTTGTTTTAAAGTTGTCTGTAATACAGTTTTTTAAACTTTGTACTGATGTATAATGCACATACCGAAGAGCAAACATATCAAAATACGCACAGCTTGGTGAATATTCAAAATTTCAACACCCAGATTAAGAAACAGGACATTACCAACACTTGAGGACCAGCTACATAATTTAAAAGGGACCAGTGAGAACTGAAAATGCAATGTTCAAATTTTATTAAGGACTTTAAGATGGTGACAGTAGATCACTATATCAACTACAGGGTCTTTCTAAGTGCAGAGCCCTGTGCCCATAAAGCTGTCCCTGACAACGCCCTTCACCCCTCTGGGCCCTCTTCTTATCCCTAAAGCTACCTACCCACCAAGTGTATCCACTATCCTGACTGCAAGTGGCAAAAATAGTTTTGCCTGTACTCTTTTTGTATCTAGATTTCTTTGCTCAGCATCATATTTGAGGACCATCTTACTTTTACATAGAGTTGAAGAACATACATTCTCATTCTTATATGGTTAAACCTAATCTGTAATTCAATTTTAGTTTGTCACTGATTGAAGAGTTGTTTAGGAGAACTTGAAAATTTTTCCTAGTTGTTGAGCACATTAGGCTGACCAAGGACTAATTTCCTAGTTTTGGGATCTTTTTCCTCTAAATGAGTGAGTCCTTACTCATAGGACATATAGTGTGAGTAAGACACAGTAAGCTTTATTCATTCCTCATGCTCCTCTGATACCCAGGAAGACAGCTAGCCAAAGAGGGTATAAAAGGTATGTTCATTGCCTCAGGCTGTCCTGGAGAAGTGAGCGGTGGGCACCTTCTGTTAATGGGGGCGGCTGAGTACAGTCCTGGCACTGAGAATGGCTGGAGGCACAGCATGTGCAAGGGGCCACTGCCAGGACCACCTGGCTAACCACAGACAGAAGGAAAGGAGGGGAGAAAGAAGAAGAAACATCAATCCACAGCCTCCCATATGCACCCCAGCTGAGGAACAAACACACAACCCAGGAAAACACGGCATTTCAATTAAAAATTAGTGAATATCTTCAGTTAGAATATCGCTTGAGAGCCCATGGACCTCGGCGAAAGAACACCTCTCTTTGGCTCTATATAGATTAAGAGACTTATGTACAAGATGGAGGTATACTTTGCCTCCACACACAACTACAGCAAAAATTACAACCAAACTACAAACAAACAAACCCAAAACATTACCCAGATTTATCAGAAAATGAGCTGTATGGAAGTCTAACAGCCAAGGATTTAAAGAAGCCACATTCATCCAGAGGGGTGACTTTTTTACAGGCCACACTGCTAAGACAGGGAGTCAAAGCAGCTCTACCTAATAAACAGAAACAAACACAGAGAAGTTGCCAAATTGAGGAGACAAAGAAATATGGCCCAAATGAAAGAAGAGAACAAAACTCTAGGAAAAGAACTAAATTAAATGGAGAAGCAAACTATCAGATGCAGAGTTCAAAACAATGGTGATCAGGATGCCCAAAGAAATCACTAAGTACTGCAACATCATAAAGAAGATATAGGCAGAAATGAAGGTGTCATTAAGTGACATAAAGAAAAATCAACAGGGAACCAGCAGTGGAGGGGATAAAGCCAAGATACAAATCAATGATTTTGAACATAAGGAAGAAACAAGCATTCAATCAGAACAGGAATAAGAAAAAATAATTTAAAAAAATGAGAACAGAATAAGGAGCCTCTGGGACATCTCCAAACGTTCCAACATCCAAACCATAGGGGTGCCAGAAGGAGAGGTGGAAGAGCAAAAAATGGAAAACTTATTTGAAAAATAATGAAAGAAAACTTCCTTAATTTGGTGAAGGAAATAGACATACAATTCCAGGAAGCACAGAGGGTCCCAAACAAGTTGGACCCAAAGAGGACCCACCAAGACACATCATAATTAAAATGCCAAAGTTTAAAGATAAAGAGAGAATCTTAAAAGCAGCAAGAGAAAGGCAGAGAGTTATCTACAAAGGAGTTCCCATAAGACTATCAACTGATTTCTCAAAAGATACTTTGCAGGCAAGAAGGGACTGGCAAGAAGAATTCAAAGCGATGAAAAGTAAGGACCTATAACCTAGATTAGTCTGTCCAGCAAAGCTATAATTTAGAATTGAAGGGCAGATAAAGTGCTTCCCAGACAAGGTAAAGCTAAAGGAGTTCATCATCAGCAAGCCATAATTATATGAAAGTTAAAGGAACTTATTTAAGAAAAAGAAGATCAAAACTATGAGTATTAAAATGCAACAAATGCACAACTATCAACAACTGAATCTAAAAAACAAATTAAGCAAACAACCAGAACAGGAACAGAATCATAGACCTAGAGATCATTTGGAGGGTTATCAGCAGGGAGAGGGAAAGGAGAGAATGGGGGAAAAGGTACAGGGATTAAGAAGTACAAATTGGTAAGTACAAAATAGACAGGGGGATATTAAGAACAGTATAGGAAATAGAGAAGCCAAAAAACTTATATGAATGACCCAAGGGAGGGTTTGCTGGAGGAAATGGGTGTACTGGGTGGAGGGGAGCAAAGGAGAAAAAAATGGGACAACTGTAACAGCAAAATCAATAAAATATATTTAAAAAAATAAAAAAAAAACCAGAATGGCTGGATATTTAGGGATCAATAACCCAGATAAGTAGTACACCAGTCCTTAAAGAATATGAGGTCTGTCCAGAAAAAGTCCAGCCATTGTTAATATAATAAGAACGGTTTGCATGACATTGATGTAAAGTGGCAGCCAAGGAGAGTGGACTGGAATGCGCATGTGTGAACAATGACAGCTTCACTGTAGGAGTCAGTGGTAGCCGCCATTGAGTGAGCATGTGTACTGTGTGGCTGTCACATTCAAAATGACTGAGTGAGTAGAGCAAAGAATCTGCATCAAATTTTGTGTTAAGCTTGAACAGTCCTCCACAGAAACTATTTGGATGATCCAGAAGGCCTCAGCTATGGGCAACAGGTGATGGGCAGCTTCATCATGACAACGCACCCGCTCATGCATCACATCTGGTGCAGAGATTTTTGGTGAAATATCAAGTCACTCAGCCCCTCTACAGCCCAGATGTGGTGCCCTGGAGTTTCTGGCTTTTCCCAGAACTAAAATCACACCTTTGAAATGGAAGAGATTTCAGACTGCGGATGAGATTCAGGATGACGGGGCAGCTGATGGCGACGGGGAGAACCACGTGAGTTGCCAACGTACCTGCTGTGAAGGGGCTGAGGCATCTTTGGCCTAGGTGCAATGTTTCTTGTATCTTCTTCAATAAATATCTCTATTTTTTATATTAGATGGCTGGATACCTTCTGGACAGACCTTCGTATATTGCTAAAAGCCAACTACACTTCTACATTTAAACTTAACATTGAAGCCTCAATTCAAACTACTTTATTAATAATCAACTTGTACCTGCCAACCCATAGCTCAAATTTGATGACCGAACACAGAAAATCTTTTAACAAAGTACTATTTGTTTGAGGTAAAGAGCCTCATTAATGTCACTGAGATTCTTTCCTGAAAACAACAATTTTATTTATTTTAAAATAGATATTAAAAAATCTCATAAAAAATTCAAAGGCATTAAAATGAATACAGTGAAAATTAAGTCTCCCTTTTATCTCCAGCTTCCAGCCTGTTACCCAGAGGCAACCAACATTATTATTTTTTTTGTGTATTGTTTCAGAAATGGTCTGTGCAAATGTATGTAATCTTTTAAATATTTTTATAAGAAATTGCAGCACATCATGCATACTGTTGTGCAACTTGCTTTTTCACTGAATATTTTTGTAGATTGTTTCATATTAATGCATACAGGACTGCCTCATTGTACTTAATGGATGAACCATAATTTTTAAAAAAGGTTTGTTTTCTTTTTTAAGCAGCTTCATTGAAGTAAATTTATATACCGTAACATTCACCTGTTGAAAGTATACAATTCAGTTATTTTTAGTTAATTTATAGAATTATGGTACCATCACCACAATCCAGTTTTAGAATATTTCTATCACCCCAAAACGTTTTCTTATATCAGTAATTTATCTTTTTGTCATTTAATTAAGCTTCACTTTTCTTTTTTAGTAATTCATTTTAACATTTCCTGGGGTCATGATATTTTGTTTTACCATCCAGCACTGCTTAGGATTTAGAATGGCGAAAATATGTTAGGAGAGCATGTCAAACCTCATATAGTATTGATTCTGTCTTTTAAAGTGTAGCTATTCTCCTTTTCATTCAAGGCTGCTGTGAATTTGAAGAGTGAGATGTAGGAGGTCCTGAACGTTCTGCCAGTGAGTGGCTTGCTTTCCCTTTTTCTTTCTCTCCTAACCAACGTTAGTAGCATCTTAAGGACAATAGATAGACTAGGGGAGATAGGCACGCATCTGCTCTCCTCCAGAAGATGGCTAATCATGGTAGACAGTACCTAAGTCACCACGGCTGTGAGAAGTGGGAAGTAGAAGGCAGGCGACCTCTCCGTAGTTACTAACACCATCTTGGACAGGCACCTTTTGTTTGGCTGATGGTCACCAGGGCTCGTGAGAGACTGTCTTGTTCTACCTGAAGTGGAATAGATGGCAGTGGAAGGACACATACCTGTGAGAGAAAAGATGGGAGCAGTGTCATCACATGGTCCAGAATGTGAAAATATTACAGGATAGTCTGTTGCTGTGGTTTTACATTTCTCTACATCTTCCCTCAGTTCTACTCACTTGTCTCTTGCCTCAAATAAAAGGTTGCCCATAGTCAGTGCTCCAGAATGGGGAATATCACTAAAATATACAAGGTAAGTAAAAAGTACTTTTTTTCTGATCCTGTTCTTCCAAAATTAGAGCTTTTTTGTGGTGGTTGTTCTTGTTGCTTTTCTCAGGTCATGTTTTTGTCCTCATTTTTAAAATAAGACTTACGTGCTCTCTCTGTCCAAGGAGGTGGGGAGCTGCCTCCCCAGCAGACGCAGACATGCAGACCTTTGTGCAGATCCTGGCTGGCAGACCATCACCCTCAAGGTTGAGCCCAGTGACACCATCGAGAACATCGAAGCTAAAATCCAAGATGAGCAGGGCATCCCGTCTGACCTGCAGCATCTGATTTTTGTGGGCAAACAGCTGGAGGATGGCCACACTCTCTCAGACTACAGTATTGAGAAGGAGTCCACACTGCACTTCGTGCCTCACCTGCAGAGTGGCATCATCGAGCCCTCCCTCTGACAGCCAGAAGTACAACGGCCACAAGATGATCGCCGCAAGGGTTAGTCCCACCTGCTCCACAGTGCTGTCAACCGAAGAAGTGCAGCTACACCAACAACCTGCGTCCCAAGAAATTTTAAAAAGGCCTTTCCACTACTTCCTCCACTGCAGAGCGGCCTCCTGGCTGAATCCCTTGGCCCTGGGGCCTCAATAAAGTTCCCCCCCCTTTTAAAAAAAGATTTTATTTATGTATTTTTAGAGAGAGGGGAAGGAAGAGAGGGAGAGAAGCATCAATGTGTGGTTGCCTCCCATGTGCCCCCTACTGGGGACCTGGCCTGCAACCCAGGCATGTGCCCTGACTGGGAATTGAACCAGTAACCCTTTGGTTCGCAGGCCAGCTTTCAATCCACTGAGCCACACCAGCCAGGGCTAAAGTTCCCCTTTTGTTGACTGGAAAAAATTAAAAATAAAATAAGAGTTATATACCTGTTACTGTTAATATACAGCCTTATTTATATATATATATATATTTTTTTAAATCTGCACTGGAGGATATATTTATTGATTTTACAGAGAAAGGAAGTGAGCGAGAAAGAGAGAAACATCAATATGAGAGAAACATCAATGGGTTGCCCCCTACTTCACACCCCATCCCCTGTATGCGCTCCTACTGGGAATTGAACCTGCAACCTAGGTATGTGCCCTGACTGGATCAAACCCACATAACCGATGATGCTCCAACTAGCTGAGCCACCCAGCCAGGACTATATTTCTATTTTCTAAGTCAATAATTCTGCGGTCAAAAATTAAGTAGCTGGGCCCTGACTGGTGTGGCTCGGTTGGTTGAGTATCTTCCCACAAAGCGAAAGGTTGCCAGTTCAATTCCTGGTCAGGGCACATGCCTGGGTTGTGGGCCAGGTTCTCCAATTGGGCAACCCTGCGAGGGGCAACCCATCACCCACTGATATATCTGTCACATATTGCGGTTTTTTCTCCCTTTCTCCCTCCCTTCCCCTTTCTCTAAGAGGAAAATAAATACAATCTTTTTAAAAATAAATAAAATATTTGTAAAAAGTTAGGTAGATCATGTTCTTTCCATCTCTAGCAGGAAGAGAGGAGAGCAGATACACAGCATGATCAAAATGGAGCCCTAGGGGCAGAGAGGAAGGAGGGCTGGTGTGCTTTCTCCTCTGCTGGGGCTGCTGGCAGGTGTCCGTCCTCCTGCACTGGCAGGAAGAAGTGTCTCTGCAGGAGAAAGTCACTTCCTGCCCATCCTTAGCGTCCTCCTTGGGAGGGTGCCCTCCCTCCTGCCCAGAAGGGCCTTTGTGACTTACCTCGCAAAACGAGGATGGCTCTCCAGCCAGAGCATCTATATACCAGAAATCTAAACTCGGGCCAGAAAGAACGGGAGCCTGAGGGAATCTCTGTCAAAAGTGGAAATGCCAATGGGCCCCTTGGTCCAGATACCTTTGTGAGAGCCACCAGTGCGGGTGGAGGCTTTTCGGTGCCTTTTCATGAACTACTTAATCTCGAAGTAGAAGAAGGTCTTGGCTGCCGTTTCCTAGGGGCCTGGACGTCTGTGGTACGATGTCTCTGTAGACTGCCTTGCTCTCGAAGGAGGTCAGACTCCAATGCTAATGAATGGATGGAGACATGGAGAACCAGGACAGGGAAGGGGTTTCCCTGTCAGTGAGCACTTCCTTCAGAAACAACCCTTGGGAACAAAGTCAGAGTCTACTTATCAGACTCGAAGCCACAAGCAGGGCAGCAAAGGGCATTTATCCCAACAGCTGCTGTCTAGGCACGTGGGACAGGAGCTCCTGGAACCTGGCTGCCTCCCATCAAGGTCGACACTGGGGCCCTGGTCTGGGCTCTGCCTTTGGGTGAGCAAGTGACTTTCCTGGTGGGGATGGAGGAAGGTGGCCCTGTAGACCTCCCCCTGAGGTTGTAGAGCATGGTGCAGATGCCAAATACTGCCAGCAACCTGTCCATCCAACAGGACTGGGCTTAGGGGTATTGAATAGTGACTAGGGTTTAGGGCTCACGTCCTGACAGAGATTTGCCCTGTAAGTACATGTGTGACAATGATACTTAGTCCACAGCACCTCCCACTCACAAGGATCGCAACTGGCATTTCTGTACTGAATCTGAGATGCCCTCAGAAGTATTTCTTTGGTCAACACTGGTTATGAAGCCAAAAATGGTTGTCCCAGGTCTGGTGTGGGCATTTATTTCTTCCTTAGTATCTCACTGGCAACCCGAGGACGCAGTGAGGGTCCTTTTACTCGTGTGACTCACACTGTTTTCTCCCTGTATGAAATGATTTCCTTCAAGGTTGGAGAAAAGATCGCCCCTGCCCAGGCACAGCTGGTTAATTTGTTCTAGAAGGAGGCGGGAAAGCAAGCAGTGTGTGGCTGTGGCGTGCTCCCTGAACCTCCACAGCGCCTCCTGCTGGTGGCTGACCCCAAGGCTCACCAATAGTGCCTTTCAGTCCCTGTTTTTCACTTTGAAATACCCAAAAGGTTTCACCAGCCTCCCAATAGTGAAGATCATCTACGTAGAAAAAAATGGACCACTCTTCTGTTGTTCCTGATTTTCTGTTTAAAAGAATAGTAAGCAATGTAAGGATGCTAGAAAAGCCCAAAGGCACAGGTGTGGGGGTAATGGAGGGGTGGAATACTTGCCGGATGAGTTTGATCTGGGTAAAAAGATCTGGTGTAAGAAGAGCTGCTCCCAACTGAAACTTATTGCCCTCCTCCAAAAGCCCTGCCACTGACTTGGGAAAAAAACCTTTTTATCTTTTTATTTACAAAAATAAGGCAACCCCCTTGCAGCAGCCAAGATTTTTACATCTTTGCTTTTTCCATAGAAACTGCATTTCTGCAGGGTACTGCAACTGAGTCTGTAACTCAGGTTAGAGCTGTTTTCCACATCCCTTTCTCAGCTTTACCTGAGCTGGGGCTATTAGACAGATTAGTGAAGGGCTCGGAGCTTCTGGATGCCTCCTGTGTGTCCAGGGGTACCCTGCAGAGGTGAGGCAAACCAAAGAGAAATTTGGAACTCACCTTAGAGCAGGAATCCCATTTTCTCTCTCTTGAATGCAAAAAGTGAAACGAAAAATTTTGCCAGGTGATTTTTATTTTAACTATTCCTGCGGTTAGCCTGAATCTTGAGCAAGTCTCCTCTCAGCATGACTTCGTCTTTAGGTTTTAGCTGTGCTCTGGAAACATGGAGGGTGGTGGACTCTACATCTCAAGCCAGGGGAATTCAGAGCTGGAGGAACAGCTGGAGGGGACCTGCGGCTCTGCTAGGCCTCCAGGAGCTGTGGGAAGGTTGAATTCCCGGTGATCCGAAGGGAGCCCATAATCTAACAGGAGAAGCAGATATATGTTCCTAAAACAGAAGTCAGGGCTTCTTCAGAAAGAGAAGGGCTACCAGGAGAACTTTCCTCAGTGCGGCAGGCTACCTAACTGTGGGGCTCCATGCAAAAAGAGAAGGTGGGACCTCTGGTCAAAAAGCAGGAAATAAAAAGTGCTGTTAAATGGATACACACAGCCAGACACACAAGGACAAATAGTGCATGATTCCATTTATACAAGGCACCTAGAGCAGTCAAATTCACAGAAAGTAGGAGAAAGGTGGTTGCAGGGCTAGGGGGAGGAGCAATGGGGAGTTATTGTTTGAAAAACTTCTGGACCTGGATAACAGTAATGTTTGCACAGCAATGTGAATGCATTTAATGCCACTGAACTGTACACACAGAAGTGGTTAAAATGATAAATTTTATGTTATGTATAATTTACTTCCTTCCCCCTCCACACTCCTCGTGGTATATTTGATTTGTTATTTAACATCATTAAAAAAAAATTAAACACAAAACTTTTCCATGAATTTTATCCTTCTTTTTATTAGGCAATGCCAGTTTTAAATGAAACAGAGTATTTAACTTGTATTTGGAATCGTTGAAATTATGCAATTGGAATTCTGTGGCTCATTCCAGGAACAGGGTACCTGGGGCTGGCGAGCAGAGATAAACAGGAGCTAGGCCCAGGAAAGGTGGAGGGAGGAAGCCAGGATCCTCCGGGCACAGAGCCTGGAGAAAGAGCTTCGGAGGCCATGGACCCTCACGGGTGCTTGGGGCAGGTGCTCTACTGGGCCTGACAGATTCCCTCATCCTTTCTCACAGGCCTGCCACCCGAGCCCACAGCAAAGAGGCTACTCCCATGTATCTTCAAAACTCAGAGCTGGAATAGGCAAAAGGTCTTCCCTGTCAAGACTCAGCTAAAGCTGGCTGCCCACCAGGAATACCACGGTACTGCCAACCTGGGGCAAGGATGGCCACCACCATGGGTGCTGTCCTCCACAGGGTGCATGTTCCTGTCACTGATCCAACTGCACTGGCACCCAGGCCCCTGCCAAAGACAGAGGGCATGGCAGCAGTCACAGGGTGAGGACAAGAAGGAGGAGGCAGGGCAGAGAAGGGACAGGGAGTGGGGCTAAGTCCAGGGTCCAAACCCCCAATGCCTGCTCCATTGTTCCATGAGACCTCACTTACAGAACACAAATTCAAAGATAAAATTATTAAGAATTTCAAAACTGCAACTGTAATGCATGAACTCCCAAGTGCAGGGTCCTTCAGAGTGCAAGGTCTTGTTCTGCTGCACTGGTCACATGTCCACGGAGCCAACCCTGTGTCTCAGGCAAAAGAAAAGAGGGTGTTTGGTAGGAGTGTTCTTTCAAAGATCCTCTCAACCCTAAAGGAAACCTAAGTGTAGAAAGAAGGTGCTCACAACAGAGGGTGCTGAGGTGGCCTTTCTCCACCTCTCCTACGATGTTTTCCTTCCGTGACAGTAAGATTTCAGCTGTGCCCTTTTCCTTTTCACTGTCCCACCCCCTTCTCACTGTTGGGGTCTGCTGATCGTTGACTGGTCTACAATCGTATCTGAGCCAGGAAATACTGGACCCTAAATTCCTTGAGATGACACACAGACATCTAGTCCATTTCAGCGCCAAGTGCATTCATGGTCTCCCAACTTGCTTACCTGGGCCCAGGGCTGTCTTACAGGAAGGCAGCATGGGAGACCATCCAGTTATTTTGCCCCTGGTGGCCTAGTGGCAGCGTTGGGGGGTGGGTAGGGAGCAGTGTGGCCCTCTGGGCAGCTGCTACTGTAGACAATTAAGGAATCCAAGTCTTTTTTTTTTTTTTTAACTCTATTTCCTAAATTCTTAGGAGTGCAGAGTGTACGCAAGGTACTTTTTCTCTGTAGTGGCCTGGAGCTGTGTCTGGGACAGTCGGGTGTTTTTCTAGGACTTAAAGGTTTGCCTTGGGCATTGTCTGGATTGTATTGCACAGGTATCCTCCACCTACTCCATTTGTTAAAGTGGAACCGTGTTTCATCAAGTGCCTTTGGCGGACTTTACGACTTTGGAGGGCTCCTTCCTGCGTCCTGCACTGTGAGAAAATCCACACTCACCTCACTATTGGGCTGGCCAAAAAGATCGTCTACTTTTTTTCTGTAAAATAAGACACATTTTTCACGTTCACCAATAGCTTTATTGGTTATTTTGAGTATGTCAGCTGTCTCCCATGTGGTATAATGTTGATTGTTGTCAATTAATTTCTCGACTTGATTGCTATCTACTTCAATTGGCCTACCTGACTGGAGCATCATTCAGCAAGAAATCTCTAGCATGGAACTTCACAAACCACTTTTGACACATCCCATCAGTCACAGCACCCTCTCTATACACTGCACAAATCTTTGTGTTTCAGTTGCATTTTTGCCTTTCTTGAAATAATATGGCACAATATGCCAAAAATGTACATTTTCTTCCATCTTCAAGTGGCTACATAAAAATTTATCAATTTTGACTTTTAAATGCACGCTGATACAACAGCTATCACAATACAATCTAACAAAGTTGTTTAGAATGAAGTTCAAGACAACTAAGCCCTACTAGGACCATCTTAAAGAAGAAAAACAAACGAACTTTTGGGTCAACACAATAGCAACCGTAGGGACATCATCTGGAGTCTTTCCTTAGGGGAAATAGTCACCTTCCCAATGCTCCTGAGGTCCCATTCCCAAGGACACAGGTGGGGGACAAACCAGCAGTGCCACTCTGCCTGTTTCTCTGGTGCCAGTAGGAAGGTATTCTCTTTTGAGCAGAGGGATTAAGAGATAATCAGGCCCACAGCAGTCTGGCTCAAGGTTGCAGTCCAGGTGGCAAAGGGGCTGTGGAGAGAGAGAAACACCTTGGAACCTGAGCAAAGGCAGAGGTAAGCAGCCCAGGTAAGTCAATAGCTTGGGTTTGGGTCCTGGGAAGCACATCCGGCCTGGCTGGGCCTGGCTGCAGAGCTCCCCATTAGCAGGACTGGGGCAGGGAGGCTGGCTCTCCGCCCTGGGAATTTCCAGATTCTGTTCTTCCTCTATGCCCTCAGGCCGGCCCCTTTCTGAGCCTCAGCAGCCCACAGCCGGGAGTTCTGGGTGTGTTTACAAGTCTCCATCAAGCATTAAGCCGGGATCTGTGAGTGACTAAGACCTTTTCTAATGTTGTGTACCTACGAAGAGCTTTGAATGGCAAGCAACCAATTCCCCTCCCCCTGAAAGCCTTCCCATTTCAAATTACCTCTTCGTAAGACTTCAAAGAACCTAATCAAAGATAACATTCTTGTTAAGTAAAACAGCACATTTCCTCCTTTTTTTACTGTAAAGCTGGAAATGAAAAACAGCTACACTTCAGCTCTCTGGTAAACAAAGCATGGTAAATTACGGTGATGAAGTGATTGTTGCAGGACAACCCTCCACACCCCCTTTTTGGGGAATTTTAGTTGAATTTCTGACTTTAGAAACGGTTTTTTCAAGCGCTCAGGTCATCGGGTAACCAGAAACCAAAATTCATCTTGATAATCTCTGCCATAAATTATCATCCAGGAAGGCAGGTGTGGCATGGTGAAAAAACACACTGGACTTGGGAGTCAGAAAGTGCGGGCTCTCATCCTGTCCCGGTAGCTGGTTGGTTCGTGTTGCCCTGATACACCAAGGTTGCAGGTTCGATCTCCAGTCAGGGCACATAAAGGAAACTGTATGTTAGGAATCAACGAGTGAGTAAGTAAGTGGAACAAATCATTGTTTCTCTCTCTCTTTTCCTCTCTCTCAAATCAATAAATTAAAAACAAATTAAATTTTAAAAAGTCTGGGTTCTCAAGTCTTTGCTCTGCCTCTTCATAGCTGTACAGCCTGAGTAAGGCACTTACCCTCTATAGACTTTGTTTCCTATTGTACAAATAGGGGACTGTAAATCACATGTATCTCACAAAACTGTTATGAGTACATAAAAATGTATATTACTTATTCTGTGTTTGCTATACAATAAACTCTCAATAATGTGTATTGGGTTATAATCTATTACATTTGTTGTATTTTCTGTAACACTTCCCCCCACCCCCACACCAATTTAATAAAACAAATATAAAAGTAACATTTTAAAAATTGCTGTATTCAAAATAATAAACTTTAGGGTAAATAAGCTTTAAAACAAAAGTACATAAGCAAAAAAATAAATAATTTACACCAACCCACTAACCTAATTTTCAGAGTAAAGCCATTTCCAATTACAGCTGTTATTGGGGCTCCAGCCTGTGGTCAAACTTTGATAGTTCATTACTTTTTTAAAAAATGGTAACACAAACAAGAACACTAAGTAAAGTCTTTAACAAAACCAAAGTACTGGATTTAACTTTTTAATTTTAAGTAAACAAACTTTGTAATTTTATACATAATCCAATGTAGTGCTAATATGATTAGCATTTCTGCTTAAAGAGTTGGTATTTAACAGGGATGGAAAACTATAATGAATAGTCTTCAAACCATGAGATACAAATAAAAATGGACAAGTATACAGTAGAACAAAAACTGCAGACACTCTACTAACTGGGGGAAATATATGAAGGCTTTATATCCTTTATTTTCATTATCCATGATGGCTTTTGGAATTATGATTGTGTGACGTATAGAACCTTTGACATTTTAGGTATAGCTTTTGATTTTTTTCACAGTAAGTTAAAAACCCATCATAAGACTCTGTAAGACTTTACTGGTCTTGCATAAAGACTCTAGGAGTTTGCAATGTGATAAAAGAGTAACGTGAAAATTTACTGTATTGCCCTAATTTCATACTTCCTTGTACACAATGAATCAATTTGGGAATCTATTCCAACAGTTATATACACAAAAGTGTTAAGAATAAAATGTTCTCCACTCTTGCATAAAAATGTGTACAGTGTTTCAGGAATGGAAAACTTCTCATTTTCCTGGGCCCCGGTCTTCATGGATCTCTGCTGCCTGAAAATGAAAGGCTCCCTTTGCCTTATTGCTCTCAGGATTAATCATCCAGCCCTGGCGTTTCTCCTTGTTGGATCCTGGATGCTATTCTGATGGCTTCTTCCAGAGAAGGCTGTTCTCCGAGCTGAAACAGGCACACACACAAATCCACAGTCAAGATATTGCCGAAGGAATATTATATGCCAGAAGTGGAATTTCTCTCCGTGATTCTGACACCTGGGCTTGTTAAGCTACTACTGTTGATCTAATCAGTTAAAGCAAAAAACTAAATACCTACAGGGGAGAATAATGCAGTTTCTTTATTTAGGGTTTTGACAAACCTTCACACATGCCAGGGAAAAAAGATGCTCATCTTTTCCAATGGAGATAATTCCGACAGCCTCCTGAGCCTTTAGTTTTTTTGCTCATAAACTAAATTAAAACCAATGGCTGGCATTTTCCTGAGTATGTTCTAACCCTTTGCCAAGTAAATATATAAAGAACTCCCCCAAGGAAAGGTAATCTGTACCTAGGATTCTAGATTCTCTGCTTGAATCCAGTGACTCCCCAGAGGATGGTTTTTTTCTTAGTCTTCTGAAACTGCACACTATAAAATAGGGCTCTGCAGTGATTCTCAGCTCTGTGTTGAACCTAGGTTCATTCCCAAAAGCATAGCTCTTAAGTGCTTTATAGAATCCTATCTATTTAGACTTTTATTTGGAGAGTTAAGATAGCTGGCTGGACACAAATGGGAATATATACCCATGCTTTATTTTTCTTGGTATAAATACCCCTAGAATGTGCAAGGATAGTAAAGAACAACGTATTGGTCTCTTTGAATCCACTTCAAATGCAGCAATTTCCTTAAGGTGGTTAAGTGACACAGGTTATTCTATGCCTTGCCTCCTGTAAAGGCTATGCATAGAGCACAGCGTACAAGATTGAGAGGTACAAGTAGTGCTGCTGTTGATGGAGGACAGCTGCCTCTGGGCTCACCTGAACCGCAATCTGGGTGCCATTGGATGTTGCCACTAAGGTCAGAGGTCTCGTTTCTGTGGTTACTAAATGATGGCTGTGCTGCTGGTGCCCCATTTCCGATGACGCAGTATGGAATGCTGCTAAGTCCTGAGCCACAATTGCAACCTTAAACAAAAAACACACAGAAGAATTAAAACGATGATTTATTTATTTAAATCCTTATCTGAGGATACGTTTATTGATTCGAGAGAGAGAGAGGAAGGGGTGGGGGGCAGGGAGAGAGAGAGAGAGAAAGAAACATCGATGTGAGAAACACTGGTTGCCTCCCGTATGCACTCCAACTGAGGGGCGAACCCTCAACCTAGGCATCTGCCCTGACTGGGAGTTGAACCTGCAACCTTTGGTGCAAAAGGACAATGCTCCAAGCAACTGAGCTACCCAGCCAGGGCAAAACTATGATTTAAATAGGTTAAAATCGATTTAATGAAGAGGGCTGTCTTCAAATTCAAAAGGAAAAAAATCCCTTCTGATCATAGATTGTAGAAGTCTGAAACTGGAAGAAGCCTTAAAGATTGTCTATTCTGGACTCCTCTTTTTTATTTGAGGAAGCTGAGGCTCAGAAAGGGATTTATCTAAGGTTATGAAGTAAGTCACTGGCAAATGAGGGTAGAGGGCACTGGAGAAATGGATCCCTAAACCAAGCTCCATTCACGAAGGGAGACGTGACTGTGCTTAAGTTCTATCACCCCTAAGTGGCTGCTTGGGAAGTTACACATGTGCACTAACTCACATCTCAAATGTCTATTTTATTCCCAAGTTTAAAGCACTGCTAGATAATATACTATTTTCTCCTGTTTACCTGTTGCATTTTAATCACATTCCATTTAACCAGGAAAACTGAAATAACCAGTAGCATTATTGACAAATAGCAACATATCTTGCTATACTCATTTCCTATTTTAGATTCCATGGACTCTTTCCATATTGTTCCTGAAGCATCCATCAAGTGTGGTTTAAAGTGCTTTTGTGGCTCTTAAACCACAAATGTAGCCTTGTCTATGTAGATAAAATTAAAAATGGCATCAAATACTTCTGTTATATAATATTCTAAAATTTTGCTCAGCCAAACTCAGAGAAGAATAGGTCAAAAAAGGAAATTTCTATTTTACTTGGCTATTAAATCCACTAAAATGCTGTGCTGGATCAATCCCAATAATGTTTCATAATCTAGTAATAGATTTTGGCCCAGAAAGGGCTGAGTGGTTTATACTGGACTAATCCCTCCTGCAGATAACAATCATAAGCTGTGGACAAAAATATGAAAAAGCAACTGTTTGAAGAAATTGGAGAATGGGGAAAAGCAGAAGCAGAAACTGTAGGACATTCTCAAAGAAAAGGGAACCATACTGGGTTACTTCTATTTTTAAATAGTTATGGAGGGAGATTTGACTTGGAGTGGTAAACACACAATACAACATACAGATGATGTACTGTAGGATTGTACACTTGAAACCTATACAGTTTTATTAACCAATGTTACCTCAATAACTTCAATAAAAAATAAATAAACAGAATAGCTTCTTCTTTGAGGCCATTCCCCAGTCTGGGCAGCACCAGGGCAACTTAAAGTACCGGATAATGGGGTTCGGGGCAGCCAGAATGGTTATACACTGGGAGGTGGGGAGTCTCCCCATGTATCTGTGCATAAACTCTCCTCAATTCTTTAAGACCCCAGAGCTGCAAATATGTGGGGGAGGTTCCAATAATTCTGGTAGAAAGCAGCAACTCGAAGGCCGGAAAAGCTGACACTCACTACAGGGAAGACAGAACTTAAGAGTTTCAACCTCACCAAGTTAAAGGGGCTGCACTACAAATAATGCTAGAGCACACCCTTCAGATAATTCATAGGTGGAGTCTGAACACTCCATGTGGATAGTCGACATGTGCCCGATGTCCTACAGTTGCAGCAGCAGGGGCAGTGGTAGCAGTTGGTCAAGTGAAACCCCCCACTCTGCTGTGATATCCCAATTGGGGAAGCTACTTGATTTATTCCAGCCCCCAAAGCCTCCTCTTCCTGAGAATTTTCCTAGCCCGCTGGCCATAGATAAGCTGCATAAGAATGTTTGCTTTAGGATCACTATTTTTCTGGACGTGTAACTGAAACTCGTACAAGGTATATTTACCCAAGTTGGGCTATAAACCCATCCATGTATTCTAGAGCCATGGCGATGACTGCAAACTGATTAGGTGGGACCATTCCATTAGACAGCCTGAAGGCTCATGTTTGGGTTTTTTCTTTTTGTTTTGGCATACAGTATAATTAGCAGACAATAAATATGTACCCATCTCAGGTTTTCTGTTGAGTTCTGACAGATACATCTGTGAAAACATCACCTAAAACAAAATATAGCACAGTTCCTTCACATTCCATGTCATCAATGTCCTTCCCCAGCCACACAGCACTTTCTAGTGCATGGATCTCTTTTCTCTGCTCTTGGATTTCATGTAAGTGGAATCATACAGTATGAATTCTTGTAGAATTTATGAGTCAAAGGTTAGAGGTACATTTGACTTTATAAGAAACTGCCAAACTGTTTTCCTAAGTGGTCATGTTATTTTACATTCCCACTATGGTGTAAGAATGTTCTAGTTACTTCACATCTTTGCCAGCATTTGGTTTTAAGTCTTCTTTTATTTTAGTCATTTTCTTGTGTCTGAAAAGGTATCTCACTGTGATTTTAACATGCATTTCTTTGATGACTAAAGACGTTAAGCACTTTTTGTGTTATTGCTATTCATGAATCTTCTTTTGTAAGGGGTCTATTCAAATAAGCAATCAAACGATTTGCTCATTTTAAAAAATTGTATTCATTTATTTTGCTCATTTTAATGGGCTGTTCATCTTTTTATTGTTGATTTGTAGAAGTTTGTTAAGTATTCTCAATATAACTTCGCTGTCAGGTATCTATATAGTGAGTAACTTTTTGCCAATTTGGCACTTTTTCTTGATGGTGTTCTTTGGTAAGCAGAATTAATTTTGATGAAGTCTAATTTATCAATTTTTTTCTTTCATGGTTAGTGTATTTTGTATCCTAAGAAATCTTACTCTGAAGTTGCAAAACTTTTCACTTTTTCAGAAGCTTTATGATTCTGAGTTTTATATTTCAGGGTGTGGAAGACCTTCAACTTTGTTCTTTTTTAAACATTGTTTTGGCTGTTATAGGTCCTTTACATTTTCAGGTAAATTTTAGAATCAGATTATCTGTATCATCAAAAAAGCCTGCTGAAATTTTGATTATGATGGTATGAAATCTATAAATGAATTTAGGAAGAATGACAGCTACTAATATGACAGGTTCTCATTGAACAGGGTAAAGTACCTGCAGTGAAACCTGACATTGCCATCAGCACAGTACAAGAACAGTTTTTAAATGTATTAATCAATATACGTTAATGGAAATAAAAAATTAAAACTACAAAGAAATACATCAGATGAGCAAAAATCCAAAAAGGTATCTTTTCCAGAAAAGGGGAAGAGTGGCTTGGCACTCTCAAATACTTCAGGTGGGAATGTAGATTGGCACAACCCTAGAAGGCAAGTTTGGCAACGCTTCTCACAGTTACAAACGCATATATCTTTTCACCAAACAATTCCACTCAAGGGATTTCTCTAGGACATACACTCACACACATGCAAAATCACACATACACAAGGTTATGTGTTGTTTGAAATGGCAAAACACTAAATAAATCATGGCATGTCTATACAGTGAACACAAAATAGCTTAAAAAAATGAGGAAGCTCTTTATATAATGAAATAGAAAGATTTTTCTAGATATGTTATTAAGTTAAACAAAATAAATAGCATAGTTTACTACCATAAAACAAAGCAAGTAGGGAAGATGACTGTTTGTATATGTTTAATGAATCACTGGAAGAATACATAAGAAACTAACTAAAGAGGATTATCTCTATGGGGGCAAGCTCTATCTAGGTTGATGGAGGCAGGAGTGGGAAGGAAGACTTTTCAAATGCATACCTGTATATACTTTTTGATTTCTGTAAATCTTTTTTTCTTTTTAAAGATTTTATTTATGTTTTGAGAGAAGGGAAGGCAGAAAGAGAGGAAGAGAAACATTGATGTGTAAGAGGTACATCGATCAGTCGCCTCTCACATGCCCCCAACTGGGGACCTGGCCAGCAACCCAGGCATGTGCCCTGACTGGGAAATTAACCTGCAACCTTTCGGTTCCCAGTCCAGCAGTCAATTCACTGATCCACAGCAGCCAGGGCATACTTTTTTATTTTTAAACTATGTGAATATATTACATCTTCAAAAAATTAGATAAATTTTGCAAATGAAAATTTCCCTAAGAGTCTGGTGATGATGATGGTAGGAAGAGTTATCATTAATGAACACTTAATACATACATGGGCTGAGTAGTTTAAATGCATTATCTCATTCAGTCTTTATAGCAACCTTATGGGACAAATACAACAATCCTATTTTACAGATGATGAAAAACTGAGATTCAGAGGGTTATGTAGCTCACAAGTTATAAACTGGAGTTCAATCTGATGTTTATGTGCTTAACTGGTATATCACACTGTATATCTATTAATAATTTTGATATTGGCATGTTTTGATTGATATAAAAGAAAAAAAGAGCAATTACCTGCTGCCCTTCTGTGCCTTCGGCAGTTACCATAGCAACAGAGTGCGTTCCCGCCGAGGAGATAACTGCATCGTGGGCAGGGACTGTGATGGGCGTGCCATCTTGTGTTACCATTGTGATGGTATTGCCTATGGCTTGCATGTCAGCCTGAGATATGTTGACCTGCAATACAATGCATTTTACAAATCAGTCAGTGTTTCCTGTTATATTTGGCAAATTTTATTAAGGGCTAGTCCTGATTCTTGATAAATCCACTCTGTGGGAGCAAATAAGCATTTTATATTTTAGAAAGAGTTCATCAGAAAAACAGAATACTTCTTAAATGCATTTCCTCCTCTCCATCTCTACTGCCAATTGAGATGTTTATTTTTTTGTCATCTGACTTTTGCATCACCCCTTCTTTCCAGGTATCCAGCCTAACCCTTCCCTAATCATACTCTACTTGGCACCTTTCTAAAAAAACAAACTCCATATGCTCCCTGCTTAAAGCCCCAGTGACTCCCCAGCACCACAGTTCGGACTTCCCACATGGCATTTGGGGCTTTTCAGGGTTGGCCTTGCACAGCTTCTCCAGACTCATCTGCCGCCACTTCCAAGCCAGCACTGGCACTCTAGCCATTTGCAGTCCCAGACAATGTCAAGTTCTGTTTCTTCATTACTTTGCCCTTCCCATCACTCTCTGCCTTGTGAACTCAGGAAAATTTTTCAGGATCCAAATGAATGGCCATTCTCTACAAGGGCCTCCAGGAGTCCTTCAGGAAGAATCATTCACTCCGTCCTCCAGACTGCCGCAGCACGCAACTGTATACCCATCTTTATGAGAAATGACTGCTCGTTTTAGGAATGTCTCTCTCCCATTAGACTGCAACACTCCCTTCCCGGTTTCCCCACACTAAGTCTACCACAATAGGTAGCATTGGGTATATGTTTAATAAGTGTTTGTTGTTTAATTAACTAAAGGAATGGAACAGAAACCTAAATCCTTTAGGAAATGGGAAGGGTACATCTACAGAAAATACAACATTGTGGTGGGGAAAACAGTTGTTTGGGAGCCCATGATGAGGGATTAAGCTCATTCCTTATGGTCAGAGAGGAGCCATGAGTAGATCACATGACAGTAGGCACCTATGCGATAAACACTAGAATTAACCAACAATGAAACTGGCTGCCTCTTTTTGTTTGTTTAATTTTATTTATTGATTTTAGAGAGAGGAAAGAGGGAGGAGAGGCATCAATTTGTTATTCCACATACTGATACATTCATTGGTTGATTCTTATATGTACCCTGACCAGGAATTGAACCCACAACCTTGGTGTATTGGAACAATACACCAAGAGCTTGGTAGCTCTAATCAACTGAGCTACCTGGCCAGGGCTAGGTTGCCTCTTAAAGAGAGAAACTGCCCATGTATTTTAGAGCTGTTTTGGAGGGAATTTTTCCTGTATAGGGAGGAAGGGAGGTTAGATCAAATGACCTCCAAAGGGCCTCTGTCTGTGCGGAATTAGTGATGTCAAAAGTGAGGGGAAGAGAGATACATGGGATATTACAAGAACTTTGTATTTTCCAATCCTAAGTATGTTCTGCCTCCCAGCTAACATCAGCATCTTAACAGTTACTGATACATATGGCAGATTAATCATGAGAGGTAAAGCTCTGAGAGAGATGGGGGTAAACAGAGTTCTCCATGGAAAAGGCAGATATAAAACAGCAAAAGAACCTGAGATGCCTATTTCTACCAGGTACTAAGACAACCTTAGCTAGAGCTTAAAATGGAAATTATTTTAGGCTAGTGGCATCTAAAAAACGTAACAAATTTGACTACTGCAGAACCACTATTACACTGCTTTTCCTGGGGAAATCAAGATACCTGTCCTATTAATTATGTGAAGCTTCCATGATTCCATGTAGGGAGAGAGCCACACTTTGGAAATTTTACGGGTTTGCCCATCACTGACTTCACATGGTCTTTTAATGATAATATCATCACTCAGCCAAAGCTCTGCTGATTTCTCGGTCTCACATCCCGGACCTAATGAGCCACCAAATCCTACCCCTTCTTTGAATTGTTTTTCACATGGATCCATTACTTTTCAAGCCCTCATTTTCAATCTACTTCTGACCTTTATCATCTCACCTTTGAACTATGCCAGTAACACCTTTTGAGTTCTACAGAGTCACAAACATTCTCTGTATTAATCTCTCTGCATGCCGACTCTTTAAGCAGGCTACTGAAAACCTTCAGGAAAGCTAGTACTGTCTGAAAGCTGAAGTCCAAACTCTATGCTCTGACATTCAAGGATTTTCTCAACTGGGACCCAGCCTGACTCTCAAGTCCAGGTTCAGAGAAATAATTGGCTTCGGTGCATACTTACATGCTGAGTACCATCGTGGGATATGAGTGTGACCTGTTGACTCAACCCAGGCTGGGTTACTGCAGCGACTTGTGTAGACACAACATCATCCCCTTCTACACCTGTAACATATGTGATCTGGGAACCTTTAAGGACATCTTCACCTTGACCTATTTAAAACAAAAGAATCATTTATTAGACTGACCAACCAAGATGATTAGAAAACAGAAGATATTTTAAATATTACAGAGAAACTTATACTGATTAAAGTATATGTATTATAGTCTACATAATGAAAAGAGCTTCCAGCACCTCCTTCCAATTCTTCTACCTCCATTTTTGCAAAGTCAAATCAAATCAAAGCAGACCACACCAAACCATTCCACACCAAAGTTAAGTGTTCTAATTTTGAGAGACTTCTTTTATTCCCTTAGTTGGAGTAATTAGTGATAACTGTGCATGTACGTTGGGGAAGCAAGTAGGGCAAACTACACAGGAAGACTGATTCGCAAATAACCCCTCCAATATGGCAAGTTCTTACAGTCACTTCAGAAGCTGCTACAAATGATAAGACAGTCTTCATAAACATTAACCACAAATCTGAACGGTGTGTAAATATAATGCACTAAGTTACTTATTCTTTAACACAAGTGACTGATTGCAAATCATCAGTACACAATGACATCACTGGGTAAAGAAAATATAATGGTGTGTTATCTGGTATAAGATTAATCATTTAATAAGTGACAGAACAGGAACCACCATCCACTTCTTTAGTTCACAATGAACCAGCAAGTAAACAGAGATTTCAACAGTCCATTACTGCTATACTTGGCAACCAGGAAGATTACTGATTCCTCTTTTCTTCTATCACTTTCCACCTCCCATATAGGCAGAAATAGGGTAAATATACATTTTTTTCCTTCAAAGGACTTTATATGTTAGTTTAAAAGTACTTCTCAAAGTTAGCGGTTGAGGCACGCACTCACACGGCTACAGTCACCCTGACGTAATCTCCATGGCAGTCATTACTTCACTTTTTTTGTTCTATTGCATAAGTATTTCAGATTACAAAACTTCGGTGATCATGTAAGAGAAAAGGTACACAAATCCATCCCTAGTCGTTTTTGTTTTTTTTTAAAGATTTAAAAAATGTATTCTTTATTTTAGGGAGAGGGGAAAGGAGGGAGAAAGAGTGGTAGAGGAACATTGATGTGAAAGAGAAATTTCAGTTTATTGCCTCTCCTACTAGCCCCAACAAGGGACCTGGCCCGCAACCCAGGCATGTGCCCTGATGGGGAATCAAATAGGTGACCTTTCACTTTGCAGACAATGCCCAACCAACTGAGCTGTATCAGTCAGAGCTGTTCTTTTTTTCCCTCCTTTTTTTTAAAGGAAGGTAGGTTTGTTTGTTTGTTTTATACTTACCTGGCAGGGGAGACACCATGATCAAGTAGGTTTTTAAAAATTATGTATTTTAGAGAGAGCAAGGGGGGAAAAAGGTTGATATGTTGTTCCACTTATTTATGCACTCATTGGTTGATTCTTGTATGTGCCCTGACTGGGGATTAAACCCACGACCTTGGTGTATCAGAACAATGCTCTAACCAAATGAGCTGCCTGGCCAGGGTTCCATCCCTACTTTTGAAAAAACAATTTTAGTTGTTGTTGTTTTTAAACAGAATGTATATAATATTACAGACTATTTTCTTGAGTACAAGAAATTCTGACAATCTGAAATAGTAGTATTTAAGAAAGAAACTAAGGGAGCTTAAAAAAAGAGTCTTAAGACCCAAGTTTGCCACCATTAAAACCTGCTTTCTAACTGCAAGGATTCAGCAGTTGTTGTAATATTTAACCATGGACACTTACAGTGCTTTGGCTGGAAAATAATATAGCATTCAAGACTGAAGGATTTGTTATTTTCTTACTATCATATGACACATATCTGAAAAGACAAATTAGAACCACAGAGAATCATATGAGCAGGGAGTGAGTGATCTGTTTTTTCCCTTATTCTCCAACACGCTTTTTCACCTAAATGTTTTCAATGTTGTTAAGAATGGAAAAGGTTGTGTTTTTTTTTTAATTCTCAAATTTACTTCATTTAGGAGATACTCAATAAAACATTAAGACAATCTATAATTTGTGTAGCAAAACTTCATTTTTCCTATTTACTGGTGCTGAGTTATTTAAATGAAATCATAGAATTTAGTTATCTGGAATATTTTTTCAGGAGTTTATTTTTTATTTTTATTTTTTAAGAGTGATTTATTCTTAGAAAGAGGGGAAGGGAGGGAGAAAGAGAGGGAGAGAAACAATGGGTTGGGTCTCACATGCCCCCTACTGGGAACCTGGCCAGCAACCCAGGCATGTGCCCTCACCGGGAATTGAACCAGTGACCTTTCAGTGTGCAGGCCGGCACTGAATCCACTAAGCCACACCAGCCAGGGCACAAGAGTTTATTCTTACTGCAATGAATGTTTCCATAACAGCAAGCACATGAATCAACCAAGAATTATTTGGGAGTGCTTCACTGCTCTTATGGTTAAGAGCAACATCCTTACCATACCCCAATGATCCAGCTGTCCCTGTCTGGCTCTCCAACCTCATTTTATGCCACCTTCCCAGGCAGAAGCACCACGCTGGCCAAGCTTCTTTTGTCTCCAATATACTTGGCTCTCTCCAGCCTCCGGGTTTTTTCCATGTGCCGTTCCCTCCATTTGAAATGTTTTCTAGCCTTTGCTCCCTATAGGCTAGAACCCCTGTCTTCTCCTACAACCCCTGTCTTTCCACCTAGTTAACCCTCTACATCTCTCCAAAAATCACTTTCTCAGGGAAGTGTTCTTTGATGTCCAGACTAGGAGAAGTTCCCTTCTTATATATCCTAAAGAACCAAGTACCTTTCTTTGATATCATTTATCACAATTGTAAATTTTATGGTTGTGTGCTAATTTGAATGAAACTTTGAGAAAACACTTTGAATCATAAATTATGTTTATTACTGTTGATTCTCAAACACAGAGACAGATATACTAGACAAAATCCTCACCTGGGGGAGGCTCAAAAAAGGCTTCCTGCTCCTCCTCGATTGGCTCAGTGTCATTGTGGGCGGTCCGTTTGTGCATGGCCAGTGTGGAGATCTGCTTATATGTCTTCCCACAGTGGTTACAGTTGTATGGTTTTGAGTGAGTATGAACAACATGATGTTTATACAAACTGGAATATTCTGTAAACCTTTTGTCACACCCAGGGACTGTACAAACATATGGCTTTTCCCCTGCGAACAGAACCGAAAAAACAAAAACAAAAGTCAACTTTTATATATAAAGGCATAACCATTCCATACCTGCGGTGGGGGAAAGCCTATAAAGGCAAAAAGTAGTAGTTGCCAAATCCCTTCCTATGCTGCCATAAGGCAGCACACAGAAAATTCTCCCTCACTATGCTTTTGGTTTGGTTAAAAAGGTAGTCTGTACCCGGAGTGCTGTCCTGTGTCTGAATGGTACTTTTCCCTTAGTTTCAAGGGATGAGAAAATTAAGGATAGACATGTTGCCTAGTTTAACTCTAAGTTTTAATAAAACTGTTATTTATCTATTACTAGGTAATCTAGATAAGATTAATGATATCATACTAACAATGACAACAAGAAATGCAATTATTATTACAACTAATGTAGTTTACCCTAAGGATTTTATAAGGATAATAAAAACGGATTTTCTAAAAAGCCTATACTGAAGTGGACACTTCAATAACTCTAAAAGGACATACATGTTTCACATTAACTTCACTTGACTTCTTACATTCATTCAAAAGCTACTGAATACTTACTAAAAGAATCTAGGTAATATAAAGGAAAGTAAAAACTAGAAATCTTTTTCCTTGAAGCAATTTGAGAACAATATAGGCAATACAACCATTTTTAGAACATTTTATTATAGAAAATTCCAAACATACACAAAAGTATAGAGAAACAGTGTAATAAACCCTCATGTACCAATCACCCAGCTTTAACTATCAATTCATGGCCGATATTGTTTCATCTATTCACTACACATACCACCCCCCAACCCCTTCCCACCCTGGATTATTCTGAAACAGCTCCAGATAGCATTCTATTGCATCTATAAATATTTCAGATTATAGACCTGAAAGACAGAACTTAAAAAAAAAACAACAATAATTACTTAGTATCATACACTATCTTGACAGTATTAACTTATGGTGGTGGTGGTGGACAATCTAAAACTGAAAGCAAACTAGAACAGATTAACCTAACTGTGGTTTAAATGAATACTTTAAACCACATTGAAGGGGTTGGGGTGCGGGGGAATGAATAAACTAAAGTAAGTCTTACACACAGCATTTGACTAACATGCTCAGTATTTAACTACTGCTCAGTCTTGCACTAGGTTATAAATCTTCAACTCTTTTTAGTAGGCTTGTTTATTGTAGTGGTATGGGTAAAGCGATTCCGAAGTTACTTGAGATGTAATAAAAGATTGAGCAAATAGTACTTGTGTCAATGCTGCTGGAAGCCAGAGTTCTTGCTGTGGAAGAAGGGATATACAAATATGGAATGGGGGAAGAAAAAACTGTCGGATGAATTGCTCTGGAGGTACGGGTGTAAACTCACATAATTTCTAAAAACTGTACATGCATGTGTGTATACATGTGCATGTCCTACTTTATTCTTTTTTAACACCTTCTCTGGGTAACTGCATCCTTTCCCATGGTTATAAACAGTAAAACCACTCACACAGTAAAAAAATCTTATACTAATGTGATCTGTAACAGGAGTCTTAGACATAAAATAAGTGGAGATTGCTGCCTGTTCTCTGCCTGGTCCCATTCTCAAAGCAGGGTCGGTTAAAGTTCTTATCTTGGCAGATGGTTAAGGCGGAGATGTGGTAAAGGCCAAAGGGAGGGTGGGAAATAGGCAATACCAACTCGGAAAATTGGCCCTATTCGTATCTAAGCTGGAGCATAAACTGCCACTAGGTGGCACCAAATCACATCAAGAGGTAAACGGCTTGGCATCCAGCTTTTGAGCTCTCTAATGGCTAGTGGCCTGTCTCAAATGGCCATCTCATCAGCCTTGCAAGAAGAGACTGCATTAATCTTTACACTCCACTTACAGCATACTGTATTTACTGTCTCATATATTTGATGATCATCAGCCAATCCTTTCTTCCAGCCCAGGACTACCTCTTGAGTCAGGCCAACATTTATCACTACATACTGGATCTATTTCAGTATTCTCAACCAATTATGCATGTAAAAGCTATGGTGAGCTTTTAATATATACTGATACCTGGGCCCCACCCCAGTAAAATTATGTTAGAATCTTTGCACACAGAATTTGGGAAGTCAGTCTATTTTTAAAAGGTGAATCCAATATGCAACCACATTTGAGAGCATCGCCCTATCTGCATGTTCCAAAGATCAGTATGGCCAAACTTAATGCAGGCTTTCCTCTTATCAAAACCTAATTTGCCCACAGAAGGTACTGACTGATAAACTTTCAGATAATGGGTCTATATTCTTTTACTTTAAATGGGAAAAATGTTTTCCCAGCCCCTGTAAAAATCCCAATTTCCCCAAATATCACAAAAAAAGTTCCTAAGCACCTATGTTATAACCCACCAAGAATGTCTGCATAGCGTGAAGCACTTAAAACACCAACTACCTAATAGCATTCAATGAACTCAGCAGTAGGTATATGTCTGTATGTAATACACAAATAATATGGTATAATATTGAATAGCAATTTTGTTTTCCTTCTACATTGCAAACGTGTACTGTAAATTAAAAAATGAAACATCTTAAAGATATAAAAGGAATGCAAATTATATTAACAAAATACACTTTTTCTTCTAATCTATAGCCACCTTTTCTATGCTATACCTCTTCGGTTTTCACAGGCTTTTCCTCTTTCTTAGAAAACAGATTGACTTAATCATGCAGGGAAACTGAAAGCAATAATGTACAATACACAATGTAAGCATAACATATGATTGTGTCGGGAATATGACTTCAGTGTACTGTGTGCTCTCTCATTTAGACTCATCTGCACCACAACTTATTATTTTTTCCTTTCATAGAAAAATGCACCCACAAGCAGACTTATTATAGCAGTTTTCAATTTGGGTCAGGAATTTTGACTAAAAATTTTGCTCTATGCCTCTGGTCATATGGAGCCACCCAATGTTCTCCAAATAAGTCATGTTTTTTCATACCTTTGTGGCTTTACTCATGACATTTCCACTGCCAGGATTATTCCCCCTCTGCCTCGTGAACCTTAGGACTCTGTCCAGAGGTCAAATTCCCCTTAAAGCCTTCCCTGAATGCTTCTCCCACAGAGATGGCTGTGTCCCTCTCTACTCCCACAGCGTCTTGTTCATGTAATTGGGAGACACTGTGCAGCAATTATATGTCTCTTATCTCTCCCCAACTCAACTGCGCTTGACATCTTATCTGTCTCTATTTCTGATGCCTAGCAGGGCAATACACAGTGGATACTCAGAAACTGTTGAATAAATGAACATATAAATGCTAAGGTGAAGGCTTTTTTTTTTAAGTTGCTTAATCCCTCTCCACCATGCCAAGTGGTAGGAAGGAGGGAAGGGATTCCTTGGAAATGGCTTATGGAAGAGGCAGGAGTTAAACTGAGCCTTGAAAGTTAAAGACCAGGACATCAGAGACTGTTACCTGTGTGTATCCTCACATGGTTTTTATAATTGGTTGCACTGGCAAACGCCCTTCCACATCCTGGTTCTGTGCAGTAATAGGGTCTTTCTCCTGTGTGTGTCCTAATATGCACTTTTCTGATATTTGATGTTGTAAAAGACCGACCGCAGCCTTCAAAGTGACATTTAAAGGGTCTTTCTCCTGAAAACAGAAAAGGGAATAAATTGAATGGTGCAAAAACACACAGAAAATTGAAATGTCTTATCCTTCAATTCTTAGGGTAATGCTCAAAACACTTGCCTTTTTGGATATGAGCTTCCCTTCCCCTTCAGAATGTTTCTTCCCTCCCCCTCCATAAACAGCATCTTCTACTCCAGACTTAAAAATTACCTAAATGTGTAATCCTAGGTAAATGAGCCTATCACTTAGGTACATAGATAATCCCTAAAAACTGAGAGCACTGGTGGTCTAGGGCTATTGTTAATCTTTCCTGGGTCACGGACCTATTCTAGAATATAGCAAAGTTATGGGCCCTCCTACTGGAAAGCAGCATACATGTGTAAATGGCAAAGTGCATGGAATTTCAGTTCATGAGAAACCCTTGATGATGACTCCCTGAAAATCTTCCAGAGACTCTTTCCCTAAGTTTCCTCCCGCAGGTAAGAAGTACCTAGATAGATGTGTCCACACCAGTACCTGTATGAGTTCTGATATGTTTCTGTAGATCTCCTGAAGTTTTGAAGGATTTAGTACAATTATCTTCTGAACACCGATATGGCTTTTCTCCTGTATGAGTTCTGACATGACTTTTTAATCCGTAACCTTTAAGAAAAATGTAAAAGAAACTTAGTTACACAAAACCCCTCTAACCATGCCCACTGAAATTAAGCTATTGAAATATACAGTAAACACCAAGGATATAATACTAGGCAAGCATAATAGAATAACTATTAAAAATGTACAAAAACAGCCCTGACTGGTGTGTCTCAGTGGATTAGGCATCATCTTACAAACTTAAAGGTCGCTGGTTTGATTCCCTGTCAGGGCATGTGCCTGGTTTGCAGGCCAGGTCCCTGGTTGGGGGTGTGCAAGAGGCAAATGATGAATGTTTCTCTCACACATCGTTGTTTCTCTTCCTCTCTTTCTCCATCCCTTTCCCTTTCTCTAAAAATAAATAAATAAGATTTAAAAAAATGTACGAGAGTACGGCAGCTCAAGACTGTCATAATGAAAATTCAATAGCTTTATCTCTGTCTAGAAGAGGTTGTGTATCTTTTTATAAAGTGTCCAATCTTATTAAATGTTCCTAACTCATAATCCAAAAGCCTGAAGTGGAACTGAAACATGGAATGCAGAATAGGACAGGGTGGAAGTCAAGAGGCCTGGTACTTACGAACCCTGGCCCTGCTCGATGGGTCCCTGGGCAGGCCTGTCCCAATACTAAGTCCAGTTCCCTACAGTTCCCCCTAAGGTGTGTCCTAATGTTAAATTCTGTATCAGCTTCTATTTTTCCTGCTAAAGGAAAACAGGGCATGGAGTGAAACGCTGAACATAGTAGGCAGAAACAAAACAGGTCTGAAGAGAAAAATGGAAACAGAGTAAGAGAGAACAGAGCAAGCAGGACAAGAGGTAGTTAATGGAGAGTCTGAAAATTGGTGATGATGCCAAAGGCAAGGGCTCAGTTCCTGCTTCTAGCTTGTTTCTGCTTGACTTCAACTGAAACCAAGAAACAAAGAAAATTCATGTTTTCACCTGTTGCAAATGCTTTCCCACAGCCTGGATGCTCACACTGATAAGGCCGGTCTCCTGTGTGTGACCTCTCGTGAACCTGTCATTAAAACACAGGCATGATGATTCTATTTCCTTTAGGTATTCCTCAGGTAGATGGTCTCAACATAGACCTATTTATTTTTTTCCACTGCTGAATAATTTTGTTGTTTGTATGTCATTTTTTATAAAAAAAAGGTAACTTTTCTCAAAATTACAGTCCAATAATTCTCAATATAGACCAAATACTGTATGTTTAGAAGTTGTCATTTTAGATAAGAAACAGGAACAGTGGAGGTATGAGTTTTCTAGGATGGTCACAGATGTCCATATGGAATATAATCATGGTGAGAACTGGGAGCAGAGTGTAGGGAGAGGCCACTCATGTAAGGTTAAGGGTGGGGAGGCTGCTGCTGGAGCGCCCTCGATCTGAGGCAAGGCTTCACCACTGAGTAGTGCTGTAGCCATGACACTCGCCTTCTCTAAGCCTCGAACTCCTTTGTTAAGTGTGGACAAAAAAGTATCTACCATCGAGTGCTGCTGTGACAAACGAATGATCATGACAATGGCCAGCATTTACTGAACTTCTACCACATGCCAGGCTGTTTTTCTCAATGTTTTACATGCACAGTTTTACTTAATTTTCACAACCAATCTAAGAGGGATACTGTACTTTTTATTATCCAATCTTATAGAAAAGGAAAATGAGGTACTAAGAGGTCAAGTAATATGTTAAGGTTACACACTGATAAGTAGCAGAGATGGGTTCTGAGGCTGCTACTCCAAATATGCTAATGCACACTTCCTGCCACACTGTAAGTTATTCAATAATTGTTTGCTATTATTTTTGAGCCATGGTATATTGTGTTTAGCTGCAATGCAAGTACCTAGCCTATATATTTGGAAGAAAGGACAAGCCAGCACCAACTTTTGCTAGATTTCAGCAAATCACTGTTAACAGACTGATTATACACACAGCTCATGTAATTATATAAAATTTCACACTTGACAAAAATATATTCAAATATATAGAGTACCTACCATGAGCCAACAGGCAGACAAGAGATGAAGTAAACAGTCCAAGACCTCAAAAAGCTGACATTTTCTAAAATCTCTATGGGCTTTTGTGGTATGAGTGTGAGTATTTGTCTATACCTTGATAAGTGGGAGAAAACAACGGCATTTGAATGCTACAAGAATATCATGTTGACATTTAATGTCCTAGGTATTCTCATAACTAGACTCAGCATTTCTTTATATATACCTTAAGATGATGAGCTGTTGTATATAATTTTCCACATCCATCATATTCACATCGGAATGCTTTCTCTCCACTCTGTTGAGATTTTGCAGTTACTCTTGTTGCATGTCCTTGTAAGACAATCTAGAAAAAAAAAGTATGATTTAAATTATTTATAGAGATAAAAATAGATGAAATTGCTATTTTCAGAATAAAAGTATAAAACTATAACATAGGTTTCCAGACTTAGGTCATCATTTTACAAAACTTCTTTCATGCTGAGCCAGTTAGGCTAATTCTGTCCCATGCCTGCAGTCAATGGTAATGGAAGAATTCGAAAGGAAATCCACGAGGAAGTATAGCTAGAGCTCAGAGATGTACAGTAGTCCCTCCTTATCCACAGGGGATACACTCCGAGACTCTCAGTGGATACCTGAAACCGCAGATTGGACCAAACTGTAGATATACTATGTTTTCTTCTATATGTACATACTTATGATAAAGTTTAATTTATAAATTAGGCACAGTAAGAAATGAACAATAATAATAAAATAGAACATGTATAACAATGTAATAAAGTTATGTGAATGTGGTCTTTCTCTCTAAATATCTTACAGTACTGTAATCACCCTTCTTATGATGATGATGATGTGAGATGATCAAGTGCCTTATTAAGACAAGAAGTTTCAACTTTCACTTAAAAGAAGCACTTTACAGCTTCTCTTTGGCATATCTAAATCATCAGCATCACTACTCCTGCACTTTGGGGACATTAATAAGAAAAATAAGGCCATTATTAAGTAAAATATTAAGTGTCTGAATACAAGTACTATCATTACAACACTCTGATAACTGAGACAGCTACTAAGTGACTAACAGAGGGTTAGTGCTTACAGCGTGGATACACTGGACTAAGGAATGATTCACATCCTACGCAGGATGGAGCAGGACAGCTTGAGATTTCATCATACTACTCAGAATGACACACAATTTAAAACTTATGAATCGTTCATTTCTTAAATTTTCCATTTAATATTTTTAGGCTGCAGTTGTCCACAGGTACCTGAAACTGCAGTTAAGGGGGGACTACTGTATTGCCACTCTAGAAAACTCAACCCAAGTAATATCCCCATCATATGCAGGTATTCCTCGACATACTCAAGTGAGACAGACAGACAGATAAATAGATAGACAGATACATACACATGAATTTTAGGACATGTATCCTAAAAGCAATGTAAAAAGCATTTTCAGGTTCAAATGATAAATTAGAATGGTCCCTGCCTTAGAAGGGCTTTCATTGTAGTCAGTGAAATTGTCCTATAAATTAGAGATTATAACAGAATATAACAATTGCTATCATAGCAGTCTACACAAAGTTCTATGGGGGACAAAATTGGAAAGTGGGTAGAGATTCAGGTTATGGTGAGCTGGTTAGAGGTGAAATTTGAAGGCTAAAGAACACAGGTAGGGAGAGCAGTCCAGGCAGAAGGAATATTATGACCAGAAGTATGAAAGTGTGTCAAAAAGAAATGAAAACTTAGTATCAGTACTATGTCTATATAATACAATGGATAACAGGAAAAAGTTTAGAACCACATTTGGGAAGGGTTTTGGATGTCATTCTGAAGAACAAGCCTAGATAATAAAAGCAAAAGAAAAGTATTAAAATTTTTAAAATAATGGATTGAACAAGATCAGCTCTGTGTTTTAGAAAGAGAACTTTGATAATAGTATGAACAGAGTAAAAGATAAAAAAGGCAAGGAGACTAAAAGGAATTTGGATAATCATAACTACAGAAGGAAGTAGTAACGAAAACCAGCCTAGGATAATGACCGTGGAAGAGAAGGTAATAGATGATTCTGCAGACGTTTTAAAGGGTGAAATAGGCAGAATCCAAAACTGAAAAGCTGAATTAATAAGCTAAAGCTAAAACAGGTATTTCAAGGTTACATATTATTGAACATATTAGTCTTTGTCAAAAGAAAAATAACTTGATATATTATCACAAGGGAAATGTCTCAAGGTCAATTTAGAAGCTAACACCATCCTGGCCTGGTGTGGCTCGGTGGACTGAGCACTGGCCTGCAAACTGAAAGGCTGCTGGTTCGATTCCCAGTCACAGCACATGCCTTGGTTGTGGGCCAGGTCCCCAGTTGGGGGCCCACGAGAGGCAACTGATCGATGTATCTCTCGCACATCGATGTGTCTCTCCCTCTCTTTTCCCATCCCTTTCTCTCTCTAAAAATAAATAAAATATTTTTAAAAAAGTGAGAATGATTTCTGTCAATAAATCTTTTTTTGAAAAAAGAAGCTAACATCAGTGAAATGCTAATCAGCTTCTAAAACCATCTATAGAAAATGACCTACTATTTACGCTTAATGTATGTTCTAAGAACTAAAAGATAACCTAAGCTCTGCAATATATTCATTGTGTGACCTTGTGCAAGTCATGTAGGATCTGTTTGCCTGTCTGCATAAAGAACATATTATACTAAATCAGTGATTTTTTTTAAAGCTTTTTTAAAGAAGTCAAAATCCTTTGCCAGATGAAATCTTATACATCATTCTACTGTGTAAAACAGATAGAGGCATTCCGGCTGCTGTTGGTCCAGGCAGGTGTGGGTTGCACAGAGCTCTGCTAGTCTCCGAGGAACCAAAAAGAAACCCTAGGACCTCCCAAAATCAGAGTTTAAAAACCACTGTACAAGATAATTAATGCTAAGTCCCTTCAAGCTTTTAACATTCTAGGATTCTGAGGACGTGCAAACCACAGTGGTAAATAAGGGGCTAGATCTAAGACTGAATTCCAAAATGCCTTCAATAACTACAATTAATTGAGGAGTTGCATTTATGTGATGTATTGAGGAGATTAACTATCATTAATTGAGGAGTTGCATTTACGTGATGTATTGTGGTGGGTGCTTTGCATGTGCTGTCTTATTAGTCCTTCATGACTGCCCAATAAACTATTTATAACTTACGAATTAAAAAAATGAGGACCAGCATGGTTAATTAATGTAACTTGACCTTGGGTCAGAGGATGGGAACCAGGATTTAAAATAGATTGGTCCTACAGCTCAAGTTGTTAACCCACCAACCAGGCTTCAGGATGCGACAGCCTAGTGGTTTACCACCTGGTTTAACCCCTAAAATTCTATTTGCCATAATGGCCTAATGCACATGTTAGATAAACTTGTTATTTGATGTGTTTAATCTTGTATATTAGATGTAAATAATTTATACTCTGGGGGAGGATAAAAAGCAACTTGAAGAATTTTTAAAAGTATGTCCTCTTTCAAGAAAGGGATTAATCATTGAAGTGTAGCAACAGGGGAGTCTGTAGAGAACCATGGGGAGCCATAAGCATTGCTAGAAAGACTTAAAAAACAAACAAATCCCATGCCTTTCTAACAATGATTACTATTGGGTAGTAGTCCTTAACTTTTAATTTTTATCTCTCTATACCATTTGGATTTTTGAAACATAAACATTGTTACTTCTTTTAAAAAGAAGTATACAATAGCTATCTGTATAATAAGGTAATTGGTCATTTTATTTTGTTTTTAACTTTGTACTTCTCTTAAATAAAAAAGGAGGAAGGAAGGGAGGGAGCGAGGGTCGGAGAAAAAGCTACTGCCCTGACCATTGTAGTTCAGTGGGTTGGGCATCATCCAGCAAATCAAAAGGTTGCTGGTTTGATTCCTGGTCAGGGCACCTGTCTGGGTTGTGGGCCAAGTTCCCGGTTGGGGGAGTGCAATAGGCAACTGATTGGATTCTCTCACACACTGATGTTTCTCTTCCTCTCTTTCTCCCTCCCTTTTCCTCTTTCTAAAAATAAATGAATAAAATATTTTTTAAAAAATTGTTTTAAACTACTAAAATACTATTTTTTAAAGAATCCTAGATTCCACTCCAGACCTACTTATCTAATCTCTGAAGTTGGTCTTAGTCATGGGTTATTTTTAAAAACTCCACAGCTTAATTTTGTATTTATCCTTGATTAATAACCACTGCTAATACCTTTGAGAAAAAAGAAAAGAGGCTTAGAAAAGCAAGGTTCAAGATCACAAAGCTAGATAAAAATACAAAAAATATACATGAAATATAATCCATATTAAAAATGCCTAAACAGGTTTTGGGGTGATCATCCAACCCATGTTCTGGGAGAATCTGCTACCCCATCCATAGACTCTGATAACCAGAAAAGATTGGTATATCTAAGGCTGGCCAGTGAGCTATGCCTCACATGGCCTGATTTAAAAAGTCAAGTTGAGCCATGGCCAGTGTGGCTCAGCTGGTTGGAGAGTCATCCCATAAACCAAAGAGTCACGGGTTTGATTCCTAGTTGGGGTACATGGCTAGTTAGTGGCTTCGGTACCTGGTTGGGATACATAGGACAGATGGCCAAATGGTTTCTCTCTCACGTGAATGCTTCTCTCCCTCTTTCTCCCTCCCTTCCTCTCTCTCTAAAATCAATAAATATGTCTTTGGGTGAGGATTAAAAAGAAAATGTCAGCCCTGGCTGGTGTAGGTCAGTGGATTGAGTGCCAGCCTGTGAACCAAAGGGTCACTGGTTCGATTCCCAGGGTAGGGTACATGCCTGGGTTGCAGGCTGGGTCTCTGGGGCGGGGGGGTGGGTATGTGAGAGGCAACCACACATTGTTGTTTCTCTCCCTCTCTTTTTCCTTCGCTTTCCCTTTCTAAAAATAAAATCTTTTTTTTTTTTTTAAAGTCAAACTGAGTCCACAAATTCTCCTTCACTGGAATTTGACCTAAGAAATCTTGAGTTGATCACGGGTAGTAAGCTGGAGAAAGCATGGCTGTAATGAACCATGTGTAAACTCAGCGACGATGCACAGAAAGCCTGAGTGCAGAGAAAAGAAGGGGGCAGAGATGCCATGGAAGAGGGGAGGAGGATGAAAAAGGAGGAATGGAAATAGCCTTCAGTGATGTCTCCTCTGCAATTCTGGTTCCTGTGAAGTTCAATTGTTCAGCAGTTCCTATTTTGGGCTTCTTGTATAGTCATATAATATATCTATTTATCTTAAGCTAGTTTGACTAATGTTTTGTGGTATTAGAGCTCTGATTAAAACTGGCAAACCAAAGAATTTTGATCTCCAATGTAAATAAAATTAATTTGAATAAAGTCAAAACTAATCAAAACCATGAAGAAGGTCTGGTATTCCAAGAGAACACGTAAGTGTAAATAATGCTGTTCTCATGCTTATACATTTACAAATTATGCTCTCATGTCTTACCTAAAATATCAGTCAAATGAAGATCTCTTTTGATTTTCATAACCCCATGAGATGGGTAGAGGAAAGAGTATTATTATTCAAATATAGCAGGAAAGATCTCAGATCCAGAGGAGCTAATTTGCTCCATCATATAGCTACTACATAGCAGAGTGGAAACTCAACTCAGGTTGGTTTTTTTTTAAATTACAAATTATATGCTACTTTAATACTATGCTGTTTCCTACTTAACTAAGGGTGGTATAACATGAGGGCAAGGACTGTAGTAGTCTCCCCCAAACACATACTCCATCATCCTTACAGTTCTTATAACAACACCTGGGCATTCTTTTTTTTTTAATCCTCACCCAAGGATATTTAAAAAATTGATTTCAGAGAGAAAGGAAAGGAGAGAGCAAAAGAAACATCAACTGGTTGTCTCCGATATGCACCCCAACCTGGGATTGCACCTGCAACCTAGGTATGTGCCCTGATCGGGAATCAAATCTGCAACATTTTGGGGTGCAGGATGATGATGCTCCAACCAACTAAGCCACCTGGCCAGGGCCTAGAGCCTAGAGCTACAACTTCTTAAGCAACTCTGGCAGAAGTAGAAGGAGTACCAAGAAAAAGCTGAGAAGTTACAGGTGTTGCTTATTTGCAGTGGTTCTTTGAGGATATTTTGACCTTTTGATACCATGTACAGAGCCCTAAACCTCAAATATGGTATTTGATTGTTTCAGAGGATGAAGGATTCATAAACTTCTAGTCCAGCATTAATGAAGAGAAATACAATGAGTCACCAATACAAGCTACATGTAATTAAAAATGTTCTAGTATAGCCACATTTTAAAAGTAAAACAAAGGGTGAAATTAATTTTAGTAATTATTTAATTTAACCCAGTATGTCCAAATTATCATTTCAACATCTAAATCTATATGAAAAATTATTCAGATATTTTATGTTCTTTATTTATAATAAACCTTCAAAATCCTGTACGTAGTCTATACTCACAGCACCTCTGAATTCTGACTACCCATATTTCAAGTGCTCAATAGCCACATGTGGCTACCATATTGGACAATGCAGTCTGTAAGGGAGAGGTAAAGAGAGCAAAGGAGAAAAAGCTACAGTCAAAAAAAATCCTATTCAACTTTCTTCTTTGTCTTTGTCCACTGGCACCAACACCAAATGGTTATATGTGTGCATAAAGAGTAATAGGGCTTTTTATGACATGTTGCAGCTCTGAATTCCTAGTGATATTTCTGGCTCTGAAGTTAATTATTGACAGTAATAGGTTTTTATGGTAATAGTATATTATAATGTTACACTCATTTTTCTGTAGGACGCATTCTGTATTAGTTTATTGTAAGTGTAGTTACAATTATCTTTCTTTAGAAATAGTCTATTATTTAGAAACTTAATTGTCAGTCACTAGTAAGAGATAACACCCTTAATAGGCTATCCCAAGGCACTAACCTACACCTCTCTCTTTTTTCTTAATCTTTAAAAAAAAAATTCTTAGCCCTAACTGGTGTGGCTCAGTGGACTGAGTGCCTGCCTGCCAATCAAAGGGTCGCCGGTTCAATTCCCAGTCTAGGGCACATGCCTGGGTTATAGGCCAGGTCCCTGGTAGGGGGTGTGTGAGAGGCAACCTACATACTGATGTTTCCCTCTCTTTCTCCCTTCCTTCCCCTCTCTAAAAATTAATAAATAAAATCTTCAAAAATTTTTTTTATTTATTGATTTTAGAGAGGCAGGAGGAGCAGGAGAGAGGGTAGCAGGGAGAGAGAGTGAGCGAGAAACACATTGATTTGTTGTTCCATTTACTTATGCATTCACTGGCTGCTTCTTATATGTGCCCTGACCGAGAATCAAACCCACAACCTTGGCATATCAGGACAACACTAATCAACTAAGCTACCTGGCCAGGCCTTGACCTACATCTTTTGTATATATTTACACTGTTTGAAGTTCAGAAAAGGTTGACTTAGTGAACTGCAAACAGTGCTTATACTGCTCCCACTTCATAGAAAACAGAAATATTTGGCTATCCAGCAATGTTTAGAAGCATCAAATTTTCTACCAGCCATTTCAGTGATTCCTGTTATTGTATCATTTGCTGTTATTATAAATGTAAAATCTTACTGATAGTCCTTAATAGTATCACTTAACATCATTAAGTGATGCTAATGCTCAAGTTAAGAAGTGTGACCCTGAAGCAGTAACTTTAAGATAGGAGATAAATATTATAAAACTCTCAGGTGACTGCAAATACTGCTGAGGGATCAGTCAGGAAAATATTAGAGATAACTGCTGAGAAAATGAGGAACAGTGTTAAAACAAGAATATGCTATGATGATTATAGGAGCTCCAAGAACACCTGCCCAACACAATAACAAAAACATGTAATTCAAAACAGAGTCTTGAATTATGCAAGTTTTGAATTTTTGAATAGTTGACCTCCCAGCATGCATCTGTGACTACTTTGCACTTAATACAAAACTTCCAAGGCATTGCTGCTCTAGACTGTTATATGGGTAAGGAGTAGGCAATGACTCAACCCAGAGTGAGCATCTGAAACAAGGGTAGACAACCCATGGGCCTATGCAGCCTTTGAAGCAGTCTGGTACAAAAGGTACAAGTAGCTTTGCTCAGTGGGAACAACGATAGTTAGCTAGGCTGGATCTTCTTTCCAAGAGCTGAAAAGGAAAGTATGGAGGGAGTCGGAAGCAGAAGAAACAAAAAGATATAAAAAACAAAGTCAGTGCACATGGTGCCCAAAATTGCCTTGGATTCCAGAACACAAGCTTCACCTGGATTTCTCTGTACGATGAATCCTGAGACCTGAGATAGTTTGAGAAAACTACTAATATATATTGTACACTGTTTTTGTTTTTTCTCCTTTTTTAATTGATTATGGGGGCAGAGGAGGGAGAAAGACTTGTTGTTCCACTTATTTATGCACTTATTGGTTGATTTTTGTACGTGCCCTGACCTGGGATTGAACCAGCAACCTTGGCATATCAGGACAATGTTCTAATCAACTGAGCTTACCAGGCCAGGCATATTGTACATTGTTTCTCTGAAATGGTAAGATTTTCCTAGAAAGATAGTGAGTTCCTTATTCTTGCTTTCATCCATAAAAGGGCTTTAAAATGCTAAGAGAAAGAGATTCTAAAATTAAAAAGTAGATTTACATACCTGCATTTTTTTCTCTTGCTCATTTTCTCCAATCATTCCAGTACTTGTTATACTTTCACTTCCATCAATGGACACCTATAGGAATAAAATAAAGCTTAAAAAGTTTTACTTTTTGACCATTGTTTAGGCTGGGTAGTAAGTACATGGAGAGTCATTATTGTTTATTTCTGTGTATGTCTGAAAATTTTCATAATAAAAAGTGGGAAAATAACCTTTTAAATTATATGAAAGGTATTTATTCAATGCAAGTTAAAAACCCATCCCTTTTGATGTAAAACTTAATTGAGACCTTCCTTCACCTTTTCCAATCTCTAATTTCTACTTCTTAACTCATAAGTAGTTCTATATAGAATTTATTTCTCTTATGGCACTCACTCATCCTCGAATATAACTTTTCTGAGTTACCTGCCACCCATTTCTTTTCTATAAGCTCTTACTCCACCCCATTACTTTTCCTCCAATATTTCTTTCTACATACTTCCATACTTCTGTTAAGATAAATGCTGATCTCCTTTCTACTATCTGATTCTGACTCTGAATTGTTAGTTTCTTATTGGATAAAGTATACTAGTATCCTGTTCTGTTTTGTTTTTTTAATGAAAAATAAAGAAGGACATTCTTGACATTGTCAAATGATGTACCTTTGCTGCATACTGTTCCAAAGCACTGATAGTTTCAGGGTCAATTGTGGCGTCCCCAGTGTGCAGACCTGCCACTGTACCGTCAGCCTGAATTGCTAAGATGGTGTCAGACTGTGGGACTTGCACTGCATGGTGGATGTAAGCTGTGGTGCCATCTTCCAGCTGAACTGCCTGTAACGCGCTCTGGTCATAACTATCTGAGAGAGTGGAAGAGAATGGCATTAAATTAAAGATAGTCTGATAAACAGTTACATATTTAAAGGAAAGGAGTGAAGTTTTCCTAAATAGTTACATATGCCCTGGCTGATGTGCCTTACGTGTGTTATTTCATTCTAACCTCACAATTCTGCACCACAAGTGTATTAATCCCCAACACTGGACAAGTGGGAAACTGAGATTTTGGGAACCAGGAAATAAATAAAACTAATTAACAGTCAAAATGAGTATGTTGAGAAACAAGGATGAATTCATGTCAGTGTGACTTGAAAGACCATGGGTTTTTTTCCCCTCTAAATAACCACACGAAGTTACAGACAGCACTGTGAAATAGTAAATCTATCCAACTAAAATGAACCCATGATTAACTCCTACCACTAAAGAAAAACTTCAGAGGTTACTTTTTCTCACCTTTAATTAAACAAATTTACTTATAATGTATTCTAAAATTTTAAAAATTTCCCCTTGGTTTCACAACTAAACAGTCTTTCTAAAACATATTACATCATTCTATAATAAAATATTTTATAAAGTAATTAACAATAGCTGGCGTTTATTAAGCATTTACGGTATGACAAGCATTGTTCTAAGTGCTTCACATATGGTTTGCACATTTTGTTACCATGACAATCCTGTGATGTAGATACTGATTATAATCCTCATTTTACAGATGATGAAACTGAAGCACAGGGAGGTTAAGTAATTTGCTTAGTCACACAGGTAAAGGGCTGCAAACAGATTTGAACTCAGTCTGGCTGCAGAGCTGTGCTCATCACTTCTACACATTCCACCTGCTTGGTCCTCCCTAACAAAGTTAGTAAACATTAACACTTTGCTATAGTTTCTTAAGATATTTTTTAATTAAAGATCAACACAATAGGCAAAGTAGCTATAGTTAAGAAGAAAAAAGTCAACAATTTGGTTTTCAAATATTCAATTTCATATTTTAAAAGCAGCCTGTATTTGAAGTCCTTTAGGAAACAAAGGTTTGCTACTGAGACCTGTTATTGGACAGCTCAAATTATTAGAAAGGTTTTCCTCAGTCTGGCCAAAAATCTGTCATCTTGTACTTGAAAATTAGCATAATTCTCCTCTTACATGACAGCACTTCAATAACAAAAGATAGGTCTTATTTTTGCCAACCATTTTTTCCTTATTTTACTCCTATTTCCAAAACTGTTTTACCTTTGGAGGTATGGTGAATAAATGCTGTAGTTCCATCTTCTAACTGCACTGCTTGACCATCTTCTAGACGTAAACTGTCCCCTGCTCGAGAACAATGCTTACATTTAGATCCCATGTTTTCTGATAACAGCCAACAACAGAATAAATAAATCATTGAACACATAAAAACAACACTTGCTTTACGGGTCCTTGAATATATACGTAATTTCAGCAAAACTGCTCTCAGTGTTTAATGGTAAAAAGATATTAAGATACTTGTTTTAGAAATATATACCAGGGTATAAGAAGAGTTGTGAGAATCCCTGGCCAGTGTGGCTCAGTGGATTGAGCACTGGCGTGCAAATCAAAGGGTCGCTGGTTCAATTCCCAGTCAGGACACATGCCTGGGTTGCAGGCTAGGTCCCCCATGGGGGATGCATGAGAGGAAACCACACATTGATGTTTCTCTCTCTCTCTCTCTTTCTCCCTCTCTACCCCTCTCTCTAAAACTAAACATTTTTTAAAAGTTTAAAAAAAAAGAAGAGTTGAAAGAAGGAAAAAAAGAAAAAATCAGAGACATTTAGATTTAGTTCAAATAATAGAAATATTTACTTAGGACTGTTGCACATTTGTCTCCAGAGTACAGTCCAGTAACTTGTCTATTATTTTTGAGGGAAAGTCTCAAGTTAAAATTGTCTTTCAGTGTTCTCTGTGACATCTAATAATCTTTCCTTTCAGAAGGACTAGAGGTCAGGACTAAGTTTAGGTAATAAGAGGAGATGGAGGGAGCAAATACTAAAATATGAAAATCAGGAGAGTAAGTAGTATCAAATACTTACTACTTTTAGGTATGGGTACATGTTGAACATAGGCAGCAGAACCATCTTCCAACTGAATAACCTGGCCATCTATGAGTTTTCCATCTGGAACAAAACATTTAAAGCAATTAATTAGCACAAGCAAAAATTTTAAACTTTATACAATTTCAAAATGATATCAACTATAAAAACATACACTACTTAAGATCATGTTCATCTTGGTTCTTCCCTCAATGTTCTGAGGCAATTCAATAACACATCCAGTGATCCTACAGAAAGCAGAAAATCCTCCCTCAGCCATCCTTCCTCCCCTCCAATTTTCAATTAGACAAGTTCAAGAGGAAGAGTGGCTCATGACAGCAGGCTACATGAGTCGAATCTCTATACACCTTTCAGAGCCACACAGAACCAGTTACTCTGACCAGGGGGAAGCTGAAGCAGAGAAGAGTAGACTGATATGTCAGTGTGTGTGAGGCCATTCTCAGCACTGGGGGCATAAGTCCCTCGCCTATGTATATATGTGCTTAGTAGATTTCCATAAAAACAAGGAGTTCAAGAACTAGACTATTTCTTGGAGCAAGCTAAAAACTGATTCAGAGGCAATGTTATAAAACTAAAACCAAATGTCTTTACTCTTGGGCATATTTCTTAAAAACATTAAATAATAACTTGAACTATAAAAAGCAAGAAAGGTCTTACAAGAATTAGGTTGGGGATACTCCTCTCTCCCTCACTAATTCTGATACCCCACAGTACCTTCCAAATATCTCAAAGAGTGTCCCCAAATTATTAAAACAATTTAAGTTAAATTGAAACTAGAAAGGATTGGGAAGCGGTAGAGTTGCTAAGTGCTCCAGCTTTGAGGCTATTATGCATTGCTGGTATTAACTAATGGGCTGTAATGAGGCACATACCTTTAGAATTATGTTGTATATAAGCAGTAGAACCATCTGCAAGTGTTACTGCTTGCAAGCTTACTCCTTCCATATTTTCTAAATTGTCACCATCTATTATAAAAAAACAGTTATTTTCTTTAGAAAACTATCATATGTCCATGCTGTTTTATTTTTTAAAACAAAAATTAGGCAAAAGGCTGACTGCTTAACTTAAACTCAAATGCAATTTCTTCTAGTATTTACAAAAAACATGTCTCTGCCCTACTGTATCCAGCATCTACACCGAGGTAAAAATGCTCATTGAAAGGCTTAGCTTTGGGTTGTCTTTACCTAAACAAGAAGAGGGATGTAAACACAGTGTTGTGATTTTTCACTTTCCCTCAAGATAAATGATATTCCCAAACCCACATAATCCCTTCAAACAAGACTGCTCACCTGTCACAGTTACTGCCTCTGTCAGACACAGGGTGACATGCTGAGCCTCCATTCCTCCTCCAGGAAACTCTGTCATTCCCTGAGAGTCTCGATTTATTTGGGCTAACAACATTTTTTACCTTTAAGAGAAAAAAAATACAGCCCTTGAGAACAAAGAACAATGCATATGAAATAAAAGCTACAAAGGATATTTATGAACCATAAAAAAAATGCTAAGGAAGTAAACAGCTTTTGAAATAAGCTGCAATTTCACTTAATATGCAGGGTAAAAGTATGAACCCAAAGTCCAATGCATGCTTTTCATAATTCATCAGTAAACTATTGAGCACACTGGCAAGTCTTGCCTATCAGTTTTTTACCATGTTTAAAATTCCCATAATTAGAGTTCTTTGGGTTTAACATGGTTGAAGATTCCCACTTATACTCCATTACCAATCCTGTTGACTCAGTCTTCAGAAATCCATCCTGAATCAGGCCACTTCTCACAACCTTTGCCATTACTTCCCTCATCCAAGACACTACCACGTATCATCCACGTTACTGCAAAAGTGTTCTAACTGGTCACCTTACTTCTACGGCGACCTCCCCACGGTCTCCTCTCAACGCAGCAGGCAGAGTGCCGTTTGTTAGATTGTGTCTCTCTTTTACTCAGAATCTTCTAATGACTTCTCAGAGTAAAACCAAAGTCCTTATAGCAGCCTCTGAGGCCAATGGTCTTGCCCCTCATTTCTGCTACTCTCCATCTCATTCATTCTATTTCAGTCACACTGGTGTCCTTGCTTTTCCTCAAACATACTGGGTGTTCTGCGGCCTCAGGGCCTTTACATTTGATGTTCCTTCTGCCTAAAATATGCCTTCCAGTATTTTCATTTATTATTCCCTCATTTTCCTTAAGTCTTTGTTCAATGCCATCTCAATGAGAGCTTCCTTGTTCATTTCAAACTGCACCTCCCACCCTTGACCTTCTGCCCTCCTTCATATTTCTGCATAGTAGTTACTGACATGTTAATGTATTTATTTTGTTTGTTTCTTATCTATTTCCCCCTCCGCTAGGATGGACGGGGTGGGGGTGGGGGTGGGGGGTGGGGGAGGTTATGTTTGTTCACTGCTGACTCAAGTGCCTAAAGAAGTCCTTGGCACATTGAAGACACAGAATAGGTGCTGCATAAACAGACACAAGGGTGGCTCTTCTCACACCACCACCACAACCCCCTTCTCCTGCCTCCAGGGCCCTTCACCTCTGTGCGCGCTGACGGCCCTCAAAACAGGATTTAGGATAATTTAGCTGCTTTGGACCAGAGTATTTCTTGTGGGCCTTTCCAGATCTGGAGATCTGATTTTTCGTGTCAATATTTAAAAGAACAACACAGAGATATTAGTAATGATTTGTAATTATATTTATGTGTGGGACTTCTTAAAGATTTTTATTTTAGAAACTATAAACCGTACCTTCTTTGGGCTAAAGCCAGGGACTGTGATATGGACTCATAGAAAGATATCAGTGCTGTGATAAAAGTCAATCAAGGGTTGACTTTTCAGGGATTCCTGAAAGATTCATAGAGCAGACTGAAACTTCAATACTTTCTTGTTACCTCTAAGGGGCCAATAGAAAAGCCTCAAGGCAACACTGGTATGCTGCTGTTAAGATGCCTGGTAAATACAGGACTGCAACAGACTAATTTTTAGAGCAAGTACTGTTATTATAAAACAGAAACAAATTGAGAAAATTGAAGGGAAAAAAACCCTATAATGATATAATAAGCATTACATGATTTTGGAGATGAATTCTGAAAAAGGCAGCTTACAAAGTAACTTGGGTCATGAGGTTAAGAAATGTCTAAGGTTTGATGATAACTCAACCATTTGTCCTTTTCATTCAATTATTTATAAATCTCCAAATAACCACAATGTATAGTATTAACAGGTAGGTAACATATCTGCAATAAATGAAAGTTCTCTCTTGTCTAAAAGCTGGTCAACTGTTAAATTTCTTGAGGAAGTCTTCAGCCCCTATAGTTTCAATCAGAATGGGGAAAAAAATCTACCCTAACTGAAAGATGAAGAAACTGTTTCCTGGACACAATGTTGCAGGCAAGTACACAGTGTAGGGAAGGGAGAAAGAACTGAGAAGAGTTCAAATGGGCACTATGATTACCAGAGATAGTAACTGATGACAGGTACACAGCCCACCTTATTTTTAAAGCTTTCAAAAACACTCTTATGTATATGGGAGTCTCTGACTTCCTCATGTATGTGGGGATATGTATTAAATTCGGTTACTTTCTCTTGCTAATCTGTCCCACGTGTTTATTAGACTAGCCAGAACCATCTTGAAGGTAGGGGAAAGTCTGTCCCTCCCCCATAACCGCATTCATGTTTTTAAAAACGTATATAAATATCTATACATGCTTGTATATACATTTATAAATTCAAGAGGCCACTTCCCAGAAATGGGACTAGGAAATGAGGGTGGAGTAGGGAAAGGACTTCATTTTTACTTCGCATACCTTCTAAAAGCTAAAACAATTTTATCATCTTTATGTCCATGATTTTAAAAAATAAAAGTAGTTACTATAAATAGAAGCATTAACAGAGAAGGCAGCACCTAACTTTGCCTCAGGGATGCAAAGACAAGGGCAGGTAAATTTGGGCATAAAAAGGTAAGTAAGCAGTTCCTAGGGGTAGAAAAGAATAGAAAGGGCAGTCCAAAGACTCAGTCACCATTTGAATCTGACAGTGTTTGCTGTTATTTTGATTTGCCTTTCCACCCTTTCAGGCATTCACCAGCTGACCACAGAAAGTGCCCCCAGCGGGGATTGAACCTGCAACCCCAGTGCTTCAGGGAGATGCTCCAACCAACTGAGCTACCTGGCCAAGGCCCTAATTATGTTTTTATGATCATAGATTTAATCTACATTATGGCTTTATAATTTGCTGGCATGTTGTATGTGGGTTTTTTTTTGTTTTGTGTGTGTGTGTTTGTTTTGGCATGCTATGTATTTGAATCTTGCTCAGCTCCTGGGCAACTAAACTGCTGCGGAGCTTCCATTTCCGTCTTTGAAAAAAATGGAAGACAACCCATCTGACAGGTCTGTTGTAAGAATTAAGTGAAATAATGTATTTAAACCTTCAGCACACAAGATTTATTTTTGTGCCAGTTTTCTTCATACAAGTGAGAAAAGTGAGGTTTATAGAACCTTGTTTTGGGCTGAAAAGGTTCTGATTCCTGGTATCTAATGCTCTCTTCTTACCAGTCCTTTAACTCCTACATCCAGTCTGCCCATTAGACCATAAGCCTTGTAAGGTATGTGTTATGCCCTCTGGGTCTCTGGAATTTTGACTCCTAAGATTGTATGTTCAATAAGTATCTAATGAGTTTAACATCCCTCGTGTTGCAGAGTGCTTTACAATTGTCTTCCATTATATACATCCAGTCACCCTGGACTTCTGGTCTTTGTACACACCTAACTCTTCCTGTTTTTGCACATATTGTTCAGTGTCACCTCTTAACTGAAGTACCCATTCTACCATTATCTCCATATTTTCTATCACAGAACTCTATCTCCTTCAGAGAAGGATTTCACTTACCAGAATTTCTAAGTGAACTCTTTAAGTTCCATGATGGCAGGGCCCCCATCTGTCCTATTCACCCCTGAATTCCTAGTACCTTCAGAAATACATGGCACACGATACATGCTTACTAAGTATTTGTTGAATAAATGAATACAGTTTGTATGAGGTCATGGCTAGTTAACTACCTGAGATGGGATTAAAGATTAGGTTTTCTTTTATTCCAATGCTCTTTTCATTGTATCTCACTTATAATATCCTACTGTATTATGTGCATATATTAATAGGACAAAAGCCACTTTCTCAGGCCCTCTTCCCCAGAGCTAGCTGGACCCCCATAAAGCAGGACTGACCCTAATTGTTTTATGAGCCTTTATCCTTAGGACTAGAAAATTACTGGAAGTGCTCTGAAGGTTCAGAGGCTCCAGGAAGTTACGGAACATGACACACCAGACCACAACCACCTCCTGACCCTGTACCCAAAGATAACATCAAAACAAGTTGCAGCCTAACTGAAACATCCTGCTTTACAACCACTCTATTACCTGATACAAAGTCAAAGCCCTAACCCCTCAGTGCTGGTGCTAGTACACATCTCTGCACCTAGCCCTTTCCCTCCCTTGGGAAAGTAAAAATAAGACCTTTACTCTCTGCTCTTTCTTTTCTCTGTGAATTTCACAGCCTGCATCACCGACCACCTTAACATTTAGCATGTATAAACTGCCATTAATTTTAATGATTCCAACTTCTTGTGACCATTACTCCATATTATATAAATGCCTGTATTTTCAATATTAGGCCAAATGCCATCATTATTATTTAACTTTAAAATGTGTATAAATAGTACATTTAACATCTGCGCTATGGCATATTATGTATAGTACTCAAAATATTGTATTACTCTAGAAACTAGATATTTTATATTTTAAAAGTTAGAAGGTAGGTACTTTTGGTAGCTTACTGAATAACTCAGTTCAGAGACTAGGCTTTTGAACCAGTCATAGGTTCAAGACCCAGCTTTGCCAGGTAATAGTTGGACAAGTTACTCTAAACTTCAGTTGACTCACTTGCAAAATAGGGATAACTCCAATATTTGACAGGTTGGTAGTGAAGGTGTTAAGTTTATATATGTAAACCACTCAATAAACCATTCAATCCAGTGCCTACTCAAGGTTAAGTGCTGAGTGAAGTCGTATTTTAAGTACAAAAAATGTAGTTTGGAGTTAAATGCCCATGTCTACACATAAATGGAGAAGTTATTTCCACAGGATGTAGAGTTCCCACCGCAGCAGTTTTGTTTTGTTTTTTAAGATTTTTATTTTTTCATTTTTAGAAAAACGGGAAGAGAAGGAGAGAAACATTGATTGGTTGCCTCTTGCATGCCTCCAGTGACCTGGCCCACAATCTAGGCAGGAGCCCTTACAAGAATGGGACCAGCAACCTTTCAGTCTGCAGGTCAATGCCCAACATGCTGAACCATGCCAGTCAGAGCCACTGCAGCAGTTTTAAAATGGGATTACATTTATGGAAAAGGATGGATAAAAATTTATCTTTGTTTTTATTTTTAAATTTTATTTATTTTCTTAGAAAGAGAAAGAGGGAGGGAGAAAGAGCAGGAGAAAAACATCAGTATGTGGTTTTCTCTCATTCGCCCCCAACTGGGGACCTGGCCCACAGTACAGGCATGTGCCCTAGGCTGGGAATCGAACCAGTGATTCTTTTGTTCACAGGCCAGCACTCAATCCACTAAACATCCCAGCCAGGGCTATCATTGTTTTTAAACGTTTCTTTTCTATGAATGAGAGGAATATTTCTCAGTCTAAATCCACCTTCAAAACAAAATAATTCTGATCAACAACAGTACAATAAAGTTTAAAACACTGTCTCACAAATTAAGCATAGAAAGGAGCAATGACACATGCAACCGAACTCTGTAAAAAACCCCCCACTGTGTTCTGAACAAGAAGCCAGGAGCAAGAAGGCTCAGAACTGGGTGAAACCTCAGATTAAAACAAAAACTATATTTAAAACTTCAGAACTGAGTAATGAAAATCTCAGGACTCAGGAAATTCTCCTCATATGATCACAAAGTCCAAGTACATTATAAATAATTAGTAACAGCTAAAGTAATAGTAGAGGCACAATTCCTGAATACAGGTATGTCATCTTTCCATGAGGAACATAATGAATCCTTACTGCACAGCAATATCTCAACTTGCAGCAAAGGGCTATAGACATCTTGCAAATCACGTAATTTTATAAGAAACTTGTATATAAAAAAGACCTCATACAACTCAATAGTAGGCAAATAACTCAACGCAAAAAGTGGGGAAAAGATAAAAACCAATTTTTTCTCTAAAGATCTACAAATGGCCAATAAACACATAAAAAACGTTCAATACCATTAGCCACTGGACAATGCACATCAAAATCACTCACACCACTCTGTACCCACTAAATAATAAGTGTTGACAAAGATATGAAGAAATGAGATCTCTCATACACTGGTGGTAGGAATGTAAAATGGTGCAAACATTTTTGAAAACAATTTGAGTTCCTCAAAAGGTTGAATGTAGTTACCACCCATATGATCAAAAAATTCTCCTCCTAGGTGTGTGTGTCTGTGTGTGTGTATATATGAGAAACAAAAATGTTATGTCCACACAAAAACTTGTACACAATGTTGATAGCAGCACTATCCATAACAAACAGTGGAAACCACCATATGTCCATTTACAGATAATAAATAAAACATGTTATGTCCATACATGAAATAACTGGCAATAGAAAGAAATGAAGTATTGATAATGCCATAACATGAAGGACCCTTGCAAATGTTATGCAAGTGAAAGAAGCCAATCACAAAAGCCCACATACTGAGACTCTTATGTTCACAACAGGCAAAGCTGTACATTAGTGGTTGGGGAAGAAGTTGGGGGGTTAAAGAGAATGGGGAGTTTCTTTTTTGGAATGATGAACATGTTTTAAAATTTACGGTGATGATGGTTGCACAACTCTGAATATACCAAGCCAACTTAATTACACACTTTAAACGGATGAATAGTTTGGTATGTGAATTATATCAATAAAACTTTTTTTTAAGGGGAGGGGGGAGGCTATGGAATTTCCAAACTATACCTCAATTAGTTACAAATCTGATCATCTCATCAGTTTTTGGATGATCTTATTACCTATTCTCTTACTAAACACTTATCAATGAACTTAAACTATACTCTCAGCGAAAGAAGGTATTAAATATTGCAGATTTTTGTCAACTACAGCAAAACCCACTATCTTCTAGTGAGATTCAGGACAAAGCTGACCACAGCCTTCAACCTACAATTTTTCACCACATTCCCACCATGGCTATACCAGCTGATTAGACACTTCCAAAGCAAAGACTTAAGTTGATTTTAAATAATGGGTTTAGCAATGGTACTCTTTCCCCCTACTTTTTGCTTGACTTCATTAGTGTAGGTGATAAAACCCTTATTGTTTATAAAAAAAAAAGGAAATAAAAATTGGTTCACGTTCCACAATGTTACAAAGCAACTGAAGGAATTGTTCACACTTTGACCAAAACCGACAAAAAAGGAGGAATGATAAAATTAACAACTTCAATATTCGGTGTGAGGCCTAAAATGACCCCCCAGAAAATTTTTAAGTAAGAGAAATAAGTAATCTGTGCACGATATAGGTGGGAAGAAATTCTAGGTGCGTTCTTCAGGAGAGGTCCGAGCGGGCCCACGGCCAGTCCTGCCGACGGCGCCACAGCTGGGGCCTGGTACGGACCACGGCCCGCCGTCCCAGGCGGAGGAGCTTCACCACGGGAGCGCCTGGGGACTCGCTCCGCATGGAGGTCAAGACGAAAGGCGCCGCCAGAATCCCGAGGGCTCCACCCTCCCGTCCCTCTCCTCGGCGGTCCCCTCAGGGGAACAGGCGGGGCACAGCGAGCAAAGACAACGTGGGGGGGGTGTCTTCGGTAAGAAAAGCTCCGCCGCCCCAGAGTGGCGGCCGTGGGTTATTAATAAACTCCACTTCTGCCCAGGCGCCGCTGCCCGCCGTAAAATCAGAAGGGCCTGCGACGAAGCCTGAGCAGCCAGAGTCAGGGCCCGGGCCCGAGCGGGCCCGCGCCGCCGCGCTGAGGGCGGCGGCCGGGCGGAGAATAATGCACACTGGGTAAAAACACATTTATATACGAACCTCCGAGAAAATTTTCCAACAATTCCTTCGTCCGACCACCATGCACCAGGACAGGAAACAGCCGCCCGGCCCCCAAGCCCCGCAACCCGCATACCCAGTCTGAAGCCCGCCCCTAGCCTCCATTGGGCTGTCACTACGTCACTCATTAGACGCTTCCTGCTTACCATTGGCTCAAATTTAGGTGACGCGAGAGACCATCTTATCCACGCCCCATTTTCGTGACGTCATGCATTAAAGCCGGCGCCTGAGTGGCTTGTCTGAAGAGCGGAATCAAAGTTCCTGTGTCTGAGTGGTTGGTAGAACCGGTTATCCCAGGCCGACACCGCCTTGCTAACTAGTGAATTATGCTGATTCGGGGGCTCCAGCGGGAGACGCCATTTTGTAGCGAGGGAGGGAGGTTGGTCCTTGTGACTACCCGGGAGGGAAAAGGGGTGACTGGCGCCATTTTCCCCACAGGGGCTAGGAGGTGGCTTTGGCTCTCCCGGTGGGCTTATTGGAGCGTGTTCTGGAGATTGGTTGGGTTTTGCTTGGAGGATGCCGTTTGCCGCACTGTTGGGAGGAAAACGGTTGGGAGGAGTAGGACAAGATGGGATGCCTAACAGCTCCCTGGGGGCTCTCGGTGCCAGCTGGGGCCTTCGATCTTGGACGAGGGCCCCGCTTTCCCGAGACTGCTGTATGCCAGTCAATGATTGCCAGGCTTCTCCGCGCTTCAGTCGCCGGGACATCACCATTCAGTGGGAGGGTGAGCCTCCTACCCCTGTCCTAAAGCTTCGGAGGAGCTTGGCAACGGGGAGACGGTCTTGGACTCTGTTTGGAGACCCTGCGCATCCTTTTGCACTTTCATGTTTAGGTTCAGAATTTGAAATCGTCTTTAATGGTGTCGCTACCTCCTTTTTATATTTATCGACCTTCATTTTCTCTTTACCTTTTCGCGAATTAAGGAAAGCCGAAGGGGTGGGAAAAACATTTCCTCTGGCTTCCTGAACCTAATAAGAATGAATACAAAGTAGTTATGTTGAGATAATTATTTTTGCACGTCTCAACCCCAAGTTTAACTATTGGAAATCCTAGCCATTTCAAGAGTATTCAGTAAGTTCATTTGCTTTGTCAACCAGACTTAGTAAAGATGAGATAAAAGTGTATAGGCTCAAGGTTTGTTAAATCGAGCGTTCCAGATGTAGAGGTGAGTTACTATGAGAATCAGGAGGCCGGCCCGTTGTAACAGGAGGTTCGTGTTCTGCGTGCAAAAATTGGGAGAGCTGGATGATGTTAAAGTTTAGTGTCTTTGGCATTTCAGGTGGTTATGGAGTGGCCAAGGGGTTAAAGCAAAAGGGAGTTAAAAATAGCCCTCGAAGTGAGGATAATTAAAATGTTTAGATGGAGAGTTGAGATATTAATGGCTATGAAATAAGGTGCCTAGTTCGAGATATTAGTGGCACCTTATTTCTTGGTGGGGAGTAGGGGGCAGGCTGACCCTAAACCAAAGTTTAGTTGAATAATTGGTGCCCAAACGCCAGTCGAAGAAAATATGACTTAAGAACTTCGTTTGAATACATACTATTTAGACGTTTAAAACAGTTGTTTTTTTTTTTTGTTACGCCCTTACAACAATGAAAATACGTAACAAAATTGGATTTAGTTACTTGAAACTGAAGGAATTGGCGTATACAAAGCAGCTTCGTACTCGATAGAGTCCCTTTGTTATAAGGGAGTGTAAGAGTTCAAGTGAAAAGGTTTTTTTAAATAAAAAAACGAAACCAAGTTTTAATTTATACTTCCTATACCTTCCAGGTGTTATATCTGTATTTGGTAATCAGAAATGTTATTAAAAGAAACAATACTTCTATGCAGTTTAGCCATTTATTACTAAGTCCCATGCTTGTAGTCTACTCGTCAAAAACACTAATAGAAAATTTCAAGAAGTATTTAAAAATTTTTCTATATATATTATTTTTATTGTATTTTTTTCCCATTACCACTTACCTCCCTTACACTGTCTTCCACCCCACCCCACCCCCGGAGCTGTCAGCATGCTGAGTCAGTCTCTATTGTGCCTGTTAAAAAAAAATTTTTTTTAAAGGATTTTATGTATTCTAAGAAGCGAAGGGAGAGAGAAAGGGAGAGAAATTGATTGGTTGCCTCTCACGCAGGCCCCAACTGTGGACCTGCCTGCAACCCAGGCATGTTCCCTGACCAGGAATTGAACTGGAGACCAACTGAGGCACAATGGTCAGAGCTCAAAAAGAATTTTTAAATTAACTGTTAATTGCAGATACAGAACTTTTTTTGTCTTTTGAAAAATTAGAACATTTTAAAATTATAGTTTACATTCAAAATTTGTGTTTCAGGTGTATAGCACAGTGGTTAGCCAATCATACTTTACAAAGTGTTCCCCCTCATATTTTCAGTACCATACATAGTTATTACAATATTATTGACTATATTTACTATGCTGTACTTCATGTGACTGGATAGGATGCTGTAATTTTTACCTCATTTAGAGAAACTTTAATTCTGATTTTGTCAGGTACTGGAACTTAGTGTTAACAGTATTTACCAGTGCCTGTAGAATGGTGTTCAAATGGACAGACTATTCAGGGCAATCCATAATCTGCATATTTTCCCAAAATCATTTCCTGTCCCTTATATTTTGAATTAATAGCGTGAAAATATTTCATTTCCAATTAGTGATAGTCCAGGCTCTTAAAGCTGGACCATCTGACCAATTTATCAATAGGCTAATTTATTTCTAGCCCACTTTAAAAACCATTACCATCGTGATTTTAAAAACATTTAAGTAACTCCAAACTTTCTGGAGAATTAATTGAATTTGGCATATTTTTACCATAACAACCAATAAAATATGTCTAAAAAAGATACAAAGAAATGCATTAAATACTTAAAAGTATCTCTGGAAGGTGTTCAGAGATGGCTTGGATTTATTAAATTATGTAGTAAGTTTGAATTTTTTAAATCATGAACTGGTAGCACTTTATTTTTAAACATGAAAATTTAAAACCAAACTGGTAGCTTGCTCTGCATTGGGAGCTCTGGCTGTGGGTGTATCACTTGTCTCAGAGGCTGTTGTCTCATAGGTAAGGTAAAAACCACTTACTGTCATGGCATGATTGGCAGGATATACGGTATGAGAACATAGGTAAACAAAACACAGTGCCTATTAGAGAAGCATTCAAGGGTTTAATGTTAGACCGTATTTCTCCAATTCTCACTTTAATGGTCTCTACAGCAGTTCTTAAGCACTTTTGATAATAGTTCCTTTGTGATTCAAATGAAAGCTATGAACAACACGCTAAAAAGTTTGTGGTTTCACAGAGCTCACGGAAGTACTTGGCCTGTAGACTAAATTCAGTTAACCTCACTCAGCTTCCATACTGAAAGCATTAATCAGGGTTTAATTAGAACCTATGTTGGAAGTGGATGATTATATTACTTAAAATGCCCCCTTTCCAATCTCATAAAGGGCACTCAGCATAGCTGTCCTACAACTGTTAATGTTTTGTTAGTGGCTAATTGCATGGTTCCCCTCATTTCAAACTGATGTAATTACAGTATGAATGTTTTCTATTTACCAGCTCTATCCTTGGACTCCTTGTTAACCTCATTCATTCATCTTTGAAAAATCACCAAGTGGTGTTTCAAGTTTACCAATTATGATTAATGTATGTTAATTTTAGTGGCAAACTAAGGAAATATTTTTAATTTACACAATGCTATAAATCTTGCAAAGACCCTGAAGAGTCCACATGTCCCTTTGAAAGTGTCTGCGTCCACAGATGATAGCTTAATTTTGGCATCTAATTATATTTATTTAAAATAGAGCATTCCAAACAAGGAAAACCAAGTTTTGTTAGTAGACATGATAAGTCTGCACTGTTTCAGCAGTAGAGTTAAGTAGTGGATAGTACATGAATGAAGCCGTTGCTCTTAACATGATTTTATTTTCCTCATACTCTTGAGACAAAAAACTTTATTTTTTTGAGGTGAAGTTCCTGTCTCCAAATAAGCAATAAGACTGATAGTTTTATAGGAAAACACTATAGAGGTGTCTTTTTAAAAAATTTTTGGTGGTGGGAGGGTTGACTCAGTCTTAAATCCCTAATGCTATGCATTAGATTGAAATATATAACACGCAGATTTACAGAAAAAATAATTTTGAGGCTCACCATCCCAAGTTTGGCATCAGCTTGGGCTGTTTGATAGGGTAATGGCAATTAAGCAAATGAACTGGTAGCAAAACAAAATATTGGGGTAATAAAATCTCTTGAGACTATAGGGTGACATACATAGCCATGAGTAAAATTGTTCTTAATTTGTATTAAATACATACACATTTCATGTTAAATTTTAGAGAACGAACCAAATTTGAGACTTGCTTTAAACAAAAACTGAAAGTTGAGATATACACCATAAAATTCAACATTTTAAGTGTACACTTAAGTAGTTTTTAGTATATTCACGAGGCCATGGAACCATCAATATTTGGTTCAAAACTTTTTCATCATCCCCAAAAGAAAGCTTGCGCCCATTAGCAGTCACTTCATTTCCTCCCTGCCCCTCCCCTGGCAACCATTATTTTCTGCTTCTATGGATTTGCCAATCCTTGACATTTCATATAAATGGGACCTTTTGTGTGACTTTTTTGTTTCCAAGGTTTATCAGTAGTGTAGCATGTTAACAGTACTCCATTCCTTTTTATTGCCAAGTATCTGATTTTATGGATACACCCCATTTTGTTTACATTCTTCAACTAACAGCTTCTTGGGTTATTTCCACCTTTTGGCTATAATGCTAGTATTAACAATCAGGTACACGTTCTTGTGTGGACACATCTTTCATTTCTCTTGACTATATCTAATCTCTGTAGAGTAGAATTACTGAGTGACTCTACCTACAATCTTTTGAGGAACTGCCAAACTTTTCTACCACAGATAACCATTTTACATCTTAACATTTTATGATGTCCCCAGTTTCTCATCTTCACCAATACTTGTAATTGTACATCTTTTTAATTATAGACATACTGATGTGAGAGATCTTTTTATCCAGCTTTGCATTTCCCTACTGACTAGCAATGTTGAGCATCTTTTCCAATGATAGTTTATTTTTGGAGAAATGTCTACTTGTATTCTTTCCTACTTTTACCGTAAATTGTTTTTGCTGTTATAAGAGTTCCTATATACTTAGGATTTGTGTCTGCTTTGGTATCCAAGAAACTGTTGCATTGCCTAATTCAGTCAAAAGGATTTGTGCCTACATTTTTTACCATAAATTTTTTATACTTTGATATCTAAGTCTTTAAATCACTTTAATTTTTGTAAGTTATCGGTGTGGTAAAGGTCCAACCTCAGGCTTTTGCAGGTAAATACCAGCTTAGAACCATTTGTTGGATGATTCTTTCATACATTGAATTGTCTTTGCATCCTTGTTGAAAACCAACTGACCACAGATTTTAAGTTTCACACTGGACTGTTTTATTCCATTGGTCAGTATGTCTGTCCTTATGCCAGTATCACTGTCACAATTACTAAATCATGTTTGCATTGAAGATTGTCTATTCTGCATCCCTTGTATTTACATATTTTAGGATCAGTTTGTTAATCCTGCAAAAAGGTAGCTGAGATATTACGAAAATCACACTGAATCTATACATGAACTTGGGAAGTATCTCCATCCTCATATTTTCCAATCCATGAACACAGATGTCTATTTATTTAGGTCTTTCAACAGGTCTGTAGTTTTCAAAGTGTTTTTCACTTTTGTTAAATTTATTCTGAAGTATATTTTCAGGCCGTTGTACATGGAATTTCCTTAATTTTGCTTTCATTGCCATATAGAAATACAACTGATTTTTGTGTATTAACCTTATGTACTACAACCTTGATGGTCATTAGCTTTTTGTGTGGATTCTTAGGGTTTTCTGTAAGATCTTGTCATCTGTGAATTCGCTTCTTTCCAATCTGGATGTCTTTTATTTCCCCCTCTTGCCTAATTGCCCTGGCTAGAAGCTCGTGTAAATGTTGAATAGACATGGCAACAGGGGTATGCTTGTCTAATTCTTGATCTTAGTTTTCAAGTCTTTAGCTTCAGGTTTTGGGTAGATGCCATTTTTCAGGTTGAAGAAGTTTCTTTGTATTTTTGGTTTATTAAAAAAGGATTTTGAAAGAAACATTAAAAGCCAGATAGGAAGCACTTAAATACAGGATTCAAACAGTCTAACAAACTTCAGTCTATACATGAAAGATCTGCAAGTATACAAAGGAATGAACATGTATGCTTTAAAAACCTGGAGGGGAATTACCATAGACCACCCCCCCCAAAATAAAGTTACTTATGAAAGATTCATTCCTTCCCTGGCCGCTCTGGCTCAGTTGGTTGGAGCACCACTCTGTAGATCAAAAGGTCACAGGTTTGATTCTCTGTCAGAAACACATACCCAGGTCGAGCGTTTGATGTAAATCAATGTTTTTCTCTCCCCTCGCCCTCTCTCTAAAAGCAATGAAATGTCCTTGGGCCCTAATTCGTGTGGCTCAGATGTTTGTGCATCATCCTGCAAAGCAAAATGTTACTGGTTCAATTCCTAGTCTCAGCACACATGCCAGGGTTATGGGGAAGGGGCTCCGGTTGGGGGTGTGCAAAAGGCTATTGTTTTTTCTCGCATATTGACAATGTCTCTCTCCCTCCCCACTCTATAAAATCTTTTAAAAAAGATGTCCTTGGGTGAAGATTAAAAAAAAAAAGTATCCTACCCATAGTGTGAAAATCCTGGATTTCTAGATGGGACGTAGTTTCCCTTTGTAAGAAACACATACACCAAAGTATTATTACAAGGGTGACCAAACTCAGCACGGGTAAAATTTAAACTTCAGGTTGGATGCCAACAAAGAATCACAGGTAACTGTCACAAAACAAATTTACATAAAACAGAGCTGCCATTTTTATAACTGATGTTTTAATGTAATCTTAGCTCATCTTACAATCTTTGGAATGCCTACTTATATGCATAAGGCATTGTATTGGACCTCCCCAGAGACCTGTTGTAATCATACTAATAACAATTCTTAATGACTTTTTCTTCACGCTTGCTTCAGGGGCTATATCTAAGGCTGAAAACCGCATATAGCCAATAGGGCTGTGGTATGGCCAACCCTACTCTATAGTCTTTTCCAGAAGTAAGAATAGCAGTCACCATGTTGAAGTGTGTAGGTTAGTAATCACCATTTTATAACCTGCAGAGAAACAATTAAACTTCCTTTATTTAATACTGATAAAAATCAAGATTATACGCTAGTATCAGCGACTAAAAAGGACAAATACTGAAACCCATACAAAATCAGAATTCTATAAACTGAAAAATGTTACATGGCCCTGACCAGCGTGGCTCAGTTGGTTAGACCTATCCCACAAAGCTAGGTCACTGGTTTGATTCTCAGTTAGCACATGCCTTGATTGTGGGTTACCTCTCTAGCCAAGGCACATACAAGAGGGGCTACCCACTGATGTTTCTGACATTGATGTTTCTCTCCCTTTTCCCCTCCTTTCCCTATCTCTAAAAATGAATGAATGTTATAGGTTAGTGAAACTGTGGGAAAGGCTGTATGTAAATAAAATCTACAGGCAGCATATTACATGTTTGTAAATACTCTCAGAAAGTTACCAGGACTGGACAGGTGGCTCGGTTGGTTGGAGCATGTCCTGTACACTGAAAAGTTGCTGGGTCTATTCCGTCAGGGCACATTTGGGAGGCAACTGATCAATGTTTCTCTTTTTCCCTTCTTCTGTCTCTAAAATCAATAAACGTATCCTTGGGTGAGGATTAAAAAAAATTTATCAAAGTCCTACCACCTTACCTAAAAACACTGACATCAACATCCATAGTCTGTAAGAAACTAATTTGATGTTTACAGAAATATTGAAAATAAATGAGGTATATAGTAGGTACATTAGAAACTACCATTTGAACACTATTTAATATTAAATATAGTTTAATTTTAAGGTCTTTAATTTCAGTTCAAATCCATAAATGGAAGTTAGTTTGGACTGTATGACAGAGGAAACAATAAAACTTGTTCTCAAAGACATACCAATACATTTTCTTGAAACAAAATCTCAGCAAATGAGAATTTTCATACTGTGCACTGGAATAACTAAAACCTTTATTAGATATGGTTTTCCATTAACAATGTGAAAACTGAAATTATCAATTCAAATAGCAGTGAAGTCTGAAATTTAAAAAAGTAGACTAAATATTAGGTAAGGGATAAAAGATAAAGGAAGACGAAATGTTTAATACTATTCAATATCTCCCCTCTGTACACAATGTTTCATATATACAACTACTCCATTTTAATGTTATTGATTTTATATAATAGTGAAATCCCCTTAGGCAACCTATGGTATACAGATGGTGTCCAATTTGGGGGAAAAAAGTAGAAACACACTTGATTAACAGTTTTCATCCACACATTTTAGACAATTTTTTTGCCAAGATTTTCATAGTAAATTCATAAATATAGGAAATACTTTCACTCCTTCAGTGTTAAAATAGAAAACCAAACAGTGCCAGCAATAGTGGCTTAATAATTGGCATACAAGAAAAACACAACATCAATGGGTTTTCTTCATTATGCATTTTAAATATCAATATGTGCATGTTTCATTTTTACAGTTATAAATTTTTTAGTCTGTTACAGATAACAGCATTTAGTAGTTTTGAATCTATTGAGATGTTGCTTTTAATTTGAAATATTGTGTGTACGCATGTATATAAAAAAATAATCCAATGTATGACTCATCTGACAGATGTTTAAGCTCAATAAAGGCTTATTTTTAACATGCAGTTAGGAGAGAGGGAAGCAAGCCAACCTCTCTACATTGTCTGGTTGCTGGCTTGTTTTTGCAGTGGTATCAATAGTGGTTTTTGGAGGGAACCATGTGCCTTCTGCCTATCTAAGATCTGATACCACAATCGAGGGGTAATAGGGGAGGGCATGTGTTAAATATCAAATTTTAAGTGTGCATTTTGCACCCTTTCTAGGTACAGGATAAAAAATAGGCCAATGAGGGAAAATTTTTATAATTAGGAAAACACTGCAATCAAATCAAGACATAATAGCCGAATTAAGTTCTTTTAATAGATTGCATATATTGATGTTTAGCCACAACTCCTTGATAACTCTTTAAGAGTAGAACTTTATATCCAATTCACATGCTTCAGATATCACCTTTCTTATTTGTTACAGTAAGGTCTTGTATCCGGATATCCACTTGTACACCCAGAGCTTTAAGAAAAAACAGGACACAGAGGGAGTTGCCATTTTTTAGCAGCAATGAAGTATCATTAACCCCTTTTAACATACCGAATTCAAGTCACTATCAAGGTGAGCGCACCACAAAGTCACCAGGTACAAAATTGCTAGTACATTTTTAAATTAATATCTTGAAATTACCCCTGCCCCCCACCCCATTACATCCCTTCTTTTTATAAACAGCAAACATTTTGCTATTTTATACATAGGCTAGCAGGCTTGTTTCAATATGAAAGTGCTAATTCATTTACAGATTTTTTAAAATCAGTTATGTAGTGCTACAATAAATGTCCAATCTACATAGAAACAATCTTTGATGAGTGAAAAGATGACGACTGAATAAGGTGGTTGATTACCTTATTTACATGTGAAGAATAGATACCCAATGGTGAGGAAGAGACAGAAATCAGACAAATACTCATAGGTATAAAATTACATCTACCTTTGAGCTTATACTGTAAATGAGACGTTTTAAATAGTCCTGTAGCCCATGCCTATTTTTTCCTCAGAAAAAGAAAAGCTGCCTTCATGACATCCCCTCTTGTTTCATATTTCCACAGTGTCACCTGAACTTTCAGTCAGAATCTTACTTTCTTCAAAAAATAAAGAAAACACCCCCCCTTCAGTTCCCCCCCACACTCAAAATCCCTCTGGATTCTTTTTCAGTGCCAAGTTGCATGATCAGGTCTGGCCTCCTGGTTTTGTTTTGTTTTTTTCTTTTGTCCATCTATTGATCAATTAGTTTAGAGTAAATAACATGAACCAGTTCTGGAACCGCTACTAGGAGGAACACAAGCTCATCACTACAATCACACAGCAGGAAAGTGACACTCAATTCATCCCTGGTGCCGGGCCTCCAAAATTGAAAGAGCTTGGCACAACTGGAGCACTGAATTTGTATCCTCCGTGCTTCTCAATCATTTTGGATTCTAGAAAAGAAGTTAAGTGTTAGTTTAATAGAACATGTGATCATCTTACTACTTTGGAGAAAACAAGAAAATGGACACATTAATAATAGCTTAACTAGTAGTATTAGGTAGGGAGTTCCAAAATTAGGCTATGTATTATCTAAAATGTTCTTTTGTGAAATGCATACTGGTTAGAATGTTTAATATAAATCTGAGAGAGTTTTTGTAACTTTTAATTTTTTTACACTTTTTAATAGGATTTTCAACTATCAAGCCATCAACATAAACTTGGGCAACCTTATTAAAGCTTCCGCAAACTGAAAGTAGTCTTCAACTACACTTAAATCAGTGAAATGTTGCCAAACACAAAATTCAATTCATTCCTTTAGGTTAGCGTGAATTCCTATCACCTCCAACAACTATAAATTTAATATAGTTAAAAATAATTTAGCCCTGCCTGGTGTGGCTTAGTGGCTTGAGTGCCTGCCTGAGAACCAAAGGGTCATCAGTTCAATTCCCTGTCAGGGCACATGCCTGGGTTATGGGCCAGGTCACCAGAGATGGGGGATGCGTGAGAGGCAACCACACATTGATGGTTCTTTCTCTCTGTCTCTTTCTCCCTCCCTTCCCTCTCTCTAAAAAAATAAAATCTTAAAAAAAATCATTTAATATAAAATTTTAAAGCTGTATCAAATCATGAATTGCATTAAAGAGGGGTTGTGGTTAATTAACATACCATGGGCTGCTCTTCTTTGATCGGCCAGAGTTGCTATATCCTGTAACTGTTTTCTTTGTTCTTCATTAAGACCATGAGTCAGAGCCTGATACCACACAGGATTGCGATTTTGTATAGCTATCAAAAAGAAAAGAAACAGGGAAATGGAAATAATGAGAGGCCTGGTAGCTCCTTTCTATTCTGTTCCTGTGCTCCACCTCCAGTACTAAAATTCTGATCTATTTTATGTTCCCTCAATAATAATTTTAAAGTTATTTGTGAAACAAATGATACAGGGAGAAAAAAATTCGGTTTAGCTTTAATGTCTCAAAAAACCTGATCATTCTCCTAATTTATATCTCTAGCAAATAAGGATGCAGCGCCTAAACCAGTTCTTATAAACAACAAACTAAGGGAAGTTTAGATATAAAAATTTTCAAATCTCTAAATTAAAAAACAAAAAGCATTAAGTAGATGCATATGAAGGGGTGAATGGTACAAAATACCTCATTTCTTTCTGCATTGCCTATTCAAAAACTCTAAATACATCTACTGTCTTTTTATAGAAAGATCTGTAATACTTAAGTTAAAATCAGTGCTCACATATTTTTAATATTATAGCCCAAACAATGGTCAAACTCAATCTGTGACAAAGGGAGAATAATTTTTTCCCAGCTGTCACAAGACCACGTGTCAAAAAACCTCAAAATGTGTCATGAAAACATGGACTAGATAAGCTGAGATATAATAATGGTGGTAAGTCTGACCGTGTATTCCCCTACTTCAGTTAAACAGCTATTCAAAGATCATGTGCATGGTGAGACAGAATATGTTCTCTATAAAAATTTTTAACAAAATATATTTTATGGAATAATTTCAAGAATGAAAACTCTTTTTCTCATGTACTAATAGGGGTACTAATAGAAGCCAGTAGTTCTTGGCATCTCAATCAATTCTTGTTGCCTGCCATGTTGCTCATAAAATTTCTTTGTACTTTTGCAACCCTCCATCGAAATTGCTTTGTCATGGGCTTGGAAAACTAAAGTCTTTATCAGAGAAGTTATTTTACATCAAAGTTCATAATGCATAGGAATGATGAATAGATAGCACAATATTTAACTCTGACGATAAAGGGCATTTCAAATATGTCAATTTTAATTTCAAAGCTGAATGGGGGAACACAGATGTTGTATTTTGTTGAACTCCATGTACACGAAGGTAAAAACAAAAACCCTGGCACCAAATGTTATGTAGCCACACACATTGTGGCACAGAAAAAATGGAAAGGATTCCAAGGCCATTATTTATGAACTGTCCAATTCTCAGAAAGGTTAAGTGTGGGTTTGGCTGGAAAGGAAAGATATGCGAACACACACAAACAGAAGGTGGATGCTTCTGGAGGAAGCTGGGAGACTAGAAATCAGAAGTGGGAAAGAGAAATTGTGCCTGTATAAACTTTTTGAATATTTTTTTCTACAATGTGCCTGTTTCAAAATTATAGTCTAAATAAAAAGAATTGGATGCAGAAAATGTTATCAAGATATGGCAATGGTAGAAGTAACTTTAGTTATTTTGTACAACAATCCTAAATCATATTCTGTTGGGTTTGATATACCCAAATCCCTCTAAGGGACAATGTAAGAACAGACTGGTTTATGGAAATGGATCAGGAAGAGGGCTACATGAATTACATATAACAAGTTGACTTACTTTGAAATATAGCTTTAAATATCTGATACTCATCAACTGGGTTATCTTCATCGTCAATGATTGTGGAATAGCCTTCCAGAGCCGTCTCCTCAGCATCGTTTTCTTCCCAATCATCATCATCTCCATCTTCACCTGCTTGCTTAGCCAGAATTTCCAAATATTCTTGACCATCTTCATCAATGTCATCTTCATCGCTCCCCAGTTCCTCTGCCAAGACAAAAAAAGACGCTTTTGTCAGTACTACAACATTCTGTTACAAAACAAACTGATAGTGGTAACAGTAAACCACAATTGAATAAATTCAAGGAACAGTCCCCAGGAACTGGTGTTTAAGTATATGTTTAGCAATAGGAAAAAAATTCTCACAGAAATGCAAGAAACCCAGCCACAATTCTTAATATTAGAGGTTTGAAAAAGAATTGCAAAATAGGAGATTCAGCACTTGGTGTACTCTGAGCCATATGGTATATACCAAATCAAACACCAATAGTAAAGTAATATAGTTTATTAGTGAATGATAAAAGACAAAAGTGGCAATCGCTATCTTTTTTTGAAACTGTTAAAATAACTTTTCTTAACTAATATTCTGTTAATTCATACTCTTGTAGTCTACAGTGTCTTACAGGTGAAGTGTATTAGGCAACATCCAATTAACATTATTTATAGTTAGGATGCTTATGTTTGCCAACACTAAGAACCATAAATGCCTTCTTTTCAGAATTAACACCAAATGGTGAATGAAGCCAGATGCTACTTGACAGCCTGGTGGCCCTGGAATGGGAGGCCACTGTGGCTACCATGGAGGAGGATTTGGCAGTGGCATCCAGAACCAAGGTCGTGGCTGGGGTCTGAACGGGGGCCAAGGCCCCGGAGCTTGAGGAGAAAAGGCTGAGGACAAGGTATGATCCCTATAACCAAACTGGGCCTCCACGTCAAGGACATGAGGAAGATCAATGTGCATGATGAGGATCGATCAGCTGCCTCTCGCATGCCCCCCAAATGGGGACCTGGCCCACAATCCAGGCATATGCCCTGACCAGGAAGAGCACCAGTGACCTTTTGGTTTGCAGGATGATGTCCAACCTATTGAGCCACGACATAATTTTATACAAGAAAAATAAAATGAATTAAGCCTGTTAAAAAAGGGAGGAACCATAAATGCCTAGAAGTACTTTTACGTGTTAAGATACAGCAGAAGTTCTGCCTTCATGGACCTTACCCTAGGGGAAAGGTAAGATTATCTTCCTATGAATAATGAAAATAAAAACATTTGACTATGATCTCACATTTCTTTAGGAGAAGGACTAATAAAACAAATTAAGTCCAGTGATAATATAAGTAGGTATGTTCCTCCATCACAAATCCCTTACCTGTTTCTTCATCATCATCAGCTTCATCATCGTCATCACTGTCATTCTCATGTTCTGCATGGCAGGCATATGCTCTTTTTAATCCATTAAATAAAAGGATAAAAGCTGGCAAAATCTGTCCAGAAACCTGATTTAAAACTTGTGGTATTTGTTCCATATCAATAAGAGCACACAGGCCCAGAACACACATTTTTCTGTCATGTAGCCTAAAAGATAAAATAAAAGATTTTCCTTAATAAGCAGTTTCTTATAAAGTTAAATAAACAAATATCCAATATATGTCACTTACCCCAAGAAACAATCAACGTCATTAAGCCACTGTGTAATAAAATGATTTGTAACTGGTTCAACATTATTAGGAAAGCGAAGATTTTCTAACGTGTTAAGTAGTAAGTGTGGATTATAATACAAAGCTGCAATGGCAACTTGCAGGCACATTGTTCGAAGTTCACTCGTCTTCACCTCTCTTGTCAGTCTCTCTAAAGCTGCTTCCACGAATAAAGGAATACACTGTAAAGAAAGATGAAAATATTCTAAAATTGTAAGTAATAGCAATCTAATTGTCCTACCCATATTAACTTACTTGTTGCCTCAACTCCCTGCTTTCCTCATTAAATGATACAATAGTTTTTGTTTTTGTTTTTTTGAGGCATTTCAGTGGGGAAATCTAATTTTAGAGAGAAAGTCTTCAATGAGATATTAGGGCCTCACCACAATAGCAACCGAGGATTCACAATACCCCTATTGACTAACCTTACTGTGGTGACCATTTCTGTAATACGTATGTGTGTCAATTCATTACACTGTACATTTCCAACTTACACATTATATTTCAATTATATCTCAATAAAACTGGAAAAAATTCTTATTGAAACCAACCATGGAAATTTAATGACTGAATCTATTTTACTGCAAAGTGATAACATGGCAAGCAATACTCATAAGAAAATGCAAAGTCAAAACAAAACTTACCTTGCATGTTAATAAGTGGTCATAAAACAAGCCAGTCATATTTAACATATACATATTAAACATATGATCATTATTATACATTGGTTAAATATTAATTAATTTATCTAGGTGTCTTAATAAATAACAACGTACAGAATATATAACAAATGGCCAAAAAGAAAAAAAGTGGAGGGGAAGATTTCCTCTCTGAAGCCTCACAAACGAATCAATAGTAGCCTCACTGACCTGATCAATGCCACGCCCTTTGCACTGTAGAATGATGACCTCTAACAATTTTGCTGCATGACACTCTGCATCTTCTCCTGCAACTCCGGTAAGAACCTGATCAACACAATATATATTTGAGGGAGGCATTATGAAAACTTTCAGTCTGAGAATTTCTGTCCCATCTTCAGTCTCTGGAGTATTTAAGATATTCTAAATAGGAATTACAATATTCAGATTATAGTCTAAAGGATCTGTGGGGATGTGGAGTTGATCATCTGACATATTCTAGCAATCTGGATCTTAGTATACATAAAGCACTTCTCCCAGAGTGCCATTCTGGACTATAACATGTTGACCACTTTTCTCATACAAACATGCCAAAGGACCTTCACCTTAGCTAAAGTACCTAACTTTTCTCAGGGATATCTGGCTCTTATGTAAAGAACTACAAAAAAACTAAGCTGATATTGCTAGGAAAATCTTTTCTCTATACAAGTCTCAAAAATTAAAAAATTCTGACATTGGAGTGTAAGAGGAGGAAGGAGGAAACAGCCTGTTGACAGCAAATGTCCACAGACACATAAAAACATGGATTCGGCATGCCAGTTAGCAGCAGAGGACTGAAAATAACAATAAGTGTTCTGGAATATGATGGTATAGATATCTGTTTTCAGAGTATTGCAATAATAATAGTATTGGCAATAAATACTGAATAACATATCTAGGTGATTATTTTGTGACTGTTCAGAAAAGAAAGGTATCAGTACAGACAAGCACATCTAAAAACTTCATGGAGCAAAGTCACTTTTTAAATGCCTCATGTTAAACAGCCTGCTGCCTCTAAACAAGCACTGTTAGAAATTAAAAAACCACCAATTACAGTGACCATGACATCGATTGAAGGACCCCAATTCAAGTATTTTACTCATACCTCATAACATTCATTGGAAATTTATGATTTTTACAATCTTGCTATTTACCAAATAATTACTGTATAGCCTCCACAGCCTCCAAGAATTTTATTTAACAAATATCTGCAATAATTCCTGATCCTTTCAAAAATCTCTCAAATTCTAGATTCTTTCCATTTTATTCAAACCCCAGCAAAGAACTAGGCTGTTAAGCTCCAGGCACAGTGAAAATCAAAAACATTTATAACTCTACATTAAATATCAGAGGGCAGACAGAAGACAAACACTTGCCAAAGCCATTAACGTTGACAGCTAAGGAATCAAAGTCCTGTTTAAACTTTTAAAGCCCTTATTCTTTTTAACTTTTATTGTTGACATTATTACAGATGTCCCACTCTCCCCACTTTTCCCTCCTCCACCCAGGCTCCCCACCCCCACCATCACCATACTGTTGCCTGTGTCTATGAGTTACCCATTTATGTTCTTCGGCACATCCCTTCACCTTCTTTCATCCAGTCCTCCCAGATGCCCTGACAGCTATCAATCAGTCTGTTCCATGTATTCATCTGTTTCTATTTTGTTTGTCAGTTTACTTTGTTCATTAGATTCCACATAGAAGTGAGATCATATCGTATTTGTCTTCTCTGACTGGTTAAAGTCCTTATTCTGTTAGACCCATATAATCTGATCATCATAATGTGGTATCATGTAGCTTCACAATTTCATACTTTTTATAGCACCAGACTCATAGCATGTTCTTCTATTAATTAAAAATGACCTACCTTTTTGCACATACTGTATATCATTTCAAGATACTTGGTATCAGACAAAAGTGTGTCTGTGTCAACTGTCACATAATTATGAAGCAGAGGCATCATATCTGTATTAAAAAGCATCAGTTAATTACCTTTACTAATATAAACATTTTGTTTCTAAAAAAATCTCTTTAGAATAAAGCAAATCTGAGACTGTTTTGTCCATAACATTCACTTTTAATTAACGCATATTCATTTGTAATTAGCTGTAAAAATGAACCATTATTAAAGTGAATTCCTTTATATTTAGTAGTTAAAACACAAAGATGATACAAAGAATACTGATGGGGAGCAGGATTGTGAAAATAAGCATAAAATAAAAATAATATAAACTAATACTTAAATAAAAATATGAAATGAAAATCACTGTTATCGGTCCTTTAGCATCAACTGCTATTGGTGACTTATCCAAACAAGGATGAACTTAGAATATTCAAAACTATATGTTCAATTGATATCCTAAAAATAAATCAAAACAAAGGTATTTCTATGCTGACTTGACTTACCTGTAAAGTAATCAAAGCCATCTTGTTGAAAAACCTCAAATACCAGAGGTAGAAGCTGCCACATCTGTGGAGACACTTGCTGACATGTCAAACTATGTGCTAAAGAGAAGATCTCCTCATAAAATTCTAAAAGAGAGTATGGAGTAATTAGTACAATCCTTGCTAATGTGACATAACAGTAAATTCTTACATTAGCCAGAGGTATATACCTAAGACATGCTGTTGTAATACAGTTCCAATGACCTGTAAACAGATTCCCTCAAGCTGCTGGGTTATCTAAAAAGAGAAGAAAAAAAAATCACATGGAAGAATCACAGCACACCGAATGAATTACTGGACAATGTATAATGGAATTCACTATATTAAAAATATAAAGTCAGTATTGTTAAGAAATCATTGTTAAGACTTTGCTTTAAAAATGACTCACTCATGTTATGAATCAACCTGGGATTCCAATTTAGTGAAATACCATTACAATGAGATAAACGTAAGGAATAAGATGCATAGTTTACCCAAAAAGGAAAAAATAACATCCTGGAAAAATTCAAGTAATTATGAAAATAAAGTAGCCACACAGTTCTTCAGACAGACTTTAAAAATTTTGTTTGTAAATACAGATTAATTAAGCCCAGACGTAACTGAAAAGTCACTGTTAGTGGTGTACAGAACAATTTGAAAGAAAGCATTATTCCCACCACTCCTAATAATTCTTAAGCCACCTCCATTTATATAATTATCTCAATATTACTAGACACAGAGAACCAGGCCCCTAAGTCATACAACACAGACAGAATATATAACTTCAAATTCAGGACAGTGATTACTTTTAAGGGAAGAGATTAGGGAAATGAGATTAAGAAGTGGTAGCCCAAGATCTTTAATTACATCTATATGAAACTGTCTTTCTTACTGGAAATAAAGTCTAATGGATATACTATAAAATGTTAAAATCTAGTAAATTTAGGTGGTGGGTAAAAGGTATTGGTTATAGTTTTTCTCTGTTCATTTCTCTTTTCTGTATATTTAAAATAATTCCATTTAAAAATTCATTTACAATTCACACCTTTCTACAAGATAACAGTAAAAGAAAACTAGAAAGACTACAGTGTAGGTTGCACAACAATGTGAATGTACTTAACACCACTGAATTGTACATTTAAGGTATTCTATCATAGTTTTAAAGTATTTTTTATTGAAAAGGAACACTAGGTAGAATACATTTTCCTAGAAATCACCACACTTTTGGATCTGAGATATGTAAACTAAGAGGGAGCCAAAACCCAAGCCTTGAGGTAAAGATACTGTAATGCAAACAACTTGTTCCTTCTATAATAGTAGGGAAACTAAAATACTACATCAATCTTATCCATAACAAAAGGGAACTACTCAACTTTTAAGATGGCGGAATCAAGGTACATGAAAAGATAACCAAAAATTGTAAGTTAGAACCCTCCAAAAAGCACAGAGTAGTTGATGAAGAATAGTTTGAAATAACCTAAAACCCTTAAAACATTATATCATTTTCTTACCTCTTTATGATCTTCAACTACACTAAGAAGTGTGTCAATGGTATTCAGAATTCCCATAGCAGTAACTGCTTTATCATCACTTCCTTCTTCATCTGGCCCAGTCTGGATTACTTGATTAAATGTCATTGCCTAGATTCAAAAGAATGTAATTTACGTTTACCATCAAAGTGGTATAAACACATTTTTGTCTAAAACTTTTAATTTTTAAAATGTTCTCACTGGGACAGCAAAATCAATCAATGTCTCCAAATTGATTAATAATAATTAAGAGCTTGGACACTATAATCAAATAGTACTGCTCTGCGAATTACTTAGGGGTCTTAGTTACTTGACCTCTGTTCCTTATAAATTTTGGATATTAAGCCATTACCAGGTGTATCATTGATAATTATGTTCTCTGATTCAGTGTGTCATCTTTCTATTTTGTTGATGGTTTCTTGGCTGTGCAAAACCTTTTTTGTTTGATGTAGTCCCAATTGTTTGTCTTTCGTTTCCCTTGCCCAAGGAGATCAGAAAATATATTGCTAAGAGAAATGTCAGAGATTTTACTGCCCATGTATTCTTCTAGGAGTTTTATGGTTAAATGTAAAGACTTACATTTAAGTCTTTAATCCATTTTGAGTTTATTGTTGCACATGGTGTAAGAAAGTGGTCTAGTTTCATTTTCTTTGCATATTGTCTGTCCAATTTCCCCAACTCCATTCATTTACTAGGCTCATTTTTACCCCCACTGTATATTCTTGCCTCCTTTGTGAAATAGTACTTAACCATAAAAGTGTGTATTCTTTTCTGGGCACTCTATTCTGTTTCATAGATCTGTATGTCTGTATTTATGCCAGTACTACGCTCTTTTGATTACTATGGCCTTGTAGTACAAGATTACTGCTACTATTTGGGGTCTTTTGTGGTTCTGTATAAATTTTTGGAATATTTGTTCTAGTCCTGCCAAATATGCCATTGGTATCTTGATAGGAATTGTGTTGAATATATAGATTGTCTTTGGTAGCATGGGCATTCTAATGATGCTTATTTTCCCTATCCGTGAGCATGGTATAAGCTTCCACTTATTTGTAGCTTCTTCAATTTCTTTCTTCAGTGTCTTACCATTTTCTGAACACAGGTCTTTTACAACCTCGGTTAAATTTATTCCTAGGTATTTTACGTTATTTTTGATGTAAATGGAAATGAGATTGTTTTCTTAAGTTTCCCTTTCTGATAGTTCATTATTGGTGTACAAAAATGAAACTGCTTTCTGGATATTTTGTATCCTCTACATCACTGAACTCACTTATCAGTTCTAGTAGTTTCTTTGGTGGAAATCTTTCAAGATCTCAACATACAGTATCACAAAATCTGCAAATAATGAGTTTTGCTTCTTCCTTTCCAATCTGGATGCCTTTTATTAATTCTTCTTGTCTGACTACTATGGCTAGGACTTACAGTACTATGTTGAGTAGGGGTGGTGAAAGTGGACATCCCTGTCTTGTTTCTGATCTTAAGGGAAATGCTTTTAGCTTTTGTCCATTGAGCATACTAGCCTGGGTTTTTCATATATGGCTTTTATTATGTTATGGTCCCTCTAGACCCACTTTACTGAGAGTTATCATAAGTGGGTGCTGGATTCACAAACTCTACCACTGCTTAAACCCAGAGCAAATAATTAGAGTTAGATTCTTGAAATATCAATACTTAGGAATATAAACTGCATCAAATAATTCAATGTATAGGGAAAAGGAATGGGTAACTGTTAGACACATGTTCACATTCTTTATTACCCATAAATAACTTAATTCTCAGAAGACTGGGGCTATGTACAGTAAACAAAGGCTATCAATAAAATAACATTACACAAATTTCATTTCAAAAGCATTTGTAACCAACATGCCTACTTCATCTTTAAGTTGGTCCAAAATATTCTAAGAAACTACACGAACAAGTCAATCATAATGCAATGTGAGATAACAGTTAAGAACGTGCTCTGTAAAGGCATACAGCTCAGATATGAATCCAGCCCCACTTATTCTAGCTATGGGCAAGCTACTTTAGCTCTTTACACCTCAGATTTTCTTTCAATACAGAAATAGTCCTCACACAGAATTGTATGAGATTTAAGTGAGTTAAATATACATTGAGGGATTATAACAGTATCTGAAAATACAGTAAGCTCTGAAAATACTTTCAGTAAGGTAAGTAATGTATGAATGATTGATTCAAATAACATACCAAATGTTGTGTCATTTCTACTGCAATAGGAGTAACTTCTTCACTGTACTCGCAGATCATTTTCTGGATGACATTGGTAAGATCATCATTTTCTGTTTCTCTTATAATATGAAGAAGAGCCTGCATTACAGGTCTGATGAATGGTGTGATATATTCTTTAGCTATAAGAGGAAAAGAGAAGAAAACTTAGGCCAAAATAGCTAAAAACTCCTTAAAACGTGATACAACATACACCAAAGAGTAAAAAAGAGACACTGTTACATAAAAAGGAAGATTATGTGTCAAGTATCTAGGATAAACATCTTACCTTTTTCTTGATTGCTAATCAACACTTGAAGTGCAATGGCAGCTTCCACTTTCACAGGCATTTCCCTGTCATCAATTAGACATCTTCTTGTCAACTCTAAGGCCGTTTGCAGGTTCTGGTCACTTTTGAACTTCACTTCACAAAAATAGTGAAGGACCCAGCAAGCCTTAAAAACAAGAATTGCAGTGAGTTACTACAATATTTTACATTAAATTCCCCAACTATATAGTATCTCTATTCACAAAATTCTGTGCGGGAATTTGGAGGCTGGTCAGTGTAAAATTATGTCCAATGAGACAACACTAGACCAGTACTATGATCCCAACTTACTCTTTGGCTGCATGATGTTTGTGTGGATAGCAAGATCTGAATGCAAAACACAGACAGACACTGCTATCAGACACAGATGAAAACTATGCACACATTACATCAGCCATTAAAAGATTTGCATGAAACATAAGTCTAATATGAAATAGGGCTTTTAAAGTGAACATTAAAAAGTTCCCTTTTAAAAGTTTACATAAGCAGTCATTCATTACACGATGTAAATATATAAATTAAAACAGCATTAAAACTTACCCTCGCTCTCATGTAGCCTAGTTCACTGCTGAATAGAGGGAATACATGATTCTGCAACATGTATTCCATCTGATCTTTGTAAATCTTTTTCTGTAAATATAAACAAATATTATTTTTGAAGGAGTTTCAAATATAATCTCAGATGCCAAATAGATATACCAGTGTTAAAAATGACTACTGATTTTAAAACACACATTTATTCTGGTTCTTTGAACACCAAGATCCACATCAGATTTTCTTATTCTCAAACTTTACCACCAAAAACACTAAATATGCCCTGGCCCAGTGTGACTTAGCTGGTGGAAGCATCAACCCATGAACCAAAAGGCTGTGGGTTAGATTCCTGGTCAGGGCACACGCCTGGGTTGTGGGTTTGGTCCCTGATCGGTGCACATGAGATCCAGTCGAAGCTTCTCTCCCACTCCTGTGATCCACTTATGTTCCTCTCCCTCCCTATTTATCTCCCTCCCTTCCCCTCTCCTTCTAAAAAAATCAGTAGGCATGTCCTTCCTTGGTTGAAGATTTAAAAAAGAAAACACTGAATACATTCTTTTACCTTTTTATATCATTTGTTTAGGAAGCAAGTGCATTGAATCTTAGAAGCTCTGGTGTTTGAATAACGGAATGTGGTTAATTTTATTTTACCTTGTAAAACTTTTTCTTATAAAACTATTACAATGGAAAAACCTCTGGAAAGGTTCTAAATGAACACAACAAAGACTGAAAAACATCCTGCTTTCAAGGCAATAATCTGGATATCAAAAATACATTCTATTTTCTGAAGAGTAACATGCTTCTAAGAAGAGTTCCTTCAACTGCATGTTCAATCAAAATTAGAGCTGATAAACATTTTCAAAACTTAAAGAAAGAAGACTAATGAGACCTAAGAACTAAATGCAATGGTGGGATCCAGGAATGGATCATGGACCAGAAAAGGTATTTGTGAAAAATTTTGTAAACTGTGAACTGGGCCTGTAGATTAATTAACAGTATCATATCAATATTAGTTTCATGGTTTTGAGTATTATGGCGTAGATATACAAGATGGTAACATTAGGGGAAGCTGGGTGAAGGATAATGCAACTATTTTTGCAAATTTTTTTTGTAAATTTAAAATTATTTACACATCAAGTTTGTTTTTTAAAAAAATCTGTGCTAAAAAAATTCACTCAATTCCCAGACTCCCATACAAAAAATTACTGTTTTTAATTATACTGGGTTGGTGAAAAAGTCCATACAGTTTTTTCTGTAAAATAAAAGACATTTTTCATTTTCAGCAATAACTTTTTTGATTTGCATATTTTGAGCATGTCAGCTATCTCCCATATGGTAGAATGTTGATTGTTCTCACTTAATGTCTTGATTTGATTACGATCAACTTCAACTGTCTACCTGACTGTGGAGCATTGTCCAGTGAGAAAGCTCTAGCATGAAACTGCAAACCACTTTTGACACATTCGATCATGTTCTCCATACACTGCACAGATCTTTCCTTGCTTCTCAGTTGCATTTTTACCTTTCTTGAAATTATAAAGCATAATATGCTGAAAATGTTTCGTATTTTCTTTCATCTTCAATATTAAAATGGCTATGTAGAAATTTACCAATTCTGATTTTTTTTTACAAAAGGCATGCTGCTATGACAGCTGCCACAATACAATCTAACAGAATTATTTCAAATGAAGTTAAAGACAACTAAGCACTACTGGAGCCATGTTATGGGAAAAAAACCAAACGAACTTTTTGGCCAACCCAATACTTTATGAATTAAGAGAAGGATGGCTGGACAGGTATAGTAAAGCTTAAAGATATAAAAAATATACCAACAAATTAATGGTGTTGAATTCAATACAGCATTGTATATAGAAAGGCTACTGGGAGTTGTTTTGTATTGTGACTAAGTAGTTACAATTTGAATAGATCCCATTTATTAACTTTAAAGTAAAATAAATTTTAGATATTATTTATGAAGAAGTCAGACACAATGTTTACAATTAAGTTGAGGATTCTAAAGATAAATCTACTCCAGTATTTCATTTTTTCCTAGAAAATCTGGCACAAAAGCATGATGTTCTTAGGCTGCAAATGGATGCATTCATGTACACAATCTTCCTTAAAGATCAATTTTTTGAGAAGAAAATACCCACTGTTTTACAATTATTTTGCAACATGAAAAGAAAACTCACTCAGACTCTAAGATGATAGTGAAATAAGTAGAAGCTACACTAACCACCTCCCAGGACCAAACTGGAACTACAACTAAATTATAGAAAAATCATTCTAAATAAACTGAACAACAGCTGGAAAAAAGCCAAGGACTTATGGAAGAAACCTCATCGCCATGAGACCGTAGGAAGTGCAGAAACGCAAGAGGGCTGGCTGGGCTCCCATGGGGTGGCAGCTGAAGTGCTGGAGGAGTATTTCAGTGGTGGTGGTGGGAGGGGCTAGGGTGCAGAGAGCAGAGTTCCCCTGAAGACTTGCAGGGTTTGAACCCCAGGCTGGGCTCCCCAGCACAGAGCACCAGAACCAGGAAAGGAACCCAAATATCATCCAGCTGTGAAAAGCAGCAGGGTTGCTGTCTACCAGGCAGAGGCAGCTAGAGACACAGAGAGCCTCTTAAAAGGCTAATGCACAAAATTTTGTTTGCAGCCACTTACCCTGGGATCCCACAGAAAAAGGGTAGAGTAGATTAGAGACGTGAGGAGAGAGTGCAGTTGGTGGCTCTGGGGAGAGAGCTGAAGGGTCAGTCACCAGTATCCATGTGCTGAATCATTCCCCATACTGCAGTAGCCATCTTTCCCAGTTACAACACTCCCCTCCATGAGGCATGGGAGGAGGTGGGGAGGGGGAAACAGTAGCCCCACCTATAGGAATCCCTCTTAACCCATACTGCAGAGCTGAAGCCAGGCTGCTGAGTACAGCTGGAGGCTGTTTCAGTAACTAAGCCTAACTGTGAAGGCAGAGCTCTGGAGACTTTTACTGACCCTCTGCTGGGCCTAGTGCTGGTAAAATCCAGCCTTGGTGTGTGGCTTGGTTCTTTCTGCAAACACCCAGAGGTGTGGCACAGAGAGCCACAAGCTATGGATTGCTGATAGCTCCAAATAGGCTGCCTAGGGCCCGTCACAAGCAGTGAGATAGGTCTGCCCCAGACTCTTTGTGGATTTACTTAATACACAGAAACAAACACAAAGACATAGTCAAAATTGGAAGACAGAGTAACAGGCCCCTCACCAGGGAGAACAATAGAACTCTCCAGAAGAAGAACTAAATGAAACAGAGGCAAGCAATTTATCAGATACAGACTTTAGAGTAATGATTTTAAGGATATTCAACAGCATTAAAAAAAAAAAAAAGAAAGAAACCATAAAAAAGGACCAATCAGAAAGAAAGAATGCAGTATGTGTAAGAAACAATACACTAGAAGGAATAAACAGTAGGTTAGATAGAACCAGTGATTTGGAAGTCAAGGTAGGGAAAAAAACCCACCCAAGCAGAGCAGCAAAAAAAGAGGAAAGAATTTTTAAAAATGAGAATAGTTTAAGAAACCTTGGGGACAACATAAAGAAAGCATCTGCATCATGAAAATACCAGAAGGAGAAGAGAATGAGCAAGAGGTGGAGAACCTATCTGAAGAAATAATAACCAAAAACTTCCATAACCTGTCAAAGGAAAAGGACACAAGTCTAGGAAGCATAGAGAGTCCCAAACAAGATGAATCCAAAGAGGACCATATGAAGACATATCATAATTAAAACGGCAAGGCTTAAAGACAAGGAGAAAAATCTTAAAAACCGCAATTATCTACAAAGGAACTCCCCATTATACTGTAAGCTGATTTACAGAAGGGACTGGCATGAAATATTCAAGGTGATGAAAAGAGAGGACCTACAACCAGGGACACTTTACCCAGAAAGGCTATCATTTAAAACTAAAAGAGAAATAAAGAACTTCCAAGACAAGAAAAAGCTAAAGGAGTTTGTTAACATCAAACCAGTATAGCAACAAATATTAAAGGGCTTTCTTTAAGAAGAGGGAAATAGTTAAAAAAATTAAATGGCAATAAATACCTATCTAATGATAATGACTTTCAATGGTTTAAATGCTTCAATCAAAACACATAGGGCAGCTGAATGGATAAGAAAACAAGACCCATATATATGCTGTTTCCAAGAGATCCACCTCAGAATGAAAGATATACAGACTAAAAGTAAAGGGATGGAAAAGATATTTCATGGAAATGCAAAGGAAAAAAGAAGCTGGTGTAGCAATACCTGAATGTGACAAAATATACTTTAAAGGCAAGGCTACACTAAGAGACAAAGAAGGACACTATATAATGATAAAAGAAACAATCCAAAAAGAGGATATAAATCCAGTAAACACTGATGCACCCAATAGGGACACCTAAACATCTTAAACAAATCTTGATGGACGTAAAGAGAGAGATCGGGAAAAAGAGTCATAGTAGGACATTTTAACACCCCATTGAGTTCAGTGGATAGATCTTCCAGAAAGAAAATCAACAAGGAGACAGTGGCCTTAAATGACACACTACATCAAATAGATCTAATCGATATCTTCAGAGCATTTCACCCCAAAGCAGCAGAATATACGTTCTTTTCAACCGCACATGTAACATCTTCTAGGATAGACCTCATTTAGGATACAGGTCTCAGTGAGTTTAAGACTGAAATCATACCAAGCATCTTCTCTGACCATAATGCCATGAAACCAGAAATCAATCACAAGAAAACTGAAAGAATACACAAAGCTTGAAAGCTAAATAACATGTTAAACGAGTGGGGCAAGGAAGAAATCAAAAGATACCTTGAAGCAAGTGAAAATGAGAACACAGCAGCACAAAATCTGTGGGACACAGGAAAGGCAGTCCTAAGATGGAAATTCATAGCAGTACAGGTCCATCTCAAAAAATAAGAAAAAGTTCAAATAATAACCTAACTTTATAGTTAAAGAAACTTGAAAAATAACAACAAACAGTCCTGGCTAGTGAGGTTCAGTAGATTGAGTGCTGGGCCGCTAACCCAGGGGTCCCTGGTTCAGATCCAGGTCAAGGTACATGCCTGGGTTGCAGGCAAGATCCCCAGTCGAGGGCATGCGAGAGGCAGCCCACTGATGTTTTCCTCTCTCTCTTTCTCCCTCCATCCCTTCTCTCTAGAAATAAATAAATAAAAATTAAAAAAAAAAAAAAAAAAAAAAAAAAAAAGGCCCTGGCTGGTATGGCTCAGTGGACTGAGCGCCAAAGGTTACTTTGATTCCCAGTCACAGCGCATGCTTAGGCTGTGGGTCAGATCCCCAGTTGGGAGCATATGACAGGCAACTAATCAATGTATCTCTTGCATGTTTCTCTCCCTTTCTTTCTCAATCCCTCCCCCCCAAAAAGTAAATAAAATTTAAAAAAAAGAGAATCCTAGGGCTAGAAAGGGCTATAACTTATAAAAAAAAATAAATTAGAAATAAAAAATAAAACAAACAAAAAAGAAAAACAAAGCTCAAAGTGAGTAGAAAGAAGGAAATTATAAGATCAGAGCAGAAATAAATGAAATGGAGTCTAAAAAAAATGATACAAAAGAACAATGAATTCAAGAGCTGGTTCTTTAAAAAGATAAACAAGATTGTCAAATCTTTAATCAGACTCATCAAGAAAAAAAGAGAAAGGACCAAAATAAATAAAATCAGAAATGAAAGAGAAATAACAACTGAAACCAAAGAAATACAAAGGATTGTAATAAAATACTATGAACAGCTATGTGCCAACAAATTGGACAACATGGATGAAATGGATAAATTCCTAGAAACATACAATCTTCCAAAAGTAAATCAGGAAGAATCAGAGAATGTGAATAGATGATTACACCTAGTAAAACAAGCAGTAATCAAAAAACTCCCAACAAAAGCCCTGGACCAGATGGCTTCACATGTGAATTTTACCAAACATTCCAAGAAGAATTAATAACACCTCTCCTTCTCAAACTATTCCAAAATATTCAAGAGGGATGACCCCCAAGTTCATTTTATGAGGCCAGCATTATCCTATTCCCAAACCTGGATAAAGATACTACGAAGGAAGAAATCTATAGGCCAATATCCCTGATGAACACAGAGGCTAAAATTCTCAACAAAATACTAGCAAACTGAATATAGGAATTCACCAAAAAGATCATACACCATGATCAAGTAGGATTTAATCCAGGAATGTAATATTGGTGCAACATTAGCAAATCAACAAATGTGATATACCACATAAACAAAATAAAGGATGAAAACCACATGATCATATCCATACATGCAGAAAAAGCATTTGATAAAATCCAGCACCCATTTATGACAAAAACTCTCAGCAAAGTGGGAATAGGAGAACATGCCTTGACATAATAAATGCCATGTATGACAAACTCACTGCCAGAATTATACTCAAAGGGCAAAAACTACAAGCAGTCCCCTTAAGATCAGGAATACAACAGGAATGTCCACTTATTCATCTCTTTTATTCAACACAGTACTGGAAATCCTAGCTATAGCAATCAAACAAGAAAAAATTAAAAGGCATCCAAACTGGAAAGGAAGAAGTAAAACTGTCTTTATTTGCAGATGTCATGATACTGTACATAAAGAACCCTAAAGATTCCATCAAGAAACTGCTAGAACTGATAAATGAAAGCAATGGTATTATCATATGCCAATAATGAACTATCAAAGAAACTATGAAAACAATGCCTTTTACAGTTGCTTCAAAAAGACAAAATGCCTAGGAACAAATCTATCCAAGGATGTAAAAAACCTATACTCAGAAAATTATAGGACACTGAAGAAAGAAGTTAAAGAACATACAAGTAAGTGGAAGCACATACTGTGTTCATGGATAGGAAGAATGAACATCATTAAAATGTCCATGCTAGTAGCCCTGACAGGTGTGGCTCAGTGGACAGAACGCCAGCCTGCAAACCAAAAAAAAAAAGTCAGAAGTTTGAATTGCTGTCAGAGCACATGCCTGGGTTGCAAGCCAGGTCCCCAGTTGGGGGCATATAAGAGGTTACCAACTGATGGTATCTCTCACACATTGATGTTCCTCTCCTTCTCTTTCTCCTTCCCTTCCTTTCTCTCTAAAAGTAAATAAATAAAAATCTTAAAAAAAAAAAAAAAGTCCATGCTACTCAAAGCAATCTGTAGATGCAACACAATTCCTATCAGGATACCAAATTTCACAGAACAAGAAAAAACCTTTCAAAAATTTATATGAAATCATAAAAGGTCCCAAATAGCAACAGCAATCTTGAGAAAGAAGAACAAAGTTGGAGGTATCACACTACCTAATATCAAACTGTAAGGCCACAGTAATCAAACAGCATGATATTGGCATAAAAACAGACATACAGATCTATGGAACAAAACAGAGTGCCCAGAAATAAACTCACACCTTTATAGTCAATTAATATTCAACAGGAGAAGCAAGCACATACAATGGGCTAAATATAGTCTATTCAATAAATGGTGCTGGGAAAACTGGACAGATATGTGCAGAAAAATGAAACTAGACCACCTTCTTACACCACACACAAGAATACATTCAAAATGGATTAAAAACTTAAACGTTAGACCTGAAACCATAAAAGTCCAAGAAGAAACCGTAGGCAGTAAAATCTCATAGACACTGCTCATAGCAGTATTTTTTTTCTGATACATATCCCCAGGAAATAGAAACAAAGTTATATATCAAACTAAAAAGTTTTTGCACAGCAAAGGAAGCCATCAACAAAATAAAAAGACAACCCATTGAATGGGAGAACATATTTGCTGATACACCTGATAAGGGGTTAATATCAAAAATTTATGAACAACTTATAACACTCAACACTAAAGAAACAAAGAATTCAATTTAAAAAATGGGCAAAGGACCTAAATAGACACTTCTCCAAGGAGGACAAACATATAACCAATAGACATACAAACGGGGCACCCAAAAAAACCCTGGAATTTATTTATAAAAAATTGTTTATTCTTACATGTTTAAACTTCAGTCACCTTTGAAGTACTCTCCATTTGATGCAATACAACTATTGAGATGTTTTTCCCACTGCTCAAAATAGTTTTTGAACTCATTTTTATTTCAATGCCTTTTAGTGCATCTGCCATTTTTTGTTTCACCTCTTCCACATCAGCAAAACGGATTCCTTTAAGGACTTTTTTCTTCTGCGGAAACAAAAAATTCGCTCGGGGCAAAATTGGGCATTTGAATAGGCAGGGTGATACACCAGGGTCCTGCCATTTTTGGGTCAAAAACTGCTGAGCACTCAGCACAGTGAGGGCAGATGTCCTCTTAAATCAACCATCGGGACATGGGCAAATGCACTGAAAGAGTCTTCAAAAAAAATTTAATGAAGCCAAACAGCCTCTCACAATAATGCTAGCTGGTACAGTGATACAGATGGGTTCCTAGAACACTCATCTAGCAGGGAAAGGGACTTGCCCTCCAGAAGATAATTCCAGGTTTTTCTGGGTCCCAGATCATGTGAAAAGATGGTCGATATCACTAATCACAGAAATGCAAATTAAAACCACATTGAGGTATCACCTCATACTTGTCAGAATGACTATTTTCAATAAATCAACAAACAAGTTGCTGGCGACGATGTGGAGAAACGGGAACACTTTTGTACTGTTGGTAAAAATGTAGACTGGTGTGGCCATTGTGGACAGCAGTATAGAGATACCTCAAATAATTAAGAACAGAACTGTTTTATGACCCAGTGATTCCACTTCTTGGAATTTATCTGAAGAAACCCAAAACACTGAATTGAGAGTATATAAGCACCTCATATTCACTGTAGCCTTATTTACAATCACCACGGATGTGCAAGCAGCCCAAGTGCTCATCAGCAGATGAGTGGATAAAACAACTATGGTATATGTACATAATGGAATGCTATTTGGTCGTAAAATAGACGAAAATTTTACCCTTTGAGACAGCATGGCTGGACTTGAAGAACATTATGCTAAGTGAAATAAACCAGTCAGAAAAAGACAAATACCGTATGATTTCACTCATGTGAAATCTAATGACTACACTGAACTAACAAGCAAAACAGAGACAGACAAACAGAGAGCAAGCAGACAGCTGTGGGGAGGGGATTAGAAGGTGAAGGGAATGAGCGAAAAGGAAAAAGGACTCATGGACACAGACAAGTTTGGTAATTGGGAGGGGGTGGCTATAAGAGAAATAAATGGTAATGGGAAAAATACAATTAAAAAAATAAAGAAAAGTCATGCAAAAAGAAGTGCTTTCAACACAAGCAACAAAAGAAAAAATAAACTGGATATGATTTCAAAATCGTATCAAAACTTATACTTTGAAGGATACCATTCAAGAAATTGAAAAGATAACCCAGAGAATGGCAGAAAATACCTGCAAATCACATATATAATAATGGTCTAGTATTTAGAACATACAAAGAACTGTAACAACTTAACAATAAAGACAATAACACAATTAAAAAAGACAACGGATTTAAACAGGTATTTCTCCAAAGAGAATATACAATGGTCTGTAATCCTATAAAAAGATTCTCAACATCATTAGTTATCAGAGTAATGTAAATCAAAAGCATAGCGAAAAACCATCTGAAATCAAGTAGGATGGCTATAATGAAAATGACAGATAATAAATGTTTGTGAGGACATAGTAACTTGAACCTTCATGCACCACTGGTGAAAACATAAAATGATAGAGACAATCGCTTTGGAAACACAGTCTCTCAGTTTCTCAAAATATGACCTGCAATTTGACTTCTAGATATTTATTACCCAAGAGAAATAAGAACATACATCCACACAAATATGTGTACACAAATGTTCATAGCTCCATTGTTTAAATAGTAAAAATGTGAAACAATGCAAAGGACCATCAACTGATAGATAAATAAATTAATTAAATGTGGTATATCAATACAATGAAATATTATTTGACAATAAAAGGAATGAAAGTACTGTGACGTGGCCACAATATGATGATCTTTGAAAGTATTACGCTAAGTAAAAAAAAGCTACTCAAAAAGGACCAAATGTTTTATCACTCCATTTATAGCCAATGTCCAGAGTTGGCAGACCCATAGAGGAGACAAAAAAATTGATTAGGTGTATCCTAGTGCTTAGAAGTCTCAGAGAAAAAGGAGAGTAACTGCTAATAAGGTTTCTTTTTGGGGTGATGAAAATGTTTTGGAACTCTGAATATAAGAAAAAACACTGAACTGTACTTTATATGGGCCAATTTTATGGTATATAAATTGTATCTCAATTTGCACATGCACATGAAAGAAATACCTTCAGAAGTATTTCAGCTAAAGAGCCAATCATATGCAGGGCTCCATCTTTTTTTCGAGGATCAGCATTTGGTTCTGTAAGAATCTGGTAGCAAAATCCCATAGTCTTTTGCAGCACCTAGAGCAAAAAGAGAAAACTAATACTTCATTGGGTAAACCAAAATCCTTAAAAGGCAGGAATGACAAAATGACTTTCTGTGTATCTGAACCAACTTCAAATATTAAAGAAAAAGTATTCCACCTTAAATAACTTACCTCTTTCCTCTTACTACAGGCTGTAAACAAAAGTGTCTGGGCAGCAGTTGTAGGAGAAATGAAATCTTCAAATACATCTAGAGAATAAATTTAAAATTAATACAGAAAAGTTAATTTCTTCAACAATCACTGCCACAAAGTGGCTGTTAAAAAAGCCTTAGCCCTGGCTAATGTGGCTCAGTGGGCTGAGTGCTAGCCTGCAAACCAAAAGTCACAGATTTGATTTCCCAGTCAGGGCACATGCCTGGGTTGCAGACTATGTCCCCAGTCGGGCTGTGGCAACTGATCCATGTTTCTTTCTCATCGATGTTTCTCTCCCTCTCTTTCTCCCTCCATTCCCTCTCTAAAAATTAAATTAAAATATTAAAACAAAAAACCCCAAAACACCTTAAAACTGTGTAAATTTTCACGCAAGGTGAATATGAAAATGTGCCTCATTATCCATATAATTTTGCAAAAGTCTATTCCATGTCTTTTCTGTACATTAGTTAAATGTTAACAATCCATTAATTTATCCCAGTGATTTTTTTTTTCTTTCATATAGAACACTACGACTGTGAGAATTTTCACAACAGGGTCACACAAGTGCAAACTACTGAAAGTACACTAAGATTCTTTGATTACAACTTCATGAGATGTTAAAGCAGTCAATTCTCTTAAGCAATGCCCAGATCCCTAACTCACAGAAATTGACATTATTGTGTGTTATTTTAAGCCAATAAAAAAAAAATAAAAATACATGATGACTTTGCTAGGAGGAGGGACAAATACTCAACATCAGTCAATTACAATTTTTTAGTACCATGGAGAGACTCTGTGTGACTCCAGCTTTCAGTGTATGTCTTCTCGATTCCCACATTATCGATGACTACCATAAGAATCCAAAGTATAATTTGGACACTTAGTGTTAAAGTATAATCTTGAATGTCTAACAATTTTGACACGTGACAGAGCACATCTGAAAACTTAGTAACACTTAACTGTGTCTGCGAAAAATTATCAAATGCCATAGCTCCCCACCCAAAGGTCTAAAGCAGTGATTTTCAACTGGTGTGCCAGTTGAAAATTTTCAAAACATACAATACCTAACTATTTAGTCAGGGTCACCAACGTCTTTTCCCGTAAAACTGTCAAATTAAAAAAATTACAACAGCAAGCACAATAGCTGTCCCACGTGAATGAATCAAAATTATATCTATATTTTTTTGTTAGATCAAAGAACATTCTGTGGTGTGCCACAGAATTTCATTAACTAGTTTATGTGTGCTGTGAGATGAAAATGGTTGAAAATTGCTGGTCTAATCGATGAATAAATTAAACTGAAACAAAAGATTTTTTTTTAACCTTCACCTGAGGCTATTTTTCTAATTGCTTTTTGGAAAGAGAGGAAGGGTGTGGGGAGGGCTGGTGCAGGTGTTGGGGGTGGGAGGGTGGGGGCAGGTGTGCTCCAACCAACTGAGTCACACTGGCCACAGCAACAAAGATTTTTGAGTACGAAAGGTAAAAGACATTGATAGCCCCTAGGTTTACTATATATAGCCTTAACTAACATTTTGTTTCTAAAAATGTGAAAATACCTTACCAAACTTCATGCGTATATATTCATAAGGGTCTTCTTGCCAAAGTTCTTCATCGGCATCTGTATAGCACATCAATGGAAAAATAACATCTTGGATAATGCCCTGTAATTTAAAAGTTAAGAAAGTAATAACTTTAAGTGAGTCTGAAGATTTAAATCTTCAAAATTCTGTAAAGTGGTAAAACAAAAGTAACTGCATAATCTATATGTATTTTTTAAAGCTTAATATCAAACTCTGTATACTTTCAGATCAACTTTCAATGTAGCTATTCCTCCCTTTATGCAACAAGTAATTATAAAATAAAACATGTGCACATGGGTAATCTGAGAAAATACAACATGAAATTTTAGCCTATGTCCTACATTTGTAAATAAAGCAAAAATATTACTCATAAAAATGATACATAAGCCAACTATCCTCAAAATGAATCTGGTACAACAGTCCTTTGACTACTCCAAATCACGTGACCAAAATATTAACTAATCATAATCCAACAGTAAGAACAGCTTAGGTAAAAAGGTAATCTGAATAGTCACAAAATCGCTTTTATAACTTCACATGTTTTACCTCATTTTTCTACTCTACTCTCAAAACAATTACCAGAACTACACTAAGCAACACAAGAAAAAAAAAAAAAGAAAGCATTTTTAAACCTTTATGGTATTTAATGTTATTTCCATTATATTTTCTAGAAAAACATTTCAGATAGAAAATCATTACCTGTATATGAGGCTTCAGGTTCTTCCAGGTGAGTGCATGAGAAACTCCTTGATTAATATAATTTAATGTCTGTTGTAAAACTCGAGGAGCCATATATTGCTTCTCCTTGTACTGATATAATACCTTCAATAAAACCTTTGAGAAAAAATATTGATGACTTTAAATAAAAATTAATGACTTCTAAGCCAGCAAAAACACCTGACACAATTTACAGGTCATCATCCTCAGAATTAAGTAATTTTTAAAATTATATACTGCAGAACCACATTCATTCTCAAGGAAGGCATTTAAATAAACAAACTGAAATAATACTCTGTCAAAGGACTAGTTTCTGATTAAATATAAAAAGGGTAACTAGTATGCTACTTATTAAACATACCACAATATTCTGAGACATCCCTATTATTGTTAAATTTACCTTCTAAGAAAACTTTACTCAAAACATTCACCTGCTTATCCTACTTCATATTTCAAAAACAACTATCATCAAAAATTGGGTGACAGACCCATCAAAGTATCTGTGAGGGCAACCTATTTTCATAAAAATGCTAAGTTATTATTTGCCCTTTTTACTGGATTTAACATCTGTATCAATGGTACAAAAGAGTGGTAAAACTTTCTGTATCTAATATGAATGGAATGGCACTGAAGTCTATCAGCAGTCATATTCTTTACAGCCACACAATTACAGAACAAGCTTTCCTTATGAACGTCCTTTAAAAAAAAAAAAAGTTCTCAAGAAACCAGAATTATAAATATTATTAAATGGGAAATATATATATATATATATATATATATATATATATAGCATTTCTGCTATATACCAAAGAACAATTATTAGGAAAAAAGCTGAAATAGCAGCTTGTTCCAACAAACAATATCATATACTTAAAAGAAAAACTGATAGACCAATTATGGTTATTTAGACTTGTGTATATGGCATGTTTTTTTCCTCAAAAATGAATAAAATCAGCCTGTCACTTAAAAAAAAATATCCGACAACAGGTTACTTGTGTTAAAATCTGAGCTTTCAAGCAAAAATTATTTGAAAATATTTCTGATGAGACTGATGTTGATATTAACAAATGTGGTTTTTAAATTGCAAAATGAAATGTATTAACATTAGGAAAATCTGCATTAATTCAATGAGTCGACATTCTCTAAATGGCCAGTGCAGAATGTTACAAAATCATGTATGGATGAAAGACCCATTCAAAGTGCTATATACACCTATGTGTTTTACTCTAATGGAATATGAAATGTTCAGTTAATTTCCAACTCTACACTACAATTAACCTTTAAGAAACTACTGCTCAATTTTGGTGTAATATTAAAGACTTTATTTCTACAACTATGTGAAAAGTGTATTAAAACATTCTTCCATTTCTAAACTTATCTCTAAGGCCAAATTGTCTTTATGTCCACCAACACAAATTAAAACAGACTGAATACAGATGTATATGAGTGTACATATGACTTGTACTAAGCCAGACATTAAAGACAATAGTAAAAATGTATAACAATGCCATTTCCTCTTGTTAAAAATTTTTCATTTTGGAAAAGTTATTTTTAACAGAAAACACACTCTACATTAATATGCAATAAGTTTATTATTTTTATTTTAATTTCTAATAAAATAAGCAAGACAAAAATTAACCTAATAATACAATGTTTCTATTTAGAAAAATTATCTTAGACTTACCTGCTGGACACCAACAGCAAATGCCTTCAGAAATACTTCAGCAAATTCGTTATATTCCTTGGAAACATTGCCAGGGCTTCCATATCTAAAAGAACATTAAAATGCCCACTGTTACTTTACAATACTTTATATCAGCTCTTATAAAACCAAAAGCCTGAAAAAAAATGAACTTAAATTCATCGTATATCTGGGAGCTTACCTTTCAAAAAGCCTTGCTAAAATATGTAAAGCCCACTTCTTACATTTCCACCATGGTAACTCAGGTCTATCATCTTCTTCAACTTGAAGTGTTTCCTTATTTAAAGAGACAGTTATTTAATGATAGATAATAAGAGATGATACAAACTAAGAGAAACAGTATGAGGTGAGAACAGATTCTCAAAAACATCATCCTCCTCCCATACTGGCCTTTCATAATGAAAAGCTAGATTTGAAAAAGTCCTAACCCTTATTTAAATGTAAGAGGCACTTCCACTGCTTCAGCTACTTGTTTACAAAGGATATGCTTTTTAAAAATTCTTTTAAAGCTTAAACCCAAATATTTCACTCGAGACCCACACAATATAAAGTCAAGGCTATGGCAAGTAGTTTAATCAAAACTAGTACAGTTCAAATCAAAAGGTCGCAAGAAACTCCATTTCAGAAATATCACTATAAAGATATATGTATGAGAATATTCATTTGCAAAACTATTTGTAATAGTGAAAAACTGCCAAGAACTTTTCATTAATAAGGGGACGTTTAATTATGGAACACCCATAAAAGATGAATAGAGTAGGTCATTATATTTACCAAAGACATCCATGGCATATTTTTAAGTTATAGCCATTAAAACTCCCATGCATTGCCAGTGACACCAATGGTACAACTACATTAGAAATCATACACCTACGCTACAACCCAATTCTACCCTTTGGTTTTTAACTCAAGAAAAATGACACAGAAAAGTGATCACAAAGACTTGTATAAGAACATTCATAGCACTTTTATCCATTACTAAAATTCTGAAACCACCCCCGTCCATAAACTTGTATATCCAATTTTTATATATGTATCCATATAATGGGATACTACTTGGCAATAACAAGAAACAAACTACCACAATGCAACATAATACATCTGATAAATACATTAGGCAAAAGAAGGCAGGTACAAAACAAAAAACAAAACAAAAACAAAAAAAACTAAGTTCATATTAAGTTCTAGAACAGACAAATCTCATCTATGATACTAGAAATGGGAATGGTGATGGTAGGGATGACTGGAACAAGCACGCTACAGAACATAACCATGCTAGATGTTTTACATGGGTGCAGGTGACTGTCCTAACCCATTGAACTATTTTCTCATAATATATGCATGTGTATGATTATAAATGACACCAAAAAGGCTCACAATATATATAAAAATATGTATTTCATAGTTGTATTAAGTGTGTACAGAAAAATACTCATCAAATTATAATAGTTTCCTATGAAGTGAGGGAAATGACCTGTTTACTTTTTTTGTACTGTTTAAAGTAAAAATTTGATCAATAAACTACAAAACAGGTTTTGTTTTTGTTTTTTTTTGGTACTTATACCACCAAGAAGATTGTGCCGGACAAATTGCAGAACTCTTCCATATCTCTGTATAAAGTAAATTCAGCAAGATTTTTTAAATTCTTTTTTTGTAGATTAATAAAGTATGTTAGTAAAAGCACTAAAAACGTACTAAAAAGCACTAAAAAGGTATTCAGGATTGTAAATTCCCTACCTCTCTAGAAAACTAAATCAGCGATCTGCAACCTTTTTCATCTTATGGCACACACAAACTAATTATTTTTTTTCCCTGACAAAAAAATAGTTACAATTTTTATTCATTCACACTGGATGCCTATTGCTGTGTTGGCAGCTGTCATTTTTTACTTTGACAATCTAAGGGAAAAAGAGGTCAGTGTCCCTAACTAAATAGTCAAGTAGTACATGTTTTAAAAATTCTTGTAGCATACTGGTTGAAAATCGCTGAACTCGATTATAAAGAAAAATTATAGTTATTTTTAAAATTGTGATTAAACGTTGAAAAAAACATAGTTTGATAGTTCTGTATGAACTAAAAACCACTGAATTAGACACTTTGAAAGGTCAATTTTATGCTTTTTAAGTTATATTTCTAAAAGCTATTTAAAAAAACAACGTAACTATGAAAGTTTAGTCAACTTACAAGTTCTTCCCTGTTCACAGATGTCTTGGCAAATTATTAGGCTAAAAATCTAGTTGTGGACTTTTTAAAAAGTTATAATTTATATATAGCATCGTATTTAGTTTAAGGTATACAACAGAATGATCTGATACAGGTATATACTATGAAATGATTACCATAAGTAATCACTAGGAAGGCGGTCAAAAAAAGCAAATTTCCAGCTATGAGATAAATAAGTTCTGGGGATGCAATGATGATTACAGTTAACAATACTGTATTATATATTTGAAGGTTGCTAAACAAGTAGATTTTAAAAGTTTACATGAAAAATTGTAACTATGTGAGCTAATACATGTTATGAGCTCTTAATTAAAAACTGAAAAGAAACAGATGGATCAGGATGAAATTAACAGAGATATACAAGCATTTAAATAATATATGAAATACCCCTTCACAAATTTTTACTTAGTATACGAACATATGTAAACAATGAAATGGTATCCATCTAGAAAAATCTCCATCATGAATTATCACAGTTTACAAAGAAGGTACAGGAAACAGCAGTTATAATTCTCAAAAGATAACTAAATATTTATGTTTAGTAATATAAGAGATCACAAAGATACTTACATTAGGTACATCCCTGTTCACAACTGTCTTTAAAATTTCTATCCATTCTGTCAGGTTCTGTTGGTTTATCAGCTCCAGTGGTAGTGTATACTAAATTAAAATCAAGAATTAATTTTTAAAATCCTTACAAAAGAAAATCCCACTTCCTTTTATTCTACACAGCACCTACAAAAAGTATTTCATTCAATGAACATTTCTTGTTTTTAATACACAGGCAAATTTGGTTAGTTATCTGCAATGGGGAATTGTGGCAATGACAGTGGGCATCCTTGTCTTTTCCCCAAATTACTGGAAGTATTTCTATTTTTACCATAAAGTATGATATTTATTATGGATTTTTAGTGAACACTTTTTACCAAGTTAAGGAATTTCAATTCCAGGTTTATTAATTTTATTTAAAGTAGGAAGGACATCCTCAAAGATGGCTACAGGCCTCTCTCATATTAAGAGTTTATCACAAAAACTGATTTCTTACTGTTGATCCACTCTTGCGTTTTTGGAATAAATCCTCACTTAATAGGCTCACAAAATCAATATCCTATTTAGGATTTTAGGACACTTATTTTCACAAGTGAGAAGGAGCTACACTTGTATTTTTATATTAAGGTATGCTAGTCTCAAAAAACTTGTTGCAGAGATATTTTGTCCTATGCCCTACAATAATTTACAAAAAGAAATTATTTTTAATCTAAAAGATGGAGGTCCTACCAGTCAGGGGGAAAAAAAGAGGAAATAGTATACTTGTCTATCAAAGCACTTCAAAAAGAATTGCATAAGAAGGAGCCAATTAAAGCTCCTTAGCTTTAAAGCTCCTTAGGTTAAGACTTGGAGACAATAGATTATCTTTAAAGATCTAGCAAAGACATGCAAAATCCAACCAAACAAGGGAGGTGGACAGTTACAATTTCAATGGAGGTAAAGTCATAGATCTATTTAAAAGAGATTTAAAAAGTAAGTACAGGCATGAATTGAACCAAAAGTCCTGGTAGTTGAGATGAATCCTCCTATGGCTATATGGTACAAAAAGAAGCAAAGTTTTAATCCTGATCAAACACTCAGGTTTCTTAAGTAATTACATTCCACTGAGAATACAGATACAACCATTTCCTTAGTGGATAACTTTTATCCCCAAAAGATTTAAAATATACTAAAGTGTTGAAGCCCATTATTGTGTGCCAGTCAAGCCCACAGTATCAGTATTTTTATGTAATATAAGCTTAGAAATGGGTTTTGTAGTTCTTGGGACAATCTATGTATATTTGGCAGATCAGGGTACTTGTTAGATGTAAACCGTGATCAAGCAACTGATTTTTAGACCTGTGAATTCTTAAGGTGAAAGGTACAAGAAAAAATTTACTGATTTTGTAAATAATGTTGGATGGTTTAAGAAAACTTAAGATTGACCGTTTATAATTTAAGATTTATTAGACTTGTTTGTGTATTTGGGTGAGTATGCTTGGTTGGACTTTTAACTTACTTAAAATTTTGGCAACTTATAGACTAGCAATTCATCCACTTAATTTAGATACACTGACTTTTTATACTTAAACACTGCTTTATAAAAATTACCTGAACAAGAGCATAGAAGATCTTGAAAATTTGTTTCTGAATAAGAACAGACTGATCAGACTGATCAGGAAGAAGCTGAATAAAACGGTCCTTTAGCACTGGCAGGAAATGCTGCATTGCTGCTACCAATGGACTCCGTTCCTCTGGTTTCTTGTACCTTTGGGTAGGAATACAAACTAATTCTGTAAAACTTTACTTTTATTTCACAATTTTATTTATAGATGACATATAAATTTAAACTTGTTTGTTTACACAAATAAAAGCAAATAGAAGAAAAACTTACTCTGCAACAAAAAGCAACCTTAAAAAAATCTCAAATAATAAAAGTATATGTAAAATTTACTCAGCATTTATCATAAGGTCTTAATCTTCAAGGTCCCATTAGTATCCTCTATTCTACAGCTGAGGAAACGGAGACACAGGCAAGTTAAATGCTTTCCCCAGAACACACATCTAGGTATGAACCTCAGCTGTCAAGATCCAGGGTCTGCCCTCTTAACCACTTCACCATGTTACTTCCAATTCTGAAGGCTGTATAGCTGAAGAGCTACAACGATTTTGGCTTTTAAACATTAGCAGCTGATATAAAATCAATTATATTTTACCATCCTTAAATAATTCACATACCAAGTGTATTAAGGCAGAGTGGCATCTATAAAGCAGAAAATATTCTGTTTATAAAAGCATAGTAAGCCAGAAATTTTTTAAATAACCCACCTGGCAACAAAACCCAACCTCAAGAGGCTATTTATGATCTTCATTTAGTCTACTTGGGGTAAATACGTATTTTATAGCCAATATAATAATAATGTGTTTTACTACTGAGTGCTGGTACAGATTTCTCTTTTTAGTTTTTCTCCAAGGTTTATTTTAATGTTCCTTATTTTAGTTATCAAAGTTACGCATAAAATCCACACAGTAAATTTTAATTATTCAGTTTCAGTTTCCTGAGGCTTCCAGCTACCACTGTTAGAGAAACATCTTGATTTAAAACTCAAAAAAGTGTAAGATTGTTTTTCGTTTGTTAGTGTCAGATAACATTTACAAAAGATAGCAGGTATGTTATATCTTTTTCAAATTATACTTGGCCTTCTTTTTCCCACTCTCCAGAAGAGCTAATCAGTTGCCAAGCCAAACAGGTGTGAAAAAGCAATTCTACTTTTAGCAACTCTTTATTTTACCATTTAAGTAACAACTTTGTTAAGAGATTCTTACATATCATTGTGAAAATAGTTTATATAAGTATCCTAACAAATAAGATATCACAGAATGATAGCATGACACAAACTGAGCATCGATTTCATCATATATATGCATCTGACTTTATTTCTAAATTAGTAAAGGATACTGAAAATGTCTATAGTCAGTAAGAATAAGACCTTAATACAGCAATATGCATAATGCATTAGCAACGTGTTTTGTTTTTTTTTTTTAGTTTCTTTTAAACAACAGTACAAAACCACTGCAAGTATGTAAATCAGCAAATCAGCAACTCACACTGTTGCACACAAGAAGAGCTTGTGTGCCTGACTCTCATATCCACGTGAGGTATAGAGAGCAATCCAGTCTGGATTTATGACTTTGCTTACATACACACATAAAAGACTGTGATAAGCTTTAAGAGGTGGATAATCCAATCCCCAATACAGTAAATTGTTATCACTGCTGTTAAAATAGCATTGCTTGGTAAATTTTAAGTTATTTTTTGCCAGCATCTCTGAGCTTCATAATCAGCAAACACAAGGAGTTTTCTAGCACCTAAATAAGAATTAAGAGGAACTGTCCACCATACTGTTAGTCCTATTAAGACCACAACTGGCATCAAGTACCATTTCTCCATGTTTATTCAAATTTAGAGAGGAAAAAACAGGACCAGTGCCAGGATACTTTCAACATACACTTCATCACTTCTTTTCTTGATCAGAGAATGTTGCCAATTCTTTGGAATTAGGAGTTTGGGAGGATTTTAAGTGATGTTTCATTTCCAAACAGTTCAATGCTGATTTTTTTTTTTAAATGTCTACGAAGAAGTAGCAGTATTTTCAACTTAGGATGGGTTTATATGGATGTAACCTCATCCTATAGGAGGTCCTAATTTGCTGAATGGTGATCTTCACATGTGAAATGGGGAGGAACCTAGTTTTACTGAGTCCTTAATGGTTAAAGATATTATCTGAGACTCTTCTTCCTGTACAGTAAAAAGGGTTCTTGATTAACTTTGCCATCCCGCCACTCGCCACACATTGAGCTTCGTGCCTGCAGTGGGTTCCAACAGGGTGACTATGCGCTTGCCCCCATGGCGCAGTGCCCCTCCAGCCTTCTGTCTCTGCTTGCTGCTGGTACAGATTTCAATAGCAACATGACGTAATATGTATTATGTGAACCTTATTTCCTTCCTAAAATCCAAAAAAAAAAAATTCCCGAATTCTGAATCACATTTGCTCCAAGATGATGGGTAACAAATTGCTGACCTGAGACATTTTCACTTATAGATCCCTTAGCATTTTAGCTGGATTGTTAAAAGGTCGGCTGCTTTATTTCAAAAAAGGAATTAAATAATTGAATTTTTTAGTGTAGAACTGAGAAAGTAACTCCAGCTTCCATAATTAAGGAGTCAATAGGCATAATAGCTTTGCAAAATACAAACTAGTGTTTAAGAAGTCATTATTCTAAAAGGCATAGCTTTTCTTTTTAGATTAGGTTATCTAAAAGGCTTTAAGTTGGTTTTCTCTTACCAGAATCCAGGTTTATCTACTGGTGGACTTTTTGAAGAAGAAAAATATACTTAAAGAATTGCGTATCTGCCCTGGCTGGACCATTGACCCATAACCGAAAGGCTGCAGTTTGTTCCCTGGTCTGGTCCAGGCATAGACAATCCCAGGTTCATGGACCTACCAGGGGCAACCAATCTATGCTTCTCTCTCCCCCTTCCCACCCCACCCCTCTCTCCAAAAAAAAAAAAAAAAAGGAAAAAGAAAAAGAAAAAGAAACGTCCTTGGTCAGAATTAAACACAAAGAACTGCATATCTGAGTACATTTTTAAAAAGCTAGATTCTTTTTTGCCTTTGGGTGAAATGAGAACCAGAGTCAATTGCCAAGAATAAAAAACACAAAGAGAAATGTTCACATAAATAATGAGACTATTAAATCATAAAACTGGCAGATTATTTTAAATATTTGAATGTACTGAGAAAGTATACCTGGCATATATATTTTAAAAGGTTATCTGTACATATTTTTAGTCAATAAAAAAAATTTTATAAAATGAAGCCATTTGCAGTCTCCAATCTGATTATAGAAACTATAATAATTATTGACAATATCCCCTTTTAACAATAAAGGTGAGAACTATTATTATGCACCCCTCTCCGTTTATTCAACCCAAGTGATCACCACACTGAGAGTGTGAATACCTATTTGTATTAAACATTCTTCTCTCCTACCTTCCTCTCTACATTAAAGTAGAGGACTACAAGTTGAGTGATACCAGTTACTAATCTAAGATAATTGGTATAAAATTAATTTATGGTAGGAAACAAATTACTATTCCATTAAGACTAAATTCCTGAACTCATGAAAGTATGTGATTAATAACAGCCCACTACAAGGCTATGGTGTGTCAATCAGGTAAGCCACATTGATAGGAAATCCTTACATACTAGACTATAACTTTTCTGTTAAAAAAGAAAAAAACTTCAACGGTTCACCAGTATCTGAAAGATCACATCCAAATTTCTCCTGACATTCAAAATCCTCTTTAGCACAGTCCCAATTTACAAGTCCAAAATTACCCCCAAACTCTCAATAGAATTATCCCTACTATAATAGTCTCCTCACTACCCACTAAAGACAATGTCTCATTTCCACCTCTGTACCTTTCTTTTTGTTCACACTACTCCATATGGTGTGCCATGCCTTCCTCTTCAAGTGCTCCTGCTGTGCTCCTTCAACTGACAAGTTATTTCCTGAGGATCTACGCTCCTGAAGGCCATCACAACTTCCAATTTCTCCAAGAATTTTCTTAGAACTGCTTCAGTCCACACAGATCCCTTGTGAATACCTCGTGCTCCACAATAAAACAGTGGGTGAAAATAAACTGGAATTCCAATATTGTAGCAGCCTCCTGTGTCTCCCATTTAAAACCCCCCTGTTAAACGCTCTCCTGCTAAGATTATAGGATAAGAGAGACTTGGACCTCCTCAATGACAATACAGCTTATAACTGATATTCTCTCTCATTTTAGTCACTCACTTACCAGAACTACAACTGGCACTCTGACAGAGGTTGGAGCAACAGCTGGAACATTCCTTAGCAGGAAGATGGGTAGCTGGTGGGAACACAAGAAAACACCAGTACCAATGCTGTAAATGGTATATTTCTCTCCTGCTCAGAACAAATGCAGCAGTTCATCAGCTACTTTGAGATGGGACCCAAAAATGGTATTGGAGGCTAACTACAAGCACCACAATTAGAGGGCTCACAATGGCATCTGTGTAACTGTTAGGACTGGAAATAATGCCACCATCAAGGTGTAAAACGTTCCTCAACCCTTCCTCATAATTTTCTAATGTCAAATCTTTCATGTGCCTATCAGTTTCATTACTTTCACCACACACAAGAGAAAACCCCTTTGATATTTGACTTACTACTCTTACTGCTACCTACCTCAACTTCCAAGGTTATACATTTTTCTTATCCCTAAACCCAAAACTAAGATGATTCCTTGGTCTAAAATAATCTCTTACTAATACTAATATGAACTATAATTTGCTCAATTATGTAAACACTGAAACAGGTGACTGTGAATCCCTTAAAGCACAATGATTAAAAATGGTCATATGAAATTCCAATATATTCTCCTTAAAAATACTAGAGATAAGTTCTTATAAGTTATCAAGATCCCAAATTAAGATAAAAATTCACAGAAAGCCAGAAGTAATAAAGAGCTCTAATGCTCAACGTACTATAATTCCCTTCACATTATAAAAAGACGCCTTCATCAGCCCATATTGAGAAGTTAAGAGGTAACTCATTTTTTAATAGGAGAGCACATGATTAAGAAAAAAGGACACAAGTAGTTTACTAGCTGAATCAACAGAGAGACTGCAGAATTAAAATAAAATTGCTATTTCAAAAAGAGAACACAATTAAAGTCTAATTTTAATATATTGGGTTGGCCAAAAAGTCCATATGGTTTTTTCCATAAAAGATACATTTTTCATTTTCACCAATAACTTTAATGATTTGTCTATTTTGAGGATGTCAGCTATCTCCTGCATGGTATAACGTTGACTCTACTCAATTAATGTCTCGATTTGATTACTATCAACTTCAACTGGTCTACCCAATAGTAGAGAATCACCCAGTGAGAACTGTCCAGCATGAAACTTCACAAATCATTCTTGACATGTTCAATCAGTCACAGCACCTTCTCCATACACTGCACAAATACTGTTTTACATTTCAGTTGTGTTTCTACCTTCCTTGAAATAACAAAGCATAATATGCTGAAAATGCTGCATATTTTCCTCCATCTTCAGTCTGGAAAATAGCTACACAAAAATCCACCAATTTTGATAAGTTTTTTTAAGTGAATGCTGATATATTTTTTAAATGGACACTGTCACAATACAATCTAACAAAATTGTTTCGAATGAAGTTAAGAGACAACTAAGCACTACTAGAGCCATCTTATGGAAAAAAAACACACACTTTGGCAAATCCAATACATACCAAAAGTAATTTTAGATGTTCAAATTTGCTTAAATTTTCCAAATATTTCTCACGTCTCAAAACTCTACAGGAATTGAAAGGGACACTTACTCATAATTTTTCACAAGCTGATAAAGGCAAAGAAGAATTCCTAGCCAACAAGCACTGTTATCAGACTGAAGATAAAAGCCAATTTTGTCCACAATGGCAGTCCAGCGGCTTGGGTAATCATGTTTGATGATATGATGAATACATGTAGTAAGCTGTACCCTGAAAGTCAAAAATAAATAGTAAGGAGGAAGAAATGCCACCTAGGTGAAATTTTGGTAACTCAATAAATACATAAATACATACATACATACATACATACATACATACAATTTTAGACAAAAATAAGAAATAAGTTACTGAGCAAAAACTATGTTCCTACTATTTCAAAGAACGAAAGACTACAAAATAAATTATATGACAACATTCTGTAGTTTTCTTTACCCCCTTTCATATGAACACAGTATGTTTCACAAGTTTTACACAGTGTTTAAAAGATCCTAGTTTTATAAATGTAAAATTTAACTGTAGTACAAAAATTTCTTAAAAACTCTATGGTAACAGCATTTGTTAGTTTTTCTGCCATAAAAATGACAGGTTTGTATGTTCTGAAAAGACCCCCCCCCACACACACACCCTCCTAAAACCCCCACAAAATATATACCTGTAAAAGTGAGCGAGTTTAAAAAATATATATGGATAATACCTGATGAGCTCAGGAGAATGGATAATGGCCTCTACAATATTTTCTCGAATACAATGTCGATCTTCTTCTGGAATTGTATAAGGAGATATATCCCGTGGTGCTGTCTCCCGATCAGGCCAATACTGCGTTACCATATTTTTCAAATAGATAACACCTAAAATATAGGTTGATTTGACAAAAGAGTATTTACTATGAAAGCACTGAGAAAATCCCTTTAAGTGTCCACACCTCCATTTCTTTCTTTGAGACCAACCACTGTTGTATCACTATCCTTTAAAAAACAAAATAATGCATTCTATTATTATAAAAGTTGATAATCAAACACAAATTTAATACTTACCTACAGTAGTCACCCAAAGTTTTTTACTAAACACAGAGATTAAGATAACTTTGCAAATAAACACTCTACAAATTAAACTGTTAAGACCTTTAATATCACATTTATTCATTACACTTTTTATACTGTTTTCTGTAGGAAAGCTATTTAGTTTTAACAAACAAGTTTTCTAAAGGAAGCCTCTAAAGACAAAACCAGCTAACACATCAAGAGCTTCTACAATTAAAAATCACCGCTACATAGTAAATGTTTGTGCGCCCCCCCCCAACCCCACGCAAATTCAGATTGAAATCCTAATACTGGATGTGATGCTAATAAAGCCTTTGGTGCATAATTAGGGCTCTGTCCTCATGAATGAGATTAAAGCCCTTACTTTAGTAGAGACCCCAGAGAGCTTGCTCCCCCCTCTTCCACTATCTGAGGTTCTATGAACCAGAAAATGAGTCCTTATCAGACACCAAATCTGTAAATGTCTTGACCTTGGACTTCTCAGCCTACAGAACTGTGAAAAATAAATTTCTGTTGTTTATAAATAACTCAGCCTATGGTGCTGTTACAGCAGGCCAACTAAGACACAAAGGTTGTTTTTATTATAGAAAAAGTAGAGTATATAAAGATTCTTAGTTTATAATTCTAAGCATTTCAATCATACCACAATTATACTGCTTCAAATTCACATTATTTTATGGGAGAATTTGCTGTGTTCAAAATTATAGATTATTTTCTGTCAGCTATCAGACTGCTATAATGTACATTGCTGGTTAACTTGAACTAAACTAGATTGCTAACAATGCTTTTTACAGCCCTCTCCCTCCAAAAGAGGGGGAGAGAGAGAGGTATGAACAGCGAGAGGGAACCTCGATCACAAATGTATAGGAAAGGGAAATTATTCAAAATTAATTAATTCCTAAATTCTGCAAACACTGGCTCTTCTCTGATTAACGATTACCTCTTACCTAGAGTCTGGCACCTATTTAAATAAGGGTAACTAATACAACTCTATAATTTTTATATTCTGCTTTGCTTTATCTTGGGAATTAAACCCCATCTCAGAATATTTTTAAAAGATTAAGACTACACATTAAAATACCCTTCAACAAATGTTTTAAGGTAAACTATACATCTACAATAGACACTAAGTAAATAGGACTGACACATTTCAGATTGATACTACTAGAATTTTGATTCTTTAGCTCCAAAACAGAACAAAGACCTAAGTAAGACCTGACACAGCCTCTAAGTATTTCCTTCTCTTGTAATGCACAAAGGAATGGGGGTCTCTCTCTCTCTCATTTGTAAAATGCTGATTTGGAATTTTAAAGGTTGTTTGGTTCAACAAGTGAGAACTGCACTTCAAGAATCTCATGATTCACAGCCTACTCCATCCAGAATGAACTCTACTACAAACACAGAATCTTTCAAAGTCTAGCAGATGATACCACCATATGCCATACACTACCAAGTACCATTCAAATATTTCAAAGATATAACTTTCAAAGTAATGATCATATTTTTAAAATGTTTAACAGTTCCATAGTTTGGTTGCTTATGGTTTTGTAATACTAAAGAAATATTTCCTAGTACAATTTTCATTTTACTCCACAGATACCCTGGACTACCAGAAAGATGAATAGACAGAACAAGTGGATTGTAGAGCAAATTAAGTCTGAAACATTGCTGTAGGAAAAAATGACAAAACTTGAAGCTGTTCTGCTTAGGGAAGATCGTGAGAAGGCATGGTTCTTTGGGAAAGACAATAATCCTGAGAAAAATAAGAGACAGCAAGAAAAGGGAAGAGCAAATATGAGATGGATTGACTCCACAAAAGAAGCCATAGGCACAATTCTATATGAGCTGAGCAGGGCTGTTGAGGACAAGATATTATGGACATCACTCATTCATAGGGTAACAGGGAGTCACAGCCACGTAATACACATAATCAAGTCTCTAAAATTTGTTAAGGTCCCTTCTAAATACCAAACACTTTGAAAATCTTAGTAAAAATTTGAGATTCAAAGGCAAAGATTCTTATCTTAAAAATAACCAAATAAGAAAATGTCAACTTCATTAGTAAAAAAAAGAGCAACCGTTAAAACGTTAAAGCAACCTTCTCCTACTTATTTAGAGATGTGTTAACAAGATTTACTGCTGGCCAGAGTCCAGTTAAATTACTATATTTTATAGGTACAAAAAAAGTTCCATTATTGTGTAACTCAATATGCCAAATTTTAAAAAAATCATAACAATGACATTCATTCATTTATTTATTGAGTACCCTCAGTGTGCCAGGCAATATTTCAGGCCCTGGGAATACAACTATTAATGAAACAGACCCGAGATTAAATTCTAATAATTAAGAAATAGTTCACTGCATATAGCACATTATGGTAAATTATTTAGCCATTAAAATTTAATTTCTGCCATGACCAGTGTGACTCAACTGGGCATTGTCCTACAAAGTGAATGAAGGTCACCAGTTTGATTCCCAGTCAGGTCACACATCTGGATTGTAGATTTGGTCCCTGGTTGCAGTGAATGCAAGTGGCAGCCAATCGGGTTTCCCTCCCACATAGGTGCTTCTTTCCCTCCCTTCCCCCTCTCTAAATATACATAAAATCTTTGAAAAATACACACACACACACACCACTTTTAAGACCTATGTAAAGAAAAGGCAAATGCTTACTATACACTAAAGCAAAAAAATATATATATTTTTAAACAAATTGGTATAAGAGAATAAAAGAGCAAAAAAATACCATCAGAATATGTGTTTTTTTCTAGATGATGAAATTATTAGTACTTTATAGTTCCTGTAAAATTTATATATCTGCAATGAAATTACATAGTAAAACATAAAGATGTTAAGTGCATTATTTTCTAGACTAACATAATATCAGTAGTGTCGTATTTTCAGACTTTGATACTGAGGGAATTGCTCAGTATCTCACTAAAACCTGAACTAAGAAATAGTACTCTTTAAATTGTTGGAATAAACAATAAATGCAAACAGCTGTTAAAAAACAATTGCCTATACAAAGAATCATTTAAAAAAATTTTTTTTATCCTACCCTGAGCACATTTTTTCATTGCCTTTAGAGAGAGAAGAGGAAGGGAGAGAGAGAAAAACATAGATGTAAGAGAGAAGCATCAGCTGGTTGCCTCCTGCATGTGTCCAGAGGGAGGGGTCCCAAAGGGGGATTGTATGCACCCAGATGAGGTCAAACCTGCAACCCAGGTATGTATCCTGACTAGGAATTGAACCCATAACCCTTCCATTAAGGGATGATGCTCCAACCAACTGAGCCACACTGGCAAGGGCTAAACAAAGAACCTTTTAATAAACCCCATCAGTTTCTCTTTTAATTCAATGAAATATTACATTCTTTTAAACTCTGCCACCTAATATCAAGATTCCTGCTATTTGTAGTAAACACATGAGGGGAAACTGATTTTGAGGGAAGAAAATCACTGGAGAGCCACCCCAAGGTACTTCTGCTATTCATCTATGAATCTTTTAAACAATAATGTTTACATATACTCAAGAAAATAATTCAGGAAACTTGCCTGCTTGTCTCACAGGTAAATCCAGTTGTTCCGACATAGTAATCTGAAGCAGTGTCGAAACAAAATTCATAGACTTGTGTGCCTACAAACAAAAACACATTATTTTAAATTTCAGCAAACAAATATTCTCAGTACTTTATTCCACCACTCGGTGACAATAAGCCCAGACTTATTTCCTGTCACTCACCTACAATAACAAAAAAATTTAACATCCTAATTCTTACAACATTTTGGATGTCTGCATTTGCCTGTATTCTGCTGCACTTCCCATATACGCCGGTTAGCATTCTTAACCTACACTGGTGGCAGCAGACCAAAAACAATATTCTCTGTGATACTTGTTTCCCCAATTCAGTAATAATTTTTCCATAGAAACAGTCTATTAAATGGCTAGAAACAAACTAAATCAGTAAAAAATCAACCTGGGGGTTAGTTTAAAGGTGCTAATAATATTTTATTTCTTAATATGGCTGTGTTATATAAGTGTGTTCTGTTTGTAAAAATTAATCAACTGTACCCTTATGACCATTTTTTTGTATGGATGTTTTATTTCAGTAGAAAATTAAAAATCAGTAACTCTGAACATTCAATACAAGTTGGATATAAACTATGTAATGATAATTTAATAAATACATTTATAAGCAAATACAATGCAACATACACAGAAAATGAAATACACCGAAAATGCTAAGTTATCTCTGGAGTGGTGGGATTAGAGAGGAGTTATCTTTTATATAGTTTCTATTTTCCAAAATGTATACTCTATACCTGGGTCACTTTCATTAACACTACAAAAAAGTTAATTAATGATTCCTAAACCTGTCATATTTGTTTCTAACATTTTTATTTTAAAGATTTCATTAATTTATTTTTAGAGAGAGGAGAAGAGAGGAAGGGAAACACCAATGACACAAAGATTTGTTGCCTCTTGCATGTGACCCAAGGGGACTGAACCTGCACTCAGGGATGTACCCTGACCAGGAATCAAACCTGCAACCTTTCACTTTGTGGAAGAATGCCTAACCAACTGCCTGTCATAGTTGTTTCTAACAGTTTTCAAAAGAACTGAACCTTCAAGTTAAATTCCCTCCTTGTATGATTTCTCAGTTTCACTCCTTCTCCCCCAATTTAGCCACCTCATCTGGGCTAAAGACGACATCTTTGGCCCCCAATGTCATCTCCTCCTTCCAGCCCATGTTTTTAGTATTTTTCTGCACGTTTACATTAACAGTGACTTTTATTTTAGTTTTTTACAGCCTTCCCCTACCCATAAGCATTCTTCAAAACAAAAATTTCCGTTTGGATATAAAAATTTCTTCCACATTAGAACCTAGAATGATACTCTTACTCATTCAGTCACTCCTAAAATTAGTCATCAAAATGTTCTTGGTGCAAGACACCATGCCAGGAGCTGAGAACAAAACAAATAAGGCGCCTTGACCCTGTGGAAACTTAAAGAGTTTAATAAAGGAAAACAAGGTAAACAGTTAATTGCAATAAAGTATAATGAAGAAGTAGAGGACAAAGTGGAAGAAACAAAAGAATTTCCTGAAATTTAATATAATCTAGAATTCCCCTTAAAGAAGAACCTCTTAAATTTAAGATCAGAACAGGAGTAATTAAATGGATGAAGGGGAGTTATTTGCCCTTTCCCTTGCTCTAAACAGATCTGAACACAGTTAACCACACTGCTAGTTTCTTGAAACACCCTCCCATCTACACAATTCATACTTCACTTTTCCTGGTCCTTTCTCAGGCTCCTTTGCTGGTTTCTTATCCTATTTAATCTGTAAATGCTAGATAGAACCTGGTGATAGGACTCAAGTCATAGGGTGTCTTTTCCATTCCCCAGCTGATTTTATCCAACCCATCTTTAAACAAAATGTCAAATGGTATTCCAGTCCAAATCATTTTAACAGATTTAACAGATTTAACATCCCTACCTTCATTACCCCAAACTTCTCACACTTACTATGGTCAATGTATCTTTTCCCCTAAAAGCTGTGGCTCTGTTTCCTTGCACCATTTCATCACTATCCTCACAGTTACTCACGCCATAAACCTGAATGTCATTTTTAATACTTTCCTATTCAATATATCAGGCCCTGTTAATTCTATCCCAAAATGTTTATATAGTCAATACATCCACTTTCTCCATTCCCATCAACACCAACCTAGTCCTGGCTTTACATCTGCCTTTCCTATCAATTAGAATTTAAATTCCATGAGTAGCCTACAAAGGACACTACTATCCATACTATGACTATGGCACATTTTAAAATAATTGATTTGAGAGAGAGAGAGAGAGAGAGAGAGAGAGAGAGAGAGAGAGAGAAACATTGATTTGTTGTTCCACTTACTCATGTATTCACTGATTGATTCTTGCATGTGCCCTGACCAGGAATAAAATGTGCAACCTTGGTGGATGGGGACAACACTCTAACCAACTGAGCTACCCAGCCAGGACCATTATGGACTTTTAAGGCCACTTATATTTCAGAATATATCTTATCTTCTACATCAAATTATGAACTCCTAAAAGGGACCTCTGGAATCAGACAGTTTTGGTAATAAATACAGTGTAGGGCAAACATAGATTTACAGTTGTGAGTCTGCGAAACACAAGAGTTTATTCTTGTATTATTATTTATTAATTACGGTATTACTTTCCATGTGAACTGTAAACCTACATTTGCCCCACCCTATACAGGTGACATCACTTTTTACATTTTTAACTCCTGAGCTTCAGGAAATCTAAGTCTTAATTACAAAATCAGTATAGCAAAATCTACTTTACAGGATGGCTGTAAGGAATAAATAACATATGGAAAACATTTTAGCAAATATCAGGATAAAACAAATGTTTCTATAATCATACATAGTACAATCTCATTTTTTTCCAGGGAGTATGTACTGAAACCAGTAGGGCATAAACTAAATACTGCCAAATCAATCTGTAGTTCCTTAAATCACCTATAAAGTACAGCATATGTGGTTTTATATACAAGAGGGGGACCCCCCCAAAAAACCTAGAATTATCTTCTGGCAGGCAGGAATTTTATAATACAGGCTTCCTCCTCTAGGTGAGTTTTCTAGGAATCCATCTGTATCAGTTTATCAGCTGGCATTTTTGTGAGAGGCTACGTTTGGCTTCAGTGAATTTTTTTGAAGACTCTTTCAACGCATTTGCCCATTTCATGATGGGTGATTTAAAAGCACACCTGCCCACACCATGCTGTGTGTTCAGCAGTTTTTGATCACCCCTCCCAAAAAAACCCAGCATGAACCCTGTGCCCCACCCTCAATATTCACCCAATCTTGCCCCAGCGACTTTTTTTTTGTTTCCCCAGATCAAACAAGTCCTAAAGGGAAATGTTTTTCCAGTGAGGAACGGGTGAAACAAAAAACAGCAGAAGCAGTAAAATGCATCAAAATCAATTAGTTCAAAAATTGTTCTGAGCAGTGGAAAAAACATCTTGCTAGGTGTAGTGCATGCAATGGACAGTATTTTGAAGGTGACTGAAGTTTAAACATGTAAGAATAAATACACAATGTTTTCTAAATAAATTCTACTTATTTTGGGGTCCCCTCTCATACAACACTTGGAGGTCATAATACTGCAGTTGTTTCGTTTTGTTTTTTCCTGAGTTGAAAAGACTGCTTTCTATGATTGGAGCCCCAAGTGAAGTTATTTATTGGTTTATAGTTAGGAGTCATATTAAAACAACCACAATCACCACTGTCATTGTTGGCTGGATAGCTACATGTGACTTAAAGTGAGCGTATGCTACTTACTATATTTTCCTACAGTACATCAGGTATCTATAAATGTTACATTAACAAAGGACCTTTACCAATTGCTAACTTCTTAAGGTTTAAATATAAAAAATTAAAACTGCCCTGGCCAGTGTGCCACAGTTGGAATGTCGTCCTGTACATCAAAAGATTGGGAGTTTGGTCCTGGTCAGGGCATGTATGAGAGGCAACCAACCAATACCTCTCTCCCTCTCTCATCAAGAAACACATTTTAAAAAAATTTTTAAAATAAAACTGTAAGAGTAATTGAAGGAAGCCAAGTTATCTGTTTTTATTATTTTAGTGGGGGAAAATCTAACCATGACACCAGAGGCTCAAAGCCAGAAAAGTTTTAGTATCAAGTGGATAAAATGTGAAACTTTTATATGCTCCCCCCATCAGTATAAACAATATAAAAGAGAAAGGAAAACATCTGCAACATTTGAGGAAGAGCTAATCACTCAGAAAATAAAAAACAAAAGAAGTAAGTAGCAAATATGTCTAAGTAAATTACAAAAGAATTAGTACAAGTGGATAGGATAGTCCTACCACAAAACAATATATGCACTACACCACAGTGCTGATGAGGATGTGAAAAAAAATACGGAATTCAAACAGGGCTGGTAGATGTATAATGGTACAACCATTATGGAAAACTGGCAGTTTCTAACACGTACCTACTTTACAACCAAGCAATTTCACTCTTATATATCCAAGAGAAATAAAGTGTTTATGCCCACAATAATACCTGCCTTCTGACAAGTGAAGTTATAAACAAACTGTGGTACAACTCACACAATGAAATACTATATAATACCTTAAAAAAATAAAACCAAACTAGAAAATCAAGCAAAAAATATCAATCTCAAAAACATGTTGAGAAAGAAGCCAGACTACTTGGGTATATACCATGTGATTCTATTCTATGTACATGAAGTTCAAGAACAAGCAAATCTAATCTATAGTTAACAAAAGTCATAATAATGCTAACCTGAAGGAGGAAAGATATTGAGTGAGAAGAGTCTCAAGGGAAAGTTAGTTGTCGGCTAATGGAAATGCTACATGTACCTTGATGTGGATAGTGGTTATCTAGTAAAATTGAGCTGTACATATTTTTGAGCTTTCTATTACATGTAAATCATCCCTAAATTAAAAAAAAAAAAATTACTTTTGCCAGAACACTCATAGCATTGCTATTCATAATAGCCCAAAAGTGGAGAAACAACCCACATGTTCATCAATTGATGGATAAGCAAAATGTGGTGTACCCGTACATATAATGGACTATTACTTGGTAATAAAAAGAATGAAGTACTGACACATGCTACGACATGCATAAACCTTAAAACCATTATGCTACATGAAAGAAGCCAGTCACAAAAGAACATACAGTGTGAGTTAGTTTATATGAAATGTTCAGAATAGGCAAATCTATATAGACAGAAAATAGCACAGGTGAGGGAGTATAGGGGAAGATAGGAAATGACAGATAATGGGTATGGGGTTTCTTTACTTTTAAACTGATTTTTAGAGAGAGGAAGGGGGGGTGAGGGGAGAGAGAAAGGTAGAGGAGGGGGACACCAATTGGCCACTCCACTTACTTATGCATTCATTGGTTGATTCTTGTGTGTGCCCTGATTGGGGATGAACTCCACAGCCTTGGCAGGTGCTTTAACCAACTGAGCTATGTGGTCAGGGAGGGGTTTTCTTTTGGGGGTGATAAAAATATTCTAAAGTTTGTAGTGATGACTGCATAACTCTGAAATAATCTGAAAGTGCAACTGATGAAAAGTGTTACTTTCAGACAACTGAGCTAGATAGACTAAGGTTAATTTTAAGAAGGAAATGATATTTCCACGAGTGGGACTAGAACAAGCAAACAAACTCAAACTGGGACATCTATCTACTTGCCCCATACAAATTTCCATCCTGCTGAAATTCCTAATGTAGGAAACTTGTGTTCTTCCAAAGAATGTAAAAAATGGATTTAAAGTAACACTAAATATCAAACACCAGAATCTCAAGAAAACTGAAAAAGTGGATTACCAGTTGGAGCTGGGACAGGAGATTAACTGTAAACTGGAAGGAGTAATTACTGGATTAATGAAAATGTTCCAAACTTGGATTGTGGTGATGGTTGTACCACTAAATAAATCTACTAAAATCACTGATTTTCACCTAAAACAGCTGAATTTTATGCAATGTAAATTACACCTTAATAAAGTTTAAAAGTGGAAAAAAGACCATTATAAAACACAGATGAAATAAAAACATACATTACATATTCAAATTAGGTATAACCATTCTTCTAATCATTGGCTGTTCATCAACTTTCTGGAATTCTTGGGTCTACCAAACTATCACATATAAGAAATCTCTACCACATATTAACTATTATTACATTTATCATGTATAAAAAGATCTTTATAGTTTTATGGTAATTTAAAAAGGAACAAGTAAAAATATCACCAGATCAATCTTTAATGCAAAAACTCTTTAAAATTTGAGTAATTACGGTATTATTCCCAACAGTTGGGCAAAAACTGATATAGTCCTCAGAAGATGCTACAATAAATATTTTATGAGTCAAAGTATAAATGTAACTTCTGAATGCTGGCACTAATTACAGGACCCAGAACTATAGCAACAAATGGGCCAGGTCATTATACATCATTAAATACAGCTAAAACGACCAATACTCAAGTTTAAAAGCTGCTAAGCATAACACAAAAACATTTCTAGACAATTTCTTACCTTTAATTATCTGTCATCAACCCAGATAATCCAATATGCACCCTCAATACATCTAATTAAAATTCTCAAGGGTCCCAACCCCATCTCCATCTCTCTTAACTCCACTCACTAATACTTACAAGGTGCCAGACACTATAGAGATAAAAGATCACTATTAAGATAGGTTGGTAAATAAATTCTAATCAGACTACCAGGTAAAATTTTGAGTTAGATCCTAAAGGACTTAAACCCACAGAAATGGGGAGAAAGATTCTTACAAGGGAAGACGGCATGGATTCTGTTAAAGAAATTATTAAGAGAATGAAAAGAGAATAGTGAAAGAAAAATGAATAGGCAAATTGTGACTACATCAAGATCTAGTAAATGTGAACTTTTGGGGGCAAAGTTTTTACATGACCATATCTGTGCTGCAGGAAGGTAAGGTCTTGAAGCAATAAAAAGGATCTAATTCTAGGATACATGCCCACAAAATATTACAAGTAGGAAACTATTATTGCTACAATATAGGTAATAATGGACTTGAAAAACTTATACTCCACAGGCAGCTTCCCTTACTCTCCCAAATAAAGCCTAACCTTACAAAAGAAAAAATATATGAAAAACAAAATCTATCCACATAAACACTCCCCTGACCCTACAACCCTTTTAACCTACTCCCTTGCTAGCATTTCCACTCAGTGACCCTGTAACCTGAAATCGCTTTCTCCAACCTTACCAATATTTTAAAAGCTTTCTCCCCCAAAAGTCATTTTACTTTAACCTCTCCTCACTTAGAAATGTCAACAACCTTTTTTTCCCCTAATAGCTTTTTACTTAGTATCAAAGTAATTCATGTTTACTGGTAGAAAATTTATAAAATATTTTTAAGGAAAAAGAAAACTACCGTATTTTGTTGTGTATAATGTGCTCCTGTGTATAGTGCACACCCATGCTTTTGGTCCAAACTTTCAGGAAAAAAAAAATCTTTTGTTTTAATTATCTAGTTAAATTTTTTATTTATCTATATTTAGATACCTGTTTTTTTGTATTATAAAGGAATTTGAGCATTTATTTTTTAACATATTATGGTACAAGTTTTATGTAATAATTACAAGACACAAGAACAGATACAAGGTATTTCAGATACTACCCATGTATAACGTACATCCTTATTTTTCTCTCAAAAATTTGAGCAAAAAAGTATGCATTACACACGGCAAAATAGGGTGAATTGCCCACAACTAACCTTCTTACTTGAAATTCCTTTCACTGGCTTTCTTCTACTTTTATGCACAATTCTCCGGTCTCCTTTTTCCTATGTTTCTCAAACTCCATAAAATGGGCACAGCCCAAAGTGTAGCCCTTTAGCCCACACCTCACCCCTGGATCATACTCACTCTCAATTCACCTGCAGAAAAAAAATTAACTTTTCCACTGATGCCTTTTCTCTAAAGCTTCATTTCCACATTCCTAATTGTCTGCTGGACATTTTCTCCTGGATGATTATCAGTACATCAAACCAGACTTAAAACTTAAATCCTATTTTCTCCCATTATCAGTTTCCCCTCCAGATCCACATTTTTCCTAGAGTAAGGAACATCTTACACTTGAAGAGGTTACTACTCTTAAGGTTACTGTTTATTATTTCACTCCATTGGAATGAAATCAATGAGCTACTATACTTCCTTAAATCAGCTACTGCACTTTAAACACCATTTATAAGGAAGAGAGAGGCTTAAGGGCACTGTGACATCAGAGTTTACATAAAATGAATACAACCAAATAATTTCAAGAGTCCAGGGATTTCTAACCTTTCTACTTTACTAAAGAATTTGATAAAGGCAAATACTTTATTTCACCCACATGCAATATGACATAGAGTGAGGTTAAGTCATCATAGTGGTAGAATCAGGAATGAGGCTCTTCACTGTGTCCTCTTGCCTTTCATTAAATAGTAGTAATACTTAAATGCGTTTCAACTAGGGAGTTTTATAACTTTTAAATTATAAATTACTTAGTGACCAAAAGAAAATCCCACTTTAAATCAAACTTATTAATGTGCCACAGACAGTAACAAATAATAAGTAAAATGATACATATGCATCTAATAATCTGAAAAACAAATTTGTTTTCTTACAAATATTAATATAGTGCTATCTTCCTTTCAGATCTTTAACATGCTATGTCACTGAATAACTTCCTGTCTAACAGCCAAAGTATCCAGGGACCTTCCTTCTTCCAAATTCAACACCAAATCTACTTAGCAATATATATTTTAAAATCCTCAACCAAGGATTTCTTAAATTATTGACTTTAGAGAGCAGAAGTGGGAGAGAAAGAAAAAAGATCGATGTGAGAAAGAAACATCAATTGGTTGCCTCCTGTGCGCACCCCAAGCAGGGATCCAACCACAACCTAGGTATGTGCCCTGACCGGGAATGAACCCCCAACCTTTTGGTGTAGGAGATGACACTCCAAACACCTGAGCCACCCAGCCAGGGCAAACCTCATTAAATTTTAGGCAGGGCAGCAATAGTCTTAGGAGAGGAATTTTATCTCCTCAGACTACATACAATGTCTATATATATCCTTAAAAATATTTTGCTAATCTCTAGACATGCCAAATTGTCGTATAAATATGCTGTCATTCTGCACTTTTCCAGATCCAAGATTTCCATTAATTAAACACTGCATAAGTCTTTCAATAAAATTAACCATTTATAAATAAAATACATAACTTACAGTAGTAATAGTAACCATTTGTGAAGATCCCTTAAGTGACTCAGACTAGTTTATGAATTTTAATAACAAGAAACTGATCAAACCTAATACCACTTACTTTTTCACACACAGAATGTGAGGAAACAGTATTTCTGCCTCCACAACCACTTTTAGCACCTTAGGCTTAGGAATGTGGGTTTAAAAGACTGCTAGGCAAGCCTCCTAATTCCACTTAGGGCGTTTTTCTTGGCTGCAAGTATAAGAGAGGGAATACTGACGCTGAGATCAAATCTGCCTTAACCAAAGTCAAATTTAGTTGTTTCCTCATCTAAAACTTATTGGTAGCTCTATTATAAACCTGACCACAGGTATGTATCATGAGGGCTATTTGTGAGAAAACAAATTTGTTTTTCAGATTATTAGATTATATGTATCATTTTACTTATTTGTTCCTGTCTGTGACACATTAATAAGTTTGATTTAAAGTGGGATTTTCCTTTAGTCACTAAGTAATTTATAATTTAAAAGTTATAAAACTCCCTAGTTGAAAAGCATTTAAGTATTACTACTATTTAATGACCATGAAGCTCCTTAAAGGTAGGAATCATGAATTTTTCATCTACAACTTAGCTCAGTGTTTAGTAGAAAGACATTACTATTACATGAACCAGACTGGAAATTGTCAGAGTATTTAAAAAAAAAAAAGTTTCCTAACATTATAATTAAAACTTCACTTGAAATGTGAGCTACATGACAACCAGGACTTTCGTCTTATGTGCAGTACTCGATCCCCAGCATCACAGATAGTACTGGATACGTGATAGGCACTCAAATATTTTTTAAATAACAGAAACAATTATTTGTTGAATGTCTACTCTCAGCTAATACTTCAGGGTTTAAAAATATATATATTGACCTAGCCCTCGCTGGTGTGGTTCAGTGGATTGAGTGTCAGCCTGAGAATCGAAAGGTTGCAGGTTCGATTCCCATTCACGGCACATACCTGGGTTGCAAGCCAGGTCCCCAGTCGGGGGGGCCTGTAAGAGGCAACCGATCGATGTACCTCTCACACACTGATGTTTCTCTTCCTCTATTTCTCCCTCCCTTCCTCTCTCTAAAAATAAATAAATAAATAAAATCTTTTAATAAAGTAAAACATATATCAATCTTAAGATTTGATTTCCACTGCAAATATATTTTTTAAAATCAATGATCTTTTAGAGTAGAAGGACAGCAATCACCTGGTTCAAATAAAATTAAAAGTTAAAATAAAATGTAAGGAAGACTATACAAGATTAGGTGTTAACCGAAAAAGAAAAAAGGAATGGAAAAAAAAAAGAATGAGTTTGAAGTTTACACATTACCCTAGACGGTCAGAGTGAGAAAAGATGGCATTTAGGATAGAATTTGTGAGATTTATGGATAGGAAAAATTTTAGTTTTAGGTGATAAGAGTGTAACAGGACACTGAAGCAGCATTGAGTGAAGGTCTGTCTGTATACAGAAAGGTTCACACTGAAGAACATTGGCAGTTAAAGTGGGAAGAGAGCAAAATTGTCTATTAAAATAATCTGCCAAAAACTTTCAGAGATATTTTACAATATCTATCTCATAAATGAAGAAACAAATATTTTTGAGTGTGTATGTATGTGGATGTGTACATAAAGGAAAGGAGAGCCTTTTATCCTCAAGAGCACATCATCTCTGGAACATAATAAACAATGTTGAATAAATGAGTATCAAATGTCAAGTTTTAGATTACCCAAATAAAGCAAATTTTTACAAACTGCACTTCTAGATATACAGAAATCAATTAATCTCAAAGAACAGAATTTAAGCAAGAAGTAACAGATCCCTGTAACACAAATCTACTTTAAAAATTCAAAGATGAGCACTCTTAACATTTCTGACTATTATCAAGTTCTCATTTCTCTTGCATTCAGCAAATATTTATTGAGAGTCTGTAAGGTGCCAGGCACTGTGCTTATAATTGTGCCAATGTTCATGTTACAGTACTGATATCTACTTAATGATGTTGGTGTCCAAAGAATATGTACTTGTGTTCTTTTTGTCATTAGTGCTGATCATTTTTCTGACCATTTTCTACTGAGATGTACCACTACTTGGTTAAGAGGGTAAGATAAAAAATAAAATGTATGGCATGTTAGATTGGTTAATCAACTGGCAGTTCAAATAATCTGGAGAACTTAGGTGCCAACACTTTCTGAAATTTTTTACATGCCATCATCTCATTCAACCCACACAACACAATGACATACATACTATAACTACTTTCATTTTATACACAGGAGGAAAAAATACTTAGATAGAGATCATTTACTTTCCCTAAGATGACCTCCTGAAACTCAAAAATTATACTGGGGAGAGTAAGTAAAATATAGATGATAAATCAGTGCTATAGAGAAAAACAAACAGGTGAAGGGAGATAAGGAGTGTGAAGTCTGGGAACTCATTAGTGATATGGAGACAGTTAAATGGTGATTAAGAGAAGTGAAAGAACAAGTCTGGGAGATAAATGAGTAATAGGGGCTCCAAGCAGATAGAATAGTTAAGTGTAATCACTTTAAGGCACGAGCACTTCTTTTAAAAAAAACTATTTGTACTGTAATACACTGAAAATATTTATAATTTTTATAGTTGGCTGAAGAGATTCACTCAAATGTCAATGATCTTTTAACTAAATGAATCAAAACATAGCTTTAGTTGAGACATCATGGAATGATTGGTTCTTCCTACCTTAACCAAGCAAGAAGATCCTGCCAGAAATAAAATATAACTTCCTCATTCTCACTAGTCAAGCTTCTTCAAGATCCATCTGGGATCTATTTCCTAAATCGAGGTTCTGCCGCAGAAAATTAAGCAAAAAGTATTTAAATGGAATCACTTCATTAAAATGAAGATTAGAGCCCTGGCTGGGTCATTCAGTTGATAGAGTATTTCTCCCATGTACCAAGGTTGTGGGTTCAATCCCCTAGCAGGGCACATACAAGAATGAACCAATGAATGCATAACTATGTGGAACAATAACCAAAAAAAAAAAAAAAAAAAAAAAAATCAGTGGTTCTCTCTCTTTCTAAAATCAGTAAATAAAAATTTTTAAAAACAACTGAAGTTAGAGATGAGAACAGATATTCTAAGAGAAGTTATCATAGGAAAATTACTAAAAAATATAGGTGTAATAACTGAAAGAGATTTACAAAATATAAATAGCCAACAATCACAGAAACACAGGCCAGATACCAAATTTTCTTTGATAGGATAAGCAAAGTTTGCTGTTCCACAGTATTCCAAAACCCTAACTGTAGCTTAGCAGTTAAGTAAAAAATGCTTTGCATACTACTTTGATTATTTATCTTCCAAAAACGCTGTGAAATACTTATCCCAGGTCTCTCTTACAAGATGTTAGTGCACAGAACTAGACATTCAATACCTACTTGAGGAATAAATATAGTCCACATTTGTGGGAAGTATTATTTATCCAATTTTTCTACAAGGGAACCAACTTTTTCTTTTAAATAATTTCAAAAATAATAACTATATGCAACTATGTTTAGTTAAAATAATGTGTTATTAGAGCAAGGCCATGGTAGAAATAACTATGACTAAACTTTTAGAATCTGTAGCCTTATATATGCATTAATACTTCATAAACAAAATAATGTTCCTCTTAGCCTATCACAAAATAAATCAAAATAAAGTGATGGGTAACGCCATAGTTTAGTAATGGTTCAAACTTGGAATTTGTTTCAACTCATTATCCTCCTAAGGCAACTGTGAGCCTAAGAATTTGAGTATCACCTTTGGTATTATCTAATTGTGGTCTCACTTACATGTAAAATAGACTTACTTTTTAAAAAAATAATTTCACATTTTATTTGTCTTAACTCTGTGGGTGGCACTCTTAAAATACAAGTTCCTTAGGGGCAGGGATCTCTAAAGCTCCATTGTACATGGAAGATGTTCAATTAGGAATACTCCTGCGGCTTCTAATTAAGTGAATATTTCATTTTTTTTGGTTTTTGTGTTTTTTTATTTTTTCTTTTGTTAAGTCAATGTCTTTAAGTGATTTACCTACCAAGAAGCATAAAAATAATTCAATTTCTATTTTAAAAAGAGGCTTCTTTCACGTAAAAAACATTTTTACACTAAACCTCACTAAAGCTGGCAATTCGGTAACACCAAAAGACAATTATTAACTGGCATAGGAAGTTACAGAGGTCTTTTTAAGAAGACTTTATAATATGAAAACATAAAAAGTTGGAATAACTTAAAAACAAAAAATGAAATTAAAGATAGAGCACTAAAATATCCACATAACAAGTCTGTTTTGCAAGGAGTGGTCCCCCCCAAAATACGGGGGGGACCCCTCAGCGAGTGGATAGGAAGTTTGGCACGTTTCAAGGCACTCTCACTTGACCGTCACAGCAATCCTGTGGCCTGATTTGATGAATGGGAAAAACTCTGCATCAAAAGGTTAAGCGACTCGCCCAAGGTCAGTCAGGAAATTAGTGTTGCAGCTCTACCTAGAAGGGTGCATTTCACCTCACTCCAACACAACGTCCTGCCTCCCCTACCGCCTCAGGTAGAGTGAATGAGACTCCTGCACTAACCTCAACTTGCTAAAGAAGCGGGTGAAAGCTTTCCTTAGCAGGTCAGCTGGAGGAAAGTTGTACAGGTCACCGATCAGCCCAATGAAGTGACATGCTGACAAGCGCAGCTCCCAAAGGTACAGCTCCGCTTTCCCAGAGCCCCTCCAAACCCCGCGCCAGCAAGACTGCTCCCGGAAACATCTGAAAAACCTCCCATTGAGTTTCGCCCCCTCCTGGGCGCGAGGAGCGAGAGGCAATGAGCCAGAGGACGGACGTCCACCCGACCCAGCCATGTGTCCAGCCCGTCACGCCCGCCTCGCCTTAGCCGGCTCCTCGTGCCTCGACCGCAGCCAGAGGCCCAGCTCAGGATCCGACGCAAAGACTGTCTGGGCCGCCGTCACTACCACCATAGCAGCCTGAGGCGCCCTGGTGTGGCAGTCGCCGTCAGGTCCCCGCCCCACCTCTCCAGTTGGGCCCCTCAGCGACGCCGTCCGCGTCTCTAGCCAGGCCCAGAGGGATCGGCCTGCCACAGTGCGCCCGCCCGCCCGCCCGCCGCCGCCAGCCCGGCGTCCTTACTTCATTGAGCTGGCGCTCCGCGGCCTCACGCAGGGCTGGGTCCATGGTGCCCCGCAGGGCCTCTATAATAGTGTTGGGGTCCATCGCAGCGCGGACTCGCTAAAACCCAAGGCTCGGGTGCTTCTGAGCCAGAAACAGCGCCGCTCACTGCGCACATGGACCCGCCGCGCTCCGCAGCGGTAACCGGCGCGAAAGGAAAGAGAAGCGCCAAAGGCCCGGATAGAACCTCTTCCCCTCGGCGTGGAGGCGGGAGATGCTCTAGAACTTCCTGTCGGCGCGCCGCGGAGCACCTTGGGATGTGTAGTTAGCTCATGCAATCCGCAGCCCACGTGGTCCTGAGCTGTCACTCACGCAGAGAAGTCTTGCTATTCAACAACAACAACAACAAAAAGTTCAGGCTGCACGGAAAGTTAAAACAATCAGTTAAAAATATTTGACATAATAATATATTTTTGGTGACTATAAAGTGAATCTGATGCAATGAGTGATGCAATCTATTGTTAGTAGCTGCGTATTGAAGGAAAGCTTTTCAAAAGCAATTTGAGACGGTGTTTCTCTATGCCGTAAAAGTGTTCATAATCTTTGACCCAAGTAATCCCATTTGAGACCATCCTAAGGAAAAAAACACAAAAGATTGAACTTTATGTGGGAAAGGTATTTATCACATTACATAGTTATTATAATCACCAAATACTAAATTATGGCTTTTTATTGAGTATCGAAATACTGGAAGAAACTTTATGCAGATCATATCTAAATGCAGAATAAAAGCATGATCCTTATTAAAACGCACCTTTTTTTAAACAGTTAATGGAACAGTTTCAGAAAGGTTAAATAACTTTCCCAAGGTCTCTTAGATAGTAAGAGATTCACCTAGGATGTTCCTGTTTTCAAAGTTGTCATTCCACTGAATTACTTTGCCTTTCAAAAGAAATGTCAAACAATATAGGAATGGTTAGGCAAATTACAAGAATTCCAGTCAATGAAATATTTCACAGTGTATAATACATAAACATATAGTTATATATCTATTATTATTAATATAGAAATATGTATATTAATATGTAAAATATTTTATATTATTTTAAATATAAAATTACAAATATTAAGCAACTTGTAACAACACAAAAACATTTATATAACAATACAGCTTTGTAACATGGACAAAGACTGGGAAACCAGGCTGGCAAATGAAAGTAATTGGTATACTTTCTTTTTCAAATTATAAGAGCAAGTTTATTTAGAAAGTCACAGAGATAGTAGAAGTGAGCCAGCTGGGTTGTGTAGGCTCAGGAAACAAGTTACAAAAGCAGAAGAAGAACACTTGGAGCTTCGGAGAGGGAAAGGCAAAGGTAACGTGCCTGTGGGGGAAGAAGAAGAGTTGCAGGTGTGCTCTGTAATGGGAAAGTGCCCTAGTAGATGGTTTTCTACTGTAGGACAGGAAGATTTTGAGTAATTTCCTTTCATAGCTGCTATAGTTGTTATGTAAACATAGTTTTCAACAGAAAACCACAAGCAAGAATGATGTCACCAAAGCCCAGGATACAAAACCTAGGTTTAATAGCTGATCTAATTGTTGTCTCAGCCTTTCCCAGAAACATAATATTAATCAATCAGTCTGGATTTTCTTGTGAGGTAATCTGCCTGATAAGACCCCTTCCCTTCCACTTAGGGAAGGTGTTTTTACCTGAAATAATCCACTCTTCATTTCTTAGTCCCACCCTCTTTCTGCCTATAAAAACCTTCCATTTCGTACAACTCATCTGTGCCCTTCTAGTTGCTATATGGGATGCTGCCTGACCAGTGAATGCTTAAGTAAATCCAATTAGGTCTTCAAATTTACTCTGTTAATTTTTATTTTTTAACAATAGATACTTACGCTGGCTCTCTTCAGAGCATGCCCATGCCCATCTTCCCTCTCCTACCTGCATCTTTACTTTTCTCCCCTAAATCTAAGAGTCCCCACAAGACTTGCAACCAGGGGAGGAGCAGGCAGCAGCAGCTCATCCCAGGCTCACCCCCTTAACCTGTTTCCAAGGCCCTTTTTCTCTGACTTGCCAGCAAGCTAAAAGCAGCCCTGCTTTAGCTCACATCTGTTGCTGTGACTTTTACTTCTCAGTGAATTCACACAGCTCAGCATGGCTCACTTCTTTCTTATAACATTTCTATGGAGCCAGAGGAGCCCCACCTAGGCTCTTTTCTGTTGCTTCACCTGCCCTAAGCTCTTCCTTTGTTTTACTGTCCCTAGGTTTTTTTGGTTTTGTTATTTTTTAATTTATTGATTTGGTGGGGGTGGGGGAGGGGCAGGGGACGTGAGAGAGAGAGAGAGAGAGAGAGAGAAACATTGATGTGTTTTTCCACTTATTTATGCAGTCATTGGTTGATTCTCGTATGTGCCCAGACTGGGGATCAAACCTGCAACCTTGGCATATTGGGAAGACACTAATCAACTGAGCTATCCAGTCAGAGCTCACTGTTTCCAGCTTTAATAAATGTACCCTCAAAATAAAAAATAATAATAATTAAAAATAAATAAATACTTAAATTTTAAGCCTTTGAATACTTATTGATTTTAGTTTGCAAAAAGGAGAAAAGTGGGGAGGGGGGCACAGAAACCTCTTGGAGCAGTGGGACTTTGCCACATTAGTAGTTTCTTGTATGCAGCCACTGTGCCTGAAAGTGAGATATAATTATTCCTAATCTACAAATGAAGAATCCAAGGCTCAAATAGGCTACTTAAATTGTAAAAAGTCATAAAAGTAACTTGTAGCTGGTTCTATCATTGTACTGATACAATCTGTTTAAGAATTTTTCTCATCTCTCAAATGTGAGGGTCTTGAAAATAAGGATTATGTTTTATTCACTTTCATATCCTCACATCCTAACTAGAGCTTGAATATCTACCAGGAATTCAATAAATATTTTAGTCAATAAATGAAGAAAGGAATCAGTGAACCAGCTATGATTTGGTGGCTGAGCCAGAACTGAAACCTCAGTCTTCAAGATTCCAAAGCCAGTCATTTTTACACTACTGCATATCTGTTTTAGATTCTAAAATTGACTTGTACATCGTGGAATTGTGACAATTACAGCATAGCACAATGTATGTAAAAGCATCTGACACATAGAAGGTGCTCCAAAAATGTTAATTTCTTCTCTCCCTGAGTACTGGAAATCCAGAGCTAGCAAGGTTCACAGAACTACAGCTGGAGCGGGCCCTGTGTCTCATACTTCAGAGAGAATGGAGCCCATAGGGTGCTGGAACCTCTCTAGGGAGCCAGAGTTCCTTTATCTACCTAAGGAGCTTGACTCCAGGGCCCTTCAGGAGCTTACCTGGCAGCGTGATTAGCACACTGAAGTTATTTGTAGGTTTATATTTATTTTGTCAAGATTGTGGCACAGAGAATGTAACTTACACGACTAGAAATTTAGATGCAAGCTTCTCAAGGACAGGGACCAGGACTATTTCTTTGTGGCAGACACAGCAGTGAGTATGTGGTCAATAAATAATGTGAAGATTAATGGGAAAAACACTAAGTTGGGCCATTATAAATATAAATAAGCATATCTCACTCCTCAATCCGAATTCCAAGTGCCACAGCCAATGCAGATATTTACAGTTCATTGGGCAAGTCTGAAGAATTCAGAAAAGTAAAACTACAGGGTGTCAGAGCTGGTTTTGAGCTAGGATGTGATTAGACAAAAATTAAGAAGAGGTAAAGATCAGTGAAAAGATGATTTGTTTAACTGATCTTAGAAGGGATAGTTCTGTTGTTCAAACAGAAAAAAAAACTCTTTATAGGTAAGAGAGAGAAAATGGGGGCTCAGAATATGACCTAATAAATATAAGAGAATGGCAAGAATTAATCTCCCCTTTACAGTCCTCCTTCAAGGCTATTGTGGGTGAACATTAGTGACAAAACCCTTGATGTTAAGTACCAACGGCATCTTAAGGTCCAGCTGATCTGTTTGAGGTAACTGGATTTTATCAAAACCTCATATCCTATGCTTTTTATGTTAGGTCTATTTCACACAGTCAGAACATTTTAGATAAAATTTTTCATGAAATTTAGTTTTTTTAATGAAGGTAATTATTATATTTGTAACTAAGTGGAATTTTTACTTGGAAGGTAAGATTGGTAAGATTTTTACTCTAAACAATTAAAAATGTAGGAAATAAAAGAAAGACATAGAAGCTAAGAAAAGAGCTATTGATTATGTTCCAAGGCATGTGCCAACTGTGTTGCCTTTGATAAAACTTTTATATCACTAGCCCTCATTTTTTTGTTCCCATCTGTAAAATGAGTAAATAACCCTGTCCCAGGCTCCCAAAATTTCTCTAAGAATCAAATGAGGTTGTCAAGTGCTTTGTAATTATTAAGTTCAGTACAAAAGTAAATTGTTATTGGTATTAAGGAAAGGGATGAGGAAAAAGGAAGGTAAGAAGGCAAGGCAAGAGAGGTAAAGAAAGAAGAAATGAGGAGAGCTCCCCTCCCAACAGCTGTAAATCTGCACGTTCAGCAACCTGGTTCATATGTGTTAAAGCTTAGCATATATACAAGAAGAAGTTAAAAGACAACCTTTTACCGAAATTGTCACAATAAGACTATTTTATTATTGCATTTCTTTTAAGTGCACTGATCTACATAAAATTGAATTTTATGCTTAAAACCATATACAAATTTTAAAGATCATGCTCATCACGAAATTTAAAAATTATGCTTATCAAAGCATAATTTACATAAAATGTAATGAGTTTTGCCCTGGCGGGGTGGCTCAGTTGATTGGAGTATCACCCCATACACTAAAAGGTTGTGGGTTCGATTTCTAGTCGGGGCCCAAACCTAGGTTGCAGGTTCAATCCTCTGTCAGGGGGCACATATGAGAAGCAACCAATTGATGTTTCTCTGTCACAACGATGTTTCTCACTCTCAAATCAATAAACATATCCTCAAGTGAAGGTTAAAAATAAAAAATAAATTTAATGGGTTTTCACAAAGTTATACATCCATGTAACACCCCCACAATCAACACGTATATAATCTCCATCAGCCCTTCCCAGTAATCCTTACAGGATCTGCCCCATGCCACACATACCAAACGATGTGTTTTCTATAACTATCGATTCAATTTGCCTTTCCTAGAGTTTCTTATACATGGAGTCATTAAGTATTTTGTGTGTGTGTGTCTGGATTTTTTTTCACTCTCTATAATGTTTCAGAGATTATTTCCATGATGTTGAGCATAAACAATAGTTGCCTCCTTTTTGCTAAATGACAGTCCATTGGCTGGATATATGAGTATGCATCCACCTGTTAACAGGCTGGAAACATTTCCAGTTTTTCACTATTGTGAATAAAGCCTACATGCACATTTGTGTACAAAGTCTTTTCTGGATATATGTTTTCATTTATCTGAGAAATAGCTAGGAGTGGGTTGGCTGGTTTGTATTGTAACTTTATAAAAACTGCCAAATCATTTCTCAAATTTGCTGTACAATTTTACATTCCCATCAGCAATTTATTGGCATTCCACTGTTCCACATCTTCACCAACAATGTGAATTCTCAGTCTTTTTAAGTGTATCTAGTGGAGTGGATATTCAGTGTTATGTGATTCTGCATGTCATTACCCACAATATGCATTTCTCTGATAATTAATGATGTCGAGCCTCCTTTCACATGTTAGTAAACGTTTTTATCATCTTTTAGAAAGTGTCTAGTTTTTAAAATTTTTATTTATTGATTTTAGAGAGGGAGGAAAGGGGAGAGAAAGAGAGAAACATCCATTTGTTGTTCCACTTATTTATGCATTCATTGCTTGATTCTTGTGTGTGTCATGACTGGGGGTCAAACCTGCAACCTTGGCATATCGGAACAGTGCCCTAACCAACTGAGCTACCCAAACAAGGCCTAAAGTGTCTGTTTTAATCTTTTGTCCATTTTAAAAATTGGGTTGTTACCCTTCCAGCTACTGAGTTGCAAGATATTCTGTACAATTCTTTAATTGTTTTTGTCAGGTTTCTATACTGTGAGTATGTTGTTTTAGTCCGTGTCTCACCTTTTCATTTTCTTAATTTTTCAAAAAGCGGTATTCTATTTTGATAAAGTCCAATTTATTGGTTTCTTATATAATTTTTTTGAATTTATATAATAAATCTTTCCCACCTTAACACTGTAAACATTTCCTCCTAGAAATTGTATAGTTTTAGGGTTTATGCTTTAGTCTATGATACAGTTTGAGTTAATTTTTATATGCAATATGAGGTAAGGGTTGAAGTTAATTGTTCCTGCATATGAATACCCAGTTAGTTAGTATAATATGCATTGTTGAAAAGTTCATTCTTTGACTATTGAATTACTTTGGAGCCTTTGTTGAAAATCAGTTGACCAAATACATGAGTCTATGTTTGAACTCTCTGTTCTGTTCTACTGATGTATTTTTCTGTGCCTATACCAATATCACAATATCTTGATTGACGTAGTTTTCTGGCAAGTATTAAAGTCAAATAATATAAATCCTCCAACTTCTTTACTCCTTTTCAAAGTTGTTTAGACTATACTAGATTATTTACATTTCCATAGGCATTTGGAAAATTCAGCTTATTAGCTTGTAGCTTAAAAAATACTTCTGTTGGGTTTTTGATAGTTGTTGCATTTAATCAGTACATTAATTTGGGTAAAATTAACATCTTAATATTGAGTGTTCTGATCCATGAACATGCTAATCTCTCCATTTATTTAGATATTTATAAATTTCTCTCCGTAATTTTGTGAGTTTTCAATGTACAGACCTTGCACACATTTCCTTAAATGTATCCCTAAGTATTTCATGGTATTGTTAATGATATTTTAAGACTTCATTTTCCAACTGTTTGTTGCTTATATCTAGAAATACAATTGATTTTTATATTTTGACCCGATATCTAGCAATCCTGCTAAGTCAACTTATTGATTTTAGTAGTTATTTTTCTATATTCCTTAGAATTTTTTTAAAAAGATTTTGGTTTATTTTTAGAGAGAGGGGAAGGGAGGGAGAAAGAGAGGGAGAGAAACATCAATGTGTGAGAGATACATCGATGGGCTGCCTCTTACAGGATGCCAACTGAGGACCTGGCCCACAACCCAGGCACATGCCCTGACTGGGAATTGAACCGGTGACTTTTCAATTTGCAGGCCAGCACTCAATCCATTGCACCACACCATCCAAACCCCCTTAGAATTTTCTGTATATATAATCAGGTCTTCTGCATATGAAAAGTTTTCATTTGTTCCCATGCTGGGGTTTTTTTGTTTCTTTTGAGAATTTTTATAAGAGTTTATTTGAGCCAGCTGAAGGCATATGCCAAGGAACAAGATCTCAAATGTTCCACAAAAAGTTCCCTTTTATCCTTAGGTTTCTTAGAGTTTTTATCATGAACAGGGTATTATTTGAATTCTGTCAAATATTGTCTAGAGCTACTGATGTTACCATATGGATTTTTTTCTTTATTTTGTTAATATGGAAAATGATATCAATTGATTTTCACATGTTGCTTCCCTAGGATAAATGTCACTTGGTAATACTATAATACCATTTTTGTTTATTCCTGTGTTCTATAGTTAATTTTTTTAAATTATTTTTTATTTTTCATTTACAGTTGACATAAAATATTGTATTAGTTTCAGGTGTATGCCTTAGTGATTAGTCATTATATAATTTACTTTGTAATCATCCCAATAAATCTTGTACCCATCTGACCCCATAAATAGTTATTACAATATTATTGACTATATTCTCTATGCTGTACTTTCTATCCCCATGATTATTCTGTAACTACTAGTTTGTACTTCTTAATCTCTTCATCTTTTCCACCCATCCCTGCAACATACCTCCTGTCTGGCAATCATCAAAATGTTCTCTGTATCTATGACTTTCTATTCTGCCTGTTCATTTATTGTGTTTTTCAAATTCAGTTGTTAATAGAAATGTATTTATTGCCATTTTATTTTTTATATTTTTAAGTTTATTCTTCTTCTTCTTCTCCTCCTTCTCCTCCTCCTCCTCCTCCTTCTCCTTCTCCTTCCTCAAGAACACCCTTTAACATTTCATGTAACACTGATTTGGTGGTGATGAACTCCTTAAGCTTATTATTGTCTGGGAAGCTCTTTATAGGCCTTTGATTCTAATGATAACTTTGCTGGCTAGAGTAATCTTGGTCATATAGGTCCCTGCTTTTCATCACTTTGAATATTTCTTGCCAATCCTTTCTGGTCTGCAAAGTTCTGATGAGAAATCAGCTGACAGTCTTATGGGAGCTTCCTTCTAGGTAACTTACTGCTTTTCTCTTGCTGCTTTTAAGATTTTTCTCTTTGTTTTTAAACATTTGCATTTTAA